>NC_089847.1:37299602-37972102 GCF_035609145.1 Eleutherodactylus coqui | reverse complement strand
GTTGCTATTCATTTCAGTGGCAACTTTGCCTGTAATAGCAAGCCTTGCCACTGCAGTGGGAACAGAGCTGTCTGCAGAACTTAGTTCAGTGCCAGAGCACACCGGCCCAGAGAACAGTTGATATGGTGGGGGTTCCTGGTGATGGATCCCACCAATCTACTATTGATGACTGATCCTGAGAATAGATCATTGAAAGTTTACAAATGTACAACTCTTGTTCTCAGGCTCTAATCTATGGTTGTTGTTTGAGCCTAGTAACAGTGCAAAGTATATATTCAGTTTACTGTGTGATCTTTATTTCATTGCGCACTATTGAATCATCGTCAACTGTTCTGCATTGCCCTTTTGTACTGATAGTCGGTGGTTGTCCTATGTGTTGGAGGAACCTTAAAGGGGTTGTCCCGCGCCGAAACGGGTTTTTTTTTTTTCAACCCCCCCCCCCGTTCGGCGCGAGACAACCCCGATGCAGGGAGGTAAAGAAAGCTCACCGGAGCGCTTACCTTAATCCCCGCGCTCCGGTGACTTCTCTACTCACCGCTGAAGATGGCCTCTTCCTCCGTGGACCGCAGCTCTTCTGTGCGGTCCACTGCCGATTCCAGCCTCCTGATTGGCTGGAATCGGCACGTGACGGGGCGGAGCTACACGGAGCTACACGGAGCCCCATAGAAGACTGCAGAAGACCCGGACTGCGCAAGCGCGGCTAATTTGGCCATCGGAGGCCAAAAATTAGTCGGCTCCATGGAGACGAGGACGCCAGCAACGGAGCAGGTAAGTATAAAACTTTTTATAACTTCTGTATGGCTCATAATTAATGCACAATGTACATTACAAAGTGCATTATTATGGCCATACAGAAGTGTATAGACCCACTTGCTGCCTCGGGACATCTCCTTTAATACTCTCTAAGGCACCTGGGCCAAAGTCCAACTGCACATCCCTATCTACTGTATTGTGTATAGCTTCTTCACCCATGTAGCACCTTTTGCTTTTGCCAATATAGATTTTTTGGAAATGCTGCTGTTTCGTATATAATTTTGTATTTTTATAAAAAAGCATAATAAAATTTTAGCAATCACTAAATATGTAGGCATCCTTTTGGTGTTTTGGATCATCTAACTGAATATCAACAGTTGCACTTCATCTTATGGACACATTATTGGGGGACATTTAGCAAGTCTTTTAAGCCAGTTTCTAGTGTAAAAAAGTAGCACATTTTTGCGACTTCTTGGCTTTTTGCGCTGCCTTTTATTTTTAAAAATGGGTGTGACTTTCGGGAGGGGTCATGGCCACCAAAACCAACAAATTTATGGGTAATTTACACCAGAAACTCGCATAAAGTATGCCAGAAATGTAGACCAGGTTGGATCTGGCCTACATATATATGTAGGCACACGGAGGCACCAGAATGCACCTGAACCATGAAGTGGCGTGTGCCCGCATATATTTTTTTGAAAGAATTTTTAAGCAGTGCTACACTTGAGTTTAATTTATAATGTATGTCTAATATTGTAATTTACTTATGTAGGTCCTGGGATGAATTTCACAAGTGTGCAAGCAGCGTCCTAATCGACTGTCCTGAAGATACAGCCGCCATTTGGGAATCTCTAAGACAGGAGTCGAGGAAAATTCAGTACCAGGGCAATTTGCATGACCTTTGCACGGCCAGGAATCAGAAGTCAAATAGCATGGGGGCCATGGATACCGGAGAAACAAACAAGGAAACCCTTAAGGGTTTAGCATGCATGATACAACATGGCCTGCTACCAGTTGTTATTGCTCCAATACTGGTTTGGATTGTAACTGAGAAAGCATTATAAGCATCACTGCTCTTGCAAATTAAAGGATATGTCCTCACAAAGATATTTATTAGATGACTTGCAGCTGATGATGTTTGCAGGCATTATTATTTTCTTACTATCTTTTTCTAAGCCTTTATACTTAAAACGAACTTTGAACATTATCTTATTTTTGGGACATAATTCTGTGCTGATTAATTCCATAAGATATCTGGAAATATCTGTCAGGAGCTCATTTGTCCTACTTCACAGCTATGAGAGGGGGATTATGTAGGGCTCTGCAGCATACTTGCACAAAACATTGTGACTTTTTGCCTGTTTTCAGTCTCCTTGCATTTTTTTCTAAAAAGTGGGCATGGCTTAATGAAGGAGGTGGGGCCACCCATGGGCCACCAGATTTAGTATAATTTTTGTAAGAAACAGGAATAAATTATAATGCAAATCTATGTCTGCTCACAGCTTGCATAGATTTGACCTTCTGGAGCATGGAATGGCCAAAGATGTGTCCAATTTATTAAGCGTGCTGCTCTCAAAGGGATGGTCCCATCTTGGACAGATGTGGCCGAGATGAGAGCACCGCTGATTACAAAGTGGTCAGGATAACGGACACAGCTGACCAAGGCTAAGCTATTCTGTTTCTGTAACTCCCATAGAAGTGAATAGGAGTTAAACAAACAATGTAGCATAGTGAGCTACACTTTTTCTGCAACTCCTTACGGAAACAGAGCTCGTTGTGCTGTACTGTTTGTGCATAACTCCCATTGACTTCTCTTGGAATTACAAAAACAACAAAGCTCTGGGTGCTCAGCTATTTTTGGCTTTCCAACCACTCCTGGCCACTGCATTCAAAGTAGACAGGAGCCCTAAATCAAGATTGGTGCTGGTCCCACTTCTGGGAGCTGAACCTATCCGGCTTTAGTGGCATATGTTGTAGATATGCCATAGAAGTCTGAGTTGGGAACACTTCTTTAATAAATTTGGCACATTTTACCACATTGGTCACTGCACTAAGACTAGCCTATGAAATCCTGTTTTCCTTTACATAGGTTGTGCCTCTAGCCACCACTAGGTGGAGTTAGGAGCCATTGGATTAAAAATGATAAATGTATAGTTATATTCTAAAACTCCCACAACCAGACCTACTCATTTATCTTTATGGCTATATATGATTCCAAGCACCAGGGAGATAACTTATGAAGTTAACCAGCACACAATTAACCACTTTAAATTGGTCTTATCTTCCATACAAAAACAATTTTATTTTTTTTGCACTTTGTACTGATAACTAAGCAGAACCAAGTAGCTAATTTGATAAAACATAATACATGGGCATGTCAGAAAGCTAGCGGAACATTGTATAGGAATAATTTGGAAATATTACCGATTTTCAATGTTTTTGTATTGACCTTTTACTGGATTATATTACATTGCACACTGTGTTGCTTATGACGACTACTTACAGTTGCACACAGAGTATACAGGTTTTTTATTTTCCTTACAATGTATTAGGGCTTACTATTATCACAGGTGTAATATTTTGTGTTTCGGTTGATATTTTATCTCCGGTGAAAGAAAATGGACAGCTATGGCTACATACTGTATGATAAATCATTGGATGGACTTTATTTAGCAATCAATTAACAAAATGTAAATAGTATGAATTTGCAATCCTCATCAAAGTAATCCCAGGACATGGAATTATGCCAAGTCCTTGAGGTTCTAAATCACAAGATTATATCAGTCTGTATATGCTGATTTAACAAGCATAACCTTGTCTGCCATTCTGAAGTGTAAATACAAGAGAGATATAGACACATGAGATGATGGATATCAGTCACAAAATGTATTTCTGCTACATCTCCCTCCAAAGTCACTCCTACAAGATGAATGGAGATGTATACAGAGGTCTAGCTAGGATCTCCGTGATCTAGTGCAAAGAGTCAGTTCTCTTCCTTTACCATGTACCTATATACCCTGGCCAAGGCAGAGCAGCGCCGGTACCCCCTCGGGCACTTGAAATTCCCAACACATGTCTCATATACCTTGTATATAGTAGTGTTCAAAAAATAGCAGTGGGTTTGGAAAAGCAAATAAAGTGCAAAATCACTATAATAACTTTTATTTCCATAGATGCAAATATGCTGCAAAATCTACACATTCAGTTCTAAATCAAAACCATTACAAAAATATATTCACTGAAAAATGGGATTTCACTTTACTTTGAATTATTGAACTAATATTAATGGCATAACCATTATTTCTGGGAACTGCTTGACATCTGTGTTGCATGGAGTCTACCAACTTCTGGCATCTCGGAGCAGGTATTCCAGTCCAGGCCCAAAATCATGGTATGAGAAGCATCCCCATATCATGATCCTTGCACCACAATGCTTTACTGTCTTCACAGTGCACCGTGGCTTCCATTCAGTGCTCAGGGCGCGTCTGACATATTGTCTGCGGCCGCTAGACGCAAAAGGAACAATTTGTTGCACCATTTCTCTTTTTGGGCTATTCAACGTGTTCCTTTACAAGTTTTATCCTATACAGGACATGTCTTTGTTTCAACTTTTTGGGGAGTTCTTGCCGGTAACTTTGCTTCACTTACTCGTCTTCTGATTGTAGCAGTGCTCACTGGTAAGCTTAGATCCTCTTTGATCTTTCTGGAGGTGTTCATTGGCTGAGTCTTACCATTATGGTTATTCTACGATTCATTCGAACGGTAGGACACCACCCCCCACCCCCACCCCCTTCATCATTCCGCATCTTTCAGGTTTGGGTTGCCATTTCAAGGCATCTGAGATCATTTTAGATGAGCAGCCTATAATTTGCTGCACTTCTCTATATGTTTTTCCCTCTCCAATCAACTTTTTAATCAAAGTGCGTCCTTCATCAGAACAATGTCTGGAACTATCCATTTTAACTAGAACTTCAGAAGGCCAACATTTGCTACCCTCCTACCTTAAAAAAAAGCCAAAATTAACCCCTGTTATTTGACAGAACGACTTCTCCAATTTAACTCCTTACTGCTATTATTATGAAACTCCCATTTTAATTAATGATTTAGTTACTCAGAATGAGCGGCATGTACGTCCTAATTGTTGGGTGTGTTTTATCACTCTACTACACTTACAAGTAAATTACTTGCTATGTAGAAGTTTCGCTTCTACCAAAAACTGTGATTTATCAGGTTAATGATGTTGGAATATTTTTTTAACAGTACAGTAGGTTTCATTTTTATGTTGGGTAACAATGGATTTCATTTCACCATCTCTTATTCTCAGTGTCTCATGAGTGCAGCTCCGGAGGCAACAGGCATTATCTGCTATAATGTTCTCTTACACTCAGGAGCAATGCACTCCGACACCAAACCCACAATTCTGTGGCCAATTCTAAAGAGCTAGCAGAAGGTTCTGGAGAAAAATCCAGATTACTTTATGTGTTTGAATGCAACCAACCTCCTCCTCCCTCCCTCTCACACACACACAGCTAAGCAGCTCTGGTCTGTGAGACTTAAAGAGGTTTTCAGGGATTTTAAGAAACCTGCCTAAGGGCCCTTTTACACCGGACAACTGTTTGGCGCTCCGGTGCACAACAGTTGTCCCAGTGATAATCGCTCCTGTGCTTTCACGGTAAACAGACCGTCATACATAAATGAACAATGGCCTGTTTACACTGACCAATCATCGTTTGATTTTTATGGCTGCAAAAACTGAACGAACTGCAAAAAAAATTGCGCAAGATTTGTACATCGTGAGACGTACAGATATTGCACATATAGGAACCTATTCTTTTGAATGGGGTCATACACATGAGCGATGTTTTCCTGCATGGCACCGCAAAGCTATGCAGGAAACAAATTGAAGCATGTTTTATCTTCCTGCGCGCTCTCACATCGCAGCGCCTAATGTTTTCAATGGGGCCGGCGGCAGCATCGTGCCACGTACTAGGTGCACGCGATGCAAGGTGAGGTCCCCTATTAAAAACTCCGCGATCCTCTGCCACGGCTGTCTGCTTCACAAAAGTAATGTGAGGCTGTTCCTCGGGGAAGTCAGATGGTGGGGAGTGCGATATATGGACCGTGATTCATGGCCCCATATCGCACTCACCAGTGTAAGGTTAGCCTAAGTGCAGGAAAAGGTTTAGGATAACAAACTAACCATGACTAATTAGTTAAATCTCCCGTCATTCCAGTACCGCTGCTTAGGTGATCCCTGCCTGTCACCGCCAGTCATGGAGCAATAGTGACATCCGTCACTTGACTGTTGCAGGTAGTCACTAGCCTAAGCAGGGAAGCGTGCATTGTACATCATTGCTGTAGGACTGATGGGGACCACCGGATTGGTGCGGCTGGGTGGCAGTGGACAAAACTGGTCGTGATTATTTTTTAAAATTTATACCATTTTCCTTTTTTTCCCCCTTTTTCCTAAAATCCCGGACAGCACTTTTAAACATTCATGCCTTATAGCCTCCTAAATGACATTTGTTTTCATTGAGTGCAGAGTTTCTGTACAATAGCCTCGTATATGGGGAAGGATGCATCTGCTCATGCCCCACACTCTTCTATCCAGTGTAGAAGACTGATGGGGACGGAAACTGTGAGACGGTGATCAAAGAGGTCTCCGGCTCACATATTATCTCCTGTGTTTCTGTCCTGGTTTGCTTAACCCATGCAATTTTCTACATGAAGGACAAATCTCAGGATGGAACCAGCGCTGGTTTCACGAAAAGCTATTTTTTTTTTCCAACATATTTTTATTGGTTTTATGTTGCATATATAACATTACTTTAACATATTATGAAAGTGGTGTGATATACACATCACCGGCTTAATACTGCAACTAATAAAGAAAAAACAAGAAAAACATTATGAAAAGCAATATGTTAATATGTGCGTTATGTTCTGATAGTTGACAGACAAGGGGAGGTATGAGATACGGGGTGGGCGGGGAAGAGGGGGTGTCGAGGGGGGGATCCAGGTTAGTGCCTTTTGGTTGTCCCACTACTCGAGGTATGAGTTGGCTACTCACAGTTACCGTCTTGTAGCCACCTGGTGATTAGAGGAGAGTTACGTGCGTCTATCCAGACTGCCCAGGTGCGGTAGAAATTCTCGGCTCCGGTTGTGTCTTCCTGTGATCTTATTCTCTCTAATCTTTCGATCTCGTCTAAGGTCCCCACCCATGCGCATCTAGGGATTTCTGTGTCCTTTTTCCAGAATCTGGGTATCACTTGCCTCGTGGCCATAATGAAATATTTCAGCAGGCCTTTTTTGAGTGAGTGGGCGCCTAGTGGAGGGAAGGATAGAAGTGCCACCTCAGGTGTCAGGGTCAGTGATTCCCTGCACACTTTCTCGTATAATTTTCTCATGTCTCGCCAGATGGGTCTGATCATGGGGCACTCCCACCATATATGTAGCATCGAGCCCACTTCCCTGTGGCATCGCCAGCACATATTTGAAGCCGATGGGAATAGGGCGTGGAGCCTCTCTGGTGTCATGTACCATCTTGACAAGATCTTAAAGTTCAGCTCCTGCAGCCTACTTGCCACCGACATCTTATGGGTGTGCTGGAAAGCTTTGCTCCAGAGCTCTCCAGGAAAGGATCTACCCAGGACCTCCTCCCATGCGGCAACCCACCTGGGGGTGTGACCACCCAGCTTCTCCTCCAGTAGCTGGCTATATAATATTGACACGGTATGCTTGGGCGCCTCCCTTCTGCTGCATAGTTCCTCAAACGGGGTAAAGTTTAAGCTCCACCCCCGTTCCGGCCTCACTTTTCCTAGGTAGCTACGAACCTGCAAGTATTGCATCCATGAGCCCGGGGGAATTCCTCCTGTCCCCTGTATAGTCGCCAGGTCTCGCATGCCCCGGGCGTCCACCACCTCCCCTATCCTAGCTTCCGTTCCATTGGGCAGGAATCCCAGGCTACGAGTGCCCATTGTTGCTGGAATTTGTGGGTTTCCAGTTAAGGGGGTTAGGGGACCCGGAACCGTTGTCTGGCAGCCCCCCTTCCATGCCCCCAGCAGGGTGATCATCAGACCCGATGCCTCCGCCCTCTCCCAATTGACCCCCTTCGGGATCCAGAATGCTCCTTTTGGTGAGAAGGTATTATTCTGGTTTTCGATTTGTACCCATATTTTATCTGATTCGTGGTGGTGCAGGTCTAGTATTAGGGTTCCGATCGTGGCTTTGTGGTATAGATGTAGGTCAGGTAGGCCCACCCCTCCCTTTGTTTTTGGTTTGGATAGGCTTTTATGGCTGAGTCTTTTGGAGCCTCCCTTCCATATGAACCGGAGTATCAAACTTCTCAGCCTGTTGAAAAAGATTTTCGGGGGGGTTACATGGTGCTGATTGAAAGATGTACAATATCCTAGGGAGGATATCCATCTTAACCGCACTCATCCTACCAAACCATGATAGCGAGCCTCTTGCCCAGCCCTCCATGTCCTTTTTCAGGGTCAGTAGCAGCGGCTTGTAGTTCAACTCAAACAGCTGGGTTGGGTCGGTTGGGATATGAATTCCCAAATACTTGAATGAATCGCTTCTCCATTGGAATGGGAAAGCTGCGGCCATATTGCTGACTTCCTGTTGTGGGATGGTAATATTTAGGACTACCGACTTCTGAGCATTTACCTTATAGTTGATGAACTGGCCAAACGTAGCGAACTCCTGCATAATATTGGGGAAGCTGACGTGTGGTTCAGTGGCATATAACAGGAGGTCGTCTGCGTAAAGCGATAATTTGCGTTCCTCTCTACCAGTCTGTATTCCGCGTATTGACGGGTTGTTCCTAATTGCGTTGGCTAGTACTTCCATAACTATGATATATAATGTGGGGGACAGGGGACACCCCTGTCGTGTGCCGTTCCTAACCACGAATGGAGTTGACAACTTACCATTGACCCTGACCTGTGCCGAGGGGCGATTATATAGGGCCGAAAAGCAATTTTAAACCAGCCTAACGATTCCCTGCTTTGCATTCAGCACTTGATCGAGGCACTATGGGTCCACATGGTGCCTCCTTAAGGCAATATATTTTCTCCAAGAGGCAATATTTCCAGTGAGAATTGGCAGCACATGGATGTACAGTATGGGCCCATCACACGCTGTGGGCACAATATTATGGATCCACAAAACACGGATCTGTAATGTGGCCATATGCATGAGGCCTTAATATGTATATAAAGTACATAAATATATTAGCTATTCATGCAGTTAATTTGTGTTTAATAATTGCAGTTAGTGTATTGTATACATTGGTTTTTACTTTGATATATATGAATACTAAGCAGGCCTGGCGATCAACTGATCAGCTCTGGTTTCTGAAATCCCTGTTGACGGGTGGTCTGCCAGAGTGGGACTTGCTAATACTAGGAAGCTCTCTACTTTGTCCTACATGGGGGATTCCTGAGTGGGGAACTCCCCTCTGTGATGTTCATGTGCCCTGATATGCTAATACCCTTTAAAGGGGTTTTCTCATTATCCTCAGGAAAGTGAAGTCCACTGCTTGTAACCCCCACCGATCAGCTGATTCCTGGTTGGGAGCTGCACCTGCAGTACCGAGCCGGGCTATGGTCAGCGCTTCATGCGGCATCTGTAGTGACAGCTCAACCGGGAACCAGCTGATCAGTGGGGATCCTGAGCAGCTGACCCCGAGGGTCATCTATTGATAACTTATTCTGAGGATAGGTCTTCAATAGAAAAAAGTGAGAAGACCCTTTTTAAAAAAAAGAATTTTCCTGTTGAAAAGTAACAACTAAAGTAATAAGTAAGATGAACATTGTGATTCAATGTTGTTATGCAATAAACTATGAATGCTTATCACCATATTCGGTGCTTAAATATATGTTCTTCAAGTCACTTTGTTAGAAAAAAATGTTAAAGCATAAATTCTGTACTGTAAATAAAGGATTATAATAACATACACTTGGCTTCATAAGAATAATTGTTCCATAATTAGCACTTGATGTCTCATTTTCAGCATGACTATATAAGGGGGGTTTAGGAATTCACTGCTCCCCCACAAGTGGCACTGCTGCTCCAAAATGATCCGAGTGGAGCGGAAGAGAAGCCCCACTACATACGATGATTAAAGAAACATGTCACCAGCCAATTGGACGTTCTTGGAAAAGTGACGACCCCTGTGTAAGGCAGTTAGTATGTCGCAGAGTGGGAGTAGCTCAGTATATAATAATGCTGGTGGATGCCTTCTTGGTTTTTAGTAAGTATATTCTGCTGGTACAGTCGCATCTTCCTGCTGGCGGTGTGGAATTGGCCCCTCAAGTAGGGAGATCCAAGAGAAAGAGGACCCAAAGAGCCTCATGAGTTTATGGCCAGTTTTTCCACTATGGCAAGGGAGTCCTGACAAAGGACAATGGGCATAAGCCTGAAGACCAGCTGCTGGAGAGTCAGAGGGAGTCTCCCCCCTGCTGATGTGCATGAGGATTTTGGAGGAGAGTGCATCCTTTGCTATTGTGAGTTACAGACAGTGACAGATGACCACGCAGTCCAACGGAAGTGTTGTGTGCAGGCGAAGAAGGAGGCTGCCTCTTGTGTGACCAGATGACCATGGTGCATGCCAAACCCAGGTGCCAAGTGAAGGAGATGGAAGCTAAGGCTGCAGAGAGTGCTTTGGGTCAAGGTGGAGGACACCAGAAGGGTTGGTGCCACAAGCTCAACAAAAGTATCGCCTTGTCCAGTGCGTCAGCCCCTTTGGCCATGAAATTGCAGAATGGATAGTACCCCGGCTGAGTGGATGGATGTTGCACTAGAGAGAGAATAGGTCCTGAGCAAAGCCAGTTACTCATGTTATTGCCCCTATATAGCAGAGGTTCCCCTTGGGACTACACACCAAATTAGAGACTGTACCAGAGATTGTTCTGGTGATTTTTTTTTATACAGTTGACCCTTCAAGCTGCAAGGCCTATATGGACTGTGACCTATCATTTGTTGCAATAAGGCCTTGTTTATAGAGACTGTTGCTGACTATTGGTTGCAAGTATCGCTCAAGGATATGTGCCTTCCTATGGAGTGCTGCACATCATTCTTGCCTTTTACTGCCACATGATTTACTACCCACCTGCATTTTACACATAGTCCACATTACACTGCATTACATTAACGGCCTTTTAGAAGAAATGCATGGAGAACAGGATTGCAAATGTAAATTTTCATTTTTTTCTGGACAGCTTTAAAAATCACAGAAAACCCAACATTTTTATGGACAAACCATAATGAATAATAAATATTGTAAGCTATAAGTGTCTATGGGTCAAAATACTGATATAAACCAGAATCCAGCATTTACTGTAATTTTTAAAATACCAATAATTACAGTCATACCCGCTCAAGAACCACCAGACTCAAAAATCACCGGAGACTCTTTTTTTTCTTTTTCACGGACACTGGAAACAAGTCCCTTTTTCTTACAGATTGGACCGATGGCAACCCCTGCCCAGCAATCACAGCCAATGGTGGGGAGGTAGAAAGCCTGGGCCCCAGCAAAAAGCTGACTGGTGGGCCGCCTTCCATTTAGAAAGCGGTTGCTATCATAAGAAAACTCATTTAATGTGCAATTTAATCGTTTCTCTTTCAGGAAAGAAGTTAAGAGGCAAAACTCTGACCCTTTTATAAATTAGAAACATTACAATTGCCCTAAGTGCTACATAGAACATAGCCTGGCAGATAGTGAACCCAATATGGCCACCGAAAGCAAAAATGTGTCAATTCTATTGTGTCTTGTCAGCTTTGTGGCTTTTCATATTCATGCTGGATTTCTTGGGTGTGTATTTTGTGAGGCCAAACTGTCCAAAAACATTCTGGATGCCTCTTCACCCTTTTCAGAGCAGGTTTCTAGGCATTTCCTAGTTCTGGCCTTTAATATTCTCTCTGCATTGATATTTTCAGAATCTTCTCGGGAGAGCACACATCTGGATCTCATGGTATCGATGAGGTGGTTGAGATGTCCTTCTGTCACTCTGTTCAAAATGGTTTCCCTGTTCCTTTTCAGGGTCTCAACATAGTTTACACTCCAGATCAGATGAGGGCAGGGAACAGAATCTGAAGTACAAATAAAATGCACATAATGACAAACTGAAAAAAAAGTGTTCATACAGTTCAACCTACCGTATCACAGATTTGATTGGCTGAAGGATAAAAAGACCTAATGGGCAATTATGGTTAATTCTGGATCATGGCAAAAACATATTTTTATTCTCCTAACCTCACAAAGGCATTTTATTAAGGTCTAGTTCATTAGAACATAGAGCTTGTAGTAAGAGTTGAGATCAGATACCAGGCCATGGGAGAGGGGCCCCTAGCAATCTTGCTAAGCATTCTCCACTCTTGCCAAACTCGTTGTCCTGTAGACAGGGGGTCCACTGTGACCTTCTCATCCAAGGATCCACATACAATTGGTGCTGGTGCTACCTATGCCCTATAGCTACAGGTGTAACTACTAAGGTCCCAACTAAAAGGACCCATCTCCACTGAGACATAAGGTGGTTAGTACTGACTATGGATAGGTGTGTTAAGGTCCTTTTACATGGGTTGACTATCAGACTCGAATGTTCATCCGAACAATCCTTCACCTAACAGTAAGGCTATCGACAAGGACCAATGATCAGCCAAAGAACAAGTGAATACTAGATCGTTTAGTTTCAGCAAGCATAAAAGGGATGGTTGATCAGCGATGCATTTTCCCATGTGAACAGAGGAGATATACACCCGGCCTATGGGCACTAGAGACCGTAGTATTGATTTTTTTTGTCCCCTTGAGCCAATTCTTGGCCTATGTAAAAGAAAACAAAACGAGCGCCAATCAACATGCTTGATGGTCGGCACTCATGCACTTGGCCATGAACTTGGCCCGTGTAAAAAGACCTTTACTTCTGCGGAGAACCATCCAAAATGGTGAACATGTTTTATACCTCGGTTCCTCTGAAGGAACCACGACTTCATAAAAGTTTCTGTGCGAACAACAGGTAAACACCCATTCCAAATTAACTTGGTAGAGGGAAGCCGGGTATATCAGCTAGTACAATATAAAAACACATATAGGGAAATTCACTCTACCTTGCAGATAACAGGAGCAGCTGCAGAATTAGAAAACCATAAATCAATCCAGATCAATCAACTATACATAATCACAAAAAGTCATTGTAACAGTAATCCAATATTATCACATAATCCCGAAACCGATAAAGAATATGTAATATACAATGTTATTTAATCCATTAGCAATTAAAGAGTTAATCTGCACCCATTAAATAGCACAGCTAATATTAACCCTTTCCAATGCGCTGTCTAATGTCTTCTGATATAAACACTGAAGTCTATACAGATCCAATGTAAGAAGACATCAGAAAATGTATACTTACACTATTCTGCCAACCGCACTGCTCTGAGGTGTCCCACTATGTAGTTACTGGCTTTAGCCAGCAGATGGCACTGTTGTATAAAAAACAGCAAGTTCCCCTAGGAAACCCTGAAGCCAAAAATAGATTGGAAAGAGTTAAAACTACTACAACTTTGCAACAGTAGCTAAGTGAATCTCATAATCCATGACTGACATAGAAATAAGAATAAGGCCAGCTTCACACGAGCATAAGAGTATTTGTGCGTGCCTTAGCGTAACATTTTTGTGGAATGAACGGTGCTTTTTTGTGCGCACATCGCAGTATTTTACTGTACTTTTTGTCCCCGCAAGACATGTTTATTTGCTCGCAGCAAACAAAGACGCACCAACTGAAATGGTTAATTAGTCTTATTGCGTTCCAAAAGGCTTCTTTCTCCTGCGGTTATATACTGTTTCACGTGCTTCCTTGCATATTGCGTTTACATTTGTGCACGACCCCCATTGACTTCTATCGAGCAGTTGGTGCGCAAATACGCCTGTGTTATGTCGGACAAAAGCTAATTTCACACAGGCGAGTGCGATATCGGGCCCAATTAACCCGCAAAACGTGCGATTTACCAGGGATGTGAGGTGTTTTTGTGTCAAAAATGCATCGCATCACTTCAGGGAAGTAAAAGAGTTTACAAAGGCAGTATAGGTCCAAGTATAAACTTGAGAAAGACTTAACTGTATGGACCGTAAAGCTAATAATATTAAAAAGTAACTTTTATTAGAAATAACTAAAATAAGGAAAAGAGAAAAACAAAACAAACAATTAATAAATCGTATAAGACGATAATGAGAGCATTTGCCACACATAGATGGAGACCAATCGGGTTAGAGTCGACCGGTACCGCTCAGCCCGCAAAGTCAAAGTAAAGCACTAAGACTCGACCTGTGTAGGTTATTGGTCAACAAACGTGACTAAAATAGTCAGTCCTGTTAGTTGTGTGTCATGTATAAAATAGAATTGACACGCATTAAGGCGTTAACCAGCGTTACCCTACGCGTTTCACCCACTTGGTGGGTTCCTCAGGGGTATCAATACGCTATACCAGTAGTGTACTGGGTTGTGGCTAGCACAATTGTTTTGACGAGAATTCAGGGGTGTCTGGAAGAATAGAGCCAGACAACTCAGACTCGAATATACAGCTGTCTGGAAGTGGCTCTAAGACCAGAGCCAGTTAATTGTATGATCGTCTTCACAGACAAACTGTGTCCAAGACCTAAGCAAAAAGGAGTAATCTGATCGTGATAGTTATCAGATTACTCTCAGAATATGGTCTAGTCTCAAACAGATAAATTAGCCGGGGATAATAAGCCTGGGGCTAATATAGCTGTTACGGGGTAAGATAACTACCTGGGACACTATGGTGCTGTGCGGGTTATTATAGGTAGATTCTAGCTGCAGTAAACTTCTAGATAAAGCAAAACTCTGCATCTACAGATTTAGGCACAGATATAGCCATAAAGGGTTAAATGGTTTTAAAGATACCCAGATGCTGTGCAGGTTATACTAGGTAGTTTCTATCTGCAGTAGTCTTTTGAATAAACTAAACCCTACATCTAAAGTCCCAGGAAAAATTGAAATCAAAATAAATAAATGAAAAAAACCGGCAGCATGTCAGTCCTGGTGGTGGGCTGACAGCATAATGAGTAAGCAGTCCTCTCTGCTTTATATAGTAATCCCATGATACCGCCCATCAGAGGTGTGTAAAGATCCAACCAATAGGTGATGCGATGGGAGTGGTGTTATGTGGTGGATGTTACTGAGACAACACCCAGCTAAGACGCAGCCGTGATCAATAAAAGCAAAACTTTAATAAAAAAAAAAGAGAGAGCGTATCTGGAGATACAGGGAACGCCCGCCCATCAGGGCATTAACAAATGGAAGTCACATTTGCTTGCGATCGCGTACCAGCTCATGATAGTGTATGTAAGTATTGGAGCTGTCATTCAGGACGTGATGACGCATCGACGTCAGGTGACGTCACTCCGTGATCACGTGATGTCTACGGAGCATACACGGAGATTGTAGCGGCGCCGAGGTGTCTCACAGAGTGTCATGACGTACAGACGTTAATGACGCCATGACGTAGTCAGCGTGCATCATAAGCTATAGTATAATGAATAGGAGGCGAATCGGGGGGCGGTACCTCTCCGGCTGAAGTACGATTATTAGTTACGCTGGCTATCATCGTATAGAGCAAGGGAGGTGGAATAGAGGGCGGGACTATGTACCAGCCACTATGTCGGACCGACATAAATATGCCGCTCAATAATGACATTAGTGGCAGCGCATGGCAGAATAAAAAAATCAAGACAATTCATAAAGGTATCTTTTATTGTGAGTCGGTCCCAAGGGTGGAATTGATACTGTTTTGTTGTTACTGATAGTACTTAGGACATGATGTCAAGAATTGTACAATGATAAAATCATGCTTAGATAAATATAGTGGAGAAAAAATTGTCCCCACTATTGATACTAGCGATCATTAGAACAGCATGTCAAAAAAAAAATATATATATATCTGCATAGTCCATATAAACCTGCTATATCTACTGAATATACCAAAAGGATTCTATCCCCGTAAGTTTCTTGAAGACGGAGGACTTCCATTGTTTCTTAAAGACAGAGGACTTTCATTGTTTTAAACGCATTGTAAAAGAGAATAGACAATATGTCTGGATTTTATAAGGATGTTAGGATGTAGCTAATTAGCCATATCATAAGGTGTTTCATTATTCTGATGGTAAATAAATTCAGGATGTTGAAATACGTACCAGTACTAACAAACAAGATGGAACAATTAAATAAAACAATTAAACGACAACTGTTCATTTAGACCAGTCGGCGACATGGAGCGCAACCGGAAAATCCAACTAGTCTCTTTTTGTAAGAGAAGTTTGTTGGTATCACCACGCTGTCCGTCATGGCGGATATGTTCAATACCTTGAAAGCTGACCTGAGACTCATCACCCCCATGCATCTCCCACATATGTGTGGCTAGAGGTGTTTGCTCGTTGCGCCTGATGTTCCCTATGTGGGCAAGAATGTGGCGACGGAACTGTTGAACCGTCTTGCCCACATAGTTCAACGGGCACGAGCATGTTGCCAGGTAGACGACATTTTTTGATCGACAGTTAATAAATTCGCGGTTATGGAATTTTATGGCTGTGTTGGCGCTTTGGAAGACAACACTTTTTTTAATAAAAGGGACAAGCTGCACATCCTGAGCAAGTAAAAGTGCCGTTCAGATTATGTCTGCCTAGCCACATACTTGTCGGTATCTCCTGGTTCAGGTGACTTCTAACAAGGCGATCACGTAGATTGCGACCTCTTCGAAAAGTGATTAATGGTGAAGAGGGTAATATGTCACTGATATCCTCGTCGTCCTTGAGGATGTCCCAAAAACTGTTTAGAATCCCCCCGTACAGTGGAGGCCCCAGTATCATAAGTACCAATGATTCTGGTGAGTGTTGTATTTTCCTTCCTCCGTGATTGCAACAATGTACCCCGGTTTTTGTTGGCTGCGTGCTTATAAGCTTCAGAGATGATATTCTCTGGGTAGCCTCTTTGTCTGAATCTAGAGGCCAATTTGTCAGCCTCGACCACAAATTCCTTCTCTGAGGAGCAATTACGACGAATGCGCAAAAACTGGCCTTTTGGGATTCCTCTACGTAGTGGGTAGGGATGGTGACTATCCCAAGTTAATAGCGAGTTTGTTGCTGTGGATTTACGAAACGTAGTTGTTGAGAGGGTACCATCTTCTTCTTTGGAGATCTTAAGATCGAGAAAGGTGACTGTTCTCTCGTCGCACTCAGCCGTGAAATGTAAATTAAATTTGTTGATATTCAATCTTTCAACAAATTTACTAAAGGTATTTGCAGTACCTGACCAGAGGATCAAAATATCATCTATATAGCGTGCCCATAAGATGACGTTGTTGGTAAATAGATGATTCTCCTCTGTGAAGACATGTCTCTCCTCCCACCTGCCCAGGAGCAAGTTGGCATAGGATGGGGCACATGGTGTCCCCATCGCGGTGCCCCATAGCTGGTGGAAGAAGACATCCTGGAACAGAAAATAGTTGCGGGTTAGGATAAACCTCAATAGTTCTAGAACGAACTGATTATGCTCAAAAAATTGTTGACCTTTCTGACTGAGAAAATATTCGGTGGCTTTAAGACCCAAGTCGTGCGGAATGGAGCTATAGAGGCTTTCTACGTCCATAGTGGCTAATATCACACCAGGATCTAGCTGAATCCCTTCAATTTGGCGCAACATGTCGAGAGTGTCCTCGACATGTGAGGGCAAAGAGGTAACGAAGGGCCTTAATATCTGGTCCACATACGAACTAGCATGTTGGCTTAGATTAGAAACCCCGGAGACAATTGGACGTCCCTTTATTGGTGACAGCCCCTTATGCACCTTGGGTAAGGTATAAAACGTAGCTATCCTTGGGTGTTTCGGCACAATAAACTCAAACTCTTTTGGACTGATCAGCTTAGATACCAGCGCTTTCTCTGCGATAGATAGCAGTTCGCTAGAGTATTGAGTTGTAGGGTCAGATGAAAGTTTCTCATATGTGTCAGTGTCACTCAATAGAGACAGGCAGATGTTAGCATAATCATTTCTGTTAAGAACCACAACATTTCCACCTTTATCAGATGGTTTTATGACTATGTCACTATTACTTTCCAGGGATTTAAGTGCATGTATTTCTTCACAGGTCATATTCTGGGGACCTTTACAGTCTTTGGGAGTCAAATTTCTAATTTCCTTATGGACAATTTTTTCAAAAGTGTCCAGAAGGGGACAATGCAGAGATGGTGGATTGGAGGAATTTTTGTTTTTGAGTTCAGTGAACGGACCTTTTCCGGGCACCCTGTTCATGTCTTTTTCTAGATCTTGGAGGTCTCTAAGAATCGGCATGTCTAATGGAGATAATCCAAATTCAGCTGCTTGTTTTTTGTCCGCCTGGATGAAGAATTTCCTCCATCTGAGACGGCGTATGAAGAGGGAGATGTCCTTCGTCCAGACGAACGGGTTGAAGGAGTTCGTCGGGACGAAGGACAGCCCCCTCTCCAAAACGCCTATCTCTACTGATGACAGTGTCTTGTTTGAAAGATTCATTACTTGTAACTTATCGGGTCCTGATGCTGGGACTACATTAGTCTGAGGAAGGGCAGTAATCAAGCGACTCTTCTGTCTCTTAGTGGATAACGGGTGGTGGGAGGGCCTAAAAAACTCTGGTCCATATGGGGATTACCCTGTTTGTTTCTACCTCGTCCCCTTTGTTGGGGCTTATTTCTACCTTTGCGTGAGTACGTGTTGTATCTACCTCGACCAAGGACATCGGTTTCTGCCGTATCAATGTCGGAGGAGCTCATGTCTGTATCTGAACATGATCTATCGATGTTATAGGCCCGATTTTCTCTAAAATCAATGAGATCTCGGTTGAATTGGCCATGTTTGCGTTCTTTTATTTGAGCAGTGTATTTTTCAACATTGCCCTGTAAGATTTTCTCTTTAGCAGAAAATTCCGGATCATCCGAGAATTTTTTTACGGATGATTTATGAATTGTCTTGATTTTTTTATTCTGCCATGCGCTGCCACTAATGTCATTATTGAGCGGCATATTTATGTCGGTCCGACATAGTGGCTGGTACATAGTCCCGCCCTCTATTCCACCTCCCTTGCTCTATACGATGATAGCCAGCGTAACTAATAATCGTACTTCAGCCGGAGAGGTACCGCCCCCCGATTCGCCTCCTATTCATTATACTATAGCTTATGATGCACGCTGACTACGTCATGGCGTCATTAACGTCTGTACGTCATGACACTCTGTGAGACACCTCGGCGCCGCTACAATCTCCGTGTATGCTCCGTAGACATCACGTGATCACGGAGTGACGTCACCTGACGTCGATACGTCATCACGTCCTGAATGACAGCTCCGATACTTACATACACTATCATGAGCTGGTACGCGATCGCAAGCAAATGTGACTTCCATTTGTTAATGCCCTGATGGGCGGGCGTTCCCTGTATCTCCAGATACGCTCTCTCTTTTTTTTTTTTTTTTTTTATTAAAGTTTTGCTTTTATTGATCACGGCTGCGTCTTAGCTGGGTGTTGTCTCAGTAACTATAGCAACATCCACCACATAACACCACTCCCATCGCATCACCTATTGGTTGGATCTTTACACACCTCTGATGGGCGGTATCATGGGATTACTATATAAAGCAGAGAGGACTGCTTGCTCATTATGCTGTCAGCCCACCACCAGGACTGACATGCTGCCGGTTTTTTTCATTTATTTATTTTGATTTCAATTTTTCCTGGGACTTTAGATGTAGGGTTTAGTTTATTCAAAAGACTACTGCAGATAGAAACTACCTAGTATAACCTGCACAGCATCTGGGTATCTTTAAAACCATTTAACCCTTTATGGCTATATCTGTGCCTAAATCTGTAGATGCAGAGTTTTGCTTTATCTAGAAGTTTACTGCAGCTAGAATCTACCTATAATAACCCGCACAGCACCATAGTGTCCCAGGTAGTTATCTTACCCCGTAACGGCTATATTAGCCCCAGGCTTATTACCCCCGGCTAATTTATCTGTTTGAGACTAGACCATATTCTGAGAGTAATCTGATAACTATCACGATCAGATTACTCCTTTTTGCTTATGTCTTGGACACAGTTTGTCTGTGAAGATGATCATACAATTAACTGGCTCTGGTCTTAGAGCCACTTCCAGACAGCTGTATATTCGAGTCTGAGTTGTCTGGCTCTATTCTTCCAGACACCCCTGAATTCTCATCAAAACAATTGTGCTAGCCACAACCCAGTACACTACTGGTATAGCGTATTGATACCCCTGAGGAACCCACCAAGTGGGTGAAACGCCTAGGGTAACGCTGGTTAACGCCTTAATGCGTGTCAATTTTATTTTATACATGACACACAACTAACAGGACTGACTATTTTAGTCACGTTTGTTGACCAATAACCTACACAGGTCGAGTCTTAGTGCTTTACTTTGACTTTGCGGGCTGAGCGGTACCGGTCGACTCTAACCCGATTGGTCTCCATCTACGTGTGGCAAATGCTCTCATTATCGTCTTATACGATTTATTAATTGTTTGTTTTGTTTTTCTCTTTTCCTTATTTTAGTTATTTCTAATAAAAGTTACCTTTTAATATTATTAGCTTTACGGTCCATACAGTTAAGTACTTCAGGGAAGTAACAATCCTCCGGCACGGCTATCGAGACAATAGGAAACATCGCACTCGCATGCACCTTGCATACAATCCCATTGAAAACAATAGACGTGGCGTTCTGAGGGAACGCCCAAAGATAGGACAAGCCGCAATATTTTTCCACACCACGATGTGGGGGGAAAAAATTATTCATATATATGACTCCATTCTAAAGGATGGGGTTCATATTCGCGCGAGATTTGTGCATCTCGTAAAGCACAAATCTCGCATGATTATCTCAGCGTGTGAAAGCAGCCTTAGGTTAAGAATCCGGGAGTAGTTTAAGGTAATCTGTGGCATTTCCATTGCCTTTACCCTGAGGGCTCATTCACACGGGCGTCGTTCTCACGCATAAAAGGCACCTGAAAAAATTGCATTTATTAGAACTAATAGTTTCCTGTAGACATCGCGGGGAATAACAGGAGTTTACAGCGGGACATTTAAAATGTGCTTCTGGGCTGCAAGTTTTAAATGTCCCGCTGTAAGCAGCAGGGAATTCGCCAGCAGTAGGGGACTCCCTTCACCTCTCTTTCCAGCATCGGATTCCCGAAGGATTTCCCTATAGCGAGGAGAGAGGGGCGGGTTAGAGGGCTTTCTCGAGAGTGGGACTAGAGGGGATCCTCCCTCTAGCCCTGCCCCCCCCCTCAACTGCAATGGAGAATCCCAGGGAGGAGATCTCTATCCCTGCCCCTCCGTCTATTACCTCCCCCTGCACTATGGGGATATCCTTCGAGGATCACCTGTAGCTCCGCCCCCTCTCTCTCTCTGCACAATTTTCCCCATAGCAGAGAGAGCGGGGCTATGGGGGATTAACCCATAGCAGGGAGAGAGAGAGCGGGGCTATGGGTTATGCCCCCATAGCCCTGCACTCTCTCTCCCTGCTATTGGGAAATCCTGAAGCCCTGTGGGGCTTCTTTCTCTCCTCCCGGAGCGGCTGTGCTTTTTTAAAGCAACACGATGCTCAAGTGAATGGGCGATTTTCATGCACATGAAGCTCGGGTCTTCTGCACGTCAAAAATCGCCTTGCACGTGATTTTTAGTTCAGTATAGCCGCGATTTTTTTCACGTGCCTATGCTGCGCTAAATCGACACCCGTGTGAATGAGGCCTCATTCTGATTTCCATGTCTATCATAGATTAATAGATTCCCATAGCTAGAAGTTGCAGAGTCACAGTAGAATTTATCTTAGATGTGATATTTAAAGGGTGTACATTAACTTTTTAATTGCTTGTGGATTTAATACCCATAAAAACTATATAATAAATGTTATGTGGATTATGTAATATGTTGCAATTACTTTTTGTGCTTTGTATAGTTGATTTATTGTTTTAGATTTCTTCAGCTGCTTCTGTTATTTGCAATATATAGTGAAATTCCCTATGAAGTAAAACCTCTACTATCGATGGTAATCCGTCCGAAAGCAATGGGCTTTACCTGAAATCGTTGGTAGTCGAGGTAATTATTTCCATAGGAATCAATGTAAATCCGATTAATTTGTTCTAAACATTCCAAAAAACACACCAAACCACATTTAATGGAGAATAAATATGGTCTTTAATATCAAAAACAATAACAATAATGAATGAATATAAAAGACTACTGTAAAGAATAAATGAACATTTAACATGTTATTGAACCTGGTACTGTGTGTTCTCTGTGGCGTTACATAGGACTGCAGGTGACATTATTATCTGGCCTCAGCGTTATCACTGTGTTCTCTGTGCTGTTACATTGGAGTGTAGTTGTACAGTACTGTACTAGTGTATTACCCGTCGCCAATGATTGAGAGCAGTGGGTTGCATTAGCAGCAGGAGATCACGTGGGTTCAGCAGCAAGGTCATATGAACCAGCACACGCCGTTGTTATTAGAGTCAACCAATGTACCTAGAGACAAAATTTTGGCTAAAAAATGGCCTTACTCGAAATCGGCCTTGGTAGATGTCAATGCTAGTAGAGGTTTCACTGTATGTATATTTATTCTCTATTGAAGCTTTGTATTTTTTTTAAAGAAACATGTTAGTTTTTTGGTGTTTTTGTGGTCTTATATAGTTTAAAGTATATTTTTGTAATTGAGCTGATACATATAGCGTCTGTTTGGGTGTATTAATATAGATTGAAATCTGCTCCAAGACAGACATGTTCCTACCTGCTACATTTCTGTGCGTCCAGTTGACCCCATAATTCCTGGCTGCCCTCTGTTCAGGACAAGTGGTTGGCATGTGAACATTGGTCTTAGAAACTGAAACTGGCAGGCTGGCTGGGGAGACAGAAATGTACAGGATAATTGTGAACCCATCACATATGTTTGTAGATAAGTAAGATTTTGTACCAAAACCCATGTTACATTAATAGGAGTGAACTGTTAAAAGGTAACTGAACTTTAAAAAAAAACAGCAAGGGGGGTTTTCGGTGCGGCCGACTCACGCGGGGATCACCTCGTGGAGACTTAACGATAACTTGCTCCGTGACTCTCTTTGTGTCTCAGACATTAAGGAAGCAATCACAGGATTCATAGCGGACCACCAGAGTGACCAAACGTCCGCCCCCGTCCAATCGGAAGCATTAAAATGCGTGGTCCGGGGAATCTTAATTTCACATGGCTCCAGACTTAAAAAAGAAAACTCGACGAAACTACGCACACTTATTTCAAACTTACAAAACAAAGAAGAGGCCAACAAAAAATCCCAAAGCGAAGTGCTTAAAGCCGAAATCTCCACCGTTCGGCAGCAAATACTCAAAATCCTCGACCAACGTTCACTAGCATACAGAGATAAGCTACGTAGAGGGACATTTGAATATGCGGACAAATGTGGAAGCTGGTTGGCCAAGGCCCTCCACCCTAGAACGTCCCCCGCTCACGTCACCAAATTAAAGGTTGAGGGCAGAGGGCACGTGCACGCCACAACGGACATTTTAGAAGAATTAAAAAAATATTACTCTAAATTATACAACATCAGAGACCAAACGCAGTCTGATGCCCAGGGACTAGATGGCGAGATTGAGGCCTATTTAACCTCAAACGCCCCCAAAAGAATGACAGTTGAGGAGGCAACGGTCCTGGACGAAGATTTTGGTGAGGAGGAGCTCACAAAAATCATCAAAGAACTGAAGGTGGGCAAATGCCCCGGCCCCGATGGCTTTACAGCCAGATTTTATAAAGTCTTCAGAGGAGAAATCTCTCCTTTAATTCTGAAAGCTTTCAATGCGGTGGAACAAGGGTGCCCTTTCCCGACACACTCCTTAATGGCCCACATCTCAGTTATTCCAAAACCAGGGAAGGATGCCTCGGTCTGCGGCAGCTATAGACCCATATCACTTCTTAACATAGATATAAAGCTATTTGCTAAATTGATAGCCATACGTCTTCAAAATACCATACCGTTGCTGATACATGGGGAGCAAGTGGGGTTTGTCCCCGGCCGAGAGGCTAGGGATAATACGGTTCGATCCCTCTCATTGATTGCCAGAGCAAGAGACAGGGGCGACCCGCTATGCCCCCTGGCGGTCGACGCAGAGAAGGCGTTCGACAGGGTCAGCTGGCTCTTTCTCGCGGCCACACTAGATAAAATAGGGGTAGGCCCGAGGACAAAAGACCGAATCATGGCCCTATACCGAAACCCCACAGCCAGGATTCGGGTAAATGGATCCCTGTCGGACGCCTTCCAAATAACAAACGGGACCAGGCAGGGCTGCCCCCTCTCTCCGTTTCTATACGTTCTAACAATGGAAACACTAGCTAACGCGATCCGTCAAAATGGCTCAGTCAGGGGGATCTTGACTGGGAAAGTTGAGCATAAGATGGCCCTGTTCGCGGACGACCTGCTACTATATCTGTCCAATCCGCGCATAGGACTACCCATAATTCTTCAAGAGTTCAAACGTTTCAGTAGAGTAAGCAACTATAAAATAAACGCCCAAAAATCAGAGATCCTGAACGTGACGCTGCCGCAGGCCGAGGCATCACAGCTGGAGGCGCAATTCCCATTTAGATGGAAACGGCCCTCTATAAAATACCTGGGCATCCAGCTCCTAGCAGACACAACGCAGACCTTTAAACTGAACTTTCTTCCGTTCCTGTCGGAACTAGAAAGGGATCTTAACAAATGGAATTCCCTGTTTCTGTCCTGGAGTGGCAGAGTCAACGTAATCAAAATGGACTCTCCCAAAATTTCTTTATATATGCCAGACGGTCCCAGTGAAACTCCCAAATTACTATCTAAAACGCCTCCGGACCCTCATCACGGCGTTTGTCTGGAGGGGAAGAAGCCACGCCTACGCTACTCACTCCTCACCAGACAAAAGGAAAAAGGGGGCCTGAGCTTGCCCAATTTCAATCTCTACTATAAAGCCTCCCTCACAAACTGTGTGCTAGACCTACTAAAAGAGAACAGCCACAAACTTTGGGTCACTGCGGAACACTCCCTGGTCCCGGGGATCCTCCGGGGAACAGCGTGGATCCCATCTAGACTCATAAAAGAGATCCCCGACATATCTCCGTTTGTAGGGGAACTACTTAAGACCTGGACAGAATTCGGGCATAAAGAAGGCATGGTCTCAGTCCCTGGCCCACTAACACCTCTCATAACAAACCCACAATTTGAGACAACGCTAGGGGGAACGTCCATATTAGGGTTACAGACTACACCAATACCACGAATCAGAGATGTCATGACCAACACGAGCTTGAAACCATTCACTGAAATAATAGGTGGTGGAGGATCTGGTCCCGAATACTGGCTACAATATTTTCAGTTGAGGGGGTATGTGGGGTCCCTGGCTCCTCGGGTGAACCTAACAAGGGCTCTTACGCCCTTTGAACAAATGGCCATGTCCTCAAACACACAGAGACACACGATTTCAACTATATACAAACTGATGCTGAATCGGGAGGCAGAGGACCAAAGCCCCGCATACATAGAAGTCTGGGAAAAAGAACTGGGTCACAGTCTACCGAAAGAGGACTGGGAGAGAGCCTGGACACTGTGTCACAAAATGTCTTCGGCCGGTAAGGCTCAGGACCTAAATTTCAAAATTTTGGCCCGGTGGTATAGAACTCCTGAACACCTACACAAAATTTTCCCACAGACACCACCAACGTGCTGGCG
Organism: Eleutherodactylus coqui; assembly: GCF_035609145.1. Lineage (NCBI taxonomy): Eukaryota > Metazoa > Chordata > Amphibia > Anura > Eleutherodactylidae > Eleutherodactylus > Eleutherodactylus coqui. The sequence continues at coordinate 37,946,535 of NC_089847.1, read as the reverse complement.
ATGCAATGCCGACATTGGTAGCATGTCCCACATATGGTGGAACTGTCCGGGAGTGGCTGCCTTGTGGGGGGAAATTATCGATCTATATAACCACATCTGCAAATCACAGCTAAGACTCACTCAGGAAATGGCCCTCCTCTCAGTCCTCCCAGGTTCTATCAAAAATATCAAGCGAAATGTTTTGAGATTCTTTTTGCTAGCAACCAGAAGAGTCATTCCTAGACTCTGGAAAAACACAACCCCCCCCCCCTCGAGAGGGATGTGGGTAAAAGAAGTAAATGATCTCATGCGTTTCGACGAGATGGGAGCGGAGGAGAGCGACTCCCAGGTAACATTCCATCATACCTGGGAGGCGTGGTCTACCTTCAGAGCTTCTGAAAGATTCAAGGCCTGGGTGGCCACAGGGCACCTATAGAGGGCTCTGGAGCTCCCCCGGGAAGCCCTCGGGAGTGGGGCATGGGGCGGCTCAGAGCTGGGCCCTGCCGCCTTAAACAGTGTTCAAAGATTCAATGGTCATAACACCCCCAACCTTACCCTCCTCCCTACCCCCCCCCCTGAATTCCCCTGTCTGTCAGTTATGTTTGTGTTGTAGTATAAGTTTAGTTATATATAGACAGTATACTTCTGCCCAAAAAAGGAAAAAGACGCATAGCAGAACTCTCAAAAGTGAAAAGAATTTATTTACATATGTCAATACCACTACTGTACGTACCATTCCAATTTATTATGCAATTGACAAATGTATGCTTGTATATCTGAAACTATGCGAATAAAATACTTTTGAACGGAAAAAAACCCAGCAAAAGTCTTCAGGTTAAACCTTGCAGCATTCGATGGCTCATCGATATTTTAAAAATGGTCAGAAGAAATCAACAACCCAAAAAATTGAACAGAAAATCGCAGATGGCTGGATAGCAATGTGCAAAGCCATTTCCAACGAAAGACGGAGAGATACTCAGTATAAAATCATACATAAGGTCATATATGGTTTTGATATCCCACCTCATCCCAATGCATCTGACAGACTGCTGGCTGGCCCCAAATGTAACAAACCAAAAACAAACATGTTTCATAGCTTGTGAAACTGTCCCGAGGCTCAGAGAAGGCCGAAAAAAATCTTACTACCGTGTTTCCCTGAAAATAGGTCCTACCTCGATAGTAAGACCTATGGGGTTTTCGGAGGAGGCTTGAAATATAAGTCCTCCCCCGAAAATAGGACCTAACTCAGGTGCCCCACAAAAAAAGACCCAATACTCACCTCGTCCACGGCGTCCTGATGGTCTCCGGAGCGCTGCAGCGGCACAGCGTCCTCCTCGTCCCACAGCTGATCTTCTGCTGAAGAAGGGGCTTTGAATATTCCGCCTCCAGCAAAGTAAGCGCTGTGATTGGCTCATTGAGTACTGGCAGCCAATCACAGCCGGCGCTCGATGAGCCCATCACAGCCATTCAGTGATGTCATTCACTGAATGGCTGTGATTGGCTCATCAAGTGCCAGCTGTGATTGGCTGCCAGCGCTCAATGAGCCAATCACAGAGCCCGCTTTGCAGGAGGCGGGGTATTCAAAGCCCCATCTCCAGCAGACGATCAACGGTGAGACGAGGAGGACGCCGCACTGCCGCTGGACACCATCGGGAGGCATTGGGACCCCATGGACTAGGTAAAGCCCCCTGAAAATAAGACACTGTGTCCTTTTTTGGGCAAAAAATAATATAAGATAGTGTCTTATTTTCGGGGAAACATGGTACTACTAACACCCCAGGTTTTTATATTCCATTTTCTCCCTGCTGAACTACAATTAAGACATTTGATCCATGCTACACTTAGGACTCTTTCAAACGGGCGTATTTTTCATCAGTATTTTGTGAGCCACAACCAGGAGCAGAACTTACAGAGAGAAAGTAGAATGGAAAGATTTGCATTTCCTCCATATTTTGGACCCATTCCTGGTTTTGGCTCACAAAATACTGATGAAAAAAAATACGCCCCTGTGAAAGAGTCCTTGCAGTGAGCAAATGTTGCCTATTAAAACAATGGCTACAGCCGTTAACTCCAAAAGTCACACACATAACACACCAATTCAAGCAAATTTTATATATGGAAAGATTGGAACTAGAGCATAGGGTGGAGTTACGGGCTACGGGCTTCTTTACAACATGGCGAGCGTTCATTGAAGAATGTCTCACCATACGACATTGTAGAATGTATGAAGTCATTCAAGCATACCTCCTGGTACCTTAAATGACATAATGCAAACTAGTTAGGTAGATTAAGAATAGATTTAGGATGCATTTACACTGCAAAAATGATCTCTCAAAAGATGGCTCCTGTGGTCAAGAAACACACCTCCTGCTGTTTCCTGATTACTTTCGCTTTGATCTGCTGGTGGAGCTGTAATCAGCTCTCCACAGGCAGAGCACAGCGTGCGGTCTTGCTTATCAGCAGTTCTGCTGATTGATGGTTTTCAAGCAGAACTGCAAACCGTTGTTTGGCAGAAAACACTGCCAAATACTCGATCCGAGTATAAGCCGAGACAATAAGTTTCACCACAAAAACTGGGAAAACTTATTGACTCGAGTATAAGCCAAGCTATACTCGGGTATATACTAGGTAAAAAAAAAACCCTCCATACTCACCTCCCAGCCGGCGTATGTGTCTGTGCAACAAGCTGCTTGAATTCTCCCTGCTGTCATCCCCCACTGTCCTCTCTGCTTGGCTCTGTCAGTGCTGTGTAAGGAAGCACTGTGATTGGATTGAGCGCCATCCAATCACAGCTGGTGCTCGATCCAATCACAGCGCTTACTTACACAGCACTGACGGCAGGGGATTTGAAAGCCGAGCAGGGAGATGACAGTGGGGAGAATTCTAAAGCAGCTTGAATGATCGAGCACCGGCTGTGATTGGCTGACACTCGATCCAATCACAGCTCTTACTTACAAAGCGCTGACGGCGGGGGATGACAGAGCCGAGCAAAGAGGACGGCGGGGGATGATAGTGGAGAGAATTCAAGCAGCCTGCCGCACCACCGCCGGAGACACAGGAGGCGGCTGGGATGTGTGTATGGAGGTTTTTTTTAAAGCCTTCCCTGACTCGAGTATAAGCCGAGGGGGGCTTTTTCAGCACAAAAAAATGTGCTGAAAAACTGGGCTTATACTCGAGTATATACAGTACTTTTAACATTTTTTGTTTTTATAACGGTTACAAAAATCTTTATTTCATCTTTATTTTTATTAGTCCCCATAGGAAACTTGAACCTGTGATCATTTGATCAATCACTTAGTAAAATGCAATACTATGATATTGCATTATATTATATTTTAACAGGATTCCTATTAAATACATGACATAGGCACATCTTTTAAAGGCTTGATCATGGCAGCCCTGGGGACTTTTAGAAGCACCTAGGCTACCATGACACCCGGACCCCTCCCTTCCTACGCTCTTATCGCAGCAGGGCTGTTTGGTACATCTAAGTCCCGATTAGGACATTTGAAGGGCTTACCACTGTATTCAGAGTTCTCCCTGATTTTGTTGGTGGGTGTCGGCTTTCAGAGGTAGCCCATACCCTCCCGAGCCCCCTCAATACACAGTATATGCAGTGGATGGCTATATCTGTCCTAACTGCATGGGGTGTGTGCAGTTAAGATGCACAGAGCCGTATGTGTGTCACAAAGAAGTTAAGGTAACACTCCAGACATCACTGCCCCCCTTATACGGGGCTTCTACTTGACTATCTCTCTCAGTGCCATATAAATGAATCTAGTAAAACATAAAAATAAAAAACCTCATAACCCTGCACATGCATTGTAATAGGGAGCAATTTTGACAACCCAAAGAGAAAACATGTTTCCCTTTTTTTAGCAGTAAGCAGAGACCATGAAAATGGTGAAGAACTGAAACAAAGTACAGTATTAAGTTTCATTTCCAACAATGTCTGGTTTACAGGAAGAATGCTCTCACCACTTCTCTTCTCTTTCTTTGTCTCGGGACACAGTGAAAGTTGTTCAGTGCTCGCTTCAGGGACGCTCTGTGCTCTACTCCGAGTCAGCCAACCCTCCTGCAAATTGTACAAACCAATTTATTTGATTCCCATTCTTATGGAAATGTCAAAACACAAGCAAAACTACATACTCACCTCGCTCCCCCAAGGCACATGAGACTTCTTTCTACTTGTGGGTATATCTATATGGAAGCATGACCGGTGCTGGCCAATCCAGCATGGAGACCAGGGATTGAGTGCAGCAGACATATGTCCAGCACATACACAATACCCAGAAGTAAGAAGACATAGTCTGGAGCAGCTTGGGGCAGTGCCCCTCTCACCAGCACAGAAAGGGGCATACTTATTTATGTTGGGGCTGAAAGGGGCATATTTATTTGGGGGCAAAAAGGGATATAATCATTTATGTTGGCAGCAAGGTGCATAATTAATTATGGGGCAGAAAGGGGCATGATTATTTATGGGCGCAAAATACGGGCATGATTATTTATGCAGATAGTAAAGAGGCATTATTTTTTCGGTAGGGGAGGGGGGTGTGCAGAAAACGCGTTATTACTTATAAGAGCAAAAAAAAAATGGCATTATTAATTATGGAGGCAGAAAGGGGGCATTATTACTTTATTGGGCAGAAAAGGGGCATTACTACTCATGTGAGTAGAAAGTGCATCAAAGATTTGGGGCAAAAAGGCATGGTCAAATAATTGTCCCAGCTGGGCAGTGGAGTGGAGGGGGGGGGGGCATTGTAATTGAACTGCTGCATATTGTGAGCAGCCCTAATCTAGCCCTGCGAATAGCATATATAAAAGATTTAAAGAGGGGCCTAGACGCCTTTCTAGAGTGATACAATATTATATGTTATAATAACTTTAGAAGTTCAGAAGGGTAGGTGATCTGGGGATTATTCCGATTGCCAGATTGGAGTCAGGAAGTTATTTTTTCCCTTAAATGGGAAAAATTGGCTTCTACCTCATTGTTTTTTTTCCTTCCTCTGGATCAACATTGGGGCTAATAGGCTGAACTGGATGGACATATGTAGTTTTTCGGCCCAACATACTATATTATGGTTTATGTCAGAAGAGGTTAGCTAAACCATATTATTCTAGCACAGAATGATGGAAACTAATGGAACCCTGCTGTAGATGCGACACATAATGGTCTCCATCTCAGGAACACAAGTGAATGGTTCCGTTTGTGGGATCAGCCTATATCCACTTATCACGGATTCAGACGAAACACCTGACATAAACCAGAAATGCTAATTCTAATAAAAAACTTAAGAGGAACAAATCTCTTCTCCCCATAAATACTTACATCTAAATATTTGATGTCAAACTCCATTATGCGCTCCTGGGGCTGCTCCTGGAAAAAGTGATTGTTGCAGTTACCATAATGCAGTAGCAGTTTTCTACTTCAAACATAGTTCCTGCTTACACCATGAAGCAGTTACATTCAGAGCTATGGGTCTTTAAAAAGGGCAAGTGGCAGATGATTGCTGAGAAATGAGATGTCATTGCTGGAAATCTTTTCAGAAAGTTTTCAGAAAGTGTTATACAGTACTTATCCTATGTCTTTCTACAAAGCAAGAATTTGAAGGGGCCTCCAGGGAGCACTGGCTGCCAGCATCCGGATACGCCAAAGTCGCAGCAGAAGCCGTTGATCTGACTCCTGTGTAGTAGCCAGCACTGGTAATTGCAGGAGCAGTACTCATTGAAATCAATGGGAGCTACACTTGTAATTGGAGCCTAGGGTACCCTTGATTTCAATTAGAGCTGAGCCTGCAATTTTGAGCGCCAGCCAATACACAGGGGTCTGAGTTGCAGCTTCAGCTCTGACCCAGGTGTATCCTGGCACTGACAGCCGAAGCTGCCTTGAAAATACCTTTTAGGGAGGAGTCCGGGGTTAGAAAAACGTGGTTGCTTTCTTTCAAAGAGAGCACCATTTGTGTCCATAGGTTGTGTATGGTATTGCTACTTAGCTCCATTGAAGTGAATAGGATTGCTGCTGCTTTCTGAAGAAAGCAGCCATGTTTGTCTAACCTTGGACAACCAAATATTTTAGTGTTGCTTAAAGCAGTTTTGTGGGACTTAAAAATAAAGTTAAAAGGCCTTAAAAAGAATAAAAATTGAATACTTACCTATCCCGGTGGCTACCCATTCAGTATTGCAGCCCTGATGAAGAAGTAGGCAGTGACGTGCTATTCATTGTGCATGTGACCACTTAGACGCTGACAGGCTTCAGTTGTGATTTTTCTATGGCTGCTAAAGCCTGTGAGTAGCTGAGTTGTCATGTGCATAATGAATGAAAAATCATTGCCTGACACTTCTTCCATGTGGGTCAAGAGGCCATGGTGGCCTTGCAGGAGCTGGGTCTAGCCCTACCAGTTGTGCCTCCCTCCTCCCAAATGGTATACGCCTCTCCTCAAGAGAGTAGGTGAGATTTCAAACCTGACCCCAGCTCCCCCTCACATACTAGAGGCCTGTTGCTCAATCTATAAACAATCTCAAAGTTACATGCATCTGCCTTAAAGGGGTTCTGACATCAAAAAAAAAAATTGTACTCACCTTGCCTGGCCTGGCCCGATCGCCAGGCATGTCCCCTCCAGCCGGCATCTTCTTCTGTGCCTTTAAAGCAGAGCAGGAGCGGTCAAAAAGACCGCTTCCTGCTCTGGTCCGTCCGTCAGGCACTTCCAAGGTCAACGGACGGACCGCCACAGCAAGCATGTCACAAGCAGTGCTTGCTGTGGGCGGCCCGTCCGTCCGGCTGAACTCCGAAGTGCTGCGCATGCGCAGTGGAGACGCAGCCCGTCCTGACTCCTGTCAGAGGGCACCTCTCCACAGCGCATGCGCGCGATCCCGGAGCGGCGCGGCTCGTGCAGACAGAAGAAGAGGAGCAGCGCCTGCTGGGAGATGACCCCCCCGATGTCAACAACAACAGAAGACAAGGTAAGTATTATCTTTTTATGCTTTAGCAGCCATTAAACCATGGGTTCCCTGGGTCCATTAGGCACACCAGGGAACAATGGCTGCTAAAGCATAAAAACATTATTCATGTCAGAACCCCTTTAAAAGTGTCTAACTTATACAGAGCTGTAAAATACATGGCAAAATCCAGGACCTCCTCCAGATGAACAACCAGCTACTTAAATTCTTTCCTTAGTCCAAGGGCACCATAACTTATTTTTTTAGATATGTCATAATTCTGAACAGGGGAGAGAAAGGTGCAATGGGAACTTTTTGTAGCAGATATTTTTTTTTAATTGACACATTTCAGTAAGTGACAAACAAGTCAAGTCCCGGCTGTTTACACCTGTAAGATTTGTACCTATCTCCTATAAATATATCATGGGGTGGTGCGAAACAAATGACTCACCTTTCCTTTATTCAGGGAGTCAATTTCAAATTGAATCTCTTCTTTTGAAAAGTTCTGCTGGATGTTTTGTAGTCGAGACAAACATTCTGAAAATAAAATGCACAGAAATTATAAACTAATTCTCAAAAAGACGTTTTCTCATCTCATAGAATCAAAAAAATGTAGAGTTGGAAGGGACCTCCAAGGTTAATGGGTCAAAACCCCTGCTTAATGCAGGATTCACTAAATAATCCCAGGCAGATGTCTGTCCAGCCTCTGTTTGAAGACTTCCATTGAAGGAGAACTCACTACCTCGCGTGGCAACCTGTTCCACTCATTGATCAACCCTCACTGTCAAAAATGCTTTTTCTTTTATCTATCTGTGTCTCCTCCCTTCCAGTTTCAACCTTTCGGTTCTAGTCACGCGATCTAGACTCTGTGCTTTTCTTAATACATCCAAGATCTGTGTTTGCCTTTTTGCTACTGCATCACACTGTTGACTCATGTTCAGTCTGTGATCTTTAAGTATAACCAAGTTTTTTTTCACATGTGCTGCTTAGCTCAAGTTTTCTCATTCTTTATGTTCTTTTCATTTTACTTGCCCAGTTGTAGCACTTTCTATTTTTCCTTGTTAAATACCAATCTGTTACCAAGCTGCTCACTGTTCAAGCTCGTCCAGATCTTTTTGAATCCTTTCTCTCTCTCTTCTCCAGTGTTAGCCATCCCTTTTAGCTTAGTGTCTTCGGCAAACTTGATCAGTTTCCCTTCAATTTCCTCCTCTGGATTATTTATAAAATTGTTGAAGAACACTGGGCCCAACTCCCATCAATCGAGAAATGTTTTTTTTCAGCCACTGACTGAATGAAGAGGTGGTGGGAGAGGTACTGGTGCATGTGCACAGCTCTCCTCTAGTCAAGTCTATGGTTGTTCGGAAAGAAAGATGCAAGGACTTTTACCAACCAGGATCATATCCCATTCAAATACCATAAATCTCTATGTCTCGAAAGCTCAAATCTAAATACTATTTTAATATTTGAATTAGTGAAAACTTTACATGAAAAGCAACATAGATGTAGGGGTGGGCCCTGAAATATGAAAGCGAAACACCGGACAGGATAGTGAACTTAATAAACAAGCTTTACACTGTCCAGAGTTACTACTTTAGTGGTTGCAGTCCACAATAATAATCTTTATTTGTATAGCGCCAACATATTCTGCAGCACTTACAAAGACAGGGGGAATACAGAAAGACAAAAGTACAAAAATTACAGCACCACGGCTACATGTAGTAAGCAGTTGATGGAAACAATAGGGGTGAGGGTCCTGCTCCAACGAGCTTACATACTACAAGTAATGGGGTGATACAGAAGGTAAAGGGCTGGAGATGTGGACAGTATGGAGAGGTGGAGAGTGAGGGATTCTATACACAGACAATGGTCAGACATTTAGCCGTGTGACGGCAGAATTGGTATGACTGCAGGAGCAGTTGATGGTGGCTGGCAAGGACTGCAGTCAGTGGGTCAGGGAGCATGTTATCAGGCGGCATACAGAGGGGTTTGTTTAGGAAATGCGGTATGCCTCCCTGAAGAGGTGCGTATTTAGAGCACGCCTGAAGTTTTGTGAGTCCAGGAGTGGTTTCTCACTGGGATCCGGGAAAGATAGCACACCTTTCTCATTAAACCTGGAAGATTTGAAGACCGCTGGTCATTTGCACTCATCAACCTTTACAAACTCATTCACCCAACTTCTTACACCATAGCTTCCGGCAATGTAATTATTGCTGTGGCACACATTGACAACTTGTACTTCACTAACTCCTCTCTCTGGGTGGTCAATAACTCATCTCTGCGTGACTACTAAGCCTAGCCCTCCTATTAGCTTGGTGACCGGTTATTCCAACCTGCAAAATGGCCACTTGGTTAACCGGAGAACCTCTCTACTTATCGTACATCTCTAATCACTCGACTGCACATTAATCAACAATAAAAGAACAATAACACCCCCAATGTTACAACTCTGGAGGGAGGAGGCAATCTCTTCACATCCCCTTCATTAAGGCTAGTGTGCCTTATTTTATACTATTGACATGTCAGAAAATCTGGTACAGCCATTGAGAGGGTAAATGTCCAACTTACCAGCTGCTGTCGGCCTCATATTGGGGTTCTGATGCCAGCACAAGTGCGTGAGCTGACTTAAGTTTGTACGATGACTGTGTTGTAGACTGGTCTCTTTTAAGATAACATCTATATCTGGTTGTGGTCGCATTCCTCTAGTGATTTCCGTCACCAGCTTCAAAGGATGTTTTTCTGCGGCAAAAGTGTTGACATCAAAATTAACCAGTTTGGCTTCTGTGAGAATTTGAGTTGTGACAGTTTACAGGCTTTTTTCCATTTAAGAATTTGATTGAATATTGCTAAGAGGTGCCATTGATGTTTGATAGATGGAGATCCGATTGATACAATGTCTGCTCCTTGATAGAACAAAGTAGCATCCATGTTAGAAAAGAAATGTGTCTTTTTAGTATCTGTTGGCTATACATGACATTTTTTGTAGGCTACATAGTGAGGATTGTCTCAAAACCAATCCAAGCTCAACTGGCAGTAAAGGAAGGGGCACGATTGTTTCCTAGCAATATTGGTGCTTTGTTCTAGTGACAAGCAAGATTCACATTGCTTAGACTCGTGTGCCATTAATGTTTTAAGTGAGAATTCCCCTTTAATACATGTTGGAAGGCCGATTGAATCAAGAACTTACCTTGAAATGGTTGTTTTCGGCTTAGGGTTTCATGCAAAATAATTCCCAGGCTGCAAAGAACATTAATAATGAAATTAAACTCAGAAGACATCTCAGTATTAGCAGGGAGCAAGCTATATGTGTATAGACTCATGTATACTCAGGGTGGTGCCAGGATTTACAGCCTATATGTGTTCTAGTGAATGGGCAGAATCGTAGGCTGCCATGTCTGCTTTGATACTAGAATGCCAAGCCATTGGGGTAAAATGTTTGGGAGGTCACTAGCCAGTTTGGAAAGTAGATGTCTGCTATAACATAAACATTGTGTGTTATTAGACATCAAGCTCTCAGGGGTACTGTTTGTCCTTGAGGAGATCCCCAGCTGGCATAATTAGTCTTATAGCCCATGCTCTCTGGGAAAATATATGCTAATTAGCTTTCCTCTAGAAGGAAGAAAAGTGTCTCTGCCACCTATTGGAGGAAGTTATTCTATAAGTCAATGCCCAACCCATTAAAGAGTCTTTAAACATGATGAGGGAGTTTAGCTGAGTTGAGCCTGAATCTCCATTAAAAGGAAGAGACATCCATTTGTAGATAATGGTTTGCCTCTCGTGAGTACTAATCAGATACCTGCAGCTTTTGCGATCATGTAGTGCATCAACTAGAGAGGATTTTATACAACTCTATGAGAGAGTTTATGAAAAGAGTCAGATTTTTATGCTGCGCACCAACTTTAGAGGGGAACACCGCGAGCGGATGAGTATAAAAAATACCTTATCCCTCTCTCATTCCCCATTAGCACCATAACTCAGTTTATAGGGATGTGGGAAAGAGACAGGTTCACTTCAAACCAATAAACAAATTGAAGAATAGAAGTGAGGGCCCTGCTACAAGAGTGGTCATCCAGCTTTCCCATAGTCAAGATTCTGCAACAGCTAGGTGACAACCACTAACAGTCAACTAACTTTCCCAGCATCACATATAATTAGGAATGACCAAGTAGAATTTTTAAAAGGGTTTTCCAGGCAAATACTATTTATGACCTATCATCATCATCATCATCATCAATAGTATTTGCCTGGAAAACCCCTTTATTAGACTTTAGTTTTTCGGGGAAATGTTCTTTAAATCACAAACTGACAACCTCATCGGAACTTTTAATGGTTTGTTTACTAACCTGTATATATCATCTGCTGTGGTTGGTCTGTGTTTTTGCAGCCTTTGAGGTGAAAGATATATCACTGATGTATTTTCCTGCTGATCCTTGGAAAAATTTACTTTCTGAAGGTCTGAGAGCCAGAAATCTGAGAGCTGTAATAATGAGTAATAATAATGAGTGTGCATCACAAATACAAGCAGGCATAGATCAATCAATCAATCTAATTTGCTTAGCATTTTTTGTTACACTTTCTACAAACCTGTGTTGTTTTTTTTTTGGTAATTTTGCTTGATAACGTTGCCTATTTCTAGGTTAGCATTAGCTATAGTTTTCACATTGCGAAAGTTTTATACGGCTGGATTTGCTTCCCAAGTTTTTATAAATAAGGCAGAATACAGAATACAGCGCTGCGGTGTATATTGTCACCATATAAACAATGAGAAATAAATGATTATATTATTGTTGGTAATGAGGAAGTAAAAACATTAATCTGTTCTTTATTTCCTTCCTTCTTGTGTTTCGATTCTATACTTTTGAATATCTTTATGAAGTTATATATTTGTAATGTAAATCAACCTAAATCATTTACATGAAAATGACCCTTTCCAAAAATGTTAAAATTCAGAAGAGTTTAGAAATATCTATCTATCCATCCATCCCCTATCCATTCACCTCCTATCCATCCATCCATCCATCCATCTCATATCCAGACATCTCATATCTATCCACCTCCTATCCATCCATCCATCTCATATCTAGACATCTCATATCCATCCACCTCCTATCCATCCATCCATCCATCTCATATCCAGACATCTCATATCCATCCACCTCCTATCCATCCATCTCATATCCAGAGATCCCATATCCATCCACCTCCTATCCATCTCATATCCAGACATCTCATATCCATCCACCTCCTATCCATCTATCCATCCATTTCATATCCAGAGATCTCATATCCATCCTCCTCCTATCCATCCATCCATCTCATATCCAGACATCTCATATCCATCCACCTCTTATCCATCCATCCATCTCATATCCAGACATCTCATATCCATCCACCTCCTATCCATCCATCCATCCATCTCATATCCAGACATCTCATATCCATCCACCTCCTATCCATCTATCCATCCATCCATCTCATATCCAGAGATCTCATATCCATCCTCCTCCTATCCATCCATCCATCTCATATCCAGACATCTCATATCCATCCATCCATCCATCTATCTAGATTAAATCATAAATAATTGGCCAAAATATTGTTTTTTCTTACCTTTGCCCTGTATTGAGCATCCAATAATACATTGCAGGGTTTCAGCCGCTGAAGCATTATGGGAGGTCGCTGGTTGTGCAAAAAAGACAACCCTGCAGTCACATCAGTTAGTATTCTGATAATTATGCTCAGCGGAAGCGTGGGGTACAGTGCACACTATAATTAGAGAAGAAGATGACATTAAAGGGATTGTCAAGTTGTAAACTATTGATGGTCTATTCTTAGTATAGACCATCAGTAAGAGATCAATGGGGTCTGCTGTTCGCCGTGCCAGAGTCCTTGTGCACTGAGCTGATTTCTGAAGGAAAAGGACAGCTTCATTTCCACTGCAGTGGCCAGGCACGGCATTAGAGGTAAAGTTCCCATTGAAGTGAATGGATGTAGTACCAAGTCTGGCCACTGCAGTGAGAAATAGAGCTTTCAGCTTCCTGCAGAAATGAGTGCAATGCATGAGTGCAGCAGCCTTGTGAACAGCTGATTGGTGGGACTCCTGGGCAATAGTGCCTCATACTCAGTATATGAGTATGTTCACAGATTACTCAGCCCCCAACATGGCAGCACAGCTTGTGTAACAAATGGTAAGGGGGTGGGGGTGACAAACTGAATTTTATTACACATGGACCTTTAATACTGGTGACACCAAATATCACAATATCAACATTTGCTCTCAAAACCCCAGTGACAGCATATTTGGCCACATATTTCCTCTTTAAGGGAGAAGTAATATTATATACATTATTCATATGAAGAGTCAGCCATATAATTCATAGACCAGCCGGGTTCTCCAGAGTGAGAGCTGCAGTTACTTATTGGCTCTGGCTCACAGAGGGGCTTATAATTAGGTGATGCTACTCAATGATGTCCAAGTTACCTTGATGAGAAAACCCCTTTAAATATGTGCATTCTTGCATGCAGTATGTAATTTTTCAGGTACTTTATGCTGTGTATTAACCCCTTCCTGCTGGAGCGCATTGGAACACTCTTTGAAAAAGTCAGCTGAAATGGAAAAAATTGCAATTTTGCCATTTTTAGAGGGGTTTATTTTGTGGCCTTCACAGTGCAGTAAAAATGAGATTCCAAATTTATATAGCTTTTATGTTACACTACTCAAAAAAATGAAAATACCTTTGAAAAAAATTAAATTAAATTGGCTTCTGTTGCCATCTTCTGACCACCATAATTTTTTATTTTTCTGTCAATGCTGCTTTGTGGCTTGTTATTGGGGGGCCAACCTGTAGATTTATGTGTTCCTTTTTGGAGTATATATGACTTTTTGATTGCTTTTTATTAAATTTTTTTGTGGCGGCAAGGTGAACAAAAAAAAAGCAATTCTACCATAGCTTTTTTTTTTTCTGATGGTGTTCACCATGCGAGATAAATGAGGTTATATTTTTTGAAACTGGAATTCTAAGGATGTGGCAATACCAATTTTTTTACATATTTTTACGTGACAGGACAAATTAAAAAAGAAAAGCTTTTAATATTTCTTAAACTAGCAAATAACTCAAAAACTTTTATTAATCTTTTTTTTACTTTTCTTTTTTAGTCCCTGTGAGGGACTTGAATTGGCGGCGATTGCCTATTTACATGTACAATATACTGCAATCTTTCGGTACTGAAGTATATCATAGTTTTAAAGAATCCGGCAGTTTTACAGGGTGTTGGACCAGATGACCTGAATGTCCCCTCTAACTCTACCATTCTATGATTCCACAGACATCCTATTAAGTCATGTCCAATAAGCAGAAATCCATGGCAGGCTAGGGAGGTTTTCACAAGGTTTTAGGCTGACATGATAACTGAACAGCAGACCACGAACTTGTTGCAGGCCCGTGAGCTGTTTGGCTTACAGGGTCAGTACCCTCCCTCTGTCAGAACTCTTAAATGCCACTGTCAAAACTGACAGCAGCATATAAAGGGTTAACAGCGGCCATTTTGAACAAATGGTTTCTAACAATTTTATTTTCTGATGATACATTCCCATTACTGAGGTAAAGTGAATGATTAACTCCAACCTGCTGTAGAAGAGAGTGTAGTGACTCATTCGGCATCCATTCTGTCACAATTCCAATTGTATTTGGAGTCCGAAATATCCCAACTATTTCTATAAGACGTTCAGATCTTCTTTTGCTTACATATTCCACATCACTGAGAATTGTTTGTCGGTCCCTGTAAGTACAAAAACTTTACTGGTAAATCACAAATATCGATCTCATAGTCAACCTTACAAGTGAAGATAACTGACATTGTGTGACAGTTCTGCTATCACAAAAGTTTAACTTTTTAAGAGGAATTTACTTATAACGGAGCAGGTGAGGAACAGGATAATCACATTTCTTGATAGGCAGCGTAGTCAGGCTGTTTAAAGGGGTATTCCGTGCTTATCCTCAGGATAGGTCATCAACAGTTGATCAGCTGAGGTCTGCTACTTGGGATCCCTGCCAATCAGCTGATCCTCCCACCCGCTCTCACTGCTTTCAGTACGTTGGGCTGTACATCCGCATCGATGGTCAAGGTTGTAAGTGTAATAAATGGCTTTACTCCTATTTAAATCAATGGAAGCACTGCCATCTATTTCACTGTTGCACTGACAGCGGGCTGGAGGATCAGCTGATCAGCAGGGATCCTGAATGGCAGACCCCCAGCAATCAACTATTGATGATCTATCCTGAGGATATGTCATCAATAATAAAAGCCTGCAATAGCCCTTTAAGGATTCTTTGCTACTCCCCTGCATAAACATCTGTATTCTGCTAATGGAAGGTCAACCTGGACTTCTTACTGCTGTGCTCTATGATCAGATTGCTCCCAAATAGGAGGAAAGCAATTCTAATAACTGAAGTATATTTAAATATATAAGCAGGGCCAATAATGGCTCACCAAAGGTGAACATGTCCTTTAAGAAAATGCTAAAACATCACCTTTAAGGAGAGCTTTTGCTCAGACAATGAGCGCTCTAGTTTTTGTATTTTAACCCAACACGGCACAAGCATCTACTTACGTCATGGGCAGTCAGAGAATATATATCAATGTTCTCCTGTGGACCCAGCTTACCTATCATTTCGTTCAGCCAAAGCCAATAGTTTTATAAAGACAGAGGAGCCAGTAGGTGCGTAGGTAGATTTATAGACATATTCTGTGCTGGTCTTCACTATCTGGTAGGTCTTCAGGTCCCTCTGACTGATTATGGGTAGTGACATTTCTGAAATAAACAATTGTAGTGTCGCAACAGATTCCAGAGCGCAATGGGTTCTTTAAATTGTGTAACTACATGGTTCAGGGGAGAAGCAGCGAGGTCAGTGCTGTAACATAAGGAAGACAAAAAAACATGGTCAATTACCAAAAATAATGTGTTTTTTTTTATTTTCAATCATTTTTATTGTGTTTTGACATTTTTTCCAAGTATAAACTTTCATTTCTAACCCCCTTCCCGCCTCCCCATCCCCCCTCTCTCGCATTCCCAACAGTTATATCGGCATGTAACACCGCATTCATCAAACATATTAGATGAAAGTTATTTCAATCTATACAGTGTCCGTCGATTAAAAGTGTCTTTTTCCTTGGTGTTGTGTAGTGTGATCCCTTTTTTCAAAGAACAAGTATAGTTAGCCTGTAAAGTGCCATCAAGTACATAGGTATAGCAAGTGATTCATAGAACATATGTATCATATTCAGGGGCGTAGCTAAAGGCTCATGGGCCTGGGTGCAAAAGTTTATCTTGGGGCCCCCCAACTTCTCTTAACCCGTAGAGCCATATGCTCCTGGGCCCCAATGCAAAACCTGTAACAGGGCCTCCAACTATAATGTTTTATTCATAGTACTGGGCTCCCTATATGGAGAAGAGAGGCCTTATGGGCCCTCAAAGGCTCCTGGGCCCGGATGCATCCGCATACCCTATAGTTACGCCAGTGACCATATTATTAAGCTTGCACCTTCACTATCACGCATATCAGATGCCCAACTCTTATTCCTAGGCTGGGACACCGCTATAATTGAGTCATTAACAATAAGTCTCCGGTTTGCCAATCCAGGTGTACTCAGCCATTTCCTCCCATATCTTGTCATATTTGTGGCCAGAGTTTCTTTTGAGATATATCCCTTTATCCCATGGTAAAAGATAATTAACTTTACTTTTAAATTCTCCCACTGTGGGGATCATTTAATTCAGCCAATGTTGGGCTATCAGTTTCCTTCCCCCATAGGGTAACCTCGCCACCGCCATTTGTTCTTGGTCCTCTACCAGCAGATCACTCATGTAACCGAGTATTCACACTAGTGGGGAAAGATCCAGCTTAATGATGTGTCTTTTTGACACAGTTACAGACACTTTTTAGGGATTTTACCCATGTGGTGGTTTTACTGCCCTTTTTATTTGTTACTCGGCTACCACAATTATTTTTGCTGCTTTTTATCCCCGTGACATATTGGACTATTATTTTATATCTTTTTCCACTTACTATTTTTCTGTTTCATTGGAGTTAAAAAGCTAAATATTTTAACATTTATAGTTGTTTATTTTTAAAATTAGTTTATTTACGCTAAAATAAAGTATGGGAATGGGTTCCTCATTTTGTTTTGGACATTTTGATATATAATATGTACAGTTTTGGATTACTGGGCTCATACGGCGACGTTTTTGGTTGGTTTCGGAGGTGAGTCATTTTCTTTTTTCTGTATATATTTTTATTTTATTCTGTAATTTTTAAAAAACTTATTTTAGTGACTATTTTTTTTAACCATCTATGTCCCCATAACATCAAAAAAGACCTCTGAGGGATTCATATTATCTTTTTTTATTTCACACTTTTCCACTGTAGCTGGGGCATCAATAGGAGCCTCAGTTACAGGCGAGAACATCCCCCTGTGGTGATAATAGTTGACTGTAGTCAACAGAGCTGATCAGGATTTGCTAAGACCCTTCAGCACTGCTACAGCAGGGAGTGATTGTTGGGTTGAATAGAGGAAGTTGCACTTACGCTCTCCCTCTGCACCACCTAGCTCTCATTGAGCACTATGTACCCAGGAAAGGAGAAGGCAGAAGCAGTTAAAAACTCAGCTGTGAATAACAGCCAAGGACCTGACCTGCTCCTGCTACCGTGTTGCCCCGAAAATAAGGCACCCCCGAAAATAAGACACATTAAGAAATTTGCAGAAATCGCTAATATAAGGCACACCCCGATAATAAGGCATACTAAAGTGTGCAGGCAAGTCGAGAGGCCTGTCTGTCCTGCTGCCATCCCCGTTGTCTCCTACCTCCTCCTGTGCTGTACGAGTGTGCTGTTGTAAGCTCCCCTTGCTGGCTGGAAAACTCCATAATGTCGTTCTGTTGCTGCTGCACACGTCTGCTGTGATGAGCTCCCCTGGTGGCCGGAAGCTGCAATACCATCCCTGCTTACAAGTGGTACAGGAACTTCTGTCTGCAGGTACGTTACTTTTTTTTATGGCTCTGTGTGTGAGTCAGGCAACCATATGTGTGATTCTTAAGGCTGGGTTCTCACAGAGTGTATTTCCAGCCTTAGGGGGTGAGCATTACAGTCTCCAGACAATGTGTGGGAGCCAGGTACTTTGCAGCTCTTATTTTTTGTATGTCATTTTGATTCAATAGGGGGTGTCTGCTTTTTTGCTGAAGAGTCTAAAGTACAAGAAATAAACAATGTTGCTACCGTATATTTTTACCCCTAGACATGAGCGCAAAAAGAAAGAGCTATTCCGTTGAGTACAAGAAAGGAATCGTGGAAGATTCTTGGGGCAAAAACCTTCCTGCTTTGGCCCGAAGATTTTACAAGAAATGGAGTGTCAAGAAATTCAGCAGGAGATTCCGGGTTCAGATGTTTATGATGATGTGCCAGAAAATGATGACATGACTGTCATTGAGTAATTTTTGCTTTGTTTTCACAGTTTGTCTAGCTATATTGGTTTGTGGTGACAACTACGGTTCTGTGCAGTATATACGGTAATAAATGTTCATTTTTTTTTGTTAAACAATAAATGTGAATTCTTCTTCATTGAAAAATAAGACACCCCCTGAAAATAAGACGTAGCGCATATTTGGGAGCAAAAATTAATATAAGACGTGTCTTATTTTCGGGGAAACAGGGTAGACTGCAAGAGCAGGAGCTTTAATCCCACACCTTACTTTTGCTATCGGCCAGGAATAAAGTCCAGGACCAACTGCCGTAAATTTACCACGCTTGGCTCTTAAAGGGTTGAAGAAATTATTTAGTGGTGTGCTTCTGCATGTAATAAAAATAACATGGGCTGTGCCCGATAGTGCAGCTCAACCACATTCACTATAATTATTGCAATAGTAGGCACAATGCCATGGACAAGGATTGCAATGTTTGTATAAAAAGGGCACTTTGTTTTCTTATTTCATATAAAACCCTTTTAAATATTTTGGGCTTGTTGAACCCCACGAGTGGGATTACTGCACCACCTCTCACTGATCAACCGTTTCTCTTCATAGCATGTTGAAGGGGGTTGTCACCTTTAGATGAAGGAAAGCTAAAGCTACATATATATTTCTGTCTCACATTCTAGTTCTGCAAACTGAAGCCATTGTATAACAAGAAGGCAAATGCATTAAATATAACGAGGGTACAACCCTTAGGCCACTCTCACACATGCGTTCAGAAAATGCCGGTCAAAATCGTGGCATTTTTACCACTATTTCAAGCAGTGTTTTTGAAAGCACGTCACAGCGATTAACAGCGCTTTTTAACGCACCCCCATTATTGTGATGGGTGATGAGGTGCGTTAAATAACCAGAATCGGGAGGGGTTTTGTCTCCTCTTGAGGAGAGCACCTAGAAGGTGTGTGGAGACACCTAGGAGGTGAGTGAGGAGACTTATAAGACCATGCATGCTCCTCTGGGAAATATATGCAAATAAGGAAGATGGAGCAACACCTCTGCAGAGCCACCTGTTGGATGGCAGCATTCCTTCAAATCAATTTCAGACCTTTTAAACAAATCTTTAAAACAATAATTGGGAATTGAAAACTGTTACAGCAAAAGTGTATGGCCGTTTAAGAACAGCAGAGTGTACCCTTTGTGAATGGATGTTATATGACGGAGGAATTAAATGACAGAGCCCACAGGGTTATAGGTTCAGCAAAGAATTCCTACCTGATGGTCATCAGGCAGCTTTATTTATAGCTAGAGATGAGCGAATATACTCGTTTTGAGTAATTACTCAATCGAGCACCGTGATTTTCGAGTACTTCCGTACTCGGGTGAAAAGATTCGGGGGGTGCCGGGGGGCGGGGGGAGGCGTGGCGGGGGGTAGCAGCGGGGAACAGGGGGGAGCCCTCTCTCTCTCCCTCTCCCCCCCACTCCCCGCTGCAACCCCCCACTCACCCACGGCGTCCCCCGAATCTTTTCGCCCGAGTACGGAAGTACTCGAAAATCACGGCGCTCGGTCAAAAAAGGGTCGTGGCCGAGTAGGTTCGCTCATCTCTATTTATAGCCCCAATACATTGGGTGTGTCACTCGTTATTGGACAATTAACTTTGCAAAGTTATTGGTTAGTTTACAATTCAACATTTCCTAGGTTAGTTTAAGACTTCTTCATGTCCATTGGTTACATCTCATTATTCTTAGTATAGTTTCTAAATTCCAAGAAATATCATAGTTCATTGGACAATTTACAATCCAACCTTTTATTGATTACTTTTAGACATTACATGGCATTCATTGGATACATTCTGATTCTCTTGACAAAGTTTCATGTTGCGCAGTAGAAATTTCCTTAAAGGGGTTGTCTCGCGAAAGCAAGTGGGGTTATACACTTCTGTATGGCCATATTAATGCACTTTGTAATGTACATTGTGCATTAATTATGAGCCATACAGAAGTTATTCACTTACCTGTTCCGTTGCTAGCGTCCTCGTCTCCATGGTGCCGTCTAATTTTCAGCGTCTAATCGCCAGATTAGACGCGCTTGCGCAGTCCGGTCTTCTTCTTTTTTGAATGGGGCCGCTCGTGCCGGAGAGCGGCTCCTCGTAGCTCCGCCCCGTCACGTGCCGATTCCAGCCAATCAGGAGGCTGGAATCGGCAATGGACCGCACAGAAGACCTGCGGTCCACCGAGGGTGAAGATCCCGGCGGCCATCTTCACAAGGTAAGTAAGAAGTCACCGGAGCGCGGGGATTCAGGTAAGCACTATCCGGTTTTCTTTTTTAACCCCTGCATCGGGTTTGTCTCGCGCCGAACGGGGGGGCTATTGAAAAAAAAAAAAAAACGTTTCGGCGCGGGACAACCCCTTTAAGTTCTTATCTCATCTCCACATGTGTCCCTGCACATGGCTAAAAACACGTTCACGTGGCTTATCTAATACATTCCATGATTATTCTGTGGTGTAGGTAATAATTCAAACATCACATATACACACATTCAGTCCATGATTACATTACATTTCATTATTACATTATTCTACATCAACGCTGCCTATTAGTTGATATTCTTGGCAGAGCTTCAAAGCCAAATGCGGAACCTTCTTGATACTCTTATCTTATCTTGACATATGTCTCTCGGTGCATACAGAAATTACATCTGGTATTTTCTACAGCGCCTGTAATGACTTTTCCCTAGATAATTGTTTATTGCGTCGTTTAAATTCAAACAATATATATATATATATATATATAAATAAATTGGTTATAATTAGAGATGAGCGAACACCAAAATGTTCGGGTGTTCGTTATTCGGAACGAACTTCCCGTGATGCTCGAGGGTTCGTTTCGAACAACGAACCCCATTGAAGTCAATGGGCGACCAGAACATTTTTGTATTTCGCCGATGCTCGCTAAGGTTTTCATGTGTGAAAATCTGGGCAATTCAGGAAAGTGATGGGAATGACACAGTGACGGATAGGGCAGGCGAGGGGCTACGTGTTGGGCTGCATCTCAAGTTCCCAGGTCCCACTATTAAGCCACAATACCGGCAAGAGTGGGCCCCCCCCCCTCCCAACAACTTTTACTTCTGAAAAGCCCTCATTAGCATGGCATACCTTTGCTAAGCACCACACTACCTCCAACAAAGCACAATCACTGCCTGCATGACACTCCACTGACACTTCTCCTGGGTTACATGCTGCCCAACCGCCCCCCCTCCCCCCCCACAGCGCACACCAAAGTGTCCCTGGGCAGCCTTCAGCTGCCCTCATGCCACACCACGCTCATGTCTATTTAGAATTGCGTCTGCCATGACGAGGGACCGCAGGCACACACTGCAGAGGTTGGCACGGCTAGGCAGCGACCCTCTTTAAAAGTGGCGGAGCGATAGCCCACAATGCTGTACAGAAGCAATGAGAAATAGAATCCTGTGCCACCGCCATCAGGAGCTGCACACGTGGGCATAGCAATGGGGAACCTATGTGCCACACACTATTCATTCTGTCAAGGTGTCTGCATGCCCCAGTCAGACCGGGCTTTTTAATTCATAGACACAGGCAGGTACAACTCCCTATTGTGAAGTCCCTGTCGACCCACAGCATGGGTGGCTCCCTGGAACCCACCGGCGGTACACAGAAATATCCCATTGCATTGCCCAACACAGCTGAGGTAGTAATGTCGTGCGTAATACAGGTGGGCTTCGGCCCACACTGCATGCCCCAGTCTGACTGGGGTTCTTTAGAAGTGTACAGATGTATTAAAAACTCAGTGTGCACCTACAGCATGGGTGGCTCCCTGGAACCCACCGGCGGTACACAAAAATATCCCATTGCATTGCCCAACACAGCTGAGGTAGTAATGTCGTGCTTAATGCAGGTGGGCTTCGGCCCACACTGCATGCCCCAGTCAGACTGGGGTTCTTTACAAGTGGACACATGTAGGTTAAACTCCCTGTGGACCCACTGCCTGGGTGGGTGCCAGGAAGCCACCGGCGGTACATAGAAATATCCCATTGCATTGCCCAACACAGCTGAGGTAGTAATGTCGTGCGTAATACAGGTGGGCTTCGGCCCACACTGCATGCCCCAGTCAGACGGGTTCTTTAGAAGTGTACAGATGTATTAAAAACTCAGTGTGCACTTACAGCATGGGTGGCTCCCTGGAACCCACCGGCGGTACACAAAAATATCCCATTGCATTGCCCAACACAGCTGAGGTAGTAATGTCGTGCTTAATGCAGGTGGGCTTCGGCCCACACTGCATGCCCCAGTCAGACTGGGGTTCTTTACAAGTGGACACATGTAGGTTAAACTCCCTGTGGACCCACTGCCTGGGTGGGTGCCAGGAAGCCACCGGCGGTACATAGAAATATCCCATTGCATTGCCCAACACAGCTGAGGTAGTAATGTCGTGCGTAATACAGGTGGGCTTCGGCCCACACTGCATGCCCCAGTCAGACGGGTTCTTTAGAAGTGTACAGATGTATTAAAAACTCAGTGTGCACCTACAGCATGGGTGGCTCCCTGGAACCCACCGGCGGTACATAAAAATATCCCATTGCATTGCCCAACACAGCTGAGGTAACGTCAGCTGTAATGCAGGTGGGCTAAAAATTAATTTGATTACACTGTAGGCGAGGGCCCACAAAAATTGCTGTATCAACAGTACTAATGTACATCCCAAAAATTGGCCATGGCCAGCCAAGAGGGCAGGTGAAACCCATTAATTGCTTTGGTTAATGTGGCTTAAGTGGTAACTAGGCCTGGAGGCAGCCCAGTGTAACGAAAAATTGGTTCAAGTTAAAGTTCCAATGCTTTTAAGCGCATTGAAACTTATAAAAATTGTTCTGAAAAATTATTTGAGTGAGCCTTGTGGCCCTAAGAAAAATTGCCCGTTCAGCGTGATTACGTGAGGTTTCAGGAGGAGGAGCAGGAGGAGGAGGAGGAGGAATATTAGACACAGATTGATGAAGCAGAAATGTCCCCGTTTTGGATGGTGAGAGAGAACGTAGCTTCCATCCGCGGGTGCAGCCTACGTATTGCTTACGTATCGCTGCTGTCCGCTGGTGGAGAACAGAAGTCTGGGGAAATCCAGCCTTTGTTCATCTTGATGAGTGTTAGCCTGTCGGCACTGTCGGTTGACAAGCGGCTACGCTTATCTGTGATGATTCTCCCAGCCGCACTAAACACCCTCTCCGACAACACGCTAGCCGCAGGACAAGCAAGCACCTCCAGGGCATACAGCGCTAGTTCAGGCCACATGTCCAGCTTCGACACCCAGTAGTTGTAGGGGGCAGAGGCGTCACCAAGGATGGTCGTGCGATCCGCTACGTACTCCCTCACCATCCTTTTACAGTGCTCCCGCCGACTCAGCCGTGACTGGGGAGCGGTGACACAGTCTTGGTGGGGAGCCATAAAGCTGGCCAGGCCCTTAAAGACTGTTGCACTGCCTGGGATGTACATGCTGCTCGATCTACGCACATCCCCTGCTACCTTGCCCTCGGTACTGCGCCTTCTGCCACTAGCGCTGTCGGCTGGGAATTTTACCATCAGCTTGTCCGCAAGGGTCCTGTGGTATAGCAACACTCTCGAACCCCTTTCCTCTTCGGGAATCAGAGTGGGCAGGTTCTCCTTATACCGTGGATCGAGCAGTGTGTACACCGAGTAATCCGTAGTGCCCAGAATGCGTGCAACGCGAGGGTCACGAGAAAGGCATCCTAACATGAAGTCAGCCATGTGTGCCAGGGTACCTGTACGCAACACATGGCTGTCTTCACTAGGAAGATCACTTTCAGGATCCTCCTCCTCCTCCTCCTCCTCCTCAGGCCATACACGCTGAAAGGATGACAGGCAATCAGCCGGTGTACCGTCAGCAGCGGCCCAAGCTGTCTCTTCCCCCTCCTCCTCATCCTCCTCATGCTCCTCCTCCTCCTCCTGTACGCGCTGAGAAATAGACAGGAGGGTGCCCTGACTATCCAGCGGCATACTGTCTTCCCCCGCCCCCGTTTCCGAGCGCAAAGCAGCTGCCTTTATGGTTTGCAGGGAATTTCTCAAGATGCATAGCAGAGGAATGGTGACGCTAATGATTGTAGCATCGCCGCTCACCACCTGGGTAGACTCCTCAAAATTACCAAGGACATGGCAGATGTCTGCCAACCAGGCCCACTCTTCTGAAAGGAATTGAGGAGGCTGACTCCCACTGCGCCGCCCATGTTGGAGTTGGTATTCGACTATAGCTCTACGTTGTTCATAGAGCCTGGCCAACATGTGGAGCGTAGAGTTCCACCGTGTGGGCACGTCGCACAGCAGTCGGTGCACTGGCAGCTTAAAGTGATGTTGCAGGGTGCGCAGGGTGGCAGCGTCCGTGTGGGACTTGCGGAAATGTGCGCAGAGCCGGCGCGCCTTTACGAGCAGGTCTGACAAGCGTGGGTAGCTTTTCAGAAAGCGCTGAACCACCAAATTAAAGACGTGGGTCAGGCATGGCACGTGCGTGAGGCTGCCAAGCTGCAGAGCCGCCACCAGGTTACGCCCGTTGTCACACACGACCATGCCCGGTTGGAGGCTCAGCGGCGCAAGCCAGCGGTCGGTCTGCTCTGTCAGACCCTGCAGCAGTTCGTGGGCCGTGTGCCTCTTATCGCCTAAGCTGAGTAGTTTCAGCACGGCCTGCTGACGCTTGCCCACCGCTGTGCTGCCACACCGCGCGACACCGACTGCTGGCGACATGCTGCTGCTAACACATCTTGATTGCGAGACAGAGGAGGAGGAGGAGGAGGAGGAGGGTGCTTTAGTGGAGGAAGCATACACCTCCGCAGATACCAGCACCGAGCTGGGGCCCGCAATTCTGGGGGTGGGTAGGACGTGAGCGGTCCCAGGCTCTGACTCTGTCCCAGCCTCCACTAAATTCACCCAATGTGCCGTCAGGGAGATGTAGTGGCCCTGCCCGCCTGTGCTTGTCCACGTGTCCGTAGTTAAGTGGACCGTGGCAGTAACCGCGTTGGTGAGGGCGCGCACAATGTTGCGGGAGACGTGGTCGTGCAGGGCTGGGACGGCACATCGGGAAAAGTAGTGGCGACTGGGAACTGAGTAGCGCGGGGCCGCCGCCTCCATGATACTTTTGAAGGACTCAGTTTCCACAACCCTATACGGCAGCATCTCAAGGCTGATGAATTTTGCTATGCGGACGGTTAACGTTTGAGCGTGCGGGTGCGTGGCGGCGTACTTGCGCTTGCGCTCGAACACTTGCGCAAGCGACGGCTGAACGGTGCGCTGAACTACACTGCTGGATGGGGCCGAGGACAGCGGAGATGAGGGTGTGGGTGCAGGCCATGAGGCGGTAGTGCCTGTGTCCTGAGAGGGGGGTTGCATCTCAGTGGCAGGTTGGGGCACAGGGGGAGAGGCAGGGGTGCAAACCGGAGGCGGTGAACGGCCTTCGTCCCACCTTGTGGGGTGCTTGGCCATCATATGTCTGCGCATGGTGGTGGTGGTGAGGCTGTTGGTGTTGGCTCCCCGGCTGAGCTTTGCGCAACAAAGGTTGCACACCACTGTTCGTCGGTCGTCAGGCGTCTCTGTGAAAAACTGCCAGACCTTAGAGCACCTCGGCCTCTGCAGGGTGGCATGGCGCGAGGGGGCGCTTTGGGAAACACTTGGTGGATTATTCGGTCTGGCCCTGCCTCTACCCCTGGCCCTGGCCACCGCACTGCCTCTTGCAACCTGCCCTGCTGATGCCCTTGACTCCCCCTCTGAAGACCTGTCCTCCTGAGTAAGCGTTGCACACCAGGTGGGGTCAGTCACCTCATCGTCATGCTGCTCTTCCTCCGAATCCTCTGTGCGCTGCTCCCTTGGACTTACTGCCCTTACTACTACCTCACTGCAAGACAACTGTGTCTGATCGTCATCGTCCTCCTCACCCACAGAAAGTTGTTGAGACAGTTGGCGGAAGTCCCCAGCCTCTTCCCTCGGACCCCGGGAACTTTCGAATGGTTGGGCATCAGTGACGATAAACTCCTCTGGTGGGAGAGGAACCGCTGCTGCCCAATCTAAGCAGGGGCCCGAGAACAGTTCCTGGGAGTGTTCCCGCTCCTGAGCAGGTGTCATTGTAGTGGAGTGAGGAGGCTGGGAGGAAGGAGGAGCAGCAGACAGAGGATTCGGATTTGCAGCAGTGGACGGCGCAGAACTGCGTGTTGACGATAGGTTGCTCGAAGCACTTTCTGCCATCCAGGACAGGACCTGCTCACACTGCTCATTTTCTAATAACCGTCTCCCGCGTGGACCCATTAATTGGGCGATGAATGTGGGGACGCCAGAAACGTGCCTCTCTCCTAATCGCGCAGCAGTCGGCTGCGACACACCGGGATCAGGAGCTCGGCCTGTGCCCACACCCTGACTTGGCCCTCCGCGTCCTCGGCCGCGTCCACGTCCTCTAGGCCTACCCCTACCCCTCAGCATGCTGTATTACCAGTGATTTGATTTCACAGGCAGGAAATAAATTGGCGCAAGACTGCAGGCCAAATATAATTTTTTCCCTTTTTGGAAAACGAAAGGCCCCACTGCCTCTAGTGAATGAATAATCTAAGTTTAATAACTGTGCTGTGTCCCTGCTAATGTGTCACAGAACGTGAGGGTAGCAGAGTTATTATAACTCTGGCAGAGCAGGTATTTTTTTTCCCAATTAAGGAAAGCAAATGGCGAAGCCAGCAGTAAAGCGTAGCTGGGTGCGTATGATTTAGCAATGTTTTTCACGCAGCTCACACGTGTCCACCGCCCGTAAGGACGGACAGAGGCTGGACAAATAGATTCGTTTTCACTTGTTTTTCCACTAAAAGGCAGCACTGCGTATATTCAATGAACATGAGAAGTTTAATAACTGTGCTGTGTCCCTGCTAATGTGTCACAGAACGTGAGGGTAGCAGAGTTATTATAACTCTGGCAGAGCAGGTATTTTTTTTCCCAATTAAGGAAAGCAAATGGCGAAGCCAGCAGTAAAGCGTAGCTGGGTGCGTATGATTTAGCAATGTTTTTCACGCAGCTCACACGTGTCCACCGCCCGTAAGGACGGACAGAGGCTGGACAAATAGATTTGTTTTCACTTGTTTTTCCACCAAAAGGCAGCACTGCGTATATTCAATGAACATGAGAAGTTTAATAACTGTGCTGTGTCCCTGCTAATGTGTCACAGAACGTGAGGGTAGCAGAGTTATTATAACTCTGGCAGAGCAGGTATTTTTTTTCCCAATTAAGGAAAGCAAATGGCGAAGCCAGCAGTAAAGCGTAGCTGGGTGCGTATGATTTAGCAATGTTTTTCACGCAGCTCACACGTGTCCACCGCCCGTAAGGACGGACAGAGGCTGGACAAATAGATTTGTTTTCACTTGTTTTTCCACCAAAAGGCAGCACTGCGTATATTCAATGAACATGAGAAGTTTAATAACTGTGCTGTGTCCCTGCTAATGTGTCACAGAACGTGAGGGTAGCAGAGTTATTATAACTCTGGCAGAGCAGGTATTTTTTTTCCCAATTAAGGAAAGCAAATGGCGAAGCCAGCAGTAAAGCGTAGCTGGGTGCATATGATTTAGCAATGTTTTTCACGCAGCTCACACGTGTCCACCGCCCGTAAGGACGGACAGAGGCTGGACAAATAGATTTGTTTCCACTTGTTTTTCCACCAAAAGGCAGCACTGCGTATATTCAATGAACATGAGAAGTTTAATAACTGTGCTGTGTCCCTGCTAATGTGTCACAGAACGTGAGGGTAGCAGAGTTATTATAACTCTGGCAGAGCAGGTATTTTTTTTCCCAATTAAGGAAAGCAAATGGCGAAGCCAGCAGTAAAGCGTAGCTGGGTGCGTATGATTTAGCAATGTTTTTCACGCAGCTCACACGTGTCCACCGCCCGTAAGGACGGACAGAGGCTGGACAAATAGATTTGTTTTCACTTGTTTTTCCACCAAAAGGCAGCACTGCGTATATTCAATGAACATGAGAAGTTTAATAACTGTGCTGTGTCCCTGCTAATGTGTCACAGAACGTGAGGGTAGCAGAGTTATTATAACTCTGGCAGAGCAGGTATTTTTTTTCCCAATTAAGGAAAGCAAATGGCGAAGCCAGCAGTAAAGCGTAGCTGGGTGCGTATGATTTAGCAATGTTTTTCACGCAGCTCACACGTGTCCACCGCCCGTAAGGACGGACAGAGGCTGGACAAATAGATTTGTTTCCACTTGTTTTTCCACCAAAAGGCAGCACTGCGTATATTCTATGAATAATAACTGTGTTGTGGCCCTGCCTATACAATTCTTTCCCTGCAGTATCAATGGAGGGTGGAATGCTCTGCAGAGGCGATTTTGAGAAGCCCAAAAAAAATGCAGCACAGCTAACAGCAGCCTGGACAGTACTGCACACGGATAAATATGGCCCTAGAAAGGACCGTTGAGGTTCTTGAAGGCTACACTCACTCCTAACACTCTCCCTGCCTATGCAGCACTTCTGTCCCTAATGCCAGGTGCAACGCTCTGCAGAGCCGATTTTGAGAAAAAAAAAATGCCACTGCTAACAGCAGCCAACACACAGCTATCAGTGGCCCTAATAAGGACCTTTGGGGGGTCTTGAAGCCTACACTAACTACCAATTCTTTCCCTACAGCAGCTCCGGTATAAACAGCACTGTCCCTCATCTAACTCACCAGGCATCTGAGGCGAGCCGCGGGAGGGGCCGACTTTTATATTAGGCGAACACCTGATCTCGCCAGCCACTCACAGCAGGGGGGTGGTATAGGGCTTAAACGTTGCAGGGGGAAGTTGTAATGCCTTCCCTGTCTTTCAATTGGCCAGAAAAGCGCGCTAACGTCTCAGGGAAGGAAGTGAAAGTAACCAGAACACCGCATGGTGTTCGTTACGAATAACGAACATCCCGAACACCCTAATATTCGCACGAATATCAAGCTCGGACGAACGCGTTCGCTCATCTCTAGTTATAATCAAATATCTTCCTTTACAAAAACCAAGCCAGAATCCATACACAGACAGCTATTTTGGGGATTTTGCCCCTCATCAGAGTGCAGTAGGTTTTTGGCTTGGCTAGTGAGAGGTCTATGACATGGTTCGGGAGGGGTATTGTCTCTCCTTAAGGAAAGCACCTAGAAGATGTGTGGAGACACCTAGGAGGTGAGTGAGGAGACTTATAATTATAAGACCATGCATGCTCCTCTGGGAAATACTTCTGCAGCGCCGCCTATTGGCACTGTATTTTTCACGGTATTTTTCTATCTTCCTTATTTGCAAAAAACGCACAAAAATAGAACAACGCTCCTATTGATTTTAATGGGGCTTCTCAGACCTGCGCTTTCTAACGTTACACTTATCGCGATAAAAAGCCGTGTGTGAGAGTGGCCTTAGACATCGCAAATACTGCATTCCCAAGGTCAGAGCATAATCCTTACATGTCTTCCAATAGGTCAGTTTAATTTTCATGTATCACCGGTAATTGCATACCACAGATGACCGGACAGGATTGTCAAACACTAAAGCGTCACCTAGTTCCCTTATATATCTATTAACTGAATCGCTGCCTGTGATAGGGTTTTCCATCATTAACCCTTTCCTACCGCAGCCCTTTTTCTTTTCATTTTTTGCTCCGGACTTTCAAAAAATTATGGAACTTTTATTTTTTCGGATAACATACTTACATAAGGGCTTGTTTTTTGCGGGCCAAGTTGTTTTTTTTTTATGCTACCATTTAACAAACCATGTAATGTATTGGAAGACTGTTATAAGTTTCTAAATGGATAAAAATGAAAAAAAAAACCCACATAATTGGACCATTTTGGGGTTTATGGCATTCTTGGTGCAGTAAAAATGAGGTTACTGTTTTTTTCAATGGGAATACAGTGATACCAAAATTATAACGTTTTTTTATGCAGTACGACTTTAAAATGTTATGGGGGTCAAAAGATAGTGACACAAAGCACTTTTTTTTTACAGACACTTAATTTTAAAAATTTTTCTGTCGATGGGTGAGGGCTCAGTTTTTGCAGGACTGCCTGTAGATTTTATTGATACCATTTTGGGGTACATAGAATTTTTTGATCGCTTTCTATTCAGTATTTCTTGGGGTCAGAGTGACCAAAAAAGACAATTCTGGCATTGCATTTTGTTTTTTTCTGACAGCATTTACTGTGCAGGATTAATAATGTGATATTTTCATAAACTCGACTTTTATGGATGCGACGATAGCAGTTTTTTATTTTTAGATGAAATGACTGGGAAAAGGTGTTCTTTAATCCTTTTACCACTTTTAATTTTTTTCTAGTAATTAGGAATAACCTTTTTACTTACTTTTACTTTTTTTTTGTTCCTTCGGGGGACTTGAACTCGCAAGTATCTGATCATTTATACAGTGTAATACAATAATATAGTATTGCATTTTACTGTATTCTGACAGGCGTTCTATTAACACGCGCCCTAGGCTCATCTTAAAGGAATTGTCCAGGGATAGAAAAACATAGCTGCTTTCTTGCAAACACAGAGCTACCCTTGTCTGCCGGTTACGTTTGGTATTGCAGTTCAGCTGTCATTCACTTCAGTGCAGCTGAGCTGCAATAACACATACAACTCTATGGACAATGGTGACGCTGTGTTTGGAAGATAGCAGCCATGTTTTTCTAGACAGCCTATTTAATAGGCACTCACTCAAAGAAGTCCTAGGAACCTTCAGTAGGACTCAGGCTGCCTTAACACCCAGATGGCACCCTGTGATCTCATTACAGGGGACTGTTTGGGACCCCAAACACTGATCAGGACATTTAGGTGCCACTGTCAGAATTGACAGCAACATTCAAAGGCTTAACAGCAACGATTGGTGTTATCTCTGATCACAGCTGTTGAGGGTGATCATCGGCTGTCAGAGATGGAAATCTATGAATCTATTTACATGGGTGGGTATAGAATACGCACATTGTGTTTCCTCCTCACATCCAGGAATGCTGTCCTAGCTTACGTCTGAAATCCTAAAAAGTGGGACATGGACCCCTGGACATAATATCTTCCCAATTAATGACAACTGCTGAAATTGAGACAAAAAGTTCTGTTTTGGCAGGTTCATTTCGGGCTTTCAATGCTGAAAAAGAATAGAGTGGTGGACCTATTGGTCTCCTTCTGCAGCAGCTGCCAATAATGTCCAAGGTATATTACATCTAGGAGTCTCGTCCAGATCCAGTTTTTGAGATTTCGGACATAAGTTGAGACGCGACCACTGGAAATGAGGAGGAAACGCAAATGTGAATGAAGTGCAACTGAAATGAATCCATTGAGATGAAGTGCAGGTCCAGACTGGTTAGAAATAGAGAGAAATCTTCCACACTGGTGTGGGTAACTGACTGGCACTGATATTATTGTGACGACTGGTATAGAAATCATCTACTAGCATTCTGCATGTGATTTAGTGTGTAAACAGGTAGTTGGCAGAGGTGGGGATGAATGAGCTCAGTGCCTCGTGATCTGTTTTCTCTGTGACTTTGTGATGACTCAGAAGTCATCAGTGAGCCAACATCTGAACCATGACACAACCCTCAGTCCTCGGGCTGCTCCTGGGATGTAAGATTATACTTCACATGTTGATAATTGTTATAGTAGCACGGCCTAAAACTGTGTCCTCGATTCCCCGTAGACAGGGAATTCCCATATATTTTTTTACAAGATTGCATAATAGTCTCAATGCAGGTAAACCTGTAATATTTCCATGTGTCGCAGGCTGCAACTTGGCATGACCTGCAGCAGCGCTCTATCTGTTTCTGGAGCAGTGGTGTCCTGTTGTCACAATGTCCTACATGCAGCTCCAGCCACAAAACCGAGACCTGGCTGTGGCCCGTGATGTCATCATCCAGGAACCTTTACAAAGGGAGACTGCTTTAGAATTTCCTTGCTTGGTTATCACCCCTACCACACATTTCCTGGCATTTTCCTGATTGTTTCCATGGAATTCCTATGCTTTAATCTAGCTTGTCTAACTCTACTGTGACTTCATTAACCTTTTGTCAACCTATCGCCCGACGTCCTATCCCTGTCTCTTGCTGCCAATTCCTGGACAGGACAGCAACTGCCAACCTGAATCTATTTTACCAGATCTTTGACCCACCTTGCTACTTGTGATCTGACCATCTATTGGGGACTATCCTGGGACCACCACCCCGGCATTTAATTTCTAAATTTCATATCCACTTTTTGGGTTAATAATAATCTTTTTTTTTAATAGCGCTTAATAGGGAAGAAAGGGAGAAAACTCGGAGACTTCCGGTTCCGGCGCCATGGAGTGAGCAGCTAAGGACATCAGCTCCATCCACACCGCTCCAAAAAACCCCAACTCACAGCCGCTGAAGTAGCTGTACCCTCACGCTGGATCACCGCTACATCAGTGGAGCTCTGCGGTGTATAGGGACAGTAGACTAAGCGGCGCTAACAGACATACCCCGACAGCAGCGCTTACGAGATTACCGGCCCCGGCGCAAGGGTGGGGGGAGCTGCAGAGTCGGAGGCTGCTCCTGCCGAGGATCCCGCTCCACCTACATCACAGCAAGCCGGGTGGGTGAGTGAAGTGAAGTGCTGGCTGCTGGCACGTAACCCGATATCCCAGCAGAGAGGAGAGGCTGGGGGGACAACGGCTTGCCTGCTTCTTCTGCCGCTGAGTCCCACGTGTTGACAGAGGCATCTCAGGAGGGGGGGAGGCTCTGGGCTGCACGGGAGAGTTGGAGGAACGGAGGAGAGAGCCCGCACAGCACAAAGTCAGAAGGCACAGCTCCTGAGAGAGCTGCCTTAAGGTGCCCCATACAGAGACAACTGCCCCCAGGAAAACAAAAAAATTAATTAAGGAGGGGAAGGAGAGAGAGGGGAATAAAGATAAAGAAGGAGGAAAGAAGAGATAGGTGGAGAGGAAGAAAGAGAAAGCACAGAGGGAGAGGAGAAAAGTGAACACAGAAACCAGTCTGCAGGCACACTGTGTATATGTATATGAGACACAACTGCCCTGATCCAGTGCACTACCACAGCAAGGAATAATTTTGAAATAATGCGCTGAGAGACATAGCATCTTCCCCACTAGCAAGACAATATACGGCATATATATAGATTTCTAATACTACAGCACATGGAGGAATTCATATCAAAAATGAACCGTTCTAAAGCAAAGCATACAGAAGTAAATACAAGAGCAACCCCAAAAACAACTCGGGCTACGGACGCATCCAATAAGGCGAAATCTTTGCTTACTGTAAGCCCACCTTCCCCCGCATCGCCAGAGGGCGAGGGTCCCTTGGACAGAGAGGCACCATCCGTGGTGGACTACAAATTATTGGCAATTGAGGTGGCGAAGTTAATTTGTCCTGACATTCAAGAGACTCTGGCGCTGACAGTGGCTGGCTCTATGCGTCAGCTTCAGGAGGAGGTGGCACAGCATGGAGACCGCTTAGATACTATAGAGCATGACATTGAAAAAGTGTCGACAGAATGTAATTCCACATCAGTACATGTAGACAATCTTATCAAAGATAACAAAAAACTCTGGGAACGCATCGAAGACCTAGAAAATAGATCCAGACGTAACAATCTGCGCATTATAGGAGTTCCAGAATCATATATGCAAAAAGATCTGCGCCAGTTATGCGAGGTCACGATCCCCAGCGCACTTGGAATCTCACATACTTGCAAGGTGGAGCGGGCGCACCGTCTGGGGCCAGATGTCCGGGCCCCAAGAGATAATATGCCCTCAACAACAAGGATGCGACCCAGACCAGTTATCGTTAAATATCTGGACTACACAGATAAATCCTCAATCCTACGAAATTTCAAGAGTAAACAAAACATACTGGAACTCGGGGGACAAAAAATTTTAATCTTCGCAGATTTCTCTTTAGAAGTACAGCGTAAAAGAAAGGCTTTTTCACCAATCTGTTCTGCATTATACAAGAAGCAACAAAAATTTGCACTCTTATACCCAGCAGTTCTAAAAGTATATCTTAGCGATGGCCGAACCTTCACCTTCTATGACCCAGAGAGAGCGGAGAGGGAACTACGAATACCATCACCCAAGACCTCACCAGCTCGATGGGAGGGCGATCCTTCCCATACTACTACAGAAGGCAGGACTAGGCTGAGAGAGACCTCAGGATCTTCCACGACATCGGGGCAGCAGAGCCATAGAAATGGAGCAACATCGATTACAAAAGCCTGAACACTGCAAAGCATGTTGTGAGTATGTGGAAACGAAGGCCACACCCCTAAAATGGAATTAAATGCAGAACACTAGGCAAAGCATTGGTTTTGGGGGGTTTTTTTTGTTTTTTTTTCTCCTTGTTTTTGGTTTCCTCTCTTTTCCCTTCTGGAAAGAGGTGGGAAATGCTAAACAGTGGGATGCCATTGATAATGGGGTAATATTGTATGTTAACGGAAAGGAGAAAATGTGTTTTTTTTCCTCTTATTTTTTTTCTTTTCTCTTTTCCGGTGATATTGGAGTGAAGTCATTGTTTTAGATTTAATAGTGAAAATTTTAAATTACAAAAGGAGCAAAGAAATAGCGTGACCCAACTTATCTGCTACGGTTGCGGCTCACAAAGTGGAATTTTAAGGAAGTCAGTTTATGCACTCACTTCTAGGATTGATGTGAGGTGTTTATTCCTAGAAGAGAACGCATTTTACTTGTTTATTTTTTGGAATCTCTGTATCCTGTTAGACGTGAGGTGTGAGAACTCCACCTCTTGTTTTGTTTTTCTTTCGTTTTCTGGTTTTGCTATTATCTGTGTTTTAAGTTCTAGATTGGTAGATTGTAAAGTATATATATACACTCTCCATACATAATCAAATTCTAAATGCAAGTTATATCCTGGAATGTGAAGGGACTTCGGTCCCCACAAAAACGGACACTAATACTGCGTCAGTTAAAACGGTTGAAAGCAGACATTGCCCTCCTCCAGGAGACACATTTGGTTGAGGCCGATTATTTTCGCATGCGAAAATTATGGGTGGGAGAGATTTATGGTTCGCCGGCGGTAAAATCAAAGGCGGGAGTTATGATGCTCATAAAAAAAGGATCAGGATTGAAAGTAACAGATCACTGGCATGATTCTAGTGGCAGGATCCTGCATGTCTGTATTAAAAACAAATCAGAAGAATTCAGTATCTACAACGTATATGGCCCAAATGGTAACAACAAACAATTCTTTACAGAGTTGTCAGACAGACTTCTAAATGACGTAGTAGATTCAAAACTAATAGGAGGAGACTTTAATTCAGTACTCAACGCAATGGAAGATCGCCGTAGCCGGGCAACATGTGGGAACCCCTCTAGATACCAGGACAACAATTTCCAAAATTTTCTCAATGCACAACAATTTAGGGATATTTGGCGACAACATAACCCAGAAGGCCGTGAATTCACACACTACTCTCACGCACATGACTCCTGGTCAAGGATAGATTACATACTTTTATCTTCTACCCTACTCTCTAGAGTTAGTAATGTCACTATTGAAGAACTTGTGATTTCGGACCACGCCCCTGTGACAGTGACACTGCATGAAAAAATTCCTAAAGGCACCGATTTCTTGTGGAAATTCCCCACGTATTTAGCTGAAGATGAGGTATTTAGGTCACTGATACAGGGATGGTGGTTAGAGTTTATTTCTGATAATGAGGTACACTCTGATAATCCCCAGCTACTGTGGGACACAGCTAAAGCAGTTATTAGAGGTAGACTGATTTCATATATCATTTCACTAAAGAGAAAAATCAAGAACAAAGTAGAGCACTACAGCTCTTTACTACGTATGACATACACAACATTTCAATCTACCCCAAATGTACAAAATAAACAGGAGTGGATGAAGGCTAAAGAGTCCTATGAGCAGTGGTTACATAAGCGTGAACAACTATCGTACTCCTACAATGAGGCACGGCTGTTTAAATTTGGCAACAAAGCGGGCAAACTTATGGCCAAATTAGCAAGAGGACCATTCATGGTATCAAACATCTCCTGTTTGAAAGATCAATATGGTAAAATGCAATCACATCCCAAAAAAATAAATGATATTTTTTATAAATTCTACTCACAACTCTATACACAAAATCAGACGCAACCAGACATCTCGATATCTGTCCCCTCCAATATTTCACTACCTTCTTTGTCTGAAGAACAATGCTCCCTGTTGAATGCCCCTATATCGCAACTAGAAATAAAAGCAGCCATTTCAGACTTGAAAAACAATAAAGCTCCAGGGCCAGATGGATACACAGGAGAGTTCTTTAAGATCATTAAAGATCAGGCGACCCCACTATTGGAAACTCTATTTAATGGGTATATGCAGGAAACTCCTATCCCAACTGAGATGAACACAGCTTATATTAAATTGCTCCCGAAACCTGGTAAAGACCCTTCTGATGCGACAGCCTATCGCCCGATTTCCCTTATCAACA
Source organism: Eleutherodactylus coqui (assembly GCF_035609145.1). Classification (NCBI taxonomy): domain Eukaryota; kingdom Metazoa; phylum Chordata; class Amphibia; order Anura; family Eleutherodactylidae; genus Eleutherodactylus; species Eleutherodactylus coqui. Next base: position 37,909,674 of record NC_089847.1, on the reverse strand, counting down.
CTGATTTAAAGTTGTTAGCAAAAATTATGGCAGATCGTTTGGCCACTGTGATGCCACAGTTGATTTCCCCTCTGCAGTCTGGATTTGTAAAGGGCAGATCGGCCACTGCAAACTTGCGGAAAATACTAACAATCCTGGATGAGATCAAAAGCAATCCATCAGCTCACTCCTTTTCTGCACTCTTGACAATTGATGCAGAAAAGGCTTTTGATAACGTCTCTTGGAAATGGTTGAGGGCAGTAATGGATAGAATGGGATTTGTAGGCTCCTTTTGCTCTTATGTGTGGAACTTGTACTCCTCCCCACAAGCACAAATCTATACCCCTGGTTTTCTTTCTTCACGGTTCCCACTACAGAAGGGCACTAGGCAGGGGTGTCCTCTTTCACCCTTGCTCTTTAATATCGCAATAGAACCATTGGCACTTATGCTAGAGGGCAACAGGGACATAGAAGGAATAAAGATAGGTAATAAGATGGTAAAGACCATGCTCTTCGCAGATGATATAATTCTGGCACTCGCACATCCGCACACGGATCTGCCAAAGGTCTTTGCCCACCTTGAATCTTTTGGAAAGCAATCCGGCTTTAGAGTCAATACTGCAAAATGCGAATTGTTGGATATTTCTCCACGAGGCAATTTACATAATATAGACCTTAAAGAAATCCCTGTCACCTTAGTAAAAGAATCTATTAAATACCTGGGAATAAATATAGGCAAGGTCCCCGAGAGTTTATATAAATTAAATTACCCCCCAATAATTCATAAAATTATAAACGAACTTCATAGATGGAATGGTCTTCCGCTATCCCTCTTGGGAAGATGCCATCTGATCAAAATGATAAGCTTCCCAAAACTCTTATACCCCTTACAAACTATCCCACTATTACTAAAGCGCCACGACTTAGGAAAACTGAACACCGCGTTCACTGCCTTTATTTGGTCCAATAAACGCCCACGCATTGCTTTGAAAAAGCTTGCACTTCCAAAAAATAAGGGCGGGCTAAATTTCCCAGATGTACGCGCTTACAATGTGGCTAGTCTTATGCGACACTCATTGGACTGGCTACAGAGGTCTAGCCATTATTCAAATTATGACCTAGAATCGAGCTTGCTGCACCCCTGGAATCTTAACACCCTCCTGCACACAGGATTCGCTAACCTCCCATCAGGGGCTAAATACTCCATTATGGCAAGGGATACTATTGCAGCTTGGAAAATTACCCGCAAAGCTTACAGATTACCATTTAAAGTATCCAAACATATGGATTTATGGGGGCATCCGGAGTTTAAGGAGGGGCGAGAAAATAAAATGTTTGAGTTATGGCGTAAAAAGGGTATTGAGAAGGTCCAACATCTCCTTCATGAGGAGGAACCCAGATATAGAACTTTTGAGGAAATGCGTGAGATATATAACTTACCTGCATCACAATTTTTGTCATACGCACAAATACGGAGCTTTTTGAGCACTAGACTGGTTGATGTCTCTAAGGAGGCAATACTTAATCCTACTGATTTATTAATATGTGCACATACGCAAAGGCTCTCTATATCTGATTTGTATAGTCGCTTTAGGGACGGATGGACAGTACAGGATGATGCTTCCTTGTTCAGAAAATGGGCACGAGAACTTCACGACCCCGAGATACCCCAAAAACTGATAGAGGGATGGACCTCTGTAAGAAAAGCCATAACCAATGAAAGATGGCGAGAAACCTATTTCAAAATTATACATGGGGCGATATACGGTTTCGATATTCCCCCACACCCTGGTAATCCAGACAGACTGCTGGCATGCCCTAGATGCTGTCAATCAAAATCCGATTTCATACATGGCATTTGGAATTGCCCCAAAATCAAATCATTCTGGGCAGAGGTCCAGTCCTTGATACATGAGATTGGAGAATCGCTCGTACCTTTAACTCCACAAACCTACGTGTTTCACAATATCCCTAGCCAATCGATAAACACTAATATTATACATACTATTCTTATAATAAGCAAAAGATGTCTGCTATCAAAATGGCTACAAGCCAAGCCCCCGACATCATCCGAAATATTGCAACAGCTAAAATACAACCTAAAAATGGAACGGCTGGAGATAGAAAAATGCGCGGAATCCCAAGCATCGAAATTTTTCAATAAATGGAAGGTTTTCATGGAAAAGTTTCTAGATCCAAACGAGATTGCTGAATGTATGCGTCCATTTAGCAATACAACATGGTATTATACCCAATTGGATGCAAATCGCTTGGGGAAATTAAAGATCACGGTTTAAAAATTAAAGATAATATAAAGCAACATTTATTGGATACAATAGGAGAAATTATACAAAGACGAGAACTATAGCTAATCATAATACAAATTCTAAATGGGGGTAACACTGTACTAATACTGAGCTGGGGGGAGGAGGAGAAGAAGGAAAAAAAGGAGGGGAAAGAAAAGTAAGAGTGAAAAATTTAAGAAGATACATCGTTCTTGCGTTCCACCTGTGTATATATATACTCGCTAATTTAGTGGTTTTAGTGATAATATTGTTAGGTTATAAGTTAACAGACATTAATAAAGGAAAGTAGAACAGATGATATATGTTCTTGAAGAATAGCCACTATGTGTGTCATGATGCTTTCAGTTATGTGTTCAACTCTGTTACATACATACAGAAAGAGCATGTTGTATATGTGAAGACGTATAACTTGTGGAAAACAATATGTACTTGGTAAGTAAGTAAGACACCACGCAGATATAATAAGTTATGCTGTTTATATTGAGGATATTTTCATATGTATGACACATGGCAGCCATTTATGTCAAAGGTATTATGTCACACATCCGCTGTACTGTTCTGTGATTCTTTCTTTGAAATATGAAAATGCAATAAAAAAAAGTTAAAAAAAAAAAAAAGGGAGAAAACTCAAGGTTAGCCATCACCAACCCAATAATGATGTCTGTAAACTGTCTCTTCACTTGCTGTTAAGCTTTTCTTGCCACTCTTGTAAAGGGGTACTTATGCAAGGATCAAAATTTCACTTACCTAAGAGTTAATTTTTTTGACTATTGCTTTTAAGTGTTTTGGCTATATTGGTTAAGGTAGTGGCGGTGATGCGTGGCACAGCATAACCCTATGAGTGCGAGTAGCCAATAATTAGTAGCAGCTCCCTAGAGGAATAAAAAGCACTGTGTATAGTTTTGTGATGAAATTGAGTGGAGGAGACAGTAATAGGAGTGTATGTATGTCAGACCTGGAGAAAGTGTCTCCATGATATAGATAATACTGCTCTAATCGTTAGCTACGATACTGGCTAACACAGCGGTCTTTGAAACTTCTGAATCTACTTGAAATGGAATAAACTCAAACTTCCAAAAAGAAATATTGCATTACCACCACTTGTCATGGCCATCAGACTCGTGTTGTGACTCCAATAACATAAGCCATATATCTTATTCTCTGGTTACCAAGTAAAGACTTTCCATTACAATTGTTGTTTCCCGATTTCCATACTGTTGTACATTGGCTGGCTCCCAAGAGCCTTACTGATTGGAGCTGTTATGTGAGATATATGACTTGTAAAGACTCAGAGGTCGTCTTTGCTAATATGGAAGTAACGACCCTGGAGCGTCATGACCTATGCTCTGAAACTAAAGGCAACTTAAACTAGCACCATCAAGTTTTTTACTCCAATGCAAAATATGTACAGGACCCCCTACCTACCATGTGGCACTTAAGACTAATGTCTCGTTACGAGACAGGGAGACCTGAGTGCGACTTTCTCTATAACTACCCCCCTGACCTGTGATGTTTTTACCACCAACTGCCAAATGTTTGCTTTCAGCTTTTTTTTTGCCATAACGTCATCAACATATTTAGTTGAACACAGATTGATGTCTGCACTTAACAATTATAACTCATTGACATGACTATATTTACAGTCCATGTTGGGACCAAGTACATATTCAAGGACTCAAATACTTAAATAAACATCATTTGCAATCAACATGACATTGATATTTAGCAGTAGAGGATTTCTGACCTTGCTGCACACAATGTGACGTCTCTACAGCCGTCAATCCAACATTCCTCACTCAACAGATAGTTCGGTTTTAACTTTCAAGTCATCAAAGTCAGCGTTCACTATACCGGAAATATACTTCAATTTCAACTTTACAGAAGTAAATTAAAGTTACTTCTAAAATCTTACAAGCAGAAAAAGACAAATCATTTATAAAAGACCATCCACACGTATGTTTCATGGATTCATGCAAGAATGGTGTCCATAAACTATATGGACCCATCAGCAAAAAAGTTGCCCCAGGTCAAGAAATTAGCCTATGATCATGATCCCATGAGGAAGTGCAGTAAAAAACTATATTTCAAGTTACCTACAAAACCTGTACTTGTTTAAAACATACAGGTAAATCAGAGCCACGCAGGCACATGTGTACTGGACAAAGGTCTCAGAATGTCCCTAAATACACAGAGGACATTCAACCCCCTGGGGAACGAGCAGCAATCAGGATCCTTTGGTTAAAGTATGAGTCAGCAGCACCCAACCTAAAGCTAAGAGACAAGACCTCTGGCTTTATGTGTCCATAGACTATATGGAGGCACTTAGGAACCATGAGAAAAAAATTACATTCCAACACAAGTGTTATTTGCCCCACAAAGAGGGCGGTACTATATGGCTGCCAAACCAAAGATAGCTCATCGTATAGGGTATATATATCAAACTGTGTACATAGATAGAAATGTATATATATATATATCATATAATGAGTATTTAATGATTATGACGTCACCATGTGCCATCCTATGGTGACAGATGTTTTCAATATGCTTCTTGTAGTCCAAGAACCCCATTAAAGCCAAATTCTATCCCGGAACCAGAGGTGGAGTGGGGTAGATTACCTGCACTTGTTCTTCTCTTCTATCCCTCCAATTTGTTGGTTCTGAGTCCTGATTTTAGTCATCCGAGATGGCCAACACAAGCTTCAGCTCTACCTAATCCTGTGCATTGATAGTGTTAGACTACTAATCCATTACACCTGCTTGGTCCCAGATGCTCATGGAATTGGTCATGGGTGGTGGTGTGACACAGGTTCAAAGGAGGACTTGTGCACTTTTAATGTTGCATACTAAACTGGGAGCACGAACTATCACCCTTAGCAGCTCCTCAGCATGGGGAACTGCCTACAGTGTTGCCCCTTTTAATGGCTGCCATGATTCCACAGTTCTGCTGTCTGGCTCTGTGTCTCTCTGCTCAGGACTACTTCAGGGACTCTCTGGACTGTAGCTGTGATGCATCTCCAGCCCTTTTAGTTGCCCCCTTACACTTGATCTGCACTGGCCAATTATTGAACAGTGCACAGTGTTTATTAGGTAGTTAGAAAATTGCTACAGCCATTTCGGATTGGCTAACAACAGAGCCCAAAATGGGCAGATCAGAGTGGCGCCAGAGAAGAACAACTGAAGTTAATATACCCCGCTGCCCCTCCTGTTTTAGGAGAGAACTTTGTAGTGAAACTGGAGGGTCACTTTAAATGTGGTCTTAGCTGATAGCGCTCTGAAAATTCACCTATCTAAAGGAATCCTAAAAGATTGAGAATGTACTATAGGGTTGTCTGTTTTCCCTTAACTTGTGTATTTATTATTCTGGAAAAATAAAGCATCCCACCCCCTGTGATCCTCAAGATCAAAGTTTGGGGTAACACATTCTATTAGGAACTTAGAGCATTAGACACCCCCCTCCCCTTGTAGACTGTAAACCCTCGCAGACTGGCCCTTCTCCCTCTGTACCACCCTGTCACTCATGTACAATACTGGGCAAATGTTTTAGGCAGGTGTGGAAATAATGCTGCAATAGAAGAATGTTATTAAAAACAGAAAGCTACGGATTGGCTCTAAATTTATTCTGCAGCAGGACAACAACCCCCAACATCCAGCCAATGTCATTAAGAACTATCTTCTGAAGAACAAGGAGTCCTGGAAGTGATGATATGGCCCGAAAGAGCTCTGATCTAAACATCATCTGGTCTGTCTGGGACTACAGGAAGAGCTATAATGGATCTGAGGAAGCTACATCTACTAAAGATCTGTGCTTAGTTCTCTAAGATTTTTGGAAGAACCTCCCTACCGAATTCCTTCAAAAACTGTGTGCAAGTGTACCTAGAGGAACTGATGCTGTTTTGAAGGTAAGGGGCGGTCACACCAAATATTGATTTCGTTTTTGTTCATTCACTTTGTATTTTGTTCATTGATAAAAATAAACTATTAACACCTCTATTTTGAAAGCGTTCTTACTTTGTAGCAATTTTTCCACACCTGCCTAAAACTTTTGCACAGTACTGTACACTTATTGTACTTTTTTTGTCTGATGTTATGTTTTTAAATGCTTTTTTTCCCGATATGTACAACACTCTGGAATTAATGGCACTATGGAATACTAGTAATAGACAAACTTCTAACCATGAAACATGCAGTGATGTAAGACAAGTCAACATATGGTCTATATGCTGCTATATATTGTTAGGACTCACCGCCATGCTGTCCTGCTCTGAACGCTGCTATGGCAAACAGTAAGAAGCAAGATCTTCTAGCAGTGTGTAACCCAGAGCACAACCCTCTCACCGACGCAGCCGCCCCCTCAAAATTCCCCTTTCTGCTTTACTATTCATTAAAGAGACAGAGTTGTAGAAGGAAGGATACAATGACAGGAGGGACAGTAGTCCCTCCCAGATCTCCGGCCGGCTCCTGGAAGAGAAGAATCTGTACAGTAGATTACTTAGTAATCAACCATAACATATGTTACATTCCGCTCACAAGCATGAAATACAGCAAAGGTGCAGGTCTCAGCACTGACACGGGACTTTTGGGAAAAGTTCATCTGGCTGGATGCAGATCAGCCTTCTTTTATCAGTTAACAGATCCGTGTTTTTTTAACTTTTAAAGCAATGAAATGGATGTCTAGCGGACGCAATCTGAAGCAAATCGATCTGTAAAGAATGTCGTTAGTTTCCGTTTGCATCAGTTAGATTCTGTTATGATCAGCTAATAGCAGATCCATCAGATTAAAGAGATCCGTAGAGTACAGTATAAGGGCGGCTTCACACGGGCATATGCATTTTTTGTGCATGCCTCAGCACAGCGTATTTACGCTACGAACGAGGATGTTTTGCGCACGTATAAACGCATTATACTGTATTTTTTGCGCTAGCGTTGCATGTTGGTTTGTGTGCAGCAGACAACATTTCCCCTATTCAAATGGCTAGTGAGTTCTAGATGTGTTCTTTTTCCCATGCAATTGCACATGATTCTGCACATCTCATTATGCATAGCGCACCCCCCATAGATTTATATGAGGATCTTTGATTTGCAAATGTGTACAAATGTAGAGCCTGCTGCCTTTTTTATGCTTTCACAATAAAGGCAGGTAAGAAGAGGGCTATTAAAATCAATGGGTCCTATTCTCTGCGTATTGTGCAGGCAAAAACGTATGCAAATACACCTGTGTGAAGCCACCTTAAAAAGGAAACGGAAAGGTCCATTCCATCCAGTTTTCAAAAGTCGTCCGGGTTAGGCCTTTTTACCATAAAAAAAAAACTTAAAACCAGACGAAACAAAAGCAAACTGAAACAAAACAAGTCCTGTTGACATTAGTGGGACGTTATGGATGTGAAAGCACTAAAGATTTATCATATCCATTTTTCCGTTTTTCTGCTCCCAGGATGGGAAAGAAAACTGGAAACAAAACTCTGATGTGAACCCGGTTTTTACTTATCAAAGGCAGTAAATTGCTACAGAGCATTTTCCCCTCTCTGATGGGTGCACTAGCGTAACATTAGGGGATTCAGGGGATGCGGCCCATAAGGCCTCTATTCTCCATACAGGGAGCCCAGTACTATGAATAAAGCATTATAGTTGGGGGCCCTGTTACAGGTTTTGCATTGGGGTCCAGGAGCTTCAAGCTACACCTCTGGATGGCTGTACATGTGGTTCTCATTTCTCTCAGCACTGGTGGGAGGAACCTGTTGTGGTGTGCTCTATAGATTGTGCACAGAGAACTGCAGACCCTGCTCTCTAGATGTCTGTAACACCACATGAAATCATGTTTTAGGACAGTGTACAGCAAGAGAGATTTCTGTAGCTAAAACACAGTAAAAAGTGACTTACTATTAGCTGCAGGCAGTGTTTGTATGAGTATCTCCTTCCATCCCCCCACCCTTCTCTCTGATTTGCTCTCTCTGTACTTTGCTGCACAGGATCATCCCCCTCCCCCACTCTGTTGTACCATACTGGTATCTTCTGTCAATTGAGATAAGGCAGTGGACCACAAGCTAAGAGGAAGGGAGATGGCACAGGAAAAACTGATGAATTTTAATGCATGTGCATGCCCGTGTGGCATCCACATGTGTTGCGTGTCCATTTTTTACTTGCAGGTATGATCCATGTGTCATCCATTTCTTTTTTCTCATGAGCAAAAAAAACCTTGAAGGGGACTCAGTTTTATCTAGAATTGCTTAAAGAGGTTTTCCCATGACTTAAAATCGCTTTATACCCACTCTGTTATTCCTGGTTGCTGCTGACCTGGATATGTGTCTGCTGCAGCCAATCACCTTGTGCAGACAATGGTTGGCTGCAGCAGTCACATGTCCTGGTCAGCAGCAACCAGGAAGGACAAAGTGGCTGTGGAGCATATTTAAATAAATAATAATAATCTTTATTTGTATAGCGCCAACTTATTCCGCAGCGCTTTCAGGCATGGATAAATGCAAAACAATACAACAATTACAATGTGAGGTACATTGGGTTAGACACAAATGGGTTGGGGATGGTATAGGAGGTGCAGAGTTGGGGGGGGGAGCAAGGCATGGGGAACACAGGCAATAGGGAATTTCATGTGCAGATCAATTATTAAAAGGCAAACGGGGTGGGGCACCATGGGGAGGGGACTAGGTCAGGAGATTTGGTATGCTTCCCTGAAGAGGTGCGTTTTTAAGGCACGTCTGAAATTTCGTGCATTCGGAATTGTCCGGATGCCTTGGGGTAGAGCATTCCAGAGGATGGGTGCTGCTCTGGTGAAGTCCTGTAGGCGAGCATGTGAGGTTCGTATTACAGGGGTGTTTAGTCTGAGTGTGTTAGCCGATCGGAGTGAGCGGGCTGGGTGGTGTACTGACAGGAGGGAGGCGATGTATGCTGGCGCAGCGCCATGCAGAGCTTTGTGAGTGAGCTAGAGGAGTTTAAATTTAGTTCTGCAGTGGATGGGCAGCCAATGCAGCGACTGGCATAATGCAGAGGCGTCTGAATAACGACTGGATAGAAAAATGAGTCTAGCTGCTGCATTTAGTATGGATTGGAGTGGAGCAAGTCTGATGCGGGGAAGGCCAATGAGTAGCGAGTTGCAGTAGTCAAGACGGGAGTGGATGAGGGCAACCACGAGCGTCTTTAGCGTGTTCGTGGTTAGGAACGGACGTATTTTAGCAATATTTCTGAGGTGCATGTGGCATGTTTGGGCCAGAGATTGGATATGGGGGGTAAAGGAGAGCTCAGAGTCCAGTGTGACACCAAGGCATCGGGCATGCCGTCTGGGGATTATGATGGTGCCAGACACTGGAATGGAGTTGTTGAGGGGAGGTCGGTTAGAAGGTGGAAAGACAAGGAGGTCAGTAAATAATGGGAAAACCCCTTGAACAACGATCAGTGAAAAATGAAACACACATGGATGTGCTGCGTTTTTTACTGCACACCCACTGACTTCAATGGGTAAATGTTGTTCAAAGAGTTGGACTAGAATAGGACATGCTACAATTTTTTTACAGTCCATGTAAAACATGTATATTTGTATAACCCCCTTCACTGTAAAGACAATACATAAACCAATCGAGGAGATCAGAGGGGGCATGACATACATCCACCAGACATACAGGACCAACATGTGGCCCTTAGTTGCTATGACTAAGTGTTGCATGTCGGTCTGAAATGCGTCAGCTGGTGTAATACATCTGTTTCTCCTGTTTGGATTTCATCTGCTACAATAAAGCCATCTTTTATGGACACTAGATCAACTATGTTTGCTTTTGTTCCACCTGAATTCCCACATGATCCGTGCATCCTTCTGGGCGGGTAAGCTGGTATTTATCTTTTGATGCGATCAGACATCTAGACTCCTGTATGTTGAGTCAAAACTCTTTTGGTTGTTTCTATTTTCACCAATTTGTGAATACAGGAATTTGACGGTACATTTCCTCCACCTACTTATTCCAAAATGCCCTTTGACATTGTCTAAATGAACCCATTCACCAGTATTCATAAGAATTAAACACACACTATTAATGGAGGCCTGTAACGTATGGCAGGTGCGAAGCTTGGTTTCCTGGCATGAGGCGTAGTGATATGAGCAGTACTTTATAACAAGGGCAGTAGCTGACACTCTGCTCATAGTTGGTGAGCAGCCTGTGGTAGTGAGAATCCCCCTTCTTCCTGACTACAGCAGAGATTGTGGCAGTGGCCCAGTGAAGCACTGGGGCCCCACAGAGTTGGTAAGTGTATTGTTTTAGGAAAAACGAAGGCTGAGAGGAGACTTATTAGCTGCCTGCAAATATCTGAAGGGCTGTCACAGTGCAGAGGGATCAACCCTATTCTCATTTGCACAAGGATTCTATGATTAAAGGGGTTTTCCAGGGAAATACTATTGATGACCTATCATCAGGATAGGTCATCAATAGTTGATCAGCTGGGTTCCTTCACTCGGGACCCCGACCAGCCAGCTGAACAGGCGCATGCTGTCAGTGTAGTAGCCCAGAATGAGTGGAGCCTCTCCATAAGTGTGGATGTATTTAGCTCGTGCTTACTGTATTGTCAGTGTGTTGCATGTTGCATGAATATGATGTGTATTGCATAGCTGCAGCACTGAATGGGTTTTGTATGCCATGTGACCTTGTCATATAAATGTGGTTGCAGGGTGCATGAGTGTTGGTCTTTGGTGTTGGTTTTTTGGGGGATTTGAGGTCTTGTGCTATCAGCCTTGTGCTTGGGCTACTCCCAAGAGAAGTGAGTAGGAGAGACTTTACTCAGTCCCTAGAGGAGCACCAGGATGGAAGAGGTCGAGTGGATGCCTTGTGAATGCCTGGTCCCAATGTACCCAGACCTTTATGTTGATGGATGGGAAGGAATGAGATAGAATGAGGAGCCGCCATGCAGAGTACCCACTTTCCAAATGTGAGTGATGACTGGTAGAGAGCTGGAGTAAGAAGGAAGTGTGTTGTCAGGATCCGGACCCACAGATAACAGGACTGTGGTTTCTCCTGCCTACCCGTGAATCCTTCCTGTCACACCACTTTGTGTTTTGCACTGCTTTCCTGCTGGCACGTATTGCTGAACTGTACAAAGTTGTTCCAGTAAACGAGCTTCACCGACCGTTCCCAGTTTGGCATTGAAATTTAAATCCCTGTGTGTAGACTCTTTATTGCTAACAACTGGAATCACCACAGAGGACAGAACGGTGGCGTCATGAGTGACAAAAGGACTGAGGTAAACCACCACTGGGTTAACCTATTTAATAGCCTGCCCTTGGCCCCTTGGACATGTCCCTGGTTACCCTCCGGGTGGGAGACAGTAGCACCACCATGACAAGTGCTAAACCGATCCCCACTGTCTCCTAGGCCAGGCCCCGCTCCTCCGACACTGCATCAGCGCTGCAAAAACACAGATGTCAAAGCGGAAACCTCTGTGCCAACCTCTGTCGCGTTGATTTTAATGGGAGCCGTGCCTGCAGTTACAAACGACGGCCACTACACAGAGGTTGGCGCGAAGGCTTCAGCTCCGACCTCTGTGTTATTGTGGCGCTGACAGCTTGCACCTGCTCAGCTGGTCGGTCGAGGACCCAAGCGACGGACTCCGGCCAAACAACTATTGATGACCGATCCTGATGATAGGTCATCAATAGTATTTCCATTGAAAAACCCTTTAAGGCATTTGTGTGGGCTGGAAAGTGCACATGATGGCGGCCCTTTTTCTCTCTCACCATTTAAATTAGGACCATAATAATATCTTAAATGGAAAAAAGTTCCTCATAGAAAAGGTTGGATGGTGGAAAGCGCACACTAAAAAGAGGAAGTCACAGTTAAGCAATAAGGGAAGAATAGTTATAAATAGCAAATGTGTAGAGAACAGGTGGCTTCATGTATAATATTGTCATGCAAGATAAAACGGGAAAGGAAAGGGTTATACATAGATTTCTTAGGCCTCTGTCACACGACCGTATGTTTTTGTGTTCGCCCATACACGCCGTAAAATCACATGAATGAAGAATACCCATGATCAAGTCCCGATCATTATCAGCGTATTCTGGGCTATTTACATCGGCGGCTGCAGCGCATCGGCAAAAAAATATGCTGCAGTGCAGAAATCCATCGCTCAGCAGAAACCCTCAGAATTACTACTGATGCTTCAATAAACCAGCTGTCTTTCTTGCCAGTGTTGGATGCAGGTAAACTCCCTCCCCATGCTTTCCCCCCCGCTTCCATTGAAGTCTATGCGAGCTTCCAGCGTATCTCATCAAGAGATAGTGCAAGACCCATCTTTTGACGCAGCGTATAAAATCAGCCCAAAAAACATTCATCTGAATGAATATATTGGAATCCAATGCTTCAGATGGTCACAGATTTTTTTCACGTGGCTAAATAGCGGCATATATGGCCGTGTGAATAAGGCCTTACTGACGTAGAATAGCAGTGCCTTAGTCTTCATTGACTTCAATGGTATTAGATTTTGATACAACTTAGTTTTGCAGTTTCATGCAGATAGATTGCGTGTCGCATAACTTCAATAGAACCACTACAGAACACCACAGGACTATGTAGTCTTGTGAAAACTGCAAATAGTTTTGTGATTTTGTAAAAGGAGATGTGAGAATCCCCACATAGTATTAATAACAGGATCTGTGACTTCCACTTACTGTTCTGCAGAAATAAAGGTAACCGTTGGGGGATTTCTTAGCTTTATTACCCTGTAGGCTGTTTCTGAGTCCTTTATAACAGCTAACAAGTCAATGCAGACTTGATTAGTTGATTAATAAATTTGTATTCTGAGGAAGTAGCATAGACGGACAAGGGAAAAGCTCCGAGGTCAGTTTTGTGTCAACTGATCAAAAGTTACTAACGTCATGTGAAAACAGAAAGCCTCACCTACTCTCTCCTTCCTCCTTTCCTTGTTGATCGTAAACTCCTGCGGGCAGCGTCCACTTTGTGTCTCCATCAGTCGGTTACTCATTAACGGCCGTTTTACATAGGCCGATTTCACCGCTAGGGCAGTTTCAGACTAACGTGTTTTTCACCCCTTCTGAGGCCGTGATAATCACAGCTGCATAACGAGACAAAACCAAACCACTGATTTCAATAGTTTTGTTTTTACTAGCTTTTTTCTCACCCGTTGATTGAACAGGTGAGAACAGATAGTACTTGCCCTATCTTTTCCATATGTAGAATTAACTATGTGCAGAAGTGATAGGGCAGGACCAATCTTCCCACGTTTTTTTTAAAACTCTGGCATTATGGCATGGAATTTGAACAGCCGGCAAAGGGAAGAAAATCTCCCTCATTCAGGCACAACTATGCTACGTACCGGCGAGCGTGGTTGCGCATACGGCCATCTGAACCCGCCCTCCAATGAGAGTCGATCATCAAGATGGGCATTTACACAGGTCAATATGGGGGAAGGAAGTGGACCGACCTATCTTGCTTAGGGTTTTACTCATTACTGCCCATAAGCCTGTCCGGCAGAGAGTTGGCAGAGAACGCATATAGCTGTGTATAGCACTGCTCATGCCTGCGAACCACATGTCACGGATATGCGCAGTGTGATTTTTTTTTTTAGAATTTCCCGCTCTGTTCAGAGTAGGGATTTGTATGGAAATGCTGTCCATACGCAATGTTTGCATATGCACAGCGTAACATACGCAGGCCATACAAAGAATTTAATTTTCTTGTGTATCAATGTGCAGTATCCACATGCCGGTGTGGATGGAACAATGAAAGCTCATTGCCTCCATCCACCACATATCATGCGTGCGTGCAACACACGCGTGATGTGCGGTAAAAACACGATTGTGGGCATGAGCCCTTAGGGCGGTATCAGACAGCCGTATCAGTAACTACGCTCGCTGCTGTGGAGTGTAGTTGTACATGAACGGGTTTTCCTTTTCTTCTCAGACTTTTCAAACTCCATGCCATAGAGCAGGAGTTTGAAAAAAAACTCAGGAAGATAGGTTCTGCCCTATCTTTCCTGCACGTAGTTAATAGTGCAAGTATTTACAACTGAGAAAAAAGCTAGTGAAAATGAAACAACTGAAATCAATAGTTTTGTTTTGTCCCATTACGCGGCCATGATTATCCTCTGTTTAAGCCCTCATAATAAGTAATGGCGGCACTTGCTTGGCACTCTACTGAAGTAAGAAAGTTCCGATCCTGGCCGCCAAAGTAACTTCTGGGCAGCACAGCATTGGTGTTCAGTGTTGCAGTCACATGATGAATCAGAGTCGAGGATAGGAGATTTCTTTCTTCATTGGAGTGCTGGTAACTAGGCAGAACCCCCCCACTTCTTTTTTTCAGTTGTTCTTGACAGCAAACACCCCTCAACGCATTCACATGAGAAATGTGCTGCCCAGAATGCAGATTTTTTTTTGTGCTTTAACCCCTTCCCTCCATATAACGTAAGGGTACGTCATTGCAGCCGGGTACTTCCCGCAACTGGACATACCCTTACATCATGTGGATAGCGCAAGATCATAAGAGATCTAACGCTATCCGGCAGCGGGAGCCGGCTGTCACTGATAGCCGGCCTCCCGCTGCAACAGTGGGGGTGCATCGGAGATGCGCCCCTGCTGTTAACCCCTTCCCTGCTGCGATCTATGTAGATCGCGCCATGGGAAGGGTTCACAGAGAGAGTGCGCTCCCTCTATGATGTTATCGGGCTCTCGCGATATAATCGCAGAGAGCCCAGCTGGTTGCCATGGCAACAGAACACCAGATACTGGCGTCCTGTATTGCCATTGCCTATGATCAAGAGAAGTTCTGCAATGCCTTATCATAGTGTTCATAGGTGCTATGGTGTAAGTCCCCCAGAGGGACACAAATGGTGTAAAAGAAAAAGAGCAAAATAATGTACAAAAAATAAAAATGTAAAAAAACCACCTTTTTGGGGGCTTTTTCTCATATTAGCATTAAAAAAGCCACATATTTGGTATGGTTGTGTCCGTAACGACACGTACAATAAGTTTAACATGCTTTTTATCCTGCAGGTCAAAAAGCGTAAAAAAAAGGCTAAAAAACTGAGGCAAAATGCTAAAAAAACACAATAAAAGTGATTAAAAAAAACCGTATGTACGCCAAAATGGTACCAATAAAAACTACAGCTTGTCTCGCAAAAAATAAGGCCTCACAGAACTCTGTCTATGGAAAATAAAAAAGTTATAGGACTTTGAATGCAGCGATTTAGAAAAAAAAAAAGATTTCCAGGAACAGTGTTTTTATTGCAGAAAAGTGGAAAAATGGAAAAGAAAACATAAGAATTTTGGTATCCTTGTAATCATACCGACCTGCAGAAAAAAATGGATTGCGTCATTTATGCTGCATAATTAACGGTTTAAAAAAAAACAACACAAATCTATGGCAGAATTCATGTGTTTGCTCTCCCTGCGATCTTGAAAAGAATAATAAAAGTTTTACAATGTAGTCTATGTATTCAAAAATGGCGCTGATAAAAACTACAGTTCGCCTTGCAAAAAATAAGCCCTTATACGGCCGTGTTGACGGAAAAATAAAAAAGTTATAGCTTTTGAAAAATGGAGATTTAAATCCACCAAAATCATCGCGTCCTAAGGGCACATTCAGACAACCGTATATCGGCCGGGTATTCACGCCGGCTGATATACGGCGTCTCTCTCTGCAGGGGGAGGAGGCTGGAAGAGCCGGGAGCAGTGCTCTGAGCTCCCGCTCCCTCTCTGCCTCCTCTCCACCCCCTCTCCACCCCTCTGCATTATTTGCAATGAGAGGAGGCCGAACAGGGGTGGGGCTAAGTTCTGAAATTAGCTCCACCCCTGTCCCGCCTCTCTTAATTTAAAATAGTGCAGGGAGTGGAGAGGAGGCAGAGAGGGGGCGGGAGCTCAGAGCACTGCTCCCGACTCTTTCAGCCTCCTCTCCCTTTAGAGAGGGACGTGGTATATCGGCCAGTGTGAATACGCAGCTGATATACGGTCGTCTAAATGCGCCCTTAAGCCCAAAATAGGCCATGTCCTTAAGGGGTTAAGAGACCCAATCAGCTGATGAATGAGTGTCAACTCATTGTGTGCAGCTTCACATGGGCAATTTTTGTGCCCTATTTTGGGCCCGTATAAGAGGGCTTTTAGTGTTTACTATTGTTTTTTCCTATGTAATTTACTAAACCCCTTTTTATTTTTTTTTTGCATGTATTCTTTATTTTTTCATTACGGTAAAAAAGGGAAGGGGTTACAACAAAGGTAAGTAAAATCAGTGGGTAATCACTTTGTAAAACAATCAATCTTGAACATAACAAAAACAGTGACAGCTCTGTTGAAAATGAAATGAAAATTATCAAATGAAAGAAAATTAAAATGCAAAGAATAAGCGTTAATATAGTGCAATAAAATGGGGAGATAGGAGAAACTTAAAGGAGTTGTCTCACGGCAAACCTCAAAATTTTACCTTACCCCATTCCCCCTGTCACCCCCCTGGCATAAAATAGCAAATTAAAGCGGTTTTTAAACCGCTTGCTACTCACCGATCCGACGAAATAAGGACTTTAAAAAATTTTCTCCCAAAGATGGCCGCCGCTCCTTTCCCAGGGATGCACTGCAGTTTTCTCCCATGGTGCACCGCGGGTCTTCTCCCATGGTGCACCATGGGCTCTGTGCGTTGCATTGCCAATTCCAGCCTCCTGATTGGCTGGAATCGGCACACGTGATGGGGCGGAGCTACGATGACGACGCGGTGACCAGCTCTCCGGCACGAGCGGCCCTATTCACCAGGCAGAAGACCGCACACCGCAAGCGCGTCTAAAAAAGCAAGAAGACATCAGAATTAGACTGATCCATGGCAACGGGGACGCCAGCAACAGAGCAGGTAAGTGAATAACTTCTGTATGGCTCATATTTAATGTATGATGTATATTACAAAGTGCATTAATATTGCCATACAGAAGTGTATAACCCCACTTGCTTTCGCGAGACAACCCCTTTAATGATTAGGGGGCAACAGTGAAATGTGGTGGAGGGCCGGAGTCTCTCTGTGTGAAGGACAGCCAGGAGTTCCAAAAATGTGTGAACTTCTCTAAGTCTCCTTCTCGTCTAGCTCTGATCCTCTCAAAGGAACAGATAGTCTTCACCTCATTATACCATTTCAAGATGGAGGGAACTGTGCTGTCTCTCCAGTACCTGGGAATTAGGATCTAGCCACATTTATGAAAAACGGGAAAGTGGACTAGTACTTAATTAGGAGGCCTGGAACATCCATGTTTAAGAGGACAGTCTCAGGTGTAAGGGTGATGTTAGTTTTAAAAATAAGACCAAGTATCCTCTGGATCTCTTCTCAGAAAGGTCGTAAGAGCGGGCATGAAAACCAGATATGGGTGTACGAACTGATACCATCTGAGCATCTCCAGCATAGAGGAGAATAGTCTGGGTCTATTTTGTTGAGTAGAGCTGGGGTTTTATACCATCTGGAGACGATTTTGTAATTTAATTCGTGGAACCTGGTGGAGGAGGAGGACGAATGAGACCTACATATGATATCCTTTATCTCATCTGTGGTAAAGGTGGTGTTTAATAAAGAGTCCCATCGGGGAATAAAGGAGGGTTGTTGCTCGTTCTGTGTCAAAGCCCTATAGATTTTAGAGATTGGGTTCCTAACAGGTTGGGAACTCCAAAATAATTTATGAAATAGTAGATTCTGATCTGTATCTATAATATCTGGAGAGTGCAGCACAACTGAATCCCTGATGATATGTATGTCTTTGTTTTTGAGTAAAGGATCTCCTAGGTGGTTTAGAAACTGTAGATCCTGTGGTACAGACTTGTCTTTAATGAGGCAGCGGCATTGTAATGCCGATAAATGCGTGTCTATCGTGATTTTCTGTTTAAGCATTCTAAACACTAAATCCCTTTTCATGTGTGCAGTCTTCTGGAATTAATGGCGCTCCAAAAATAATAATTGGAAGCAATAAAGCTAACATGAAACAAGCAAACTGTCCAGTTATATTGGTATCACAAGTGCAGATTTTAGAATTTCAAAAAAATTACAGAAAGTGGCCATACTTATTGGTATACTAGCCGTAACTTTGTTAGGGCAGCGCCTCAACCAGGTTGATTGTAGTTGAAGATTTTGTATCAGGAATACCTGTCACATTCATGCACATACAGAGGAAGGCTGTGTACAGAGGAAGCACCCTGTCCCGGAGGTCATCCAGTGGAGAGCTAAAAGCAGGGAGAGATCCCTGGAGACCAAGACCCCAGGGAGAAATGCATGCTGAAAATGTAAAAAAAGAAGAAAGGAAACCCCCTGCACTCAGAGTGTCCCAGTAAGATAATTAGTGCCAAAAGACAGTCCGAAATGCGTCAGTCAGACTGTAGCCATTGAAGTGTTATGGACACAGTGAATGATGGTCAAAGGGATATATACTGTAAGTGGATACTGGTTTATTCAGTACAAGATATAAAATGGTGCAACGCGTTTCAGAACTAGAAAGCTCCTTCTTCAAGCACACAACCAGGGCTTCCTCTCCTTTCTTCTTTTTTTACATTTTCAGCTTATTGGTATACTAATAGAGACTACAAGGTAAGGTATAGGCACCTCATCCCTCCGCATACACAGAGACAAAATGCTATATGGAAGAGCATTGCTAGTCCCACTGACATATGTATTGCACCATGCAGGCTTACAACCTATTAATGCCACCCCATACAACTCCCCCCTGGCTGGTTGCTCTGCACCTCAAAAGTGAACCACACTGGTTCTGATGCCCTGGGCTTCCCCAGCATCTAAAGCCAGGCTGCTTAGTGCAAAAATAATGATAAATACCAATAAATATGAGGTATTAGTTAAGCTTGCATATTTTGGCAAATGCATCAGCCAATACCTTGGCTGGGTGTGGTTCACCTTTGAGTTGCAGGGCAACCCGTCAGGCTTAATCCAGCCTGGGCATCAGTTTATAGGATGTACGGTAAGTTGGAAAAATATTACAGAATTGAACCCAAAAGCTAGCACATTTGTAGGTATAACCATTTGGGAAGTATACAGTATACCTGCCTTGTGTGGATTTACCCCTACTCCAAGTTCACACGGGGCAAATTTACATCATATTTTCTAACTGAAAGTCTACACATGTAAAATCGGATGCCTTGGAAGTTGCAACAAAGTGATTATAAGTTTATAAATCTTGTCCAAACACAGCTGAAACAAAACTCTATGAAATTAGACCTGCGGGAAGTGGATATTTGATCTACATTGTGTCAAATACAGCACAGGATTTTATGAGAGAATTTACAACCAAATGACGAATGTCCCCCGTGTGAACAGGAAGTTTTTCTTATAAGAGCCTGACAGCTGTCTCATGGACTATCGCCCCTGTGCTCTCACAAAGGAGCAATAGTCGTTCAGACAATGGAGGTGGAGCGGGCCATCTGCCTCCATTTCCTGCAAACAGGCAGTTGTTCTTAGATGAATGATTACCTGTTTATATGGGCCAACAGTCCCTTGATCTTAGATGCACTAAAATCCTAGCAACTCCGGCAGGTGAGTGATTTCTTGCTTAGCGCCCTGTTGGCAGCCATATGTACACGGGACAACTATTTCCCAAATTTGTTTCCTGCTGTAATCACCCGGTATAAAGGTACCTTTAGGGAACACTCCTACTGGTAATACAAGATCAATATCTTCTATACATTTACTGGGTTCAACTCCATATTACTGTTAACTAGAGATGAGCGAACGTACTCGTTTCGAGTAATTACTCGATTGAGCATCGCTATTTTCGAGTACCTAGCTACTCGGGTGCAAAGATTCAGGGGGCGCCGGGGAGCGGGGGATGGCGTGGTGGAGTGGGGGGTAGCAGTGGGGAACAGGGGGGGAGCTCTCTCTCTCTAACTCTCCCCCCCACTCCCCTCTGCAACCCCCCGCTCACCCACGGCGCCCCCCGAATCTTTTCACTCGAGTAGAGAAGTACTCGAAAATCACGGTGCTCGAGTGAAAAAGGGGCGTGGCCGAGTACGGTCGCTCATCTCTACTGTTAACCCTTTCCAATCCACTGTCTGACGTCTAAAACATTCTGATTGAAGGCTATACAGCTCCGATGACGAAGACATCCAGCAGGGTATTTTTACTGTATATTACTGGCCGCTCTGTTGTCAGGGGCCTGTCCAGCATGTCACATATTGCAGTACTAGGTCTAGCCAGCAGATGGCGCCATTGTATAATGACAGAAAGAGAAAGCCCCCTAGGAAACCCTGAATCTAAAATTGCATTGCAAAGGGTTAATGTACAGTTCTCTTTCCAATACCAGGTTGTTCACACACTGCTATATATGTGCAGTACAGGCAAACGTTATGGCATAATAAACAGCAATTAGCTCTTGCATTCTTTTCATCACAAAAAATGGCTTGGTATTCCTAAACAAGTTCGTAAATACTGAGGTTGAATTTCAGGAGTGAGGCTGACTATTTATATGGCAGGGAATGTTTAACCCCTTCAGTGGCGGGTTTCTTACCACCCTGTCGTGCCCACCAGGGTAGGTTTTTAAAATGGTCTAATCATTTAATTTAATTTCAACTAATTTTGCAGTCGCGTTCCATTTTCATATTTCCATTGACAGCCATATGAGGGGGACAAGTTGTACTTTTTGATGGCATCATTTTTGGGTATATATAATGTATTGCATAACTTTTGTAAAAAAAATTGTAGGGAGATTGGGGGAAAAAAATAAATTCTGCCATTTGTTTTCTGGATTTCATGTTTACGGCGTTCAGCGTGCAGAATAAATAACGTGATAACATTATTCTCTGAGTCAGCACGATTCCGGTGATAACAAGTTTATACAGTTTTTTTATGTTTTGCTATTTTTGTACATTTAAAACATTTTTTTCCCTTTAAGGGTTGCTTTTGTGTCGCAACATTTCAAGAGCCTTAGTTATTTTTTTTTCCATTGCCAGCGCTCTAGAAGGCCTTGTTTTTTGGAACATGTAAAATTTTGATCGCTTTTTATTCTATTTTTTTCTAGGGGCAAGATTAACAAAATCTGTAATTCTGGCATGTTTTTTATTTTTATTTTTCACTGCATTCTCTGAGCAGTATAAATAATATGTTAAAGTAATTCTACATGCCGGTACGATTATGCCAATACCAAATTGTAATAGCTTTTTTTCTTTTTTGCAACATTTTCACAGCTTAAAAAAAGAAAAAGTAATAAAAGCTTAAATCACCCCCCTTTTGCCATATCTATAATAAAAAATCTAAATCATAAAAGAAAAATACATATTTGGTATCACCGCATCCATAAAAGTCTGATCTATCAAAGTAGTGCATTATTTACCCCGCACGGTGAACGAAGTCCGAAACAAAATATAAAGAACGCCATAAATGCACTTTTTCAGTCACCCTGTCTCCCAGAAAAAATGCAATAAAAAGCGATCAAAAAGTCGTATGTATTTTGAATTATGACTAACGTTAACTACAGGACATCTCGCAAAAAATGAGCCCTTGTTCAAGTACGTCGACGGAAAAATAAAAAACTTATTGCGCGCAGAAGATGTAGAAGAAAATAATTTAAAAAAATTAAATGTCTTTGAAAAAAATACAAGTACTACAGCAAAAAAAAAAAAAACTATACAAGTTTGGTATCGTCGCAATCATACTGACCCATAGAATGAAGTTATCATGTTGTTTTTGTTACAGTTTGTGTGCCATAGAAACAAAACGCACTGAAAGATGGCGGAATGTCATTTGTTTTGATTACGACGCAGGGATACCACATGTGTAATTCTGTTTTTAATTTTTTTACAAAGTAAAGGGAGACAAGTGTTTTTTATTTTTTTAATAATTTTTTAACTTTAAAAAAAAAACTTTTTAATTTTTGTCCCTTTAGGGGACTTCCACAGAGACCCATCAGAACCCCCTGATCACATTCCGGGAGTCCAATGGTGACAGCCCTTTACATGCTGCAGTCGCATAGACCGCAACATTTAAAGGGTTAACAAAGCAGAGAGCGGAGGTTTTCTCCATTCTCTGCTGTGTAAGAGCTGGTGCCTAGCTATCCTCTGACAGAGGGAGCCCTGTCAAAAAACAAAAAAAGCTAAACATTTTTTAAAATTTCCGTGGGCTATACAAACCATAAAAAAAGGAGGAACTGAAATTGAAATTTTTGTATACATTTGTAAATTAATGAGAGAAAAGTACTCCAATAAAAGCCATAAATTTGATATATGGCTTATGTTGAAGTCAGGTGGGAGTAAAGTTCTGTCAGCCTCAAAAAATAACACCTGCTCTATCCTCTCCAGTTGGTTTCAACCCATTGCAATTCATTTTTGGTGGTCAGCAAGAAACTGCTTAGAGGATGGAGATGAACTTGTGATGAGATGGAAATTCATAATTTTTTGCATTCAAAATGTTCACACATGGAGCACTGATGATTCATATAAGGCCTGTCACATCCACCCCTATCAAAACAGAAACTGACTGCAACAAAAGGGCTTACAGAGGATACAACAGTGACGCGCGCTCTTAAAAAAATCAAGATATGTAACGGTGTCTTCAGCAGCATCCAGGGTTGTTGAAAAATTTGCAGTAACTTCTTAGAAATTTAAAACTTCACCTTTAATCCATTTCGCATATAAATACAGCAACGTTTCGACTGTATAGTGTACAGTCTTTATCAAGCATTTGGCTTGATAAAGACTGTACACTATACAGTCGAAACGTTGCTGTATTTATATGCGAAATGGATTAAAGGTGAAGTTTTAAATTTCTAAGAAGTTACTGCAAATTTTTCAACAACCCTGGATGCTGCTGAAGACACCGTTACATATCTTGATTGACTGTGGATGGGAGGTCTGCATCCATTTTCAGCTTGGCACCCAGTGAGCCCATTCAGCTCTAGTGAGTATTTCTCTCCTATATATCTGTTGTGCTGCGATTATTACAACATATTGGCTCTTAAAAAAATCAGCGAAAACAAAAATTTGATGTGTGACCTCGGACAAATTACTCTGGCGAATTGGACGTTTTCCACAGTATTTGCCTAAAATACAGGCCAAAGAGATTACACTTTTATATAGATGCAATGTCTGTGCGCACACAACTGGCCTCGCTGGACCACAATAAAAATGTTGGCTGAGCTCAGGACATTTAAAAAAAAAACAAATGCCTGTTATCTTATGACATTGTATGGAGTTTTCAAAAGAATGGAAGGCGTAAGTGCTCAAAGAACTGTGTGAACCTACCTCAGAGGACTTCTTGAAGGACATACTTAAGGATGTCTTGAGAATCAAGAGCAATTAGTTGATAACAACCTGACGTCCTAGATTGCTGGAATTCACTGGATATGAATCAGGGAGGAAGAGGGAAGGGCTCTATGATGCAGTGGGCAGAACTACAGCCTGCATTAGGAGTAGGGAAAGGGCAGAAGTAAGGCTGGCAGAGAAGCCAGCATTAGTGATCATGATGGAAAAAATGACTCTGCTTGCTGGATCCAGAAGCCCCGCAGCACCATGACTGGGGACACTAAGAAACATTAAGCACAGATGTTTTGCTAAGTGAAAGGCACCACAACACTGAAATACCTGCAATAAACATGTCTAACACTGTACTGAGTACAGATTCAGACATTACACACTTCACATTGGGGTGACAAAATAACTTTGAAGTAGATCTGTCATTATAGCTTTATATTCACCATCCACAAATTCGGCCTCCAATACCATCTCTACGCTGACGACACCCAACTGTACACCTCCTCTCGTGAGATCTCTGAACCATGCCTCTAAAATAACACCCGACTGTCTGTTCACTGTCCTCCCTTTTTCTCAAGCTTAACCTCTCTAAAACTGACCTTCTCATCTTTCCGCTTTCCAACCAACCTCCCCTAAACATCTCCATTCCAGTGTTTGTCACCATCATAACCCCAAGACAGCATGCCCGCTGCCTTGAGGTCATACTGGACTCTGACCTCTCCTTTACCCCCACACCCAATCTCTGGCCTGAACATGGCTATGTGTCATCCCTCTGGGACCAGAGCCTGGTAAGTGCCACCATGACAACCCAACACTTAACCCTCCCAGCTCTTCACGTTAGTCAAGTGTCCAGGGTACCCCTATGGGGTGTTGCCCGCTGTGACATAACAGAGGACAACTTTATGTGTTGCGGCTTCATTACCAGCTAAGTGCTGTTTGTCATTTTGCTTTCCTTTGTTGCTGCACTTTGGGCTATTATTGTGCATATCCGCAAATGCAGGTCATTTGTGGACGAAACACTACCCCTGCACCTTCTTACCGCCCCACCCCGTTTGCTCATAATAACTGATTTCCACATGTAACTCCCGTACTGCCTGTTTTCCCCCATGCCTCATCTCCCCCCGTACCTCCTGTATCACCCTCACCCCTTCGGTTGATAAAAAGAGTGAAAATTGCTCACAAGTATTATTTTGGGTGTAAAGTTGGAGATCAAGACACAATATGGGCACCTCACATCAGCTGGACTGTGTGCTACTCTGGAATCACACAGCGGCTCAATGGCAAGAGGAAGTCAATGTCATTTGTGGTACCTATGATTTGTCGCGAACCGAAAGATCTTCACTCAGATGGCTATTTCTGTATGACTAATGTTGCTGGATTTGCAAATAAAAACAAGTCAAAAATAATTCCTCCTGATTGTGAGCGATCCTTACAAAGTGACGCAGCGGCCGACCAGTGCTGAGCACACTGAATTAATGCGCAATGACACATTCAGATCCAAATTGAGTGTGCTTGAACTCACTGCTTGGGATGCATTTATGCTAGTTGTGCAAAACCTTCTTGGCAACCAACGGACAAAGAACCTCGTTGAACTTCTAAGTAACATGTTAGCAGCGTATCAGCAACTCGGCTGCCAAATGTCTCTAAAAACTAATTTCTTACATTCTCATCTGGATTTTTTGGGTGATGTTAGTGATGAATATGGGGAAAGATTCCACCAGGATATTGCCACCATAGAAAAAAGATATCAAGGCCACTTCAACCCCAACATGATGGCGACTACTGCTGGTTTCTGCAGCGGTCAACAACAGACACTCACAAGCGCAACAGCAAGTACCTAAAGCACTTTAGAGCAGTGAATGTGCATTGCGTAAAGACTCAAGTGAACTTTTTATTCACACGTTTGTTGATGTGAAGAAGTTTTAGTAATCTCTCAGGTGTGAAGTACAATATAGTTCTGTACAGCGGCTCAATAACCAACATAAAATCAGTTTCTCACAGCTGTATGAATAGCCAATGATACTGTGTATAACTTTAGAACCCGACGTCCAAGGCAAAATCCGACTACAGATTCGGACTCTGCGCATCCAGTTTAGTATAGAACACATGAAATACCCCAAGTGGCAGACAAAATTCTTTTTCTGTGATCCGGTGTTACAGAGCCAGAGTATTTACAAAAAATGTCAGAATATGGTGTGGTCCTTCATGTGGCAAACGTCACTTACAATTAATGACATTAATAAGACTCTGTTGATATTTCCGTTCTTGTGTTCCATTATGGAACAGAAGAACTAAAATAGTACAGCTGCCAGAACCTGGAGACGCTTGATGAAACCTATTGACTATAATGGATTTCATTTGGTTCCGTTCAAGGGTTCTGTAATTTTTAAAAAAGCAGTGCTATTGAAAAACAACATATTCCACTAATACAAACAAAAGCAATTACAATTTTAGGTTATTGATGAGTATAATAGGTGTACTTATATCAAAATTCAGAAGTTAGAAACCAATATATCTTAGAAGGGGGAATACCAGTTAGGTCTGGAAAACACAGTTATCAGATGATTGTAGTTTTAGGTCTGCATATTAATGTTACAGAATTAGCTGTCAGGTGACATATGGGTCAGGTTATTTTTTTTCTGACTATATTATTATGTTTCTAATTGATCTCGTAAGTGATTAAAGTGAATTTGCGAAATTATCGCTGTTGAAGAATGATACCAAATATCCCATATCTTGTGGAATTTTTCAGGACATTTCCTGTTTTAAAAAAATTCTTTTTTTCATAAAAGATGACTAACCAGATCACAGCATTGAGTAATAGTAATACCCTATCAGACGTGACGTATGAGTTAAGTATTTCTCCCTTATTATATTTTTGCACATGGATTTATACTATTTAGAGATGAGCGAGCACCAAAATGCTCGGATGCTCGTTACTCGAGACAAACTTTTCGCGATGCTCGAGGGTTCGTTTCGAATAACGAACGCCATTGAAGTCAATGGGCGACCCGAGCATTTTTGTATATCGCCAATGCTCGCTAAGGTTTTCATTTGTGAAAATCGGGGCAATTCAAGAAAGTGATGGGAACGACACAGCAACGGATAGGGCAGGCGAGGGGCTACATGTTGGGCTGCATCTCAAGTTCCCAGGTCCCACTATTAAGCCACAATAGCGGCAAGAGTGGCCCCCCTCCCAACAACTTTTACTTCTGAAAAGCCCTCATTAGCAATGCATACCTTAGCTAAGCACCACACTACCTCCAACAAAGCACAATCACTGCCTGCATGACACTCCGCTGCCACTTCTCCTGGGTTACATGCTGCCCAACCCCCCCTGCACGACCCAGTGTCCAAAGCGCACACCAAACTGTCCCTACGCAGCCTTTAGCTGCCCTCATGCCACGCCACACTCGTGTCTATTTATAAGTGCGTCTGCCAGAGGAACCGCAGGCACACACTGCAGAGGGTTGGCACGGCAAGGCAGCGACCCTCTTTAAAAGGGGCGGGCCGGTAGTCCACAATGCTGTACAGAAGCAATGAGAAATCCAATCCTGTGCCACCTCCATCTGGAGCTGCACACGTGGGCATAGCAATGGGGAACCTATGTGCCACACACTATTCATTCTGTCAAGGTGTCTGCATGCCCCAGTCAGACCGCGGTTTTTTATAAATAGTCACAGGCATGTACAACTCCGCAATGGGAATTCCGTGTGCACCCACAGCATGGGTGGCTCCCTGGAACCCATCCGCTGTACATAAATGTATCCCATTGCAGTGCCCTGGACAGCAGAGCTAATGTCAGATGAAATGCAGGTGGGCTTCGGCCCACACTGCATGCCCCAGTCAGACTGGGGTTCTTTAGAAGTGGACACATGTAGTTACAACTCCCTGTGGACCCACAGCATGGGTGGCTCCCTGGAACCCACCGGCGGTACATAAAAATATCCCATTGCATTGCCCAACACAGCGGATGTAACGTCAGCTGTAATGCAGGTGGGCTAAAAATTCATTTGATTACACTGTAGGCGAGGGCCCACAAAAATTGCTGTATCAACAGTACTAATGTACATCAGAAAAATTGGCCATAGCCAACCAAGAGGGCAGGTGAAACCCATTAATCGCTTTGGTTAATGTGGCTTAATTGGTAACTAGGCCAGGAGGCAGCCCAGTTAAAATAAAAATTGGTGGAGGTGAAAGTTTCAACGCTTTAATGAGCATTGAAACGTATAAAAATTGTTTAGAAAAATTATATGACTGAGCCTTGTGGGCCTAAGAAAAATTGCCCGTTCAGCGTGATTATGTGAGGTTTCAGGAGGAGGAGCAGGAGGAGGAGGAGGAATATTATACACAGATTGATGAAGCGAAAAGGTCCCCGTTTTTGATGGGGATACAGAACGATGCTTCCATCCGCGGGTTCAGCCTACGTATTGCTTAGGTATCGCTGCTGTCCGCTGGTGGAGAAGAGAAGTCTGGGGAAATCCAGGCTTTGTTCATCTTGATGAGTGTTAGCCTGTCGGCACTGTTGGTTAACAGGCGGGTACGCTTATCTGTGATGATTCCCCCAGCCACACTAAACACCCTCTCCGACAAGACGCTAGTCGCAGGACAAGCAAGCACCTACAGGGCATACAGCGCGAGTTCAGGCCACGTGTCCAGCTTCGACACCCAGTAGTTGTAGGGGGCAGAGGCGTCACGGAGGACGGTCGTGCGATCGGCTACGTACTCCCTCACCATCCTTTTACAGTGCTCCCGCCGACTCAGCCGTGACTGGGGAGCGGTGACACAGTCTTGGTGGGGAGCCATAAAGCTGTCAAGGGCCTTAAAGAGTGTTGGCCTGCCTGTGCTGTACATGCTGCCTGATCTCCGCGCCTCCCCTGCTACCTGGCCCTCGGAACTGCGCCTTCGGCCACTAGCGCTGTCGTATGGGAATTTTACCATCAGTTTGTCCGCCAGGGTCCTGTGGTATAGCAACACTCTCGAACCCCTTTCCTCTTCGGGTATGAGAGTGGAAAGGTTCTCCTTATACCGTGGGTCAAGCAGTGTGTACACCCAGTAATCCATAGTGGCCAGAATGCGTGTAACGCGAGGGTCACGAGAAAGGCATCCTAACATGAAGTCAGCCATGTGTGCCAGGGTACCTGTACGCAACACATGGCTGTCCTCACTAGGAAGATCACTTTCAGGATCCTCCTCCTCCTCCTCCTCAGGCCATACACGCTGAAAGGATGACAGGCCAGCAGCATGTGTACCCTCACCAGTGGGCCAAGCTGTGTCTTCCCCCTCCTCCTCATCTTCCTCCTCCTCCTACTCCTCCTCACCGCGCTGAGATATAGACAGGAGGGTGCTCTGACTATCCAGCGACATACTGTCTTCCCCCGGCTCTGTTTCCGAGCGCAAAGCGTCTGCCTTTATGCTTTGCAAGGAACTTCTCAAGAGGCATAGCAGAGGAATGGTGACGCTAATGATTGCAGCATCGCCGCTCACCACCTGGGTAGACTCCTCAAAGTTTCGAAGGACATGGCAGATGTCTGCCAACCAGGCCCAGTCTTCTGAAAATAATTGAGGAGGCTGACTCCCACTGCGCCGCCCATGTTGGAGTTGGTATTCCACTATAGCTCTACGCTGCTCAAAGAGCATGGCCAACATGTGGAGCGTAGAGTTCCACCGTGTGGGCACGTCGCACAGCAGTCGGTGCACTGGCAGATTAAACCGATGTTGCAGGGTGCGCAGGGTGGCAGCGTCCGTGTGGGACTTGCGGAAATGTGCGCAGAGCCGGCGCACCTTTCCGAGCAGGTGTGACAAGCGAGGGTAGCTTTTCAGAAACCGCTGAACCACCAAATTAAAGACGTGGGCCAGGCATGGCACGTGCGTGAGGCTGCCGAGCTGCAGAGCTGCCACCAGGTTACGGCCGTTGTCACACACGACCATGCCCGGTTGGAGGCTCAGCGGCGCAAGCCAGCAGTCGGTCCGCTCTGTCAGACCCTGCAGCAGTTCGTGTGCCGTGTGCCTCTTATCTCCTAAGCTGAGTAGTTTCAGCACGGCCTGCTGACGCTTGCCCACCGCTGTGCTGCCACGACGCGCGACACCGACTGCTGGCGACGTGCTGCTGCTGACACATCTTGATTGCGAGACAGAGGTTGCGTTGGAGGAGGAGGGTGGTTTAGTGGAGGAAGCATACACCGCCGAACATACCACCACCGAGCTGTGGCCCGCAATTCTGGGGCTGGGTAGGACGTGAGCTGTCCCAGGCTCTGACTCGGTCCCAGCCTCCACTAAATTCACCCAATGTGCCGTCAGGGAGATATAGTGGCCCTGCCCGCCTGTGCTTGTCCAAGTGTCCATTGTTAAGTGGACCTTGGCAGTAACCGCGTTGGTGAGGGCGCGTACAATGTTGCGGGAGACGTGGTCGTGCAGGGCTGGGACGGCACATCCGGAAAAGTAGTGGAGACTGGGAACTGAGTAGCGCGGGGCCGCCGCCGCCATCATACTTTTGAAGGACTCCGTTTCCACAACCCTATACGGCAGCATCTCCAGGCTGATAAATTTGGCTACGTGCACGTTTAACGCTTGAGTGTGCGGGTGCGTGGCGGCGTACTTGCGCTTGCGCTCCAACACTTGCGCTAGCGACGGCTGGACGCTGCGCTGACAGACATTGCTGGATGGGGCCGAGGACAGCGGAGGTGAGGGTGTGGGTGCAGGCCAGGAGACGGTAGTGTCTGTGTCCTCAGAGCGGGGTTGGATCTCAGTGGCAGGTTGGGGCACAGAGGGAGAGGCAGCGCTGCAAACCGGAGGTGGTGAACGGCCTTCGTCCCACCTTGTGGGGTGCTTGGCCATCATATGTCTGCGCATGCTGGTGGTGGTGAGGCTGGTGGTGGTGGCTCCCCGGCTGATCTTGGCGCGACAAAGGTTGCACACCACTGTTCGTCGGTCGTCTGCACTCTCAGTGAAAAACTGCCAGACCTTTGAGCACCTCGGCCTCTGCAGGGTGGCATGGCGCGAGGGGGCGCTTTGGGAAACAGTTGGTGGATTATTCGGTCTGGCCCTGCCTCTACCCCTGGCCACCGCACTGCCTCTTGCAACCTGCCCTGCTGCTGCCCTTGCCTCCCCCTCTGAAGACCTGTCCTCAGTAGGCGTAGCAAACCAGGTGGGGTCAGTCACCTCATTGTCCTGCTGCTCTTCCTCAGAATCCTCGGTGCGCTCCTCCCTCGGTCTTAATGCCCTTACTACTACCTCACTGATAGACAACTGTGTCTCATCGTCATCGGCCTCCTCACCCACTGAAAGGTCTTGAGACAGTTGCCGGAAGTCCCCAGCCTCATCCCCCGGACCCCGGGAACTTTGCAATGGTTGGGCATCAGTCACGATAAACTCCTCTGGTGGGAGAGGAACCACTGCTGCCCAATCTAAGCAGGGGCCCGAGAACAGTTCCTGGGAGTCTGCCCGCTCCTCAGAATGTCTCATTTTCATGGAGTGAGGAGGCTGGGAGGAAGGAGGAGCAGCAGCCAGAGGATTCTGAGTTGCAGCAGTGGACGGCGCAGAACTCTGGGTGGATGATAGGTTGCTGGAAGCACTTTTTGCCATCCACGACAGGACCTGCTCACATTGCTCATTTTCTAATAAAGGTCTACCGCGTGGACCCATTAAATGTGCTATGAATGTGGGGACGCCAGAAACGTGCCTCTCTCCTAATCCCGCAGCAGTCGGCTGCGATACACCTGGATTAGGAGCTCGGCCTGTGCCCACACCCGGACTAGGGCCTCCGCGTCCTCGGCCGCGCCCACGTCCTCTAGGCCTACCCCGACCCCTCAGCATGCTGTATTACCAGGAATGCAGAAACACAACACTGTAATTAAATGTGCCGCTTATTGGCGTGTGGTTGGAGGCTGAGTTCGCTTACGGAACGCCAGGAAATAATTTGGCGCAAGCCTGCTGTAACACTTAGCTGGCTGCGTATTTATTTGGAGAACTACTACCCCCAGCAGACACGGACCCAGAACACTGAGCACAGTGACAGGCAGGCCAAATAGATTTTTTTTCAAGATTTTTTTCAAAAGGACCACTGCGTATATTCAATCTATAATATATGTCTTCTGGCCCTGCCTACACAATTCTGTCCCTGATGTGTGTGTCACGGAACTGCAGTGTTGCACTGTTATTAACTGCAACAGACCGGTGATTTCAGAGCCAGGAAATAATTTGGCGCAAGGCTGCTGTAACACTTAGCTGGCTGCGTATTTATTTGGAGAAATACTACCCCCAGCAGACACGGACCCAGAACACTGAGCAGAGTGACAGGCAGGCCAAATAGATTTTTTTCAAATATTTTTTTTCAAAAGGACCACTGCGTATATTCAATCTATAATATGTCTTCTGGCCCTGCCTACACAATTCTGTCCCTGATGTGTGTGACAGAACTGCAGAGTGTTGCACTGTTATTAACTGCAACAGACCGGTGATTTCAGAGCCAGGAAATAATTTGGCGCAAGCCTGCTGTAACACTTAGCTGGCTGCGTATTTATTTGGAGAACTACTACCCCCAGCAGACACGGACCCAGAACACTGAGCACAGTGACAGGCAGGCCAAATAGATTTTTCCCAAATATTTTTTTCAAAAGGACCACTGCGTATATTCAATCTATAATATATGTCTTCTGGCCCTGCCTACACAATTCTCTCCCTGGAGTACTACTGCAGGGCGCAATGCTCTGCACGGCCGATATACCAAAAAAAAAAAAAATGTGCCACTCTGCTAAAAGCAGCCTCCACAGTACTGCACACGGTTAGATGTGGCCCTAAGAAGGACCGTTGGGGTTCTTGAAGCCTACACTAACTCCTAACGCTCTCCCTACAGCAGCTCCAACACGATACCACTGTCCCTCAGCTATCTCACAACGCATCTGAGGCGAGCCGCGGGAGGGGCCGATTTTTATACTCGGGTGACACCTGATCTCCCCAGCCACTCACTGCAGGGGGGTGGTATAGGGCTTGAACGTTGCAGGGGGAAGTTGTAATGCCTTCCCTGTCTTTCAATTGGCCAGAAAAGCGCGCTAACGTCTCAGAGAGGAAAGTGAAAGTAACCCAAACATCGCGTGGTACTCGTTATGAGTAACGAGCATCTCGAACATGCTAATACTCGAACGAGTATCAAGCTCGGACGAGTACGTTCGCTCATCTCTAATACTATTTTTTCTATATGCTGTTTTATTAGTTTGCACGTGGCTTGATAAATTGCCTGTCAGATTGCAGTATAATGTAATACTATAGTAATACATTATACTGCCGGAGCGATCAAACGATTGCAAGTTAAAGTCCCCCATTGGAGATTAAAAGGAAATGTAAGAATGAGTAAAAAAGTTTTATTATTTAAAAATAAATAAAAGGGTAATAAAAGTAAAAAAAACAACAACACACTTTTCCCATATTTACAATTAAAAAATCAAAACCAACCCCCCCCCAAACAAATTTGGTATTGTTGAATCTTTAAAACCTGATTAGAGTTGAGCGAACGTATTCTGCCAAGCTTGATGCTTGTTTGAGTATTAGCATGCACGATGGTATCGAGCAGCGAGCATCATGCCGTATTCGACCCCGCCCCAGTTTTGGCCCCTCCCAGCTGCGATGCTGCGCACGTCAATGGTAGTTTGTGGCTGGCTTGGGGAGGAGAGAGAAAGAGAGAGGTAGAGAGAGAGGGAGAGAGAGAGAGAGGGGGAGAGGGGGAGAGGGGGAGAGAGGGGGAGAGGGGGAGAGAGGGAGAGAGGGAGAGAGGGAGAGGGGGAGAGGGGGAGAGAGGGAGAGAGGGAGAGAGGGAGAGAGGGAGAGAGGGAGAGAGGGAGAGAGGGAGAGAGGGAGAGGGAGAGAGGGAGGGAGAGGGAGAGAGGGCGGGAGAGGGAGGGCGGGAGAGGGAGGGAGAGAGAGGGAGAGAAAAGGGAAAGAGAGAGAGGGGGACAGAGAGAGAGGGAGGGAGAGAGGGATGCAGGGAGGGAGGGGGAGAGAGAGACTCGAATAGAGCTCTCGAATTTTACGAAAAGCTCGACTCGAATAACGAGGACCCGAGTATTTGGTACTCGCTCATCTCTAAACCTGATCTATGAATGTAACACATTATTTATCCCTCATATTGAACGTTG
Source organism: Eleutherodactylus coqui (assembly GCF_035609145.1). Classification (NCBI taxonomy): domain Eukaryota; kingdom Metazoa; phylum Chordata; class Amphibia; order Anura; family Eleutherodactylidae; genus Eleutherodactylus; species Eleutherodactylus coqui. The sequence goes on along the minus strand of NC_089847.1, from coordinate 37,876,042 downwards.
TCAGAGAAAAAATACACAATCTAAGAATTGTGCTGTTTGGTCACCACATTTCCAGAAAAAAAATTGAACAAAAAGTGATCAAAAAGTTGTATATACTTCAAAATGATACCAATAGAAACTAAAGGGTGTCCCGCAAAAAATGAGCCCCCACACAACTACGGCACAAAAAAATAAAAAAGATATGGCTGTCAGAAGATGGCAGCAGAAAATTATTAAATTTTTTTTCAAAGAGATTTAATTTTTAAAAGTATAAAATAAAATAATTAAACTTTGGATTGTTGCAGTCGTACTGACACATAGAATAAAGTTATAATGTCACTTTGCTGCAGTGCCCATGCTGTAGAAACAAGTCCCCCTCCTCCCCAAATATGGCAGAAATGCATTTTTTTTCCACTTCACTTCACTCAGAAGCGTTAACGTTTTTCACTATATTATATGGTACATTAAATAGCACCATTGAAAAATACAACCGGTGCAGCAATAAACAAGCCCTAAGACAAATAAAAGAGTTGTGATTTTTTTTGAAAGTAGAGAGAAGAAACCAAAAATGAAAAAAAATGGCTGCTTCCTTAAGGGGTTAGAGGAGATCTTTCATAATACTTAAAAGGTGGGGGGACATAAAATAGAATCTCCAAACCCTTTCCCTCATAGTAGGACATCTGATGTAATGTAGGTTATACAAGATGTCTATGATTTACTTTCCTAGTGAACAGATGCGAAAAGGTCAGTTGTTTCTCATAAAGACAAGCCCATTCTAATTAAAGGTCAGGGGTTAAAAAAACCCAAACCTGTGTCCTGAGTCTGACTTCTCTAACCATGTAACAATCATCTATCATCGCTGGAGGAAGTTGCATCTGACCATACATTTTCCCTACAGAGGAAATGTAATATTACATAGTGTAATCTTCAGAGCATGAGATTCTGTTACAGGACAGCTCTCCATCCCGAAGTAATTCCTTACTGATTCCAAGCTGCTTCCATTCTGACACTTCCTGGGTCCTCCCGCAGAGGACCCGCACTTCCTGGTCCCTGCCAAAATACACATCTGATCTCTGCAGCCAATTGTTAGCCACAGGCCTCCCAACCATCCAGCATTTGGTGGGATAGTCGCAGATTTGCTGTCAGTTCTACCATCCCAGGAAGCATACCACATGTCCTACACTGCCCCGCCGCATTGGCCCCTGCTCCAGAAATTCGCACAATAATTCTCTTCTTTACAAACTAGTGTCACAGTATAAAAGCATACTCTATACAGAGCATAAGCTGACTCTGGCTCTGAGCACAGTGTGTATGCTGTTAATCACGGAATTTCTGAGCAGGAGTGGTGGTGAGACAAGGGGCAGTCTTGACTAGTTTTGCAAAGAGGGAACTAGAATTAAGTGGAGACACAGAGGTTGCAATAAGGTTAAGTGGAGCACTAGAATTAAGAAGGGTCACAGAGGGGGCATAGTAACTGAATAGAGTCACAAAGGGCACATAATTACTTTGTGGGACCACAGAGAAGGCAATTGTAATATGGGGAAATACTGAGAAGTTCATTTGAGGAAAGCAGCAGAATAAGAAGGGCTTGCAAAGACGAGTCATGGTTGGAAGATGTTTTCAGGGCGGTCTGGGCCCAGAGAGAAGAAAAACAAAAATAGATGACGCAAAATGGAGAAGAAGTCACCTGTGATCTCTGATGATAACTGCACTGTTATCAATATCATTGTGTAGAACTGTCTATTATGTGGTGCCTGCATTATTTCGAAGTATACTTTTAAACTGTGCCACTGCATCTCAGCCAATTATGTTATAGTATACATTTTTTTTCTTTCTTTTTTTTGAGTGGGGCAATTCAGTTTTTCTTTGCTGATATAGGGCCTCATGACTAATATTGGCTATTACTGTGAAGGGAGAGACATAAAGGGTGTGGCTTAGTGTAAAGCGGCATAGCCTAATGCTTACAAAAATTGCAGCATACATGCTGCAGGAATTCTCCTTCTCTCCCGATGCAGCCAGGGGTTGCCCTTATCACCATCAACCACAAAAGGCAAGACAGTGTACAGAACAGTAGGGGCAATAGTAAGGACTCATCTATAGGGGCAACAACAAACACAAGAATATTGCAGGCGGGAGAATAAGCGTTACCCTTCTTACATACCCTGTATAATCTATACTTCTTAATCTATAGAGCGTGTATGTGTTTGATACCAGAGTCTTTGGTGCAGCTAGCAGAGAAACAAGTCTGCCACTAGAAGCCAGCCGCATTAAGGTTGGAACAAGCTGAAGCCCAGTCATTGGTGAGGAAAACTAGAGGAATGTAACTAGATGGGGTAATATCTTTTTGAAAAAGGAACTAAGAGTGTGATTTGTATGGTTTACAGTGTTTCATGCACGGAAATACATTTTTTTTCTGCACTTTCACCAGCTTTTACTATTTTTGTTACAGTTCTTCGAATCATGCTTCAGTGCCAAGACTTTTAGTTTATTTGAAGTTCATCAGACTTGTGATCATTTTCCCCAAAAAAGAGAAGGAAGTGATTGTGCAAACTTGATGAGTCTGAATCACTACAAGGGAGGGAGTAATTTCATTGTGATGATTAGTCAATCTTTAAAGTAATACTGTTGTATTATCTATGGATTTTAACGAACGGAAAAAAACTCATCATACTTTGGGGGACATTTACTATGTATTCTATGCCAGAATACTCGTGTAGAAAGGTTGCAACTTTTTGCGCATGCCCTGACTTGTACCCAAAGTTTTTTTTACTTTTCTTTCACCTACACTGCCACTTTTTCGAAAAGTGGCAAGGGCTTGGCCATCCCAGACCAACACATTTATGTATAATTTACCCCAGAAACTGGAGTAAACTGTGCCAGAAATGTACGCTTAGTCGCGACCAGGTGTACATTTCTGTGAAGGTGCACGAGGTACTGGGGATGTGCTAAATACATGAAGAAGCGGGGCCAGAGGAAATGATACTAAGCCCGGCGCAGGAAATGCCGAGCTTAGTAAATTTCCCCTTGTGTGTTTACTTTCTAACAGCTGTGATTCTATCAGCAGTTGATAGAAATTTTTATATAGTTTGTATTACTATGACACTATTGACTTAATATCTCTTAATTTTGAAATTTCTCCTCTTGTGAATATTCTAATAACGTTTTATGCATCTGCTCCACTTTGACAAAAACAGCCGTAACTATACTGCATCAGGCCAAAGGCAAATGAAGACATTTTTTTGTTACAGTATATTGCAAGATTGCAGTGATAACTAGAAGGTGAACAGCAGGAGGTGTGCCTTTACATGACACACAGAAATATTAAATCATCCTTTATACACTCTTTGTAAAAATAAACCAAGCACCTAGAAGAGAATGATGTTTTGCTGCAAAACTCAGCATGCAGTTACATCTCAAGCAGATACGCAAATGATTAGAGTTGTGATGTGATTAGATGGAATGTTCTTGCCACCTGAAGCCCTAAAAGTGGTGCCACCCTTGGCCTATAAAAAGTCTCTCAGAGGCTACTTGTGTGTAGTGGACTTCATTTTCTACTTGCACAAAGCTTGTTGACCACTAGACGCCTCTAAGACACGATCAAAGAGATTTCAGCCAGTTGACAGAGTTTGAGAGCATGCACATTATTGGACTATGACGCCCTCAAAAGACCACCAGTAGAGAGGATCATCTGGTGTGATCAAGAAAAAGGGCATGGAAATGTAGCAAAAGGGGGCCCTGTGGATGTAAATCGCTCGGCAGCATAAGTGCTCAGAGGAGGATTTCAAGAATTGCTCTGTTGAACAGACCGCACACAATCAAAGTGAAGCCAAACACAACATTGCTTAAATACCCATCTTCTCATTCCTTATCACAGATGCGATGTAACAGGAGATGAACAGTTCCAGCACCATTGCTGTCTAAGAGAAACATAAGGACAAAACTCTGGTGTGTAGAAGAGTGCAAAAATTGGATCACTGAGCAGTGAAAAAACATCGCTGAGTCAGATGATTCCAGATTTTTATTGTATTATGCTGATGGCAGGTCGAAATTTGGCACAAGCAGCATAAATTGATGACCCCTTCCTGTCATCTGTTCAGATCATGTTAGTACCTGCAGCTGCAGCAATTTGTGACAACTACAAGAAGTTTCCTTTCCAAATAGTCTAATTTTCCATGTAATACCATTTCAACACCTAGTGGAAACTATGCACTTACAAATTGCTTCATTTCTGAAAGCCAAGCACTACTATATGGGTGCCTCTAATAAAGTGACTATTCAGTGTTGGTGTTATTATTGGAGTTCGAATGAAGCATGATATTGTGTGCCAGACTGATGGAACATTCCATCTACAAAGTTGCGCGGGCATTTAAAGGTTAAAAAAAATGTCTGCTTTCTTCCAAACACAATGCCACCTTTGTTCATAGGGTTATGTGTAGTATTACAGCTCAGAAGCATTGAAATGAATGGATGCTAAGTAGAGATGAGCGAACGTACTCGTCCGAGCTTGATACTCGTTCGAGTATTAGCGTGTTCGAGATGCTCGTTACTCGTAACGAGCACCACGCGATGTTCGGGTTACTTTCACTTTCATCTCTGAGACGTTAGCGCGCTTTTCTGGCCAATAGAAAGACAGGGAAGGCATTACAACTTCCCCCTGCGACGTTCAAGCCCTATACCACCCCCCTGCAGTGAGTGGCTGGCGAGATCAGGTGTCACCCGAGTATAAAAATCCGCCCCTCCCGCGGCTCGCCTCAGATGCGTTGTGACATAGCTGAGGGACAGTGCTGTTGGTGCCGGAGCTGCTATAGGGAGAGTGTTAGGAGTTAGTGTAGGCTTCAAGAACCCCAACGGTCCTTCTTAGGGCCACATCTAACCGTGCGCAGTACTGTGGAGGCTGCTTTTTGCAGTGTTGCACATTTTTTTTTTTTTGGTATATCGGCCGTGCAGAGCATTTCGCCCTGCAGTAATACTCCAGGGACAGAATTGTGGAGGCAGGGACAGAAGACATATATTATTGATTGAATATACGCAGTGGTCCTTTTCAAAAAAATATTGGGCAAAAAATCTATTTGGCCTGCCTGTCACTGTGCTCAGTGTTCTGGGTCCGTGTGTGCTGGGGGTAGTAGTTCTACAAATAAATACGCAGCCAGCTAAGTGTTACAGCAGGCTTGTGCCAAATTATTTCCTGGCTGTGAAATCACCGCTCTGTTGCAGTTAATAACAGTGCAACACTCTGCAGTTCTGTGACACACTCCAGGGACAGAATTGTGTAGGCAGGGCCAGAAGACATATATTATTGATTGAATATACGCTGTGGTCCTTTTCAAAAAAATATTGGGCAAAAAATCTATTTGGCCTGCCTGTCACTGTGCTCAGTGTTCTGGGTCCGTGTGTGCTGGGTGTAGTAGTTCTACAAATAAATACGCAGGCAGCTAAGTGTTACAGCAGGCGTGCGCCAAATTATTTCCTGGCTCTGAAATCACCGCTCTGTTGCAGTTAATAACAGTGCCACACTCTGCAGTTCTGTGACACACTCCAGGGATAGAAGACATATATTATTGATTGAATATACGCAGTGGGCCTTTTCTAAAAAATATTGGGCAAAAAATCTATTTGGCCTGCCTGTCACTGTGCTCAGTGTTCTGGGTCCGTGTGTGCTGGGTGTAGTACTTCAACAAAATCATACGCAGCCAGCTAAGTGTTACAGCAGGCTTGCGCCAAATTATTTCCTGGCGTTCCGTAAGCGAAGTCAGCCTCCAACCACAGGCCAATAAGCGGCAGATTTAATTACAGCGTTCTGTTTCTGCATAACTGGTAATACAGCATGCTGAGGGGTAGGGGTAGACCTAGAGGACGTGGGCGCGGCCGAGGACGCGGAGGCCCTAGTCCGGGTGTGGGCACAGGCCGAGCTCCTGATCCAGGTGTATCGCAGCCGACTGCTGCGGGATTAGGAGAGAGGCACGTTTCTGGCGTCCCCACATTCATAGCACATTTAATGAGTCCACGCGGTAGACCTTTTTTTAGAAAATGAGCAGTGTGAGCAGGTCCTGTCGTGGATGGCAGAAAGTGCTTCCAGCAACCTATCTTCCACCCAGAGTTCTGCGCCGTCCACTGCTGCAACTCAGAATCCTCTGGCTGCTGCTCCTCCTTCCTCCCAGCCTCCTCACTCCATGAAAATGAGACATTCTGAGGAGCGGGCAGACTCCCAGGAACTGTTCTCGGGCCCCTGCTCAGATTGGGCAGCAATGGTTCCTCTCCCACCAGAGGAGTTTATCGTGACTGATGCCCAACCATTGCAAAGTTCCCGGGGTCCGGGGGATGAGGCTGGGGACTTCCGGCAACTGTCTCAAGACCTTTCAGTGGGTGAGGAGGCCGATGACGATGAGACACAGTTGTCTATCAGTGAGGTAGTAGTAAGGGCATTAAGTCCGAGGGAGGAGCGCACCGAGGATTCTGAGGAAGAGCAGCAGGACAATGAGGTGACTGACCCCACCTGGTTTGCTACGCCTACTGAGGACAGGTCTTCAGAGGGGGAGGCAAGGGCAGCAGCAGGGCAGGTTGCAAGAGGCAGTGCGGTGGCCAGGGGTAGAGGCAGGGCCAGACCGAATAATCCACCAACTGTTTCCCAAAGCGCCCCCTCGCGCCATGCCACCCTGCAGAGGCCGAGGTGCTCAAAGGTCTGGCAGTTTTTCACTGAGAGTGCAGACGACCGACGAACAGTGGTGTGCAACCTTTGTCGCGCCAAGATCAGCCGGGGAGCCACCACCACCAGCCTCACCACCACCAGCATGCGCAGACATATGATGGCCAAGCACCCCACAAGGTGGGACGAAGGCCATTCACCGCCTCCGGTTTGCACCGCTGCCTCTCCCCCTGTGCCCCAACCTGCCACTGAGATCCAACCCCGCTCTGAGGACACAGGCACTACCGTCTCCTGGCCTGCACCCACACCCTCACCTCCGCTGTCCTTGGCCCCATCCACCAATGTCTCTCAGCGCACCGTCCAGCCGTCGCTAGCGCAAGTGTTTGAGCGCAAGCGCAAGTACGCCGCCACGCACCCGCACGCTCAAGCGTTAAACGTGCACGTAGCCAAATTTATCAGCCTGGAGATGCTGCCGTATAGGGTTGTGGAAACGGAGTCCTTCAAAAGTATGATGGCGGCGGCGGCCCCGCGCTACTCAGTTCCCAGTCGCTACTATTTTTCCCGATGTGCCGTCCCAGCCCTGCACGACCACGTCTCCCGCAACATTGTACGCGCCCTCACCAACGCGGTTACTGCCAAGGTCCACTTAACAACGGACACGTGGACAAGCACAGGCGGGCAGGGCCACTATATCTCCCTGACGGCACATTAGGTGAATTTAGTGAAGGCTGGGACAGAGTCAGAGCCTGGGACCGCTCACGTCCTACCCACCCCCAGAATTGCGGGCCACAGCTCGGTGGTGGTATCTGCGGCGGTGTATGCTTCCTCCACTAAAGCACCCTCCTCCTCCTCCTCCTCCAACGCAACCTCTGTCTCGCAATCAAGATGTGTCAGCAGCAGCACGTCGCCAGCAGTCGGTGTCGTGCGTCGTGGCAGCACAGCGGTGGGCAAGCGTCAGCAGGCCGTGCTGAAACTACTCAGCTTAGGAGAGAAGAGGCACACGGCCCACAAACTGCTGCAGGGTCTGACAGAGCAGACCGACCGCTGGCTTGCACCGCTGAGCCTCCAACGGGGCATGGTCGTGTGTGACAACGGCCGTAACCTGGTGGCGGCTCTGCAGCTCGGCAGCCTCACGCACGTGCCATGCCTGGCCCACGTCTTTAATTTGGTGGTTCAGCGCTTTCTGAAAAGCTACCCACGCTTGTCAGACCTGCTCGGAAAGGTGCGCCGGCTCTGTGCACATTTCCGCAAGTCCCACACGGACGCTGCCACCCTGCGCACCCTGCAACATCGGTTTAATCTGCCAGTGCACCGACTGCTGTGCGACGTGCCCACACGGTGGAACTCTACGCTCCACATGTTGGCCAGGCTCTATGAGCAGCGTAGAGCTATAGTGGAATACCAACTCCAACATGGGCGGCGCAGTGGGAGTCAGCCTCCTCAATTATTTTCAGAAGAGTGGGCCTGGTTGGCAGACATCTGCCAGGTCCTTGGAAAGTTTGAGGAGTCTACCCAGATGGTGAGCGGCGATGCTGCAATCATTAGCGTCACCATTCCTCTGCTATGCCTCTTGAGAAGTTCCCTGCAAAGCATGAAGGCAGACGCTTTGTGCTCGGAAACAGAGCCGGGGGAAGACAGTATGTCGCTGGATAGTCAGAGCACCCTCCTGTCTATATCTCAGCGCGGTGAGGAGGAGGAGGAGGAGGAGGAAGATGAGGAGGAGGGGGAAGAGACAGCTTGGCCCACTGGTGAGGGTACACATGCTGCTGGCCTGTCATCCTTTCAGCGTGTATGGCCTGAGGAGGAGGAGGAGGAGGAGGAGGAGGAGGAGGAGGATCCTGAAAGTGATCTTCCTAGTGAGGACAGTCATGTGTTGCGTACAGGTACCCTGGCACACATGGCTGACTTCATGTTAGGATGCCTTTCTCGTGACCTTCGCGTTACACGCATTCTGGCCACTACGGATTACTGGGTGTACACACTGCTCGACCCACGGTATAAGGAGAACCTTTCCACTCTCATACCCGAAGAGGAAAGGGGTTCGAGAGTGTTGCTATACCACAGGACCCTGGCGGACAAACTGATGGTAAAATTCCCATACAACAGCGCTAGTGGCCGAAGGCGCAGTTCCGAGGGCCAGGTAGCAGGGGAGGCGCGGAGATCAGGCAGCATGTACAGCACAGGCAGGGCAACACTCTTTAAGGCCCTTGACTGCTTTATGGCTCCCTAGCAAGACTGTCACCGCTCCCCAGTCACGGCTGAGTCGGCGGGAGCACTGTAAAAGAATGGTGAGGGAGTACGTAGCCGATCGCATGACCGTCCTCCGTGACGCCTCTGCCCCCTACAACTACTGGGTGTCGAAGCTGGACACGTGGCCTGAACTCGCGCTGTATGCCCTGGAGGTGCTTGCTTGTCCTGCGGCTAGCGTCTTGTCAGAGAGGGTGTTTAGTGCGGCTAGGGGAATCATCACGGATAAGCGTACCCACCTGTCAACCGACAGTGCCGACAGGCTAACACTCATCAAGATGAACAAAGCCTGGATTTCCCCAGACTTCTCTTCTCCACCAGCGGACAGCAGCGATACCTAAGCAATTTGTAGGCTGCACCCGCGGATGGAAGCATCGTTCTGTATCCCCATCAAAAATGGGGACCTTTTTGCTTCATCAATCTGTGTATAATATTCCTCCTCCTCCTCCTGCTCCTCCTCCTGAAACCTCACATAATCACGCCGAACGGGCAATTTTTCTTAGGCCCACGAGGCTCAGTCATATAATTTTTCTAAACAATTTTTATACGTTTCAATGCTCTTTAAAGCGTTGAAAGTTTCCCCTCAACCAATTTTTATTTTAACTGGGCTGCCTCCTGGCCTAGTTATCAATTAAGCCACATTAAAGGGGTTCTGACATGAAGAAAAAAAAATTGTACTCACCTTGCCTGGCCTGGCCCGATCGCCAGGCATGTCCCCTCCAGCCGGCATCATCTTCTGTGCCTTTAAAGCAGAGCAGGAGCGGTCAAAAAGACCGCTTCCTGGCTCTGCTCCGTCCGTCAGGCACTTCCGAGGTCAACGGACGGACCGCTCACAGCAAGCACGTCACAAGCAGTGCTTGCTGTGGGCGGCCCGTCCGTCCGGCTGAACTCCGGAGTGCTGCGCATGCGCAGTGGAGACGCAGCCCGTCCTGACTCCTGTCAGAGGGCACCTCTCTACTGCGCATGCGCGCGATCCCGGAGCGGCGCGGCTGCTGGAGGAAGAAGACTGCCTGCCGGGAGCTGACCCCCCGATGTCAACAACAACAGAAGACAAGGTAAGTGTTATATTTTTATGCTTTAGCAGCCATTAAACCCTGGGTTCCCTGGGTCCATTAGGCACACCAGGGGACAATGGCTGCTAAAGCATAAAAAAATTATTCATGTCAGAACCCCTTTAACCAAAGCGATTAATGGGTTTCACCTGCCCTCTTGGTTGGGCATGGGCAATTTTTCTGCTGTACATTAGTACTGTTGATACACCAATTTTTGGTGGCCCTCGCCTACAGTGTAATCAAATTAATTTTTAGCCCACCTGCATTACAGCTGATGTTACATCAGCTGTGTTGGGCACTGCAATGGGATGTATTGATGTACCGCCGGTGGGTTCCAGGGAGCCACCCATGCTGTGGGTCCACAGGGAGTTGTAAATGCATCTGTGTCCACTTCTAAAGAACCCCAGTCTGACTGGGGCATGCAGTGTGGGCCGAAGCCCACCTGCATTAAACATGACATTATTACCTCAGCTGTGATGGGCAATGCAATGGGATGTATTTATGTACCGCCGGTGGGTTCCAGGGAGCCACCCATGCCGTGGGTCCACACGGAGTTGTAACTGCATGTGTCCACTTCTAAAGAACCCCAGTCTGACTGGGGCATGCAGTATGGGCCGAAGCCCACCTGCATTAAACATGACATTATTACCTCAGCTGTGATGGGCAATGCAATGGGATATTTTTATGTACCGCCGGTGGCTTCCTGGCACCCACCCATGCTGTGGGTCCACAGGGAGTTGTAAATGCATCTGTGTCCACTTCTAAAGAACCCCAGTCTGACTGGGGCATGCAGTGTGGGCCGAAGCCCACCTGCATTAAACATGACATTATTACCTCAGCTGTGATGGGCAATGCAATGGGATATTTTTATGTACCGCCGGTGGCTTCCTGGCACCCACCCATGCCGTGGGTCCACACGGAGTTGTAACTGCATGTGTCCACTTCTAAAGAACCCCAGTTTGACTGGGGCATGCAGTGTGGGCCGAAGCCCACCTACATTAAACACGACATTATTACCTCAGCTGTGATGGGCAATGCAATGGGATGTATTTATGTACCGCCGGTGGCTTCCTGGCACCCACCCATGCTGTGGGTCCACAGGGAGTTGTAAATGCATCTGTGTCCACTTCTAAAGAACCCCAGTCTGACTGGGGCATGCAGTGTGGGCCGAAGCCCACCTGCATTAAACATGACATTATTACCTCAGCTGTGATGGGCAATGCAATGGGATATTTTTATGTACCGCCGGTGGGTTCCAGGGAGCCACCCATGCTGTGGGTGCACACGTAATTCCCATTGCGGAGTTGTACCTGCCTGTGACTATTTATAAAAAACCGCGGTCTGACTGGGGCATGCAGACACCTTGACAGAATGAATAGTGTGTGGCACGTAGGTTCCCCATTGCTATGCCCACGTGTGCAGCTCCAGATGGAGGTGGCACAGGATTGCATTTCTCATTGCTTCTGTACAGCATTGTGGACTATCGCCCGCCCCTTTTAAAGAGGGTCGCTGCCTAGCCGTGCCAACCCTCTGCAGTGTGTGCCTGCGGTTCCTCTGGCAGACGCACTTATAAATAGACATGAGTGTGGCATGGCATGAGGGCAGCTGAAGGCTGCGCAGGGACAATTTGGTGTGCGCTGTGGACACTGCGTCGTGCGGGCGGGGGGGGTTGCAGCATGTAACCCAGGAGAAGTGGCAGCAGAGTGTCATGCAAGCAGTGATTGTGCTTTGTTGGAGGTAGTGTGGTGCTTAGCTAAGGTATGCCTTGCTAATGAGGGCTTTTCAGAAGTAAAAGTTGTTGGGGGGGGTGGGGCCCCACTCTTGCCGCTATTGTGGCTTAATAGTGGGACCTGTGAACTTGAGATGCAGCCCAACATGTAGCCGCTCGCCAGCCCTATCCGTTGCTGTGTCGTTCCCATCACTTTCTTGAATTGCCCAGATTTTCACAAATGAAAGCCTTAGCGAGCATCAGCGATATACAAAAATGCTCGGGTCGCCCATACTTCAATGGGGTTCGTTACTCGAAACGAACCCTCGAGCATCGCGAAAAGTTCGTCTCGAGTAACGAGCACCCGAGCATTTTGGTGCTCGCTCATCTCTAATGCTAAGCTAAAATACCTCACAACCCACAGACAAGGGTGGCTCTGTGTTTGGAAGAAAGCAGACATGTTTTTCTTTTCTTTTTATATGAATTCTTTACACTGGAAAAGCCCTTTAACATTCCTTGATACAAGTGTGATTGTTCCCAGCAAGAGAAACCAAGTAATCTTGTAGATATGATACCTTTTAATAGCTGACAAAAATGCGTGATGTGATAGCGAGCTTTCGAACCACTCAGGGTCCTTCCTCAGGCATAGTGAACAGTGTCATGTCTGTACTGGGAATACATCATTAAAGGTATTACCATCCGCAGTGGACAGCACAGTGACCATCCATCGGTGCTTAATGATTGTGACCAGCAGTATCTGGCTAGAATTGTGTGTGTGTGAACTGACAAGCAACTCCTGCAGAAATCACATCCACATTCAGTGCAGGAGGCTCAGCACACATATCCCTCAGTTCAGTGTAGCATTCTTTACCTTCCATGGGATACGAGAGCAAAAGACCCACCAGAGGTCTCTGTTAACACCATGACATTGGACACGTGAGGGTACTAACTGGATCTCAGAGAACTGGTAACATGTAGGGTGGTATAGTGAGTCATGGTACCAATTATTTAAAGCTGATGGCAGGGTTCATGTGTGGTGCAGACCCCATGAAGTCATCAATCCCAGCAGTCAACCAGGCACTCTGCAGGCTGGTGGTGGTTCCATACTGGTGTGGGGTGCGTTCTCATGGCATGGGCCACATTTACTAGGATGCTTAAACTTGCCATTGACTGGTGCTTGCTATGCTTCACTACTTAGTTTAAGGAGCATTCTAGAAAGTTCCTACAAATGGAATAAATGTTCCACGTCCAATGTTGTGCACCTGATCCTGTGAAGTAAATGTCCTGTTGGGGGTCTTTATGTTGAAGAAACAGGACAAAAATGACATCTCATCGCCACACAATTAAGGAAAGACAGAATTACCTGTGGCTGAGTATCTTTCGAGTCAGGGACAGAACATAGAACATATGAAGATTACTATAGTAAAAGGCAACTTCAAATACCAACATCATAGAAGAATTTGGGAATACAAGTTTATATGTTTAAATGTGTTTCTTATATCATCCTCGGCAAACATATATACACATGTATATATATATATATATATATATATATATATATATATATATATTTATTTATTTTTTTCATATATCTACCTTCATAGGAAATAGATAGCAGTTAAATGGTTAACAAGCTCAATATTATACCCTGGTATGTACAAGTACAATGTTGAAGCTAACCTCTACACAACTTCCCAGAGCTAGCTATCAAGGGGAGGAACTTCTTATCTCAAGTTCTGCATTCTTTCAGTTCAGATTGGAATATTAATAAAGTCTATGCTACTTGGGTATATAGGAATTTCGTGTTCACATAGTGACATACACCAGGGGCATAAACATATGTTAATCAGCGACATTACATACTAGGCCAATCATGAGTTGTTATGATGTTGGGTGCGTCACGTTCAGTTATATTTTGTATTGTATTTCCTTGGAATAAAGCAGAACAGTACTGGGGACTGACGGATAACACCAGTCAGTTCAAATACATTACCATGCATGAAGCTTCTCATTATAACCAATTTGGAGCAAATCAGTGATCATATAATTCATTTATTTATTCCCATAACATCGGACTAATTATTTACTCCTCTAATTCTGTTCTTAGAATAAGTAGGAAAGCGACAGATGGATCTTCAGGCAAAATATGTACACACAAAATACAATGTGTGGAAGTATTGACTCACCTGGCACTGAGCGGGGATCCCTAAGTTTAGGGGTCTGCCCGCTAAGTACCTGTAGTCCAGGTGCACTTGTAAAGCAACAGAAGTCACTCCTGGTCCCCTGTCAATCCAAGGATTCAGGCAGCAGCAGAGGGAACCCCAACACTGATGGAAAAGAGAAAAGAAGGGAAGGTGAACTGCCTAGGCAGTAAAAAACCTCAGCACTCTCGACTTCTTATCAATACAAGTAATTTATTCCCCAGCAGTGGAAATAGGATAACATGCGATATACAAGTACAAAAAAGATTGCTGGATCGTGGACAGAGGGTGCTCTCACCCACTAACTGGCTGCGAGTATGAATGCAATCCGTTTCTGTGCTCAAACGGCGCCTTTCTCAAGCATAACTGGACAGCATGTGCAAATATATATATATATATATATATATATATATATATATATAAAAGATATCCAAATTATCTGCAAGTTGATATTCTGTTGATTGATAAGAGGTCTGGGGCGGAGGTTTTTTACTGCCTAGGCAGTTCTCCTTCACTTATAATCCTGTTCTTGTATTGTTTCAAGTGCAAATTAATCACACCATGTCTGTGCCATTTCATATGTATTGTGAGGTACTGAGGGGCGTGATAGTGGATGGTCGCTACATCGCCCCTAGGTTCCGCTATTATGCCTAGTAGGGCTGGAGGAAGTTCATGTCCCGCTGTTCGAGACATAAAAAGCCAGGAGTGCAATGTAATCTCCAGCAAATACTTGCTGGAGGTCTTTTCTTTAAAAGTATCTGGGCCTGTGTTTTTTGGAATGGATGTCAGGTTGGTAGTGGGGCCATCCATTCCACTTCCTCCACTCCAGGTTGTGTGCGAGGTCAATCAGCACAGGTGCTGAGGCTGAGCCAGGATAGGTGTAGATATAAATAGCAGTGTGCACTGACACAGGGGAGGGGGGGGGGGGGGAATAAGATGGCTGCTGGACCCTGGCAGCCTGTGATACCGGCTAGAGGTAAAAGCCCTGCTGTGTGGTGCACCTGCTAAGTGTGACCTGTACAGGCCAGGACGGCCTGTTATCCGATTACTGGACTGTTATTTTCTTGCCTGAAGCTAAGGCTGAATTTGTGTTGAGTTTTCTGGACTGAAATAAACGCAGGTCACGCCTGCACTTGGACTTTATCCACTTGTTTTCCGTCTTTGACTGCCGCAACCCGCACTCTACCGAGCTGTCCTCCGACAGTATGTATATATATATATATATATATATATATATACACACACACATATATATATATATATATATATATATATATATATATGTATATATACACACATACTTCTTTGGATCTATTCCATTAAGCCTGAGAAAGAACCCTGAGTAGGTTCGAAAGCTTGCTGTAACATCATGTCTTTTTGTTAGCCATTAAAAGGTATCATATCTACAAGATTACTTGGTTTCCCTTACTGAGAACAATCACATTTTACTCTACTGGCTAACAGGGTACCAAACCTTTTTCTTCTACATTTGCATATAACACATAGATTTTGCTACAGATTCATTGTTAGATTTTCTGCAGAATTGCAACAAAATCTGCAACAGTTTTCCCCCATGTAGCCGAACCCTAAGAGTAGCCGAACCCTAAGTAGACTGGGTGTGAAGAATAAGCACCTATTTCCACAGGTATATGTGTAAAATGTTCCGGGTCTCCTGCGCAGTTTTACATATGCACAGCCCTTTCGCTCTCCAGGCAGAGATCATGTCTGGGCTGAGTATGCACTGCCCATGTCTGGGAATCTGACGTCACGGACATGCACAGTGTGATTTTCTTTTTTTCAAATTCCCCGCTCTGTTCAGAGCAGGGATGCGTATCATAATGCTGCCCTCTTGCAATACCTGCGTAGGGACAGCGTTTCGATATGAAGCCCGTAGAAGCGCTCTGTATCATACGCAGAGAAATAGTGCATATTGTAATTTATTTCTCTTGCCTTTGTAAATGCTGTGTCCACACGCTGTGGTGTAGGGAAGAATGAAAGTCTATTGACTTTCATTGCCTTCATTCACCTCGTATCATGCGTGTGCACAACACGTGGTGATAAACCACCTGTGTACATTAGCCCTAAGACTTCAGCTGCCCCTAGAGTACTATAATTCTACTCTATAATATTTATAAAGGACTTTTTGCTAGAGAATATGCTTCATTCTAAGCCATGTACTATGAAGGACTATGAGATATCAGAGCACCCTCTAGTGGAACACAATAGTATATAAGTTAAAGGGGTTGTCCCGAGGCAGCAAGTGGGTCTATACACTTCTGTATGGCCATAATAATGCACTTTGTAATGTACATTGTGCATTAATTATGAGCCATACAGAAGTTATAAAAAGTTTTATACTTACCTGCTCCGTTGCTGGCGTCCTCGTCTCCATGGTGCCGACTAATTTTCGCCCTCCGATGGCCAAATTAGCCGCGCTTGCGCAGTCCGGGTCTTCTCCTCTTCTCTATGGGGCTCCGTGTAGCTCCGTGTAGCTCCGCCCCGTCACGTGCCGATTCCAGCCAATCAGGAGGCTGGAATCGGCAATGGACCGCACAGAAGCCCTGCGGTCCATGAAGACAGAGGATCCCGGCGGCCATCTTCAGCAGGTGAGTATGAAGACGCCGGACCGCCGGGATTCAGGTAAGCGCTGTGCGGGTGGTTTTTTTAACCCCTGCATCGGGGTTGTCTCGCGCCGAACGGGGGGGGGGGGGTTTAAAAAAAAAAAAAAACCGTTTCGGCGCGGGACATCTCCTTTAAGAATAGTTGCACCCAGGATGTATCCCTGACATTTAATTTACTACATTTTGTCTTAGTTCACATCTTTAGATTTGATGCAGTTTTTATATGGTTTAATTATGGATGGATCAAAAAGAGTGACTTTATATGACTTGTCTCATAAAGAGCAGCCCTTCTTAAATAGAAGACATCCCTGGACAGATATTTCTACTGCAGCAGCAACTAATGGAAAGGGGTTTTCCCGGCAAAAACTGTTGATGACCTATTCTCAGGATAAGTCATTAATAGTTAATTACCGGGAACCTGCTGCCTGGGATCCCTGGCGATCACCTGATTGTCACTGCAGCAGGCAAGACCGTCATCATAGGAGACGAGACCAGAAGTAGATGGTCTCAAAATCAATGGGAGCTAAAGCGGCTATTACACTTCCGCGTCCGACCCAATGTCGGAGGCAGCAATACCGAAAATGTAATAGCTGCTTCAGCTTCCACTGATTTCAGTGAAAGTGAAGACAACTAGACCACTTCCATTCCTGTCTTCTTGCTGCACTGACAGCAGGTCAGGTGATCAGTTCATCACCGGAAATCCTGAGTCGGGTGTCCCCGGCAATTAACTATTCATGACCTATCCTGAAGATAGGTCATCTCATCATCAATAGTTTTTGCCCAGAAAACCCCATTAACATGTTGGTCACATGTAATACTTGAGCAAGGTATTCTTTATGTGAGTGTCTTTGGGCTCTGGTTCATAAAAGGGGTACAAAATTAAGAACTGCCATCTATGAGTTAAATGTGCTCTACTGATGTAAGGGGGTAACACTACAGTGTTCCCCCTTACTGAAGGGAGGGGCATACAGCTGTTAGAGTAGCTAACGGCCACGAGTTCAAGTCCTGCCCACTCCGGTCCAGGACCTGGCTGAAAGGAGATGGAAGCAAAGCAGCAGATGATGTTTTCCTGCACCGGTCTGAAGAGCGCAGTAGCGCTACACCAGAAGCCTCCTCTATGCTAACCAGAGCCACTTGCAGGGAGGGGAAGTATAAGAGGTTTTGGGTGCTATTTTCTTGAAGCCTACTAGAGGCTAAAGTAAAGGTTCTAGAATGCCACCGTCAAAAGAACGCCCTTTGTGATAGGGAATAGTGTTGGCTTAGGCCGCGCTCCTCACCGAAGCATAGGAGCAAGTATCTGGCGCCACAAGTGCCTACTATATAAGAGCTGGAGCAGGAGTGTGGCATCAGTGGACGCAGCAAAGCTGAATGCAGGAATGTGAAGGATGTGGTGGCAACTGTTACCAGCAGCAACTGAATGGTGTTCGCAGTATACCCAGGCTGCGGGAGAGCGTACGGAGAGGGCCCGATGTTCCAGGGGCCAAAGATGACAGACTGCATGAAAAGACAGGTAGTCCCCCTTTCTGCAGGAAACTCTGTCCCTAAAGATGCAGATGGCGGCATGGGCCCAAGACGATGACAAAGTTGCAGGAGGTGTAAGACCAGTCCAATGAGATTTTAGTGTGCAGAAACTATTAGGATCAATGACTGATGAATGAGACATGGGTAATATGTCCTTAAAAGGCCCTGATGTTATACAGGAATTGTGACGCAGAGTTTATATAGGGATTATAACCCAGATTTTATGTTATTGAGTTAATAATGTAGTACTTGATGATAGTTTTATGGTATTTGTTGATGTGATGTTCTATGCACAAATAAAACATGGGTCAGGAGGGGTATCGTCTTTCCCTAAGGAGAGCACCCAAAAAGTGTGTGGAGACACCTAGGGGGTGAGTGGGTCGAGGGATGGCATCGTCATTGTGTGAGAAGACACCTGAGAGGTGAGGTGTAGCTTAAATAAAACCATCTTGAACTCTGAAGAAATACGCTCAGAGATAAATTCTAAACTGACAGATTTTTTTAAAACTAAATTCTAGAGACAACAATAATTTCCCCCTCATGTAGGAGACGCACAAGGCGTATGTCAGGGGCATCCTAATCTCCATGGGCACAAGGCTAAAGAAACAGAACAAAAAGACATTGACAAGGTTCTCACACAAATAGCAGCATTAGAACGGACGAGTAAGCTTTCAATCCTGAACAAGAGTCAACAGGATCTAAGTTCATCAAGGATTAAACTCTTATTGAATGTGAAACATGCCAAAGCCCACCTTTACTGCAAACACAAAATCTACGGAGAGAAGGGAGGCAAGTTAATGACTTCACTAATAAAAAAAGGCAAGGGGGAGAACTTTTATCAAGGCCATTAAAAACGAGTCAGGTAAAGTAGCCAGACATAGCCCAAGTCTTTACAAGTTACTATACTGGCTTATACAGCTTAAACAAGAGTGCATCTCAACAGACCCTTGAGCAAAAGATTAGGAAGACAAATCACTTTCTAGATAATCTAAACCTACCTGCACTAGATGCAGAAATAGCGGAGACCCTAGTGGTACCCATCAGCCCGGAAGAACTTGCTGAAGTGATAAATAGTTTCCCCAAAGGTAAGAGTCCAGGACCAGATGGTCAGACTCTAAATTATTACAAATTATTTCAACAAACTTTGACACCCCAATTAGTAAGTGTTACGTGTGCTGCTGAGACATGTTGTACTACTGTGTTTCCAGCAGCACAGCACTCTCAGGGTTAATGATTGAGTTGGCTGGGTGTGGTACTTCCTGCTAGCCAATTCCCTGGGTCTGTGCTCACATATAAACTCAGCTCCTGGTCAGTCTGAAGCTGGTCTTGTACTGTTTGGATGTTTCTGTAACATGTGTCCTGTTACTTGTTCTGTTGCAGCTTGCTGTGTGATCTTTGCCTTGCTGTTCATGTCCGTTTGTACGTTTATTTTGTGTCAGTTTGGTCTGCTGAGTTTGTTTGCTATGTCTGCGCTAGGTTGGCCCCTAGGGCCCTCTAGTAGATGTGTCTTGCTGCTTGCAGCTTAAGTTCATTGGCCAATGTACGAACTAACACCTCGCATTTATATTCAGCTTATCATCTGCTATTAGTGTTTGCATTGTGGCTGCTGTATGCTGTGTATTCTGGCTCTGTGTGTGCTGTTGTTCAGTCCCTGTCATGTGGCATGTGAATGCGTCCTGTTCTAATGTGTGGCTTCTAGGATCAGCTACGGCCCAGATTCGAAGACCGCTGGGCTGTCCTTATTGGGGCAATGTTCCCGCTCAGGTAGGGCCATGTCATTTCTCCCTATAGCCAGGGTCAGCTGCCTGAAACCTGTGTGACCCATGTGCATACCTAGTCCGCTTTGGTCGCGATCGTGTGGACAAACTAAGCACGGGGCCCAAGACAGTCACAGGAAGCGCATATAACATTAACTCACAAAGAAGGTAAAGATCCAACACAATGTAACAACTATAGGCCAATATCCCTACTTAATTTAGATATTAACCCTTTGCAATCCAATTTTGGATTCAGGGTTTCCTAGGGGCTCTCTTTTTCTGCCATTATACAATGGCGCCATCTTCTGGCTAGAGCCAGTACTGCGGTATGTGACATGTTGGAGAGGCCCCCCGACAACAGAGCAGCCAGTAACATACAGTAAGAATACCCTGCCGGACGTCTTCCGACATCGAAGCTGTACAGCCTTCAATTAGAATGTCTTCAGATGTCAGACAGTGGATTGGAAAGGGTTAAAATATCAGCCAAACTATTAGCCATGAGGATTAGCAAACGTATACGTGACTTAATAGCAGAGGAACAAACCGGATTTCTCAAAGGCAGATAAGGGAAAGACAATGCCACCACACTCCTTCATGCTATACACTACGCCCATAAAACAAACACACAGCTGATTTTTCTAGGTGTAGATGCTAAAAAAGCATTTGATAGGGTGGTCTGGGCCTTCATGAAAGCTGTCCTTAAAACGTTTAATTTAGTTAATTGATGCAATATTCTCTTTATATGCACAACCACATGCAAGACTGAGAATTAATGAAACCTTATCCTCTACCTTCAATATCACAAATGGCACACATCAGGGATGCCCACTATCCCCACACTTTTCATACTCACACTAGAGACTCTCTTACAAGCAGTCAGACAAGACCCCGAAATACGAGGGTGAGACAACATACAAAGCTCAGCCTTCACAGATTATGTCTTATTTCTTATAACAAATCCACAACAAGGGCTCTCAAAACTTAACATTTTATTAGATGCATATGGATGCTTATCTACCTATAAAGTCCAAATCAATGATACTGAACATCACCTTGTCCCCACATAGGGCCGAAGTTGTTAGAAGGTACACACCATTTGCATGGGCGGAGCACACAATTGATTACTTAGGTATTAAACTCACAAACAAGTTAACAGATTTATTCAAAATTAATATGCTGCTGCTTTTGAAAGAAATAAAAGATCTACTTCATACATATGACCTTACCATAATTTCCTGGTTCGGTAGAACAAAATCTTATTAACCCCTTAAGGACATGGCCTTTTTTAGGCTTAAGGACGCAACGATTTTTGCCGGATTTTCTTCTATTTATCAAAAGTCATAACTTTTTTTATTTTTCCATCGACGCAGCCGTATAAGGGCTTGTTTTTTGCGTGGCGAACTGTAGTTTTTATCGGTGCCACTTTTGGATACATAGACTATATTGGAAAACTTTTTTTTTTTTTTTTTAATGATAGCGGGGAGAAAAAAAACGCATCAATTCTGCCATAGATTTTTTTTACAGCGTTAATCATGCAGCATAAATGACACAATCTATTTTTCTGCGGGTCGGTATGGTTACGACAATACCTAAACTTTTGTTTAGGTTTTTCCACTTTTCTGCAATTTTTTTGAAAATCTTTTTTTTTTCTAGATCGCTGCATTCAAAGTCCTGTAACTTTTTTATTTTTTTATGTACAGAGCTCTATAAGGGCTTATGTTTTGCGAGACAAGCTGTAGTTTTTATTGGTACCATTTTGGGGTACATACGGCTTTTTTGATCACTTTTAATGCGTTTTTAGCAAGGCAAAATGCTAAAAATTAGCATTTTTCCTCAGTTTTTTAGCGTTTGTTTTACGCTTTTTTTCCGTGCACAGTCAAAAGCATGTGCAGCTTATTGTACGCGTCGTTACGGACGCGACAATACCAAATATGTGGGGTTTTAAATTTTTTTTACCTTTTGATTATGCTAATATGAGAAAAAGCATAAAAAGGGTTTTTTAACTTTTTTTTTACAATTTTTGTTATTCATTTTTTTAATCTTTTTTTTAACACAATTTGTATCCCCCTTGGGGACTTACAACACTGCCCTGATGATCGCTGTGATAAGGCATGGCAGGGCTACTGCCCTGCCATGCCTTATTGCTTATACAGCGATCTCAGGCACTGGCAACACAGGACGCGGCAACAGGCCGGGCTCTCTGCGATTAGCAGAGGGGTTAGCAGCGGGGGCGCATCTCCGAAGCACCCAAGCTTTTGCAGCGGGATGCCGGCTGTGACTGACAGCCGGCTCCCGCTGCGGGATAGCGCGAGATCATATGTGATCTCGCGCTATCCCCAGGACGTAAGTTCGTACCCTGGTGCGGGAAGTACCCCGCTGCCAGGATGTAAACTTACGCCCTAGTGCGGGAAGGGGTTAAAACATATGTACTTCCCAAATTGATATATAAGATACAAATGCGGAGGGCATGGCTAACTGCCGACATGACAAGACGTGGTTGAGCTGAGCTCCGGGAGATACCACACTATCCTGCTAAAATCCTGCATGCTACCCATGTACTTACGGGATCCGCAGTGGAGAGAGCTGTGAGGATCTGCGGCGGCACTGGTAATACAATCCTGAAGCTGCAGCCTGCCGGACCCCGGACACACTGTAGCATGCCACTTCTGGTCCGGCCTAGATGAGAGGAGAGGCCAAGGGGACATTGCTACATTCCTTATATCGGGGGTTGGAGGCGGCGTTGAGGCACTGCGGGTCCTGACGAGCTCAATATAACAACATTAGGTGCTCAGCCGGCTGCCTAGAAGTTGGAGTTGAAGAGAGCGTGGGCGGTGCAGGGCCTGCAGAACTACAATCTAAAGGCTGAGTGGGGAACTCCTGGTAGGGTAAAGGCAATCCCTGCAACAGGAGCACAATATAATGCCCTATGTCTAGTATAATGTATGAGACTGTTGGCAAATTAGCCCCATACAAAATCTGCTTGATATATATAAATAACCACTGGCAAGAGAAAGGAGAGACTTAACAGCGACGCATAGTACTTTACAGTGTGGGCTCTGTTAATCCTAAATCACACAAGATGGGACTGTGACAATCTCCATTCTAGACTTGTGGTGACGGATATTTCTGTATATTGAGATATATATAACAGGACTTCGGTATACACACTTCAAGACTTTCTGATTACAGCTCACAGGTGCACTGTGATACAGGGACTGTCTGAGTTGCGGCACAGTTTAACCCTTTCCAATCCAATTTGTATCCTGGTTTTCCTAGGGGGCTTACGCTTTTTCTGCTGTTATACAACGGCGCTATCTGCTGGCTAAAGCCAGTACTGCATGAGGTGACAAGTTGGATAGGCTCCAACAGCAGAGAAGCCGGCAATATACAGTAAGAGAACCCCGACCGATGTCTTCCAACGGCGCTGTACAGCCTTAAATCATACTGTCTTCAGACGTCAGACAGTGGATTGGAAAGGGTTAACCCTCAATCTTTGTGACGTTATGAGTAGAGTACTCGCACCAAGCACCCATCTGCAGCGGAAAAGCTAAAAGAATTTGTCTGTGCAGATGCTCCTGATTTTACCCCGCGCTCAACACGCACTGCGCAGACAAAAAGCAAAGAGGATGACATAGAGCCTGAACATACATCTGAGCCAACTATGCACCAATTACTAGAGGCTACAAATACGTGCAAAACCTTGTTAACAGGGAAAATAGAGGAAATCAAAATCAACGTCATTTTACTCAGACAAGATATGTAAAATATGAGGGGGTGAATATCTGAGATGGAAGAGCGTATTTCCTCGGCTGAGGACAAACTAAACCCTCTTACTGCCACGGTTTGAACTGCAATTCAAAAAGCTGAAATGTGCTATACAAAATCAGATGACCTTGACGGCACAATAATATACGTATTGTGGTTCTTCCAGTGAGAGTGGAGGGCTCACAACCCGAGACATTTCTGGAACAATGGCTGAAAACAACTTTGGGGGATAATATCTTCTCCCCCTTGATTGCAGTTGAGAGAGCCCACCGGGTTCCGGCAAAGCCACCTGCGCCTGGGGCTTCTCCCCGACTTATGCTTGCTGGGCTCCTCAATTGTTGAGACCGGGATACCGCTTTGCGCAGGATAGACTTAAGAGTCCCATCCAATATAACAGTGTCGCAGTCTCAATAATCCCAGAATATTCAGCCGAACTCCAGAAAAAAAAGCTACATTTGGAGGGGTCAAGAAGAGATTCAAATCTAGAAGCATCCATTTACAATGGCATACCCAGCACGATTGAGGATTGTGGCAGAGGGCAAAGCAGTGTTCGTCAGCCATTCATTGAATTCAATAAATGCCTGGGCGCTGGATCTGATTGGCTGAGCACTGTGATCAATCACAAACCGGGTAAAGAACCCAGGGAGTGTGACTCCTACCCTCCAATATCATTACTCAATGTCAATTATAAAAGCCTAACAAAAATTTTAGCCACCAGATTAAACCAAGTCATTCTTTCCATTATTAATGAGGACCAGACGGGCTTTATGCTAGGGAAATCCACCAATATAAATATCCATAGAATCCAGGCTGCTATCCAATTGGGAAGACTGTATGATATGCCGTGAGCGCTAGCGTCACTCAACACTAGGAAAGCCTTCGACTCCTTGGAGTGGAACTTTCTAGAAGTTTGTCTTAACCATTTTGGATTTGGCCCAGGATTCTTAAAGTGGATCCAAATCTATATATATAAAATTGAATGTATGTCTGCGTGTCTGTCTGTCTGTCTGTTTGTCCTTTATGCGCTACTACACCATTCATCCGATTGCCATGAAACTTTGGGAAGTTGTTGAGTACACTCCTGGGAAGATTATAGGCATAGTACAAGTATTCTATGATAAATGGCGCGTGCGCGAGCGTCGTCGACAGTTACGACCCCCCCCCCACGTAGATCGTTCGATTTCCATCATTGCCACTAATTCTCTCACTTCCCGATGTTGTAGAAACATGAAATTTGGCACGAGCATTGATTATGTCATAAATAGGAAATGCTAATGGGTCCCAACTAGAGATGAGCGAGCATACTCGGGAAAAGCACTACTCGCTCGAGTAATTTGCTTTATCCGAGTATCGCTGTGCTCGTCCCTGAAGATTCGGGTGCCGGCACGGAGCGGGGAGCTGCAGGGGAGAGCGGGGAGGAATGGAGGGGAGATCTTTCTCTCCCTCTCTCCCGCCCGCTCTCCCCTGCTCCCCGCTGCGACTCACCTGTCAGCCGCAGCGGCACCTGAATCTTCAGACCCGAGCACAGCGATACTCGGATAAAGCCAATTACTCGAGCGAGTAGTGCTTTTCCGAGTACGCTCGCTCATCCCAACTCGATTATTCAATTCTAAGCGCCAAAGAATTAGCATCCAAATTTTACGTACGGAATCTAATTTTCTCGCTTCTCAATGTCATGGAAACTTGAAATTTGGCACAAGCATTGATTATGTCATAAATAGGAAAAGTTAATGGGTTCCAACTCGATTATTCAATTCTATGCGCCAAAGAATTAGCGTACAAATTTTACGTACGGAATGTAATTTTCACACATAGAAACGAGAAATTTGGCACGGGCATTGAATATGTCCTAAATAGGAAAAACTAACGGTCCCAACTCGATTATTCAATTCTATGCGCAAAAGAATTAGTGTCCAAATTTTACGTACGGAATGTCATTTTCTCACATAGAAACATGAAATTTGGCACGGGCATTGATTATGTCATAAATAGGAAAAGTTAATGGGTCCCAAGTCGATTATTCAATTCTAAGCGCAAAAGAATTAGCGTCCAAATTTTAAGTACGGAATCTAATTTTCTCACTTCCCAATATCATAGAAACTTGAAATTTGGCATGAGCATTGATTATATCATAAATAGGAAAAGCTAATGGGTCCCAACTCGATTATTCAATTCTATGCGCCAAAGAATTAGCGTCCATATTTTACGTACGGAATCTAATTCTCTCACTTCCCAATGTAATAGAAACTTGAAATTTGGCACGAGCATTGATTATGTCATAAATAGGAAAAGTTTAAGGGTCCCAAATCGATTTTTCAATTCTATGCGCAAAAGAATCAGCGTCCAAATTTTACGTACGAAATCTAATTTTGTTACTTCCCAATATCATAGAAAATTGAAATTTGGCACGAGCATTGATTATGTCATAAATAGGAAAAGTTAATGGGTCCCAACTCGATTATTCAATTCTAAGCGCAAAAGAATTAGCGTCCAAATTTTACATACGGAATCTAATTCTCTCACTTCCCAATGTAATAGAAACTTGAAATTTGGCACGAGCATTGATTATGTCATAAATAGGAAAAGTTAATGGGTGCCAAATCGATTTTTCAATTCTAAGCGCAAAAGAATTAGCGTCCAAATTTTACGTACGGAATCTAATTTTCTAACTTTCCGATGTCATAGAAACTTGAAATTTGGCACGAGCATTGATTATGTCATAAATAGGAAATGCTAATGGGTCCCAACTAGAGATGAGCGAGCATACTCGGGAAAAGCACTACTCGCTCGAGTAATTTGCTTTATCCGAGTATCGCTGTGCTCGTCCCTGAAGATTCGGGTGCCGGCACGGAGTGGGGAGCTGCAGGGGAGAGCGGTGAGGAATGGAGGGGAGATCTTTCTCTCCCTCTCTCCCGCCCGCTCTCCCCTGCTCCCCGCTGCGACTCACCTGTCAGCCGCAGCGGCACCTGAATCTTCAGACCCGAGCACAGCGATACTCGGATAAAGCCAATTACTCGAGCGAGTAGTGCTTTTCCGAGTACGCTCGCTCATCCCAACTCGATTATTCAATTCTAAGCGCCAAAGAATTAGCATCCAAATTTTACGTACGGAATCTAATTTTCTCGCTTCTCAATGTCATGGAAACTTGAAATTTGGCACAAGCATTGATTATGTCATAAATAGGAAAAGTTAATGGGTTCCAACTCGATTATTCAATTCTATGCGCCAAAGAATTAGCGTCCAAATTTTACGTACGGAATGTAATTTTCACACATAGAAACGTGAAATTTGGCACGGGCATTGAATATGTCATAAATAGAAAAGGCTAATGGGTCCCAACTCGATTATTCAATTCTATGTGCAAAAGAATTAGCGTCCAAATTCTACGTACGGAATGTAATTTTCTCACATAGAAACTTGAAATTTGGCACGGGCATTGAATATGTCCTAAATAGGAAAAACTAACGGGTCCCAACTCGATTATTCAATTCTATGCGCAAAAGAATTAGTGTCCAAATTTTACGTACGGAATGTCATTTTCTCACATAGAAACATGAAATTTGGCACGGGCATTGATTATGTCATAAATAGGAAAAGTTAATGGGTCCCAAGTCGATTATTCAATTCTAAGCGCAAAAGAATAAGCGTCCAAATTTTACGTACGGAATCTAATTCTCTCACTTCCTGATATATATAAATGAATGTATGTCTGTCTGTCCTTTATGCATTACTACACCATTCATCCAATTGCCATGAGACTTTGGGAAGTTGTTGAGTACACTCCTGGGAAGATTACTGGCATAGTACAACTATCCTACGATAGGTGGCGCGCGTGCGAGCATCGTCGACAGTTATGCCCCCCCCAGACAAAGATCGTTTGATTTCCATCTCAAGCACGAAAGCAAAAGGCATTACGAGCAACGGGATTAGTGTTCAACCAGAAAATGATGCATCCGCCGAACGTTTCGCAAGACAATTGCTGGATATTGAGAATGCTGAGGTAAAATGAAAGCTGTGCTGTGATTGGTTGCTATTTCTTATACTGCTGAGGTAACATGAAAGCTGTGCTGTGATTGGTGGCTACTTCTTATACTACTGAGGTTGCATGAAAGCTGTGCTGCGATTCGTTGTTATATATTATACCACTGAGGTAACATGAAAGCTGCGCTGTGATTGGTTGCTATTTTTCATATTGCTGAGGCAGAATAAAAGTTGCGCTGTGATTGGTTGTTATTTCTCTTACTGCTGAGGTAACATGAAAGCTGCGCTGTGATTGGTTGTTATATATTATACCACTGAGATAACATGAAAGCTGCGCTGTGATTGGTTGTTATATATTATACCACTGAGGTAACAGGAAAGCTGCGCTGTGATTGGTTGTTATTTTTTATATTGCTGAGGCAGAATAAAAGTTGCGCTGTGATTGGTTGTTATTTCTCTTACTGCTGAGGTAACATGAAAGCTGTGCTGTGATTGGTTGTTATATTTTATACTGCTAAGGTAACATGAAAGCTGCGCTGTGGTTGGTTGTTATATATTATACCACTGAGGTAACATGAAAGCTGCGCTGTGATTGGTTGTTATCTAGATATATAAAAACGAATGTATGTCTGTCTGTCTTTGCAGCAACGCGCGACGGGTAAGCTAGTCTATATATATAAAATTGAATGTATGTCTGTCTGTCTGTGTGTGTGTGTGTCTGTCTGTTTGTCCTTTATGCGCTACTACACCATTCATCCGATCGCCATGAAACTTTGGGAAGTTGTTGAGTACACTCCTGGGAAGATTATAGGCATAGTACATTTATGCTATGATAAATGGCGCGTGTGCGAGCGTCGTCGACAGTTACGCCCCCCACGTAGATCGTTCGATTTCCATCATTACCACTAATTTTCTCACTTCCCGATGTTGTAGAAACATGAAATTTGGCACAAGCATTGATTGTCATACGTAGGAAAAGCTAATGGATCCCAACTCGATTATTCAATTCTAAGCGCAAAAGAATTAGCGTCCAAATTTTAAGTACGGAATCTAATTTTCTCACTTCCCAATATCATAGAAACTTGAAATTTGGCATGAGCATTGATTATATCATAAATAGGAAAAGCTAATGGGTCCCAACTCGATTATTCAATTCTATGCGCCAAAGAATTAGCGTCCATATTTTACGTACGGAATCTAATTCTCTCACTTCCCAATGTAATAGAAACTTGAAATTTGGCACGAGCATTGATTATGTCATAAATAGGAAAAGTTTAAGGGTCCCAAATCGATTTTTCAATTCTATGCGCAAAAGAATCAGCGTCCAAATTTTACGTACGAAATCTAATTTTGTTACTTCCCAATGTCATAGAAAATTGAAATTTGGCACGAGCATTGATTATGTCATAAATAGGAAAAGTTAATAGGTCCCAACTGGATTATTCAATTCTAAGCGCAAAAGAATTAGCGTCCAAATTTTACATACGGAATCTAATTCTCTCACTTCCCAATGTAATAGAAACTTGAAATTTGGCACGAGCATTGATTATGTCATAAATAGGAAAAGTTAATGGGTGCCAAATCGATTTTTCAATTCTAAGTGCAAAAGAATTAGCGTCCAAATTTTACGTACGGAATCTAATTTTCTAACTTTCCGATGTCATAGAAACTTGAAATTTGGCACGAGCATTGATTATGTCATAAATAGGAAATGCTAATGGGTCCCAACTAGAGATGAGCGAGCATACTCGGGAAAAGCACTACTCGCTCGAGTAATTTGCTTTATCCGAGTATCGCTGTGCTCGTCCCTGAAGATTCGGGTGCCGGCACGGAGCGGGGAGCTGCAGGGGAGAGCGGTGAGGAATGGAGGGGAGATCTTTCTCTCCCTCTCTCCCGCCCGCTCTCCCCTGCTCCCCGCTGCGACTCACCTGTCAGCCGCAGCGGCACCTGAATCTTCAGACCCGAGCACAGCGATACTCGGATAAAGCCAATTACTCGAGCGAGTAGTGCTTTTCCGAGTACGCTTGCTCATCCCAACTCGATTATTCAATTCTAAGCGCCAAAGAATTAGCATCCAAATTTTACGTACGGAATCTAATTTTCTCGCTTCTCAATGTCATGGAAACTTGAAATTTGGCACAAGCATTGATTATGTCATAAATAGGAAAAGTTAATGGGTTCCAACTCGATTATTCAATTCTATGCGCCAAAGAATTAGCGTCCAAATTTTACGTACGGAATGTAATTTTCACACATAGAAACGTGAAATTTGGCACGGGCATTGAATATGTCATAAATAGAAAAGGCTAATGGGTCCCAACTCGATTATTCAATTCTATGTGCAAAAGAATTAGCGTCCAAATTCTACGTACGGAATGTAATTTTCTCACATAGAAACTTGAAATTTGGCACGGGCATTGAATATGTCCTAAATAGGAAAAACTAACGGGTCCCAACTCGATTATTCAATTCTATGCGCAAAAGAATTAGTGTCCAAATTTTACGTACGGAATGTCATTTTCTCACATAGAAACATGAAATTTGGCACGGGCATTGATTATGTCATAAATAGGAAAAGTTAATGGGTCCCAAGTCGATTATTCAATTCTAAGCGCAAAAGAATAAGCGTCCAAATTTTACGTACGGAATCTAATTCTCTCACTTCCTGATATATATAAATGAATGTATGTCTGTCTGTCCTTTATGCATTACTACACCATTCATCCAATTGCCATGAGACTTTGGGAAGTTGTTGAGTACACTCCTGGGAAGATTACTGGCATAGTACAACTATCCTACGATAGGTGGCGCGCGTGCGAGCATCGTCGACAGTTATGCCCCCCCCAGACAAAGATCGTTTGATTTCCATCTCAAGCACGAAAGCAAAAGGCATTACGAGCAACGGGATTAGTGTTCAACCAGAAAATGATGCATCCGCCGAACGTTTCGCAAGACAATTGCTGGATATTGAGAATGCTGAGGTAAAATGAAAGCTGTGCTGTGATTGGTTGCTATTTCTTATACTGCTGAGGTAACATGAAAGCTGTGCTGTGATTGGTGGCTACTTCTTATACTACTGAGGTTGCATGAAAGCTGTGCTGCGATTCGTTGTTATATATTATACCACTGAGGTAACATGAAAGCTGCGCTGTGATTGGTTGCTATTTTTCATATTGCTGAGGCAGAATAAAAGTTGCGCTGTGATTGGTTGTTATTTCTCTTACTGCTGAGGTAACATGAAAGCTGCGCTGTGATTGGTTGTTATATATTATACCACTGAGGTAACATGAAAGCTGCGCTGTGATTGGTTGTTATATATTATACCACTGAGGTAACAGGAAAGCTGCGCTGTGATTGGTTGTTATTTTTTATATTGCTGAGGCAGAATAAAAGTTGCGCTGTGATTGGTTGTTATTTCTCTTACTGCTGAGGTAACATGAAAGCTGTGCTGTGATTGGTTGTTATATTTTATACTGCTAAGGTAACATGAAAGCTGCGCTGTGGTTGGTTGTTATATATTATACCACTGAGGTAACATGAAAGCTGCGCTGTGATTGGTTGTTATCTAGATATATAAAAACGAATGTATGTCTGTCTGTCTTTGCAGCAACGCGCGACGGGTAAGCTAGTCTATATATATAAAATTGAATGTATGTCTGTCTGTCTGTGTGTGTGTGTGTCTGTCTGTTTGTCCTTTATGCGCTACTACACCATTCATCCGATCGCCATGAAACTTTGGGAAGTTGTTGAGTACACTCCTGGGAAGATTATAGGCATAGTACATTTATGCTATGATAAATGGCGCGTGTGCGAGCGTCGTCGACAGTTACGCCCCCCACGTAGATCGTTCGATTTCCATCATTACCACTAATTTTCTCACTTCCCGATGTTGTAGAAACATGAAATTTGGCACAAGCATTGATTGTCATACGTAGGAAAAGCTAATGGATCCCAACTCGATTATTCAATTCTAAGCGCAAAAGAATTAGCGTCCAAATTTTAAGTACGGAATCTAATTTTCTCACTTCCCAATATCATAGAAACTTGAAATTTGGCATGAGCATTGATTATATCATAAATAGGAAAAGCTAATGGGTCCCAACTCGATTATTCAATTCTATGCGCCAAAGAATTAGCGTCCATATTTTACGTACGGAATCTAATTCTCTCACTTCCCAATGTAATAGAAACTTGAAATTTGGCACGAGCATTGATTATGTCATAAATAGGAAAAGTTTAAGGGTCCCAAATCGATTTTTCAATTCTATGCGCAAAAGAATCAGCGTCCAAATTTTACGTACGAAATCTAATTTTGTTACTTCCCAATATCATAGAAAATTGAAATTTGGCACGAGCATTGATTATGTCATAAATAGGAAAAGTTAATAGGTCCCAACTGGATTATTCAATTCTAAGCGCAAAAGAATTAGCGTCCAAATTTTACATACGGAATCTAATTCTCTCACTTCCCAATGTAATAGAAACTTGAAATTTGGCACGAGCATTGATTATGTCATAAATAGGAAAAGTTAATGGGTGCCAAATCGATTTTTCAATTCTAAGTGCAAAAGAATTAGCGTCCAAATTTTACGTACGGAATCTAATTTTCTAACTTTCCGATGTCATAGAAACTTGAAATTTGGCACGAGCATTGATTATGTCATAAATAGGAAAAGTTAATAGGTCCCAAATCAATTATTCAATTCTAAGCGCAAAAGAATTGGCCTCCAAATTTTACGTACGGAATCTAATTTTCTCGCTTCCCAATGTCATAGAAACTTGAAATTTGTCACGAGCATTGACTATGTCATAAATAGGAAAAGTTAATAGGTCCCAACTCGATTATTGAATTCCAAGCGCAAAAGAATTAGCATCCAAATTTTACGTACGGAATCTAATTCTCTCACTTCCCAATATCATAGAAACTTGAAATTTGGCACGAGCATTGATTATGTCATAAATAGGAAAACTGACCTTCTTTCCTGGATCACTCCTAGACTTCGGAGTGCCCCTGACCATACACTCAAGCTCTGTAGGTTCCATCCTGCTCTTAGATCTCTGAGTGGCTCAGGTCCAACACTTAGTTCCTTATGTCTCTTTTGTATATCCATATAGGCTAGACCCCTTGGCCTAGACTTTACCCAGAGTGTCTTTGTTATTAAACAAGACAGCTGAGCTTATAAACTCTGGCCATCTGTTATCCTGGATTCATATACAATTGATTTAGGAACATACATTAGTGGGTCCCCAAGAGGGGTCAGCTATACCTATCCCTATGTAGTGGCCCGGAGGGTCCTACAGAATGGTCACACCAACCTTGATCCTGTCACACCTGTCTTTGCACTTCACTTAGGCATAGAAGGTTCCGTGCATCAGAGAAACCCCGTTTCTCCCCTTCCTAAGCTGAGAGCTTAGTGCTGGCAATAGCTGGTTACATATTGGCTATATTTCATGCCTCCACTGATTGGTAAGTGAGTCCAGAGCGAGAAAACACTAGCATGAGTCCCTATAAAGAGTGGGTGGAAAGGAGAAAAAGTGCAGGAAGAGAGGAAGTGAAGGACGAGTCAGAAGAGAGCAGTTGGAGGAGAGAGGAGAGTCTGTAGCAAGTTGTGGTCAGAGAAGTAGGTGTGTTTGCAGCTTAGTCGTATGTGCAGTGTTTCACCAAGCCAGCTAGGGTAGCAAGGTTCCTTTCCGCTCCCCTGTACTTCCTGCAGTGAGGAGATCTGAGTTGGAGGCCAGCATTCCACAAAACAGTGAGTCTAACTACCTGGTGAATTCAAAGCCAGGATTAGTTCAGCGGCCATTTTCAACCTTCATCCAACACCTGCATCATACATTTCCAGTAAGCCCATCAGCTAGATCTGGAGAAGGCTATAAAACAATTTCTGCTCCACTGAAAGTTCCCAAGAGTGCCATGCCCTCCATAATTCTTAAATGGAAGAAGTTTGGAACCACCAGGAATCTTCCTAGAGCTGTCTGATCTACCAAACTAAGTAATTCCGGGAGAAGGACCTTCGTGAGAGAGATTCCCTCGGAGCAGTGTGGCTGGGGGTCGAAGAGGAGGTGCTGACATTGCAATCTGATAAACAATGGTGAGCCTTCATAGGCTGTCTAATGTTGCTTGATGTCTGTTTGCACGGTCATTTATACTGGTTTTTGTATGTTTACCTGCAGTATATATACTGTAGGTATACAATTTACATTCCCTATGACTCCGTGAATCCCTAAACCTAGTGTAATATATTAACAAAGACAATTTTCAAACATAGATAAAATGGATGCTTTTTGTTCCCTAATTATGGACACAACATGCCAATTTCCTATGGTTCATCAATAAATTATCCAGCATTGATGAGCAAATAAGAAAAATCAATGGGGACAAAATTTGCGACATCCTCATTAACCCCTGAAGTCGCTAGAAATGGCGATATTTGGGGGGGAAATTTATCATTGGAGCCCCACGTTCAGGAGGCATCGGAGTACTTTTACCTGACGACTCTACAGCTGGTGCAACCTTCATGGAGCTAGAGGTAGAAGTAGAGTCGTTACTACACAAACTTATCTTCCCCTTCTGAGGCAGTCTCAGTTTCACTAAAACTGCTGCTGGGACAAAGCAGTCTGCAGGCCTGCTCAGCACTGTTCCTCCTGCGTCCCATTTCGGTACAAATTTTTTCCAGCAAAAATGAAAATAGAAAACAAAAGTCAACTGAGCAAGAAAAAAATTACAGGGATATTCTTCATCCACACTTGGGGTGTCTCAGAAAAATCGCACACCCAGATCCTAACACGTCCTGAGATGTGAGATGCTGAGGCACCTCAAGAAAAAAATAAGCTTTCTCTTTCTAACCTTCTCTCCTGTTCTGTGTAGCATGGCAAGGGACACCACAGCACAGCACAAGAAGAACGTGTTCCCTCTCTCCTCCCAGAAAAAAGTCTGTGAGGTGAGAGAAGAATAAAGCACTGAGGGTGCGTTCACACGAGTGTGTTTTTGTGCGCACTTAGGTGCGGACATACGTCCGCACCTAGGTACGAGCAAAGACAAGCGTGAACACAGCTGCGTGCTTGTTGTCAATGGAGCCGCGGCTGCTGCCAGCGGCTCCATTGAAAACAATGCTCTGCCGGCCCTCTGCATTCTTTTTCAGGGAAGGGCTTTACATATAAGCCCTTCCCTAAAAAAGAAAACTCTTAGTGCAAAACAAAACAAAAAACTTACCTCTCGGCCGCTGCCGGGACCCCGGCAGGCATGAACAGCTGTGGCAGAGGAGTGCGATCTTCTTCCTATGTTTTCAATTGGGCCAGCGCTGCTGCCGCCAGCCCCATTGACCACAAGGTGAAGCCCCTAGATGTGACAGCATCCAGGGGTTTCACATCCAAGGAATCCTCTGCTTCAGCTGTCACAGTTGCAGCAGGGGATAGCGATCCTCTCCCATTGCTTTCAATGGGGCCACACTATTTATGTGCAAATTTTAGCTTTGGTCACGTGTTCTTCTTACATGCATCTGGCGCGGTTTTTTTATGCGTCTATACATGCGTGAAAAAAACACTCGTCTGATTGAGCTCTAAGGGTTTATTTACATGGGCGAGAATTTTGTGTGTTGAGACACACACAAAACTTGCATGAATACGAACTCCGTTCTTTTGGATGAAATTTGTAGCATTTTCTATCTTTTGGCATTCCTTTGACCGCCTCGCCCATTGTTTTCAATGGCACCTTAAAAGACATTGCATGGCACTCACATGCCGTGCGATGTGTGTGCAAGTATGATGTTTCTCATCAAAAGCACAGAAGTGATGTGAGGAGTTTTTTTTTTTTCAATTTGTTCTTTATTGAGTTTTTCCTTTAAGATAGGTACATACAAAACATGTATTGATTATTTATGCAAACATGCACATAGACTTTACGATATGTTAGTATACGGTTAAACAGATTTGAAGAACTGTAATCTTTATAAAGTCCTTGTAAAGTCCATAACCGAGACCTAGGCAGGAAAGTGATTAGCCAGGAAGCAATGTATGGGTTAGTCTTGGTTAGAGCACAAGTTATAGATGTGAGGAGTTTTTGAATAAAAAAAAAACCTTGCATTCTCATGAAAAATGCACATTGGCAAGTGCAATATTGGGCTGAGTGTCTCGGCTCGATATCATATTCACCAGTGTGACTGTAGCCTATCACTTCTCTTTTTTAAAGCATTCTTTCTTTATAACACCTACCTAAAGCTTTTACACATCACAGTATATATACACATATTCACTATAACATTTCTGGATCACCAATCTTCTTTAATATGATGTACAGTATATTAAAGGAATTGTTCAGGATTAGAGATGTGCGAGAACGTACTCGTCCGAGCTTGATATTCGTGCGAATATTAGGGTGTTCGGGATGCTCGTTACTCGTAACGAGTACCACGCGGTGTTGCGGTTACTTTCAGTTTCCTCTCTGAGACGTTAGCGCGCTTTTCTGGCCAATTGAAAGACAGGGAAGGCATTACAACTTCCCCCCGTGACGTTCAAGCCCTATACCACCCCCCTGCTGTGAGTGGCTGGGGCGATCAGATGTCACCCGAGTATAAAAATCGGCCCCTCCCGCGGCTCGGCTCAGATGCCTTGTGAGTTAGCTGAGGGACAGTGGTATCGTGCTGGAGCTGCTGTAGGGAGAGCGTTAGGAGTTAGTGTAGGCTTCAAGAACCCCAACGGTCCTTCTCAGGGCCACATCTAATAGTGTGCAGTACTGTGTTAGCACTGTATTTTTTTTTTTTTTTTTCAAAATTGGATCTGCAGAGCATTGCGCCCTGCAATAGGGACAGAAGTGGTGGTTAGGCAGGGAGAGTGTTAGCAGTGAGTGTAGGCTTCAAAAACCCCAACGGTCCTTTCTAGGGCCACATCTATCCGTGTGCAGTACTGTCCAGGCTGCTGTTAGCAGTGTTGCATATTTTTTTTTTCTTCTCAAAACCGGCTGTGCAGACCATTGCACCCGGCATTAATACTACAGGGATAGAATTGTGTAGGCAGGGCCAGAAGACATACATTATTCATTGAATAGACGCAGTGTGGCTTTTCCTTGGAAAAACAAGGGAAAAAATTCTATTTCGCCTGCCTCTGACAGTCCTCAGGGCTCTGGGTACGTGTGTGCTGCGTACAGAACGTTAAAAAAAATCAGACGCAGCCAGCTACGTTTTACTGCAGGCTTGCGCCAATTTTTTTCCTGCATGGGAAATCCCTGATCTGCTGTAGCGAATAACTTTGCATCACTGCAGTTCTGTGACACATTTGCAGGGCCACAACACAGTTATTAAACTTAGTAGTATTCATTGAATACACGCAGTGTGGCTTGCCCTTTGAAAAACAAGGGAAAAAATTCTATTTTGGCTGCAGGCTTGCGCCAATTTTTTTCCTGCATGGGAAATCCCTGATCTGCTGTAGCGAATAACTTTGCATCACTGCAGTTCTGTGACACATTTGCAGGGCCACAACACAGTTATGAAACTTAGTAGTATTCATTGAATACACGCAGTGTGGCTTGTCCTTTGAAAAACAAGGGAAAAAATTCTATTTTGGCTGCAGGCTTGCGCCACTTTCTTTCCTGCCTGGGAAATCAAATCACTGGTAATACACCATGCTGAGGGGTAGGGGTAGGCCTATAGGACGTGGACGCGGGCGAGGACGCGGAGGCCCAAGTCAGGGTGTGGGCACAGGCCGAGCCAGTGCGGTGGCCAGGGGTAGAGGCAGGGCCAGACCGAATAATCCACCAACTGTTTCCCAAAGCGCCCCCTCGCGCCATGCCACCCTGCACAGGTCAAGGTGCTCTACGGTGTGGCAGTTTTTCACAGAGACGCCTGACGACCGACGAACAGTGGTGTGCAACCTTTGTCGCGCCAAGATCAGCCGGGGAGCCACCACCAACAGCATGCGCAGGCATATGATGGCCAAGCACCCCACAAGGTGGGACGATGCCCGTTCACCGCCTCCGGTTTGCACCACTGCCTCTCCCCCTGTGCCCCAACCTGCCACTGAGATCCAACCCCCCTCTGAGGACACAGGCACTACCGTCTCCTGGCCTGCACCCACACCCTCACCTCCGCTGTCCTCGGCCCCATCCAGCAATGTCTCTCAGCGTAGCGTCCAGACGTCGCTAGCGCCACAGTTTGAGCGCAAGCGCAAGTACGACGCCACGCACCCGCACGCTCAAGCGTTAAACGTGCACATTGCAAAATTGATCAGCCTAGAGATGCTGCCGTGTAGGCTTGTGGAAACGGAGGCTTTCAAAAGCATGATGGCGGCGGCTGCCCCGCGCTACTCGGTTCCTAGTCGCCACTACTTTTCCCGATGTGCCGTCCCAGGCCTGCACGACCACGTCTCCCGCAACATTGTACGCGCCCTCACCAATGCGGTTACTGCCAAGGTCCACTTAACAACAGACACGTGGACAAGCACAGGCGGGCAGGGCCACTATATCTCCCTGACGGCACATTGGGTGAATTTAGTGGAGGCTGGGACAGAGTCAGAGCCTGCGACCGCTCACGTCCTACCCACCCCCCGAATTGCGTGCCCCAGCTCGGTGGTGGTATCTGCGGGGGTGTATGCTTCCTCCACTAAACCACCCTCCTCCTCCTCCTACGCAACCTCTGTCTCGCAATCAAGATGTGTCAGCAGCAGCACGTCGCCAGCAGTCGGTGTCACGCGGCGTGGCAGCACAGCGGTGGGCAAGCGTCAGCAGGCCGTGCTGAAACTACTCAGCTTAGGAGAGAAGAGGCACACGGCCCACGAACTGCTGCAGGGTCTGACAGAGCAGACCGACCGCTGGCTTGCGCCGCTGAGCCTCCAACCGGGCATGGTCGTGTGTGACAACGGCCGTAAGCTGGTGGCGGCTCTGCAGCTCGGCAGCCTCACGCACGTGCCATGCCTGGCCCATGTCTTTAATTTGGTGGTTCAGCGCTTTCTGAAAAGCTACCCCCACTTGTCATACCTGCTCGGAAAGGTGCGCCAGCTCTGCGCACATTTCCGCAAATCCCACACGCACGCTGCCACCCTGTGGACACTGCAACATCGGTTTAATCTGCCAGTGCACCGACTGCTGTGCGACGTGCCCACACAGTGGAACTCTACGCTCCACATGTTGGCCAGACTCTATGAGCAGCGTAGAGCTATAGTGGAATACCAACTCCAACTTGCGCAGCGCAGTGTGAGTCAGCCTCCTCAATTATTTACAGAAGAGTGGCCCTGGTTGGCAGCCATCTGCCAGGTCCTTGGAAAATTTGAGGAGTCTACCCAGGTGGTGAGCGGCGATGCTGCAATCATTAGCGTCACCATTCCTCTGCTATGCATCTTGAGAAGTTCCCTGCAAAGCATAAAGGCAGACGCTTTGCGCTCGGAAACAGAGCCGGGGGAAGACAGTATGTCGCTGGATAGTCAGAGCACCCTCCTGTCTATATCTCAGCGCGTTGAGGAGGAGGAGGAGGAGCATGAGGAGGAGGGGGAAGAGACAGCTTGGCCCACTGATGACGGTACCCATGCTGCTTGCCTGTCATCCTTTCAGCGTGTATGGCCTGAGGAGGAGGAAGAGGAGGAGGAGGAGGATCCTGAAAGTGATCTTCCTAGTGAAGACAGCCATGTGTTGCGTACAGGTACCCTGGCACACATGGCTGACTTCATGTTAGGATGCCTTTCTCGTGACCCTCGCGTTACACGCATTCTGGCCACTACGGATTACTGGGTGTACACACTGCTTGACCCACGGTATAAGGAGAGCCTTTGCACTCTCATTCCCGAAGAGGAAAGGGGTTCGAGAATGATGCTATACCACAGGGCGCTGGTGGACAAACTGATGGTAAACTTCCCATCCGACAGCGCTAGTGGCAGAAGGCGCAGTTCCGAGGGCCAGGTAGCAGGGGAGGCGCAGAGATCATGCAGCATGTACAGCGCAGGCAGGGGAACATTCTCCAAGGCCTTTGCCAGCTTTATGGCTCCCCAGCAAGACTGTGTCACCGCTCCCCAGTCAAGGCTGAGTCGGCGGGAGCACTGTAAAAGGATGGTGAGGGAGTACGTAGCCGATCGCACAACCGTCCTCCGTGACGCCTCTGCCACCTACAACTACTGGGTGTCGAAGCTGAACACGTGGCCTGAACTCGCGCTGTATGCCCTGGAGGTGCTTGCTTGTCCTGCGGCTAGCGTCTTGTCAGAGAGTGTGTTTAGTGTGGCTGGGGGACTCATCACGGATAAGCGTACCCACCTGTCAACCGACAGTGCCGACAGGCTTACACTCATCAAGATGAACAAAGCCTGGATTTCCCCAGACTTCTCTTCTGCACCAGCGGACAGCAGCGATACGCAAGCAATACGTATTATGCACCCGCGGATGGAAGCATCGTTCTCTCTCACCATCCAAAACGGGGACATTTCTTCTTCATCAATCTGTGTCTAATATTCCTCCTCCTCCTCCTCCTGCTCCTCCTCCTGAAACCTGACGTAATCACGCCGAACGGGCAATTTTTCTTAGGGCCACAAGGCTCACTCATATAATTTTTCTAAACAATTTTTATACGTTTCAATGCTCTTAAAAGCGTTGAAACTTTAACTTGAACCAATTTTTCGTTAAACTGGGCTGCCTCCAGGCCTAGTTACCACTTAAGCCACATTAACCAAAGCGATTAATAGGTTTCACCTGCCCTCTTGGTTGGCCATGGCCAATTTTTTGGATGTACATTAGTACTGTTGATACAGCAATTTTTGTGGCCCCTCGCCTACAGTGTAATCATAGCAATTTCTATGTTCTTCGCCTGCACTCATGGTACAGACAGGTGTGTGGGGTTGGCCTACACTTTAGCTACATAAATGTAACTTGTGCCTTGTCTATACTGCAGCTACTGAAATGGAACGAAGACTGCGCTCCCACTATACTGCTGCTTCGGAATTGTTACTGGGGCCTGTCTTGAGTGCTACTATTACTGAAATGAAACGCATACTGTGCTCCCCCTATAATGCTGCTAGTGATATGTTAGTGGGGCCTGTCCTAATGCTACGGCTGAAATGTTACTAATTATGGGCTCTGCCTATACCGCTGCTAATGGTATGTCTCTGGGGTGTGGAAACAGAGGCTTCCCAAAGACATGATGGCGGCGAGGCCATTTCCCACCAACGCTGTTACTGTTAAGGTGCATATAACCACGGACACGTGGAGAGGACACGTAGTGCCTCAAAAACATCCCCCGCCACAGCCCACTTAATCCTGGCCACATTCCGAAAACCAACAAAATAAAACCGCGCTACTAGGTCCGCAGTCACCAACACATTACCACCAACGCGGTTACTGTTAAGGTACATATTACCAGTCTGACTGGGGCATGCAGTGTGGGCCGAAGCCCACCTGCATTAAGCACGACATTACTACCTCAGCTGTGTTGGGCAATGCAATGGGATATTTCTATGTACCGCCGGTGGCTTCCTGGCACCCACCCATGCTGTGTGTCCACAGGGAATTATAAATGCATCTGTTTCCACTTGTAAAGAACCCCAGTCAGACTGGGGCATGCAGTGTGGGCCGAAGCCCACCTGCATTAAGCACGACATTACTACCTCAGCTGTGTTGGGCAATGCAATGGGATATTTTTGTGTATCGCCGGTGGGTTCCAGGGAGCCACCCATGCTGTCGGTCGACAGGGACTTCACAATGGGGAGTTGTACCTGCCTGTGTCTATGAATTAAAAAGCCCGGTCTGACTGGGGCATGCAGAGACACCTTGACAGAATGAATAGT
Source organism: Eleutherodactylus coqui (assembly GCF_035609145.1). Lineage (NCBI taxonomy): Eukaryota > Metazoa > Chordata > Amphibia > Anura > Eleutherodactylidae > Eleutherodactylus > Eleutherodactylus coqui. The sequence goes on along the minus strand of NC_089847.1, from coordinate 37,834,815 downwards.
GTGTGGCACATAGGTTCCCCATTGCTATGCCCACGTGTGCAGCTCCTGATGGCGGTGGCACAGGATTCTATTTCTCATTGCTTCTGTACAGCATTGTGGGATATCGCCCCGCCACTTTTAAAGAGGGTCGCTGCCTAGCCGTGCCAACCCTCTGCAGTGTGTGCCTGCGGTTCCTCGTCATGGCAGATGCACTTCTAAATAGACATGAGGGTGGTGTGGCATGAGGGCAGCTGAAGGCTGCGCAGGGACACTTTGGTGTGCGCTGTGGGGGGGGAGGGGGGGCGGTTGGGCAGCATGTAACCCAGGAGAAGTGGCAGTGGAGTGTCATGCAGGCAGTGATTGTGCTTTGTTGGAGGTAGTGTGGTGCTTAGCAAAGGTATGCCATGCTAATGAGGGCTTTTCAGAAGTAAAAGTTTTTGGGAGGGGGGGGGGCCCACTCTTGCCGCTATTGTGGCTTAATAGTGGGACCTGTGAACTTGAGATGCAGCCCAACATGTAGCCCCTCGCCTGCCCTATCCGTTGCTGTGTCGTTCCCATCACTTTCTTGAATTGCCCAGATTTTCACACAAGGAAACCTTAGCGAGCATCGTCGAAATACAAAATTGCTCGGGTCGCCCATTGATTTCAATGGGGTTCGTTACTCGAAACGAACCCTCGAGCATCGCGAAAAGTTCGTCCCGAGTAACGAGCACCCGAGCATTTTGGTGCTCGCTCATCTCTATTCAGGATTAGAAAATATTCTTTTCCCTTTAACCCCTTAAGTGGCACACTCAGAAATTTCCAGGACAAGCTCCACTGCCCACAGTGATACAGCTTGGAAGATTTCCAGGCTATGTTTCACTATGGGACCTGCACAGCACAATACCATAAGATGTGGCATTGTGCTGTGCCTGCACAGTCCCACACAGAACAGTGCAGGACTTTAAACAAAGAAGCAGAAAGATATCACCATTCTATGAGCAACTTCCCGCTTCTATTTTTAAACTCCTGCACTGCTTTGTTTACAGGTTGCCATGGAGACCATCAGCTTGTCAGAAGCCAGCTGATGGTCTCTGTGGCAGGGTGAGCTGGTGCTTGGCCATAAAAGGATAGCCAGGCACCAGCTCTTACAGCAGAGAACGGAGAAAGCCTCCGATCTGTGCTGTGTTAACCCTTTAAATGCTGCGGTCTATGTGACCACAGCATGTAAAGGGCTGACACCACCGGACTCCCGCAATGTGATCAGGGGGTCCTGATGGGTCTCTATGGAAATCCCCTAAAGGGACAAAAATAAAAAAAAAATAGTAAAAAAAGAAACAGAAAAACACCTTTCTGTCTTTACTTTCTAAAAAATTAAAACAAAATTACACATTTGGTATCCCTGCATTCGCAATGACCCAGAGAAGGAAGTTAGTACATTATTTAACCCCTTAATGACGTGGCTCCTTCCCCCCCCTCTTTTTTGTTTTTTCCTCCCCCCTTTTAAAAAATCGTAACTCCTTTATTTATCCATCGACGTAGCTGTATGAGGGCTTGTTTTTTGCAGGACGAGTTGTATGTTTCAATAGTGCTATTTAAAGTACCATATAATGCACTGAGAAACTTTTACAAAATTCTAAGTGGAGTAAAATGAAAAAATAAATGACACTCCACCATCTTTAAGTGCTTCTTGTTTCTACGGCACACAAACTGCAACAAAAATGACATGATAACTTTATTCTATGGGTCAGTACGATTACTACGATACCAAACTTCTATAGTTTTTTTTTTTTTTGCTGTAGTACTTGTATTTTTTTCAATGACATTTAATTTTTGAAATTATTTTCTGCTGCATCTTCTGCGCACAATAACTTTTTTATTTTTCCGTCCACATAGTTGTGCTGGGGCTTATATTTTGCGGAATGTCCTGTAGTTTACATTAGTATCAATTCGAAATACATACGACTTTTTGATCGCTTTTTATTGCATTTTTTCTGGGAGACAGGGTGACTGAAAAAGTGCATTTATGGCGTTCTTTATATTTTTTGCGGACTACGTTCACCGTGTGGGATAAATGCACTACTTTGATATATCGGACTTTTGCCGATGCGGCAATACCAAATATGTATTTTTCCTTTTATGATTTAGATTTTTTTAATTATAGATATGGCAAAAGGAGGGTGATTTAAACTTGTATTACTTTTTTTTTTTTAACTGTGAAAAAGTTGCGAAAAAGAAAAGAAAAAAACTATTATATTTTGGTATCAGCATAATCGTACTGGACTGTAGAATTACTTTATTATAATATATCTACTGCTAAGAGAACGCAGTGAAAAATGAAAATAAAAAGCTTGCCAGAATTACAGATTTTGTTAATCTTGCCCCTAGAAAAAAATGGAATAAAAAGTGATCAAAATTTTACATGTTCCCAAAAATTGGATAAATGAAGACTAGAGTTCATCTTACAAAAGAAAAAGCCCTTCTAGAGGTCTGGCAATGGAAAAAAAATTAATACGGCTCTTGAAATCTGGTGACTCAAAAGCAAGCTTTTAAGAAAAAAAAAAAAGTTTTAAATGTACAAAAATAGCAAAACATGAAAAAACCTGTATAAACTTGGTATCGCCGGAATCGTACTGACTCAGAGAATAATGTTATCACAATATTTATTCTGCATGCTGAACGCCGTAAAAATGAAATGCAAAAAAACAGTGGCAGAATTTCTTTTTTTCCCCAATCTCCCTACAATTTTTTTTACAAAAGTTATGCAATACATTATATATACCCCAAAATGATGCCATCAAAAAGTAGAACTTGTCCTGCAAAAAACAAGCCCCCATATGGCTGTGTCAATGGAAAAATGAAAAAGTTATGGCTCTTGAAACACGACTGGAAAATTTGTTGAATGATTGGCCCATTTAAAAAACCTGCACTGGTGGGCACCACAGGTTGGTAAGAAACCCGCCACCGAAGGGGTTAATGGAGCCAAGCTGCAATGCCAAACATAATGAGCAGTATATACATTTTTTATTACTAGAAAGTAGTCATTCCAACAGTTCTACTATAAAAAGCACTTTTACTGTCTTCTATTTTATCAGGATTTTTACTCTATTATGTTTCATGATATTGTGTTAGTAGATCATGAGGGATAAGCGTGGCTGAAGATCTGCCCTTCTCACTGGTGTTTTCTTCTGGACAGGTACTCCATTCGTGTTTTGCTTAAGATATAGGTGATGAAAGGCTTCCAAAGGCATTCCGGTATCCAGTGGACTATAGATAACTGAAAGAAGAGTTCATTAATAAAATCCTTACTTCCATTATTACAATATAATGTATTACGCTACCTCATGATTTGTTTTAAAGCACATCTGGCAGCCAATAAACCCGTAGTACAGCAGAGGAGCAGACAAGTGGAGGACAGGTTATACATAATTCCCCCGCTGCTTAGCCTGCCGCCGGAGCCCTGAAATCCCATTTTCAAACCATGATGCATCGTATGTAAATCATGCTAGAATAGTCTGATGGACGATAAATAGCTGAATAGTGGTCTTGGGTTTTGTGCAGTAAGCAATTGTCAGCCTTTCCCCCTGGTTCTTGATTGACTGCTCAAGTATAATGCCAGCAGCCAATCAGGGAGAGGCATTGATGATCACTTACTGCCATCCACAACATAGCAATGAGCTGCCCATTGAACTATTCTAATATGATTTACATATAACGCATGGCGATTTGTAAAGTGCATTTCAGGCTGAGCAGTGGAGAAGGTATGTATTGAATTCAATGAATGGCCAAGCGCTGCCTGTGATTGGCTGAGCACTGTGACCAATCACAGGCAGTCCTCAGCTGTCATTCAATGAATGGCTAAGCACTGCCCGTGATTGGCTGAGCACTCAGCCAATCAGATACATCCCTTTTACCAGCCGGGTTTTTTAAACCTCGCCTGCTGAAATAGATTCAAGGCAGTGCAGGGAGAAGACGCAGCTGAACGCACATGAACCCCGGCGGCTGAGGAGAGGTGAGTATATTTTTTCTTTTAGTTTTTAACACATTCTAGGGATGATTTTCAGGGAAGAGCTCATATTTAAAACCCTTCGTCGAAAATCCCTGCAGGGCTTGCTGGCAGCCCATTGCTTTCAATGGGACTGCAGAAGTGTTGGTCCCATTGAAAGCAATGAGAGAACATTGCGATCCTCTGCCACAGCGGTCACAGCTGTGGCAGGGGATTCTTTACTCCCCGCAGGGAGTCCCTTTGTCACTGAAAACTGTGACAGTGCTGTAAGAGTGTTCAGTAACAGGGCGACTCCCTGCTAGGGAATATTGACACGCATCACAGACTTATGGTGCACACATGTCCTATGTTTTGCAGGTACGTGCGTTTGCACGACTGTAAAACATGGACATGTGAACATACCATAGGGAAACAATGGTTATAATAGACGTGTGGTTTTGTGCGCACCTATGTACGCACACGTTCGTTTGAAAGCACCCTTAAGCCCAACTTAGTAAAGGCAAGTCTTTGCCAATATTTTATTTTGTTTTAATTTCCAGGGCCTCTTTTTTGTCTGATTAATAGTTCCTGAATCTTGATAAGAAACTTCAAGATAATACAGCCAAATTAGAAGATTTAAAAGTTTGATAAGTATTTTAAACATTACCAAACTGATCAAGTTTATTTGTGGTATAGGAAATGACCTGAAATCTGTCAAGTCCAAGAGACACAAAACTTGCAATGTAAACCATAAGGTCAATTTTTCATATTCAGAATTGGATACATCTGATGGTCATAGTCATAGTTTTGACTCAGGTGGACGTATAGATATGAGATTTGGACTTTTTCTATTTTTTCGATATACTGTGACTACATGCTCTCTAAGCACCATTAGCTTTTTGGGACAGAATAACTATTACATTGGTGGATGTGGTAAGCAGTAGCAGTTGTATCTGGTTGATACCTCTGCATAATTACAGTATATTCCATTAACATCTCTGTGTTCTTTTTCTTATCTGTCATTCACCATATTTACCTGGATGGAGTGAGACCAGTATGCTGCTGTTCTCAGTGATACTCCGATCGTTCTTACAGCACTATGTGCATACTCTTTCGCCAGTGGTACCAACAAGGATTTTTTCTGAAAACTTTCAGAAAAGTCTACCATCTTTGTGACCACAAATAGAGGAGTCAAGCTCTGTATAAATATTCCCTGGGAAGCATATTCATATTGCAAAGATCTGGTGAACATCTCCAGAAAAGCCTAGAAGAAATAGTATAATTAATTTTAGAAATCTCTACGACATTAATATGCATCCTTAAACAGGTTATCCCATCATTGATAACCCTTCAAAATGTGATCCCTGGGGGATGAACGGATTTTGTTGACTGAAACTACAGCCAGCCAGGCATCACGTGACAGTCAGTCATCCTGGTAATACAAGGACAGCTCAAAGGCTGCCAGGAGAGGAGCCAATCTTACAGAGCAGCTCTCCGTTCCGGCTCATAGAGGCGGGTGGGAGTGTTGTCTCGATTGGGGAACCCCACTCTTATGACATCTCTAATAGGGAATATGAATGAGCGTTGTCTTCTTGGGACAACCCCTTTATATGGTTCTAAAAAGTATAGTTGAAACTATGAAACTTGTACATTTGTACCTGCTTTGGGCTATATACAGCACAAGTATATTGTAAATTTCCATAGTGGTGTCTTTGACCCACAAAGAAATAAAGATCATCCGTTCTATTTTTCATCTACTCTCACAGATTTTATATATATATATATATATATTCTTCATATTCTTCAGCATTTTATGTATTTTTTTTCTTTATTTTTCTTTTCTTATTTTCTAACTTGTCCAGCTTATCTTTCTTTTATGCAGTTTTATCCAGCTGTTCTGAGAAAGGGGCATAGTTTCTAAAATGCGTAAATATGCCTGTGTTAAATAAAGAAGAATCAGGTTTTAATCCTGGTCTCGAGAGTCTATTACTTGTTCATAGAGTTGCACCACCGACCCAGTTTTTCGTATTTTATATTAGGAAGTCATTATACCCCCATGGAGATGCATTGTTTCTAGAGGAAATTACAGTGCCATGCAGAGGTGTCTGAGAAATTTCTTGCATACAGCACCAATCAGGCCCACCCCAATGCCCCGCTGCCGGCGGTAAAGAAGAAAACACCACACACGGAAGTCTGGTATAGCTCCTCACACGGGGATATGACTGCGCTGCAGGCTCCGGTTTTGTCGCCCCACGTTGGGCGCCAATTGTCAGGGTAATTTCTGCGTACAGCACCAATCAGGCCCACCCCAATGCCCCGCTGCCGGCGGTAAAGAAGAAAACACCACACACGGAAGTCTGGTATAGCTCCTCACACGGGGATATGACTGCGCTGCAGGCTCCGGTTTTGTCGCCCCACGTTGGGCGCCAATTGTCAGGGTAATTTCTGCGTAAAGCACCAATCAGGCCCACCCCAATGCCCCGCTGCCGGCGGTAAAGAAGAAAACACCACACACGGAGGTCTGGTATAGTTCCTCACACGGGGACATGACTGCGCACTTTATTACAGATTACATGGGATCTTATACCCTTTGGTCTCATCACTAGGAATGGGTGATGGGCTCATTGGCTCAAATTCACCGCATAATAGAAAGTCCGGATTTCCGGCTGAGACAGTGAAAGTTATGTACGTAGTTGAACAGTCGTTATCTAGATATGGCGCTTCTGGGAAAACAGCCAAGTACGAGGCCTTCGTGTTCGGTTCTGTATCATCTCTGAATTTCTGGAAACATCTCTCTCAGCCTTGCAAACTTTTGGAATATCTGATGTAAGGCGACATATAAGTTTTTCTCATTTTAGCATTGAATAGAACTTGCATACAGGTATAAAAGCATAAAGAACATATGGCAATATATACATATACCCTCACAGAGGTATCATATGGAGGTCCATGAAAATGGTAACAAATCTGTAATAGGGAAGCCTAGGGCCTTTGTGTACCGCAATACAGGCTTTGTCAGGCTATAAAGCATTCATACATGTACAGTCCCATGACTTTACTTTGAGACCTCTTATACTCTGACATTTGCAGTTGGTATAGTGAATTATCACAATTGCAAATATGACACTCAGTTATATAATGCAGAGGAAGAAAAAGACCAGAGCATGAAAACTATCAAAATCTTCAGGTATATTGTGACATCTAAAAATATTCAGAATCAGGTTTATAGCTTTAAAAAATACCTTGGAGGCAGCATACACTGTCATCATAGGTATAGTTTTACAACCTGCTGCTGAGGACACATTGATTATTGCTCCCCTCTTCCGTTGTAACATACCAGGCAGCACTACATATACCATCATTACAGCAGCGGTAATGTTGACATTGATGATGTCCAGACTTTTTTCTTCTGGTACTTCAAGGAGGCAGGCTGGATACTCATAAAATACTCCTGCATTGTTCACCAGAATCCCAACATCTACATCTTTTAGAGCCTCCTTAATGGGCTGGAAGACCTCTGGGCCCTTGCTGAAATCGGCAACTATGAAACGAGTTTTCACTCTGTAGGTTGAAGATATGGATTCAGACACATTTTGGAGCTTTTCAGTGCTGCGGCCTAACAAGATGATGTTCACACCAAGACTGGCCAACTCCTCGGCGTAGGCTTTGCCAATACCGTCTGAGGCTCCTAAGGCAAACAAAAAACACATATTCCTATTGAATAGCAAGATATATACTATTTTCCTGAACATCTCTAAAACATTCTCAGCACAAAGACGTTCCTCATGACTACTATGATATTATAAACTTGTGTTCTATAGATCAGGAAAACAATGCTCATGCACTGCTGTGGACCAAGAATGTACCTACTGTACTTGTCGCTCCAATTTTATACACAGGCAAAAAAAGGCAATTCCTCATGGATTGTTAAAAAAAAGGTTGTGGCACTTCTGTTTCATGATGCATCACTGAGGAACTCTTGTGTGATTGTTCCCAGCAAGAGAAACCAAGTAAACTTGTAGATATGATGCCTTTTAATGGCTAACAAAAATACATGATGTAATAGCGAGCTTGCGAAGCTCTCGGGTTCTTCCTCAGGCTAAAAATGGAATAGATCTGAAGAGGCATGAATATTTATACACAATTATAATATACATACTTATGACAAGGCACAGATATGGATGTGATTGGTTCGCACTTAAAAGGAATTCTGCAACAGAAAAAACTTTTTCTATCTGGACACTGGTAAGAGAGTGAAAGTTTAATGGTCCCTGAATTACTGTTGGGGGGGGGGGGGGAGTCATCAGGCCAGGAATGCTACAAGAGGTAGCAAACATTTTTAACTAGACACTGATAAGGGATAAGTTTATGGTCCCTGAATTGCTGTTGATGGGGGTATTCATTTGTATAAATATTCATGCCTCTTCAGATCTATTCCATTTTTAGCCTGAAGAAGAACCCGAGAGGTTCGCAAGCTCGTTATCATGTATTTTTGTTGGCCATTAAAAGGTATCATATCTACATGGTTGCTTGGTTTCTCTTGCTGGGAACAATCACATTTTGCTCTACTGGCTAACATGGTACCAAACCTGAGGAACTCTTGTAATAGAGGGGACTGCAGAGCCACATGGAGTGCCTAAGACTTCATAATACAATACAATAGGAATATTGTATACAGCCGAAAAACTCTGGTAGATGCAGCTTTGCTGTGTGTGCAGGATAATATTAGTCTGGACCCACTCATCGTCCGGTGACCCAGCGGAATATACTGTACACTAAATGGCTATGCTCTGAACAGCTAACAGAAGGGGTTCATTGATTCATGCTGCCTGCACTTAATTCGACCCTTCCCATCAACACGGTGCAATTATCCCATTTTTGTGTTTTTTTGCCCAATAAAATCTTCCCTTTCTTTTTCTCGGAGAAAGCAATTGTGCTGGAACTGATCATCTGCTGTTATAACTTATCTGTGCCAAGAAATGATGAGTTGTGCACCTGGATACATTAGTTGGATTACCAGAGTTGTATTTGGCTGCACTGCTTGACTGTGCAGCTCCAGAACGATTCTTGACATCCTCCTATAACATCCTTCTTTCTTCTTCAAAGTCGCTCAGTTCGCTGGATTATACCATTCTAATGTTAATTCACACTGATCCACAGAAAACCTGCTCACCTGATTTCATGCTGCTTCGGGGTCACCTATTTAATTTCTATACAGAAAAGCTTCAATCATGAATGGAGACGGTCTCCCTAGATGTGCCAATTAAGTGCATTTAGAATCAATTTATTCAATGACTTCCGTTAAATATTTATATAACTTTAGTCCTTCTTTGAATAAATAATTTTTTAAATAAATTCTAATGTCCATATAAATATAATATGGAATTAAATGCAAAGATATCCTTCCCTACCATTCTCACTTACCAGTGACTACTGCCCACTCTCCATATTGCAGTATTGTTTTGGTATTGCTACAAATACGAGTGAAGATTTGATGTTTTATGAAACCGTAACATCCACTCAGCAAATTAAAACCTTTCCACGCTACGTAGGAGGCTCCAACTACAGCCAGAATTTCCATATTATTGTGATAGGCTTGTGAAAGCTCTTTGGCTAGTGACGAGGTGATGTCCTTCACAGCATTTGCCAGCTTTGCACTATTAAAGTCGTAGGGCGACATCTGAAACAAAAGCAAACACTGGAATTACTTTAATTTATTATAACATCTTTATAGTACAGTGACGTCAAAACAAATTATATATATATATATATATATATATATATAAAATCAAAATTATTCAACATTGGGTTGATTTGGCAAATTTACAAACTTTCAGCTTTTTCCATTAAAACCCATCAAGCCAGAACGATTTAAAATAGCTCAACACAACTAATATAACAAGTACTTTCTCCAAATTCACCACAAAATTTTACTTTGAATGGCTACTGTAGTTTCAGAATGATTCAACCCCTTCATGTCAAGCATCTTTAGAAATAAGTAGAGCACTTTTTGCTATTATGACCTGCGCCAAATGTGGTGCATAGCCAGACACCAGCTTCTGACAGCGTTCCTGTTACGGCACTCTGCCCCCCGAGTGCCAGGTGGGGTGCCCTGAACTTCCCGCACCCCACTGTCCCTGCCTACTTGCCTCGGCCCTGGCTAACCCCAGGCGGACAACTGGGCGGCGGTCCCTGCTCTGGCTAGGGACCTGGCGACTACCTAGATGGAACTTAACTAACGGGGGACAGAGTGCCGACAGAAGAGGCAGGTGGAACAGACCAACAGAATTTACAAGGCAGAGTAAGGCTGGAGATGGAGCTCACAGGCAAACTGGAAGGACACTGACTAGCAACTAGAGCAGACTGAGACAGACCTGACTAGAGGCTAACAGAACCAATAACTGGCAGTGAGCTCAGGTCACTGCCAGCCTTTTAACTAAAAGCCTCCGCCCAGGGGCGGAGAGTGGGAGGAGCCGACTCTCCCACTGTTGCATATGGAAGGTGGAGGAGAGCGGGCGGCACCCTACGGGTGGACACGCCCACGCCACTGCACGCTGGCTGCTCCACGCCGCCGGGAGAGCCCTGACAGCAGAGCTCCGGGACGCCGGAGCCGACTTTGGAGCCGCATGCGCCAGCCGCGGGACCCAGCGCCGCCCTGCATGGTAACAGTTCCTAAAGAATCTTATCCAATTCCTGATTGGCAGTTCACTGTGACTGCCACTTCAGAATCTTCCAAGACTTCTTTTGAAACTAAGCCTTGGTGGACGTTGTGGTACTGTATGCTTGGGAACATTGTCCAGTTGGAAGGCCCAATGACGTATAAGCTTCAGCTTCCTCACAGAAGTTACAATGTTTTCTCCTAGGAATTCCTGATACTTGATTGAATCCATCTTGACCTTCGCATGCTGCAAATTTCCAGTACCAAAGGAAGCAAAGCAGCCCCAGAGCGTCACAGAGCTATAGCACTGCTTCACTGTAGGTAGGGTGTTGAATTGATCCATTGGTACCGCTGATCCATAGGCCCGAAAAGTTAGTTTTGTTTCATTGCTTCCCAAAACAGAAACTCAAAACTTATATGGCTTATTTATATAGATTTGAGTATATTAGTGTAGACTATTCTTGCGCTTTTGGGTCAGTAGAGACGTACATTGTGGAGTTTGATCATGAAAACCTTCAGCATTTAGTATGTGTATTACTGTGTAAATGGAACTGGCAGTGCCTGCTGCCACCTAATCTTGCTGCAGGTCTTTTACAATCACCTGAAGGTTTTTGAATACCTGCCTCCTCAGGAAACTAGTGGCAGTCAGTGATAGTTTCCTCTTTCTGCCATGTTCAGGTAGTGTTCCCAGAGTTTCTTTAACTTTAAACTTGTAAACTATGCCTCCAACTGTATCTCTAGATATATTCCGGGGCTTTGCAATCTCTCTGTATTCCTGTCTTTTTTTGTACAAGGCAATAATTTCTTTTAACTTTTTGTACCAGTCTCTTCAGAGTCATATCTATAACATGCAACCAGACCTCGTATCAGCAAAGTCCTAGCCAGTCCAGGTATTTGATCTCAAGCACACCTGATGAAACTAATAAAGCCCTTGATTAATTGCAACAGGCGTGCTTGATGCAACACCTGATTTGCAAATATGTGCTCTTATGATGGATTCTATTGACGGGTTGAATAATTCTAAGACTGCAGTAGCCATTAAATGTATTTTTAGTTGAATTTATGGAAACAAACAGTAATATTAGTCGAGTTGAACTGTTTAAACCGCTTGTTTGATTAAATTTGCAAACAGAAGAAAGTTTGGAAATTTGTCAAAAAAAAAAAAAAAAAAATTTAAATATATATATATATATATATATATATATATATATAAAAGACAAGGGTCACTACAAAATAAGATGACAAGTTTTTGAGACTGAAAGCTGTGATTGCCCAAAAAGGTGAACCAATCCATTAATGTATTGATTATTCAGTGTAATATATATGTATACATACATATATAGGGAAGTGGGGGCTACTTGCGTGGGATCTCTCACTTACTTTCCCCTGCTGAGAGGTGGCAGCACCGCAATGACACCCAGGAACACTGATTAAAGTTCAATTGTTGGTACCTCCAGCATTTACTTCAGGATCAGCACAGTAAACGTATTCAGCATACAAATACAGTCCAGCAAATCATATGCAACTTTGCACAGTTGTAGGTCACAGTGCACACAGCAACAGCATTTTAAATATAACAATACTTTGCACCAACAGGCGTTGAGCAAGAACCGACTCCCGCCTGTCAGCTGTGTGCTTCCGGACCCCTCGCAGACCAGCACCAGGTCTACATACACCTCAGGGCCTCACGCCCCACAGGCCTCAATGGACCTTAGTGCCACAGACTTCAAGGACACTAAGCTTGTGAGGGAGAGGAACTTTAGGCTGTGCAGCAGCACCCTTTCAGGGTGTAGGTTAACTAAACAAACTTAGTAACTCCAAGGCACCCTACGGACCATTCTTACTACTGCAATACCACATAACCCCCACCCTGATTCAGGGTGGCTTCACACGAGCGTGTTTTTGTGCGTACATGGGTGCATATATAAGTGCGCACGCATGTACATGCAAAAACACGCGTGAATGCAGGTCCGTGCATTGTTTTCAATGGAGCCGTGGCTGCCGCCGGCGGCTCCATTGAAAGCAATGGTCTGCCAGCACCCCTGCATTCTTTTTCAGGAAAGGGCTTTACATATAAGACCTTCCATGAAAAAGAAAGATTTTAGTGTAAGAAAATAAATAAATAAAAAATATACTTACCTGTCTGCCGCTGCCGTGACCCCCGCGGGGATGAAGAACACATCTGCCGCATGTTTCCTTCATCCCAGCTAGTATAAAGAATTCTCTGCTGCTACATCTGTCACATCTGTGACAGATGCGGCAGAGGAATTCTTCAATTCTCTACCGCAGCTGTCACACATCAGCTGCGGTAGAGGATGTGTTCTTCATCCCCGCAGGGGTCACGGCAGTGGCAGACGGGTAAGTATATTTTTTATTTCTTTTTCTTTTTCAGGGAAGGGCTTATATGTAAAGCCCTTCCCTGAAAAAGAATGCAGGGGTGCCGGCATTGCGTCCTCAGTCTGCAGTCATTTTACTCAGTATAGGGGCAGTACTTGTGAGGCAGGGACAGTGGGAAAGGTGAAAGAGTTATACTGTCTATATAGGCAGTGGGCTTTTGAAAAAAAAATTGGGGAAAAACACTATATTTGGGCTGCCTGTGACTGTCTTCAGTGTACTGCGTGTCTGCTGGGGGTAGTAGTCCTAATTAATACGCAGCTAAGCGTTACAGCAGGCTTGCGCAAAATTGTTTCCTGGCTCTGCTGTCTCTGTTACATCACCGCCGTCATAGCGCCAGAGGGAAACAGTATACATAATATACGCTGCCTACAGTATCTGTCTGCTGTATCAGCTCAGCATTTAAAAAAAAGGAAGCAAAATACTTAAGGCCTACTACTGGCCTTTGGCCACTTGACTGCTTCTGCGCTGTGAATTCCACTAGCTCAGTCATACGCACCTACGTCTCACTACAGGCGTGCGCAAAATTGTTTCCTGGCTCTGCTGTCTCCGTTACATCACCGCCGTCATAGCACCAGAGGGAAACAGTATACATAATATACGCTGCCTACAGTATCTGTCTGCTGTATCAGCTCAGCATTTAAAAAAAGGGAAGCAAAATACTTAAGGCCTACTACTGACCTTTAGCCACTTGACTGCTTCTGCGCTGTGAATTCCACTAGCTCAGTCATACGCACTTACGTCTCACTGCAGGCATGCGCAAAATTGTTTCCTGGCTCTGTGTTGCCCGTTACATCACCGCCGTCATAGCGCCAGAGGGAAACAGTATACATAATGTACGCTGCCTACAGTATCTGTCTGCTGTATCAGCTCAGCATTTAAAAAAAAGGAAGCAAAATACTTAAGGCCTACTACTGGCCTTTGGCCACTTGACTGCTTCTGCGCAGTGAATTCCACTAGCTCAGTCATACGCACCTACGTCTCACTACAGGCATGCGCAAAATTGTTTCCTGGCTCTGTGTTGCCCGTTACATCACCGCCGTCATAGCGCCAGAGGGAAACAGTATACATAATGTACGCTGCCTACAGTATCTGTCTGCTGTATCAGCTCAGCATTTAAAAAAAAGGAAGCAAAATACTTAAGGCCTACTACTGGCCTTTGGCCACTTGACTGCTTCTGCGCAGTGAATTCCACTAGCTCAGTCATACGCACCTACGTCTCACTACAGGCGTGCGCAAAATTGTTTCCTGGCTCTGCTGTCTCCGTTACATCACCGCCGTCATCCCGCCAGAGGGAAACAGTATACATAATATACGCTGACTACAGTATCTGTCTGCTGTATTAGCTCAGCATTTAAAAAAATAGAAGCAAAATACTTAAGGCCTACCACTGCCCTTTGGCCACTTGACTGCTTCTGCGCTGTGAATTCCACTAGCTCAGTGATACGCACCTACATCTCACTACAGGCGTGCGCAAAATTGTTTCCTGGCTTTGCTGTGCGTACCGTAAGGGAAGTCATCCTCCAACCACAGGCCAATAAGTGGAACATTTAATTACAGCGTTCTGTTTCTGCTCTACTGGTAATACACCATGCTGAGGGGTAGGGGTAGGCCTAGAGGACGTGGACGCGGGCGAGGACGCGGAGGCCCAAGTCAGGGTGTGGCCACAGGCCGAGCTCCTGATCCAGGTGTATCGCAGCCGACTGCTGCGGGATTAGGAGAGAGGCACGTTTCTGGCGTCCCCAGATTCATCTCACAATTAATGGGTCCACGCGGTAGACCTTTATTAGAAAATGAGCAGTGTGAGCAGGTCCTGTCGTGGATGGCAGAAAGTGCATCCAGCAATCTATCGACCACCCAGAGTTCTACGCCGTGCATTGCTGCAACTCTGAATCCTCTGGCTGCTGCTCCTCCTTCCTCCCAGCCTCCTCATTCCATTACAATGACACATTCTGAGGAGCAGGCAGACTCCCAGGAACTGTTCTCGGGCCCCTGCCCAGAATGGGCAGCAATGGTTCCTCTCCCACCGGAGGAGTTTGTCGTGACCGATGCCCAACCTTTGGAAAGTTCCCGGGGTCCGGGGGATGAGGCTGGGGACTTCCGGCAACTGTCTCAAGAGCTTTCAGTGGGTGAGGAGGACGATGACGATGAGACACAGTTGTCTATCACTCAGGTAGTAGTAATTGCAGTAAGTCCGAGGGAGGAGCGCACAGAGGATTCGGAGGAAGAGCAGCTGGACGATGAGGTGACTGACCCCACTTGGTTTGCTAAGCCTACTGAGGATAGGTCTTCAGAGGGGGAGGCAAGTGCAGCAGCAGGGCGGGTTGGAAGAGGCAGTGCGGTGGCCAGGGGTAGAGGCAGGGCCAGACCGAATAATCCACCAACTGTTTCCCAAAGCGCCCCCTCGTGCCATGCCACCCTGCAGAGGCCGAGGTGCTCAAAGGTGTGGCAGTTTTTCACTGAGAGTGCAGACGACTGACGAACTGTGGTGTGCCAGGTTTGTCTCGCCAAGATCAGCTGGGGAGCCACCACCACCAGCATGCGCAGGCATATGATGGCCAAGCACCCCACAAGGTGGGACGAAGGCCGTTCACTGCCTCTGGTTTGCACCACTGCCTCTCCCCCTGTGCCCCAACCTGCCACTGAGATCCAACCCCCCTCTCAGGACACAGGCACGACCGTCTCCCGGCCTGCACCCACACCCTCACCTCCGCTGTCCTCGGCCCCATGCAGCAATGCCTCTCAGCGGAGCGTCCAGCCGTCGCTAGCGCAACTGTTTGAGCGCAAGCGCAGGTACGCCGCCACGCACCCACACGCTCAAGTCTTAAACGTGCACATAGCCAAATTGATCAGCCTGGAGATGCTGCCGTATAGGCTTGTGGAAACGGAGGCTTTCAAAAACATGATGGCCCCGCGCTACTCGGTTCACAGTCGCCACTACTTTTCCCAATGTGCCGTCCCAGCCCTGCACGACCACGTCTCCCGCAACATTGTACGCGCCCTCACCAACGCGGTTACTGCCAAGGTCCACTTAACAACGGACACGTGGACAAGCACAGGCGGGCAGGGCCACTATATCTCCCTGACGGCACATTGGGTGAATTTAGTGGAGGCTGGGACCGAGTCAGAGCCTGGGACCGCTCACGTCCTACCCACCCCCAGAATTGCGGGCCCCAGCTCGGTGCTGGTATCTGCGGCGGTGTATGCTTCTTCCACTAAACCAGCCTCCTCCTCCTACGCAACCTCTGTCTCGCAATCAAGATGTGTCAGAAGCAGCACGTCGCCAGCAGTCGGTGTCGCGCGGTGTGGCAGCACAGTGGTGGCCAAGCGCCAGCAGGCCGTGCTGAAACTACTCAGCTTAGGAGAGAAGAGGCACACGGCCCACGAACTGCTGCAGTGTCTGACAGAGCAGACCGACCGCTGGCTTTCGCCGCTTGGCCTCCAACCGGGCATGGTCGTGTGTGACAACGGCCGTAACCTGGTGGCGGCTCTGCAGCTTGGCAGCCTAACACACGTGCCATGCCTGGCCCACGTCTTTAATTTGGTGGTTCAGCGGTTTCTGAAAAGCTACCCACGCTTGTCAGACCTGCTCGGAAAGGTACGCCGGGTCAGCACACATTTCCGCAAGTCCAACCCGGACGCTGCCACCCTGCGGACACTGCAACATTGGTTTAATCTGCCAGTGCACCGACTGCTGTGCGACGTGCCCACACGGTGGAACTCTACACTCCACATGTTGGCCAGGCTCAATGAGCTCAATGAGCAGCGTAGAGCTATAGTGGAATACCAACTCCAACACGGGCGGCGTAGTGAGAGTCAGCCTCCTCAATTCTTTACAGAAGAGTGGGCCTGGTTGGCAGACATCTGCCAGGTCCTTGGAAACTTTGAGGAGTCTACCCAGATGGTGAGTGGCGATGCTGCAATCATTAGCATCACCATTCCTCTGCTATGCCTCTTGAGAAGTTCCCTGCAAAGCATAAAGGCAGACGCTTTGCGCTCGGAAACGGAGGCGGGGGAAGACAGTATGTCGCTGGATAGTCAGAGCACCCTCATGTCTATATCTCAGCGCGTTGAGGAGGAGGAGGAGGGGGAGGAGCATGAGGAGGAGGGGGAAGAGACAGCTTGGCCCACTGCTGAGGGTACCCATGCTGCTTGCCTGTCATCCTTTCAGCGTGTATGGCCTGAGGAGGAGGAGGATCATGAAAGTGATCTTCCTAGTGAGGACAGCCATGTGTTGCATACAGGTACCCTGGCACACATGGCTGACTTCATGTTAGGATGCCTTTCTCGTGACCCTCGCGTTACACGCATTCTGGTCACTACGGATTACTGGGTGTACACACTGCTCGACCCACGGTATAAGGAGAACCTTTCCACTCTCATACCCGAAGAGGAAAGGGGTTCGAGAGTGATGCTATACCACAGGACCCTGCCGGACAAACTGATGGTAAAATTCCCATCCGACAGCGCTAGTGGCAGAAGGCGCAGTTCCGAGGGCCAGGTAGCAGGGGAGGTGCGGAGATCATGCAGCATGTACAGCGCAGGCAGGGGAACACTCTCCAAGGCCTTTGACTGCTTTATGGCTCCCCAGCAAGACTGTGTCACCGCTCCCCAGTCAAGGCTGAGTCGGCGGGAGCACTGTAAAAGGATGGTGAGGGAGTACGTAGCCGATCGCACGACCATCCTCCGTGACACCTCTGCCCCCTACAACTACTGGGTGTCGAAGCTGGACACGTGGCCTAAACTCGCGCTATATGCCCTGGAGGTGCTTGCTTGTCCTGCGGCTAGCGTCTTGTCAGAGAGGGTGTTTAGTGTGGCTGGGGGAATCATAACGGATAAGCGCACCCGCCTGTCAACCGACAGTGCCGACAGGCTTACACTCATCAAGATGAGCAAAGCCTGGATTTCCCCAGACTTCTCTTCTCCACCAGTGGACAGCAGCGGTACCTAAACAATACGTAGGCTGCACCCACGGATGGAAGCATCGTTCTCTATCACCATAAAAAACGGGGAGCTTTTAGCTTCATCACTGTGTATTATATTCATCCCCCTTTTCCTGCTCCTCCTCCTGAAACCTCACGTAATCACGCCGAACGGGCAATTTTTCTTAGGCCCACAAGGCTCAGTCATATGACTTTTGTAAACAATGTTTATACGTTTCAATTCTCATTAAAGCGTTGAAACTTTCACCTGAACCAATTTTTATTTTAACTGGGCTGCCTCCAGGCCTAGTTACAAATTAAGCCACATTAACCAAAGCGATTAATGGGTTTCACCTGCCCTCTTGGTTGGGCATGGGCAATTTTTCTGAGGTACATTAGTAATGTTGATACACCAATTTTTTTGGGCCCTCGCCTACATTGTAATCCTAGTAATTTTTAGCCCACCTGCATTAAACCTGACGTTACCTCAGCTGTGTTGGGCACTGCAATGGGATATATTTATGTACCGCCGGTGGCTTCCTGGGACCCACCCATGCTGTCGGTCCACACGGAGTTGTAACTGCATGTGTCCACTTCTAAAGAACCCCAGTCTGACTGGCGCATGCAGTGTGGGCCGAAGCCCACCTGCATTAAAGCTGACTTTACCTCAGCTGTGCTGGGCACTGCAATGGGATATATTTATGTACAGCCGGTGGGTTCCAGGGAGCCACCCATGCTGTGGGTGCACACGGAATTCCCATTGCGGAGTTGTACCTGCCTGTGACTATTTATAAAAAAACGCGGTCTGACTGGGGCATGCAGACACCTTGACAGAATGAATAGTGTGTGGCACATGGGTTCCCCATTGCTATGCCCACGTGTGCAGCTCCTGATGGAGGTGGCACAGGATTGGATTTCTCATTGCTTCTGTACAGCATTGTGGGCCATCGCCCCGCCCCTTTTAAAGAGGGTCGCTGACTGGCCGTGCCAACCCTCTGCAGTGTGTGCCTGCGGTTCCTCCTCTTGGCAGACGCACTTATAAATAGACATGAGGGTGGTGTGGCTATGAGGCCAGCGTGTGGCATGAGGGCAGCTGAAGGCTGCGCAGGGACACTTTGGTGTGCGCTGTGGACACTGGGTCGTGCGGGGGGGGGGGGGGGGGGTTGGGCAGCATGTAACCCAGGAGAAGTGGCAGCGGACTGTCATGCAGGCAGTGATTGTGCTTTGTTGGAGGTAGTGTGGTGCTTAGCTAAGGTATGCCTTGCTGATGAGGGTTTTTCAGAAGTAAAAATTGTTGGGAGGGGGGGGGGCACTCTTGCCGCTATTGTGGCTTGATAGTGGGACCTGGGAACTTGAGATGCAACATGTAGCCCCTCGCCTGCCCGATCCGTTGCTGTCTCGTTCCTATCACTTTCTGGAATTGCCCAGATTTTCACAAATGAAAACCTTAGCGAGCATCGGCGATATACAAAAATGCTTGGGTCGCCCATTGACTTCAATGGGGTTCGTTACTCGAAACGAACCCTCGAGCATCGCGAAAATTTCGTCTCGAGTAACGAGCACCTGAGCATTTTGGTGCTCGCTTATCTCTATACACCATCTGTCTCACTTTGGACCTCAAGACATCCGGCATAATGGTCGAACTGTTCTGTTATGGATCCAAGTCCACAAACAGCAGGACCCCACTCACTATTAGCTTGCAGATTCTCACCTCCAACTTTACTGGGACTGGCCTTCTGGCCACTGGACTCTCTGATGCACAACTGTCCATGTTGTCGCACCTCTAGTCCACATGTCTCCTGGCGACAGCCTCCCACTGTCGACATCCTCTGCCCATGGCAATCACAATTTTGGCCTCCTGGCCCTTGTAACCACTGTCTCCAGCAGCCGAACTCGCTTTATATGCCACTTGTAGCTTTGGGCACCATTCCCTGCCAGTGCATCCTCCACCATATGTGGTAAGTGGGGGTTACTTGCCCTGGATCTCGCTTACTTTCCCCTGCCCAGGGGTGGCAGCACCGCAATGATGTCCAGAAACACCAGGCAAAGTCCAAATGCTGGTTCCGCCAGTGTTTATTTCACATCAGCACAGTAAATGTATTCAGCATAAAACTATAGTCCAGCATATCATATACAGCTTTGCACTGTTATAAGTCAGTGCACACAGAATCAGCATTTTAAACGTAACAAAACTTCCAACTATCCCTGTCTGCTTCATGCTTGCGAATCCCTCGCAGACCAGCACCAGGTCCCAATGCACCTTGGAGTGGTCCAAGCTCCATTGATGTCTTTCCTGGGCCCTTGTGATGTATTGTTGATGATGCTGCATGATCATCAGTGGCACCCTTGTAGGTCTTCGGCTATTGAGCTCTAGTCGACAAAAGCCATATGGTCACTGTGGAAATTTGTCTAACTTCCCCACTGTTGAACTGTTGGGTCTTTGCTCAAATGCCAAACATGTGCTACTATTTCAGAAATACTGCGGTCAAAGTCACTCGTTTACCCCTGACTGCCAAATGTTGCCTTCTGCTGCACAGAGGAGATGTCAGCACAATCTGAGAGCAAATTGTGATGTGACCATCATGTGATTCGAGTGTTACTGATCACAAGATGTCATTCCTAATGCAGTTATCATTCAGTATTTGTGTATGTATGCAACACTGAAAGCAAATTATGATTTGAAATTGGATGCAAACTATTACTATAGGTGTTTCAACTTTTGTTGGTTACTTTCAAACCCACTGATTCTATATAACCAGTGTTGGAACAAACTGCATTACAACACCCGCTAGGGCAGGATTTGGACAGTTTTGCTCTTCAAGACAGAGCACTTTACTATCATAGTGGCAAGAAAAAGACAATTAATCAAAGTAGACAAACAGACAATTATAACCCTTAGATATGTAGGTCTGTCCTACAGAGAAATTGCCAAGAAAGCCAAGGTGGCAGTCAGTGTGTGGTGCATCGGAGGTTAATACAACAAGCTAGCAGGGATCTGTAGTTCTTATGTCATGTAAAGGGTGGTTTCACTAACCTGAGGGTCCCGGGCTCTACACCATACCCTTTTGTCAAGGAGCTGCTTCAGTCATACAGAGTGCAAGATGGACGTCTTGTGGAACAACTTTAAACTTGACTGTAATTGGTTATGCACATTCCAGGTTACAACAGTCAATCATAGCATAACGGGAGGTATTACAAAACAGCAGTAGATGAATGATCATTTGGTTATCGTGACTTTAAAGGTGGCTTCTTTAGCAGAGTTACTGATTCAATTCTCAATTGACTCAATGGACTCGATTTTGAGTATGCACTTTTCCCATATATTTAAGTTATGGCATCTGGTTTTAAGTGATTTTAACCCCCCTTTTTCCTCTATATGTTTTTAGACTTTTTGTGTTATTGTTGCACACCAATGATTGTTTAGCTTTCCTCCATTTTTTAATTAATAAAATATTTTTTCTTCTTTTCTCTTCTTTTTTAGGAGCAATCTGATCTTCCAAAGGGAGGGTCCATCCTTCACCCAATCTGAGACTCTGATCGCATTTGGAGCGCATTTACAGTGTTCATTCTGTTATTTTTTCTCACATACGTACATCAGTAATAGATGACATATACATTATTTGCTTCAATTTGATGTTGAATTGCATATTTGGTTATGATGTTGTGTTTGCCTATTATGTGCAATATTTGTTAATTCAAGATGAGCAACATCATCTCATTTAACTATTGATTAAGCGACAATGAACTTTTGTTATATATGATTACCTAATAAAATTTTGAATGCACAAGATTCTTTGCACCTTGACTGGATTTCTTCATGAGTCATTACTAGAGATGAGCGAACACCAAAATGTTCGGGTGTTCGTTATTCGGAACGAACTTCCCGCGATGTTCGAGGGTTCGTTTCGAACAACGAACCCCATTGAAGTCAATGGGCGACCAGAGCATTTTTGTATTTCGCCGATGCTCGCTAAGGTTTTCATGTGTGAAAATCTGGGCAATTCAAGAAAGTGATGGGAACGACACAGCAACGGATAGGGCAGGCGAGGGGCTACATGTTGGGCTGCATCTCAAGTTCACAGGTCCCACTATTAAGCCACAATACCGGCAAGAGTGGGCCCCCCCCCAACAACTTTTACTTCTGAAAAGCCCTCATTAGCATGGCATACCTTTGCTAAGCACCACACTACCTCCAACAAAGCACAATCACTGCCTGCATGACACTCCACTGACACTTCTCCTGGGTTACATGCTGCCCAACCGCCCCCCCTCCCCCCCACAGCGCACACCAAAGTGTCCCTGGGCAGCCTTCAGCTGCCCTCATGCCACACCACGCTCATGTCTATTTAGAATTGCGTCTGCCATGACGAGGGACCGCAGGCACACACTGCAGAGGTTGGCACGGCTAGGCAGCGACCCTCTTTAAAAGTGGCGGAGCGATAGCCCACAATGCTGTACAGAAGCAATGAGAAATAGAATCCTGTGCCACCGCCATCAGGAGCTGCACACGTGGGCATAGCAATGGGGAACCTATGTGCCACACACTATTCATTCTGTCAAGGTGTCTGCATGCCCCAGTCAGACCGGGCTTTTTAATTCATAGACACAGGCAGGTACAACTCCCTATTGTGAAGTCCCTGTCGACCCACA
Organism: Eleutherodactylus coqui; assembly: GCF_035609145.1. Taxonomy (NCBI): domain Eukaryota; kingdom Metazoa; phylum Chordata; class Amphibia; order Anura; family Eleutherodactylidae; genus Eleutherodactylus; species Eleutherodactylus coqui. The sequence goes on along the minus strand of NC_089847.1, from coordinate 37,812,248 downwards.
GCATGGGTGGCTCCCTGGAACCCACCGGCGGTACATAAAAATATTCCAATGCATTGCCCAACACAGCTGAGGTAGTAATGTCGTGCTTAATGCAGGTGGGCTTCGGCCCACACTGCATGCCCCAGTCTGACTGGGGTTCTTTATAAGTGTACAGATGTAGTAAAAACTCCGTGTGCACCTACAGCATGGGTGGGTGCCAGGAAGCCACCGGCGGTACATAGAAATATCCCATTGCATTGCCCAACACAGCTGAGGTAGTAATGTTGTGCTTAACCCTTTCCAATCCAATTTGTATATGGTTTTCCTAGGGGGCTTACTCTTTTTCTGCCGTTATACAACGGCGCTATATGCTGGCTAAAGCCAGTACTGCATGAGCTGACACGTAGGATAGGCTCCGACAGCAGAGAGGCTGGCAATATACAGTAAGAGAACCCCGACGGACGTCTACCAACAACGGAGCTGTACAGCCTTAAACCCTAATGTCTTCACAGGTCACACAGTGGACTGGAAAGGGTTAATGCAGGTGGGTTTCGGCCCACACTGCATGCCCCAGTCAGACTGGGTTTCTTTATAAGTGGAAACAGATGCATTTATAATTCCCTGTGGACCCACAGCATGGGTGGGTGCCAGGAAGCCACCGGCGGTACATAGAAATATCCCATTGCATTGCCCAACACAGCTGAGGTAGTAATGTCGTGCGTAATACAGGTGGGCTTCGGCCCACACTGCATGCCCCAGTCTGACCGGGGTTCTTTACAAGTGGACACATGTAGGTTAAACTCCCTGTGGACCCACTGCCTGGGTGGGTGCCAGGAAGCCACCGGCGGTACATAGAAATATCCCATTGCATTGCCCAACACAGCTGAGGTAGTAATGTCGTGCGTAATACAGGTGGGCTTCGGCCCACACTGCATGCCCCAGTCAGACTGGGGTTCTTTAGAAGTGTACAGATGTATTAAAAACTCCGTGTGCACCTACAGCATGGGTGGCTCCCTGGAACCCACCGGCGGTACATAAAAATATCCCATTGCATTGCCCAACACAGCTGAGGTAGTAATGTCGTGCTTAATGCAGGTGGGCTTCGGCCCACACTGCATGCCCCAGTCAGACTGGGGTTCTTTAGAAGTGGACACATGTATTAAAAACTCCGTGTGCACCTACAGCATGGGTGGCTGGAACCCACCGGCGGTACATAAAAATATCCCATTGCATTGCCCAACACAGCTGAGGTAACGTCAGCTGTAATGCAGGTGGGCTAAAAATTAATTTGATTACACTGTAGGCGAGGGCCCACAAAAATTGCTGTATCAACAGTACTAATGTACATCCCAAAAATTGGCCATGGCCAGCCAAGAGGGCAGGTGAAACCCATTAATCGCTTTGGTTAATGTGGCTTAAGTGGTAACTAGGCCTGGAGGCAGCCCAGTGTAACGAAAAATTGGTTCAAGTTAAAGTTCCAATGCTTTTAAGCGCATTGAAACTTATAAAAATTGTTCAGAAAAATTATTTGAGTGAGCCTTGTGGCCCTAAGAAAAATTGCCCGTTCAGCGTGATTACGTGAGGTTTCAGGAGGAGGAGCAGGAGGAGGAGGAGGAGGAATATTAGACACAGATTGATGAAGCAGAAATGTCCCCGTTTTGGATGGTGAGAGAGAACGTAGCTTCCATCCGCGGGTGCAGCCTACGTATTGCTTACGTATCGCTGCTGTCCGCTGGTGGAGAACAGAAGTCTGGCGAAATCCAGCCTTTGTTCATCTTGATGAGTGTTAGCCTGTCGGCACTGTCGGTTGACAAGCGGCTACGCTTATCTGTGATGATTCCCCCAGCCGCACTAAACACCCTCTCCGACAAGACGCTAGCCGCAGGACAAGCCAGCACCTCCAGGGCATACAGCGCTAGTTCAGGCCACGTGTCCAGCTTCGACACCCAGTAGTTGTAGGGGGCAGAGGCGTCACCAAGGATGGTCGTGCGATCCGCTACGTACTCCCTCACCATCCTTTTACAGTGCTCCCGCCGACTCAGCCGTGACTGGGGAGCGGTGACACAGTCTTGGTGGGGAGCCATAAAGCTGGCCAGGCCCTTAAAGACTGTTGCACTGCCTGGGATGTACATGCTACTCGATCTACGCACATCCCCTGCTACCTTGCCCTCGGTACTGCGCCTTCTGCCACTAGCGCTGTCGGCTGGGAATTTTACCATCAGCTTGTCCGCAAGGGTCCTGTGGTATAGCAACACTCTCGAACCCCTTTCCTCTTCGGGAATCAGAGTGGGCAGGTTCTCCTTATACCGTGGATCGAGCAGTGTGTACACCCAGTAATCCGTCGTGGCCAGAATGCGTGCAACGCGAGGGTCACGAGAAAGGCATCCTAACATGAAGTCAGCCATGCGTGCCAGGGTACCTGTACGCAACACATGGCTGTCTTCACTAGGAAGATCACTTTCAGGATCCTCCTCCTCCTCCTCCTCAGGCCATACACGCTGAAAGGATGACAGGCAATCAGCCGGTGTACCGTCAGCAGCGGCCCAAGCTGTCTCTTCCCCCTCCTCCTCATCCTCCTCATGCTCCTCCTCCTCCTCCTGTACGCGCTGAGAAATAGACAGGAGGGTGCCCTGACTATCCAGCGACATACTGTCTTCCCCCGCCCCCGTTTCCAAGCGCAAAGCAGCTGCCTTTATGGTTTGCAGGGAATTTCTCAAGATGCATAGCAGAGGAATGGTGACGCTAATGATTGTAGCATCGCCGCTCACCACCTGGGTAGACTCCTCAAAATTACCAAGGACATGGCAGATGTCTGCCAACCAGGCCCACTCTTCTGAAAGGAATTGAGGAGGCTGACTCCCACTGCGCCGCCCATGTTGGAGTTGGTATTCGACTATAGCTCTACGTTGTTCATAGAGCCTGGCCAACATGTGGAGCGTAGAGTTCCACCGTGTGGGCATGTCGCACAGCAGTCGGTGCACTGGCAGCTTAAAGTGATGTTGCAGGGTGCGCAGGGTGGCAGCGTCCGTGTGGGACTTGCGGAAATGTGCGCAGAGCCAGCGCGCCTTTACGAGCAGGTCTGACAAGCGTGGGTAGCTTTTCAGAAAGCGCTGAACCACCAAATTAAAGACGTGGGCCAGGCATGGCACGTGCGTGAGGCTGCCGAGCTGCAGAGCCGCCACCAGGTTAGGGCCGTTGTCACACACGACCATGCCCGGTTGGAGGCTCAGCGGCGCAAGCCAGCGGTCGGTCTGCTGTGTCAGACCCTGCAGCAGTTCGTGGGCCGTGTGCCTCTTATCGCCTAAGCTGAGTAGTTTCAGCACGGCCTGCTGACGCTTGCCCACCGCTGTGCTGCCACACCGCGCGACACCGACTGCTGGCGACATGCTGCTGCTTACACATCTTGATTGCGAGACAGAGGAGGAGGAGGAGGAGGAGGAGGAGGGTGCTTTAGTGGAGGAAGCATACACCTCTGCAGATACCACCACCGAGCTGGGGCCCGCAATTCTGGGGGTGGGTAGGACATGAGCGGTCCCAGGCTCTGACTCTGTCCCAGCCTCCACTAAATTCACCCAATGTGCCGTCAGGGAGATGTAGTGGCCCTGCCCGCCTGTGCTTGTCCACGTGTCCGTAGTTAAGTGGACCGTGGCAGTAACCGCGTTGGTGAGGGCGCGTACAATGTTGCGGGAGACGTGGTCGTGCAGGGCTGGGACGGCACATCGGGAAAAGTAGTGGCGACTGGGAACTGAGTAGCGCGGGGCCGCCGCCTCCATGATACTTTTGAAGGACTCCGTTTCCACAACCCTATACGGCAGCATCTCAAGGCTGATGAATTTTGCTATGCGGACGGTTAAAGTTTGAGCGTGCGGGTGCGTGGCGGCGTACTTGCGCTTGCGCTCCAACAGTTGCGCAAGCGACGGCTGGACGGTGCGCTGAACTACACTGCTGGATGGGGCCGAGGACAGCGGAGGTGAGGGTGTGGGTGCAGGCCAGGAGACGGTAGTGCCTGTGTCCGGAGAGGGGGGTTGCATCTCAGTGGCAGGTTGGGGCACAGGGGGAGAGGCAGGGGTGCAAACCGGAGGCGCTGAACGGCCTTCGTCCCACCTTGCGGGGTGCTTGGCCATCATATGTCTGCGCATGGTGGTGGTGGTGAGGCTGTTGGTGTTGGCTCCCCGGCTGAGCTTTGCGCGATAAAGGTTGCACACCACTGTTCGTCGGTCGTCAGGCGTCTCTGTGAAAAACTGCCAGACCTTAGAGCACCTCGGCCTCTGCAGGGTGGCATGGAGCGAGGGGGCGCTTTGGGAAACACTTGGTGGATTATTCGGTCTGGCCCTGCCTCTACCCCTGGCCACCGCACTGCCTCTTGCAACCTGCCCTGCTGATGCCCTTGACTCCCCCTCTGAAGACCTGTCCTCCTGAGTAAGCGTTGCACACCAGGTGGGGTCAGTCACCTCATCGTCCTGCTGCTCTTCCTCCGAATCCTCTGTGCGCTGCTCCCTCGGACTTACTGCCCTTACTACTACCTCACTGCAAGACAACTGTGTCTGATCGTCATCGTCCTCCTCACCCACAGAAAGTTGTTGAGACAGTTGGCGGAAGTCCCCAGCCTCTTCCCCCGGACCCCGGGAACTTTCGAATGGTTGGGCATCAGTGACGATAAACTCCTCTGGTGGGAGAGGAACCGCTGCTGCCCAATCTAAGCAGGGGCCCGAGAACAGTTCCTGGGAGTGTTCCCGCTCCTGAGCAGGTGTTATTGTAGTGGAGTGAGGAGGCTGGGAGGAAGGAGGAGCAGCAGACAGAGGATTCGGATTGGCAGCAGTGGACGGCGCAGAACTGCGGGTAGACGATAGGTTGCTCGAAGCACTTTCTGCCATCCAGGACAGGACCTGCTCACACTGCTCATTTTCTAATAACCGTCTCCCGCGTGGACCCATTAATTGTGAGATGAATCTGGGGACGCCAGAAACGTGCCTCTCTCCTAATCGCGCAGCAGTCGGCTGCGACACACCTGGATCAGGAGCTTGGCCTGTGCCCACACCCTGACTTGGCCCTCCGCGTCCTCGGCCGCGTCCACGTCCTCTAGGCCTACCCCTACCCCTCAGCATGCTGTATTACCAGTGATTTGATTTCACAGGCAGCTAATAAATTGGCGCAAGACTGCAGGCCAAATATAATTTTTTCCCTTTTTTGAAAACGAAAGGCCCCACTGCCTCTAGTGAATGAATAATCTAAGTTTAATAACTGTGCTGTTTTCCTGCTAATGTGTCACAGAACGTGAGGGTAGCAGAGTTATTAACTGTGGCAGAGCAGGTATTTTTTTTCCCAATTAAGGAAAGCAAATGGCGAAGCCAGGAGTAAAACGTAGCTGGGTGCGTCTGATTTTTACAGGTTGCACACGCAGCCGACACGTGTCCACCGGCGTTAGGACGGACAGAGGCAGGACAAATTGAATTATTTTCCGTTTTTTTGCACCAAAAGGCAGCACTGCGTATATTCTATGAACATGAGAAGTTTAATAACTGTGCTGTTTTCCTGCTAATGTGTCACAGAACGTGAGGGTAGCAGAGTTATTAACTGTGGCAGAGCAGGTATTTTTTTTCCCAATTAAGGAAAGCAAATGGCGAAGCCAGGAGTAAAACGTAGCTGGGTGCGTCTGATTTTTACAGGTTGCACACGCAGCCGACACGTGTCCACCGGCGTTAGGACGGACAGAGGCAGGACAAATAGAATTATTTTCCATTTTTTTGCACCAAAAGGCAGCACTGCGTATATTCTATGAACATGAGAAGTTTAATAACTGTGCTGTTTTCCTGCTAATGTGTCACAGAACGTGAGGGTAGCAGAGTTATTAACTGTGGCAGAGCAGGTATTTTTTTTCCCAATTAAGGAAAGCAAATGGCAAAGCCAGGAGTAAAACGTAGCTAGGTGCGTCTGATTTTTACAGGTTGCACACGCAGCCGACACGTGTCCACCGGCGTTAGGACGGACAGAGGCAGGACAAATAGAATTATTTTCCGTTTTTTTGCACCAAAAGGCAGCACTGCGTATATTCAATGAATAATAACTGTGTTGTGGCCCTGCCTATACAATTCTTTCCCTGCAGTATCAATGGAGGGTGCAATGGTCTGCAGAGGCGATTTTGAGAAGCAAAAAAAAATGCAGCACAGCTAACAGCAGCCAGCACAGTACTGCACACGGTTAAATTTGGCCCTAGAAAGGACCGTTGAGGTTCTTGAAGGCTACACTCACTCCTAACACTCTCCCTGCCTATGCAGCACTTCTGTCCCTAATGCCAGGTGCAACGCTCTGCAGAGCCGATTTTGAGAAAAAAAAAAATTGCCACTGCTAACAGCAGCCAACACACAGCTATCAGTGGCCCTAATAAGGACCTTTGGGGGGTCTTGAAGCCTACACTAACTACCAATTCTTTCCCTACAGCAGCTCCGGTACAAACAGCACTGTCCCTCATCTAACTCACACGGCATCTGAGGCGAACCGCGGGAGGGGCCGACTTTTATGTTCAGGTGACACCTGATCTTCCCAGCCACTCACAGCAGGGGGGTGGTATAGGGCTTGAATGTCACAGGGGGAAGTTGTAATGCCTTCCCTGTCTTTCAATTGGCCAGAAAAGCGCGCTAACGTCTCAGGGAAGGAAGTGAAAGTAACCAGAACACCGCATGGTGTTCGTTACGAATAATGAACATCCCGAACACCCTAATATTCGCACGAATATCAAGCTCGGAAGAACACGTTCGCTCATCTCTAGTCATTACTAATGATTCCAGCTATAAGTTATAATATAACATCGATACTTGGCTTCTGTTTGTTTAAATTAAATCATTTTTGCAACCTCGTTGCTATATCCCTATTCACATTTACCAGCTATATATGTGTTTTTTGGTAATAATAGGATACTTTATTGCATTTGTATTACGATGTATGTTTACATCTGGTATTTTATTGGACTGAAAGACAGGTTACCACTACACTGTCTTACCATGATGGTGAATTATACTGTTTTGAGCGCTACTGGTCTCAGGAAGATTAATCTTTTGTCACATGACCGCATTGCAGATCATGTGACACCGGCTTTAGACGCCATATGACCTCTAAACGTTATCAGCAAAAATCGGCCGTTGATTTAGTGTGAGCTGGCATTCATCGGTGTGTCACATGATCACTATGCAAGACATGTGACTCCGACGTCATGTATCACATGACCAGGGACACCCACGTCGTGACGTAGTGCACGGTACCGTAATTCTACACTGACAAGTAGATTGTTGCACCTGGGACCTCTTATACTGACGCATTGATGCGCTGGATGATGACATCAGACGTCTCCTTGGGTGTCGGGTGAGTCATGTGATTGCTTTGATGCACTACAGGTGTTTACTTAATTTCTTTGTATGGAGATTGGCTAATTTCAGAGGTGTGTCTTATCTTGTTCACTATTTATTATGTGTTAGTCACTCTATTAAGCTAGCTTGAAAAAGATCCAAGTTTTGGATCAAAACGTTGCTGCTTTTGTCTCCTTTGTCTTGGGATCAATAAACACAGTTCTGGATTAAGTAAAAATCTCCTCTTCTTGGATTGCTGCTGGACTCCTACATTCTTTACTGATTCAATTCTTAACATGCACAGTTCAATTTAAATTAGCTGCTGTGAGGTCCACTCAAATTGCATTACAAAATCCACTTATTACTCACAATTCAGTTCCGTAAGCAATATCTGAAAGGACGCATGCATGGACAATTCATCAGCATGGTAGCTGACTGACACTGTTCCTACCGGAGGTTAGGAGTCAGTGTATGCAGAGGGGACCTTGTTCAACTTATCCTCTCTGTCTAGCTTCAGCTCTCTTCCTCAGAGCTTATGAGTAATAACAGTAATTCACTTCTAAGCATGGACTGGCACAAAAATCAGCATTGCCCAAAAATGGCAGGATGGGTTAGGATTCCAGGCGCTCTCTTTCTCTCTTTGGTCTTTGTCCTGAGCTCACATGTTACTCCTCTCCATTCCCCCTCCAAGAGACAACTCACTCTCCCTGCTGTTGGGTCCCTCCCACACTCCTGAGGGTTGTGCAACTTGGCAAAACTACTAGAAATTTGGCTTAAAACAACTGATGCAACTCTGCTAAATCTGCTGAAGGTCTGCTTGATAACCAAAATCGCATCTCTTCTGTACAATTTAACCCATGTATCTCTGCATAGTCTGAGCTTATGCAAGGTTCTGCAAATATAAGGCAGTGCAATACGGGATACACATAATATATATTATGCATGTGAAAAATATGCTTTATGCAGCCACATGATAACTTTGCACTGGGGTGTAATAAGGACTCTGGTTCTGGAACACTACAAGTGCAGCTTTTTAAACTATCAAACACACTTGGAAACTGGAGGAAACTCTGATAGGAAGAGGTGTGGCAGACCAAAGGCCACTACAAAATAAGATGAAACGTTTTTGAGAGTCAACTGATTGCATGATCGGCGCCTCACAGCACAAAATCTTTATGCACAGCTTAATGCTGAACAAAATAAACAAATTTCCATTTCAATTGTGAAGAGATTTCTGTTATGGCACTCGACCCCCCGAGCGCCAGGTGGGGTGCCCTGAACTTCCCGCACCCCACTGTCCCTGCCTACTTGCCACGGCCCTGGCTAACCCCAGGCAGACAACTGGACGGCGGTCCCTACCCAGGCTAGGGACCTGGCGACTGCACGGAAACAACTAACTAACGGGGGACAGACTGCCGACAGAAAAGGCAGATGAAATGGCCAAACAGGAACAGACTGAGCTAAGACAAAGCTTACGGAAAGGAGACTGACTAGCAACCTAGCGAGCTGACTGAGGGGAAACAACAGACAGGACAGACTAGCAGCAGACAGAACCAATAACTGGCCGTGAGCTCAGGTCACTGCCAGCCTTATAACTACAAGACTCTGCCCGGGGGTGGAGTGGGAGGAGCCAACTCCCCCCACTGCTGCATAAGAAAGGCGGAGGAGTGCGGGCGGCACCCTATGGGCGGACACGCCCACGCCGCCACCCACCGGCCGCCCCACGTCACCTGGAGAGCCCTGACCCCAGAGCTCCAGGACGCCGGAGCCGTCACCGGAGCGGCGCGTGCCGACCGCAGGACCCTGCGCCGCCCTGCATGGTAACAATTTCTATCTGCAAGTTTGAGAGTAAGAGAGAGTATCAGTAAGAAAGCCACTGCTAAGATTGCAAATAAAAAAAGGAGCACCTCCAATGGACTACTGCAGAGTTGAAGAGGGTCTTATGGCCTCATGAATCAAAATTTTACATCTTTGGTACATCACACAGGGTTGTTGTACATCATTGAGAAGGTTAAAGAATGGTTCCTGAGTGTTTGACACTGAATGTCAAACATGGAGAATGAAGCGTAATGGTATGGGGCTCTTTTGCTGGTTCCAGAGCTGGCAACTTGCACAGTGTAATTGGCACACTGGACTAAAAAAGTTACCACAGCATTTTGATCTGCTATGCAATACCCTCTTGTGTATGCCTAGTTGGTCATGGATTCAAATTACAGCAATACAATGATCCAAAACATACTTCTAGGTTACATCAGAACTACTTAAGAAGACAAGAAGAAGGTAGGCTTCAAAGAATGGACTGACCTACACAGTCTCCATATTTAAATCCCATTGAGCTTGTTTGTGAATTTACTGGAAAGAAGAGAGAATGCAAAGCAACCTACAAGTGCAAGACACTGTAAAACAATGGAAACCTAACAGAATGGAAGAAAACAGAAAGCTACCTTTCAGTTAAAAAAAAAACAAAAAAACCAAACATTGAAATCACCTGGGAAAAAACGAAAATGTTAATTTCCAATTTAATTCCCCTTTGCTGCTCCAGAAATAGAACAGAGAAACAGAATTGGGAAGCAGACGCACATTTCTGTATGTTGGTCCTTAAATATTTCACTCCCTGGACTCCCTGTTCTCTCACCCTTGAACCCCTAATGTAGTTTATAGGGCTCAAAGGTGATGGCAGTATTCCTTTACAGTGTGTTTATTCTGAAATGCAGTATTTCAGAATAAAACATATATGGGGACAATGGGCATACTTATCTTGGCTTCCCTTTAATAAAATTTCTCTATTGTATTTGTCTGATTCTTTAATTATGTGTAAATTAATTTGGGTCTTTATATGGCACATCACCAATTCCTTCTTTTAATAACTATCTACTTTCCCAAATATACTGCTGTGAAAATAATAACTTGAGACTGAAGTAAGAAGTTTATTTCCAATACTGTGGATGATTCATAAAGTTTAGGGTGGTGGTGGTGGGGGGTTGTGTTAGAAGTTTACTTGGGTCTGAAAGCTATAGAATATTTTCTCCTATTTGGAGGAAACATCACCTTTAAGAGCGTGATTAGTCATCACTGGGACAGGGGGGTTCCTTTAAATGAAATACAATTTCACTGTGAAAGTGCCGCAGAAATATTAGATTAGATAATCTGTTCCATTATTAAAATATATCTTTTATTATAGGACTTTATTTAAAATAAGCTATATCACACCACCAAATGGCCCAGCACACATCAAGAAACTAGATGAACATCCGGGAGCTGGTCTCATCATTGGCTTATAGCCTAGCGAATCAGACGAGTGGATGGGCGGAGCCTCCCGCTTATAAGGGAGGCTCGGCACGGACCTTGCCAGGGATGTCAGTAGGGGCTAAGACGCCGTGAAGTGCAGACATAGAGGTGTTTGAGGAGTGTAGGGCTCTTGCTGGAGGCTACAATCAAGTATAGTTTCTATCAACTCTAGGGTGTGAATGTACGTCCAGACTTCCAACTAGATAAGCACAGATTGCCCAAAACTGAGAGATATGTTATCTGAATTTCTCAGGGCTTTATCTGTACTATCTTAAGTGGATGCTCTGACTACTATCAGTCCTCCTAGCCTAAAAACAGAGCACTCTTACACTGATATATTAAACAGTGCGATCTTTAGCCGTTGGGCATAAACACTTTGGAGATGTGTGTATAAGCATCAAATACCACATCATCCACATATTTGATGCAAGTGCCAACATCGGCTCTGATCGCAAAAAGAGGGGATACCCCATATAATTGAGTTACACTCTTTAACCCTCTGAACTACTCCATCACAAGTACTAGAAACACTTCAGGCAATTCTGTGCCCAGGCAAATATACCACTATGTTAAATACAGTATAAATCAGTGGTATTATCGGTCGCAGGCGCCGACCACCTGTACCTCTAGAAGGACAATATAAATAATCACGAACTAACTACATATAAGTGTTATAAGCCCTATGAACCATTTTTCATTTGGGGCATTTAAGTACAAAAGACAGAGGCTATTTGTCTTGATCCTGATGAATCGGCTCACTTATTACATCAGGGCCGTAGAAACGCGTCGATTAAATATTATTTGTCTATCATCCTTAGCCTTCTGAAATAAAATTTATACCGTTATTACCACTGTATAAATAGTAATATAACCGTACCTGTAAATCTATTAAGGGAACGGTAATTAACATCGGTATAGCAGATCACCACGATAAAGGTGATATACCTTTCCCCTGTCCTGTATGTTCTTTGGGTGTTTGTATGTTTATGCTCGTCTAGTTTCTTGATGTGTGCTGGGCCATTTAGTGGTGTGATATAGCTTATTTTAAATAAAGTCTTATAATAAAAGTTATATTTTAATAATAGAACAGATTATCTAATCTAATATTTCTGGGGCACTTTCACTGTGAAATTTTAAGAGCGTGATTAACTTGATTTCTCCATGAAATGTGCTATTATTGAGGAAAAGTAGCAAAACTTACGTTTTTTTACTACTTAAAACAATACTACTTAAAATCACTATACATTTATGGCATTGCCACAATCACAGCAGCTCATAGAATAAAGGTTATATATAATTTATTCCTTACAGTCAATCAAAAATGAAGTAAATATAGTGGAATCGCTTTTTTTAAAGTTAACGAAAGTTGATATTTTAAATGTATCCCAGATCAGTGCGGTGGAAAAAGCCATTCTTGGAATGCAACAGTAAAAAAGATGAGAAAATGCTTTGCCATGAAGACACACTTCATAATGTATACGGAGAAAAGTCTAATTAATTTAACAACTTAGAATTAAGTTTCTTTATTATATTATGGAGCAGAGGTATCAATGGGAATTTGTGTAGGCTCTGGTCACACTAACATTAGAACTTCTGACTATGCCAATAATTCCACACCGAAGAATCCTAACTTGTAGCCTGTTCATCGACATTATTATTTGCATTGGCTCTTCTCTCTGGACAATAGAATAAAGGATCTTTATCACGTTCATATGACATAATGGAGCATATGAAGAGGGTTTATCTTACTTTGACAATCAATTTAAAGGGGTAATTCAGAACTTGCAACGAGGATCCATTTTGTAACCAAATTCTTATACACGCTATAGTGTATAAACATCAAACTATATATGTGCCAGTTGTGCTTTAGGGGCAATACTAAGTCTAAGTCAATTGCATCTAAATATTTTTAGGTCTTCAAGATACAGATAAATTACACATAATCTGTTATAGCAGATCTCAAGATGTTATCCACATAACTCACATTTTTTGATATCAGGACAGGTGAAAATTTGCTCCAGAATGATGAAATTTGTCCACTGTTGTCTTCCTTCTCTGTGCTGTAAAGAGGCCCTAAATATCAATATATATTAGTCAGTTAACCAATGACATATGTTTGCTGGCTGACAGCTCATAAACAATTATACAGTCTTGAACAATTATCTTTTCCTGTACCTCCCTCTCATATACTCAAGGCAAAACAAATTAAAACTATTGAACTAGTGCCAGACTATTGAAATATAAAAACTAGTCCATCAAATAAGTAGGGAAAATAAAGAAAGATAGTACACAACGCAAGGACACCCAATCACACAGTAAGGGGCAAATCTACTTCACTGTTATACAAATGCCAATTTGACCAATAATACTGCCATACAGTGATCATATATTGATCAGATACCAGGCTCATACAAGCGATCTGTAGAGTATGATCACATTACAGATTACACAAATTAATACAGTATTGATCAAACGCAGTCACAGTCATAGGTGATGTCTTCTCTGATTGGAGTCATACACTTTCCTTTTCTTCTGTATCCAGCTTAGACTGCAATGATGACTTCTTCAGAACACTGCATTGTTTGCTGTTCAGGCATTTTTGTTCTCTCGGTATTGCAACCAATGGTTACCCACTAGAGAAATACAGAGAAATCCAGACCTTAGCACCATGCAGGTTTACTGAGAGGGAAATGCTACTGTTTGTGTTGTAGGATAATGGAACCTGATGGCTGTGGCCTCTGATTGGCTGCAGTGGTCAAGTGGTAGCTGTTCCAAAACAGCGAGCGGGAGGACCACATGGGCTGTAGCTCTGAACCACCAGGGAAGAGGATGAGTAATTACTGCTGCTTTTATTATTTTAACACATTTGGATACCTTTTTTAAAAATTGTATAACACCTGGAAACTCCTTTATCACTGATAAATGTAAAGCTATGCACATGGGAAAAGAAGAATACAGGTCAACATTACACACTAAATGGGAAAAAGAAAACGTTTGGTATCGTGTTAGCCAGTAGAGCAAAATGTAATTGTTCTCAGCAAGAGAAACCAAGTAATCTTGTAGATATGATACCTTTTAATGGCTAACAAAAAACATGATGTTATAGTGAGCTTTCGAACCTACTTGGGGTTCTTCCTCAGACATAATGGAATAGATCCAAAGAGGTGTGTATATATATATATATATATATATATATATATATATACACACAGACATGGTGTGATTAATTTGCTCCTAATACAATACCAGAACAGGATGAGTAGGGGAGTAAATACATAATTAGTCTACTGATAAGGGATGTGAAAGTTTTATGGTCCCAAAATTAGTGTCAGGGGGTCACCAGGCCAGAGTGTTACCTGTGCAATAGATTTCTTATAATCAGCAGTCATGCATGAAGTCTCTTGAAAAATTTAGGCCTATGTTGAAAGTGTCAAAGGTGGTTATAAACTTGTACTCCCAAATTCTTCTATGATGCTGAGATTTGAAGTCGCCTTTTTATATAGTAACTTTCATATTTTCTATGTTGTGTCCGTGATTAGAAAAGTGCTCCACCATAGGTAATTCTGTCTTTCTTTCTTTAATTGTGAGGCAGTGAGACCTTATCCTCGCTTTTAGGTTTTGTCTGGTTTCTCCAACATAAAGACCCCCAACAGGATATTTACTGCACAGAATCAGGTACACAACATTGGACGTGGAACATGTGAATGTCCCAGGGATCTTATAGTCCTGCTGTGTGTTGAAGGATCTGTATCCTGTCTGCGGTCAGTACATGTAACCGGGTCTTGCAGCTCCTTATATTACAGGGATAAGTTCCTTTTTGTGTGTCAGAGGGCAATGCACTTCTGATTATAAAGTCCCTCAAATTAGGAAGTTGCATGTAACATAAGAGGGGAAGGTCCAGGTATATGGTTTTCAGACCGTCATCCTTGTGTAGGGTATGATGGAGTTTCCTTGCAGGTTTTCTTAGTACCTCTAGCTGCGGTACACAGAGAACAAAGAAAACGATTGAGTACCTTCAGTAGTGACCTACAATCCGCAGCAAGAGGTACTAAGGAAAACTGCAAGGCACCCCAGAAATATTGCATTTGTAGGGAGGAATGGTCCAAAAATCCATGAGCAGTACAATTGTTTGTGTATTATTGGTTTACCTACATTGTGCTTTTCAATAATTGCATTTTAGTTAAGAGAATCAAACTACATTTAATTAGTAATCAACTCTGAAATTATGGTAATTCCAAGGCATTCACCTAATTTTGTTTTGCAACTGTAAGTCCTCAATTTATTTGGTTTCACAATTCAATGACAGGATACATGTTGAAGCAGAGAGAGGAAATCATAATGCCAAAACTCTGCCAACATTGAGATGCTGTAGTTTAATAGGCATGGGAATAAACATGCTCTGCATATTTTTACATTGGCCTGTAATTAAGGATCACATGTTTATGTAACAGCCCTGGAGTTTGATGCCAAGTAGGAACCTTGCATGAAACTAAATGAGAATAACAAATATAACTAATCATTTTCCTTCAACTATGAAGAAGCAGTGGATTTTACAAAAATAAGGAAGAAAAAAAAAACTACTCCACAAAGTGTGAAATAGACACATTCTTAGAGATCTTTCAGGCGGGTATAGGTGCAAATACGCAAGTTTCAGCAAAACATATTTGTGAGGTGAACAAGGTTGATTTGCGTGTGTATCGGCACATTGTACTGTACATTGTTGCATATGCAGGGCCAGTTCACATGTGTGTGCAACACATCCCTATCCGGATTTAAAAAGCTATTTAGCCTAATGAGGTCCAGATTTGTTCTTTTTTTTCATGTAATTGTGCAACATATTGGGCATCCCATTGCGTATTGCGTGTGCATTTGTGCACCTCCCATCGACTCCTATGGGGCCTTTGGTGTGCAAATATGCACTAAAATAGAGTATGTTGTGTTTTTATTCATGTACAAACACTGAAATGAGAATGAACCCATTGAAATTAATGGACTCTATTCTCTGCATAGTGCACACAAATACATCTGTGTGAGTCAGCCCTTAATGTTCTTCTCCTCCAGCTGTTATATTTAAAGGGGTTGTCCCGCGGCAGCAAGTGGGTCTATACACTTCTGTATGGCCATATTAATGCACTTTGTAATGGACATTGTGCATTAATTATGAGCCATACAGAAGTTATAAAAAGTTTTTCACTTACCTGCTCCGTTGCTGGCGTCCTCGTCTCCATGGTTGCCGTCTAATTTTCGCCGTCTAATGGCCAAATTAGACGCGCTTGCACAGTCCGGGTCTTCTTATCTTCTCAATGGGGCTCCGTGTAGCTCCGCCCCGTCACGTGCCGATTCCAGCCAATCAGGAGGCTGGAATTGGCAATGGACCGCACAGAAGCCCTGCGGTCCACAGAGGGAGAAGATGCCGGCGGCCATCTTCACCGGGTAAGTAAGAAGTCACCGGAGCGCGGGGATTCAGGTAAGCGCTGTCCGGTGATCTTTTTTAACCCCTGCATCGGGGTTGTCTCGCGCCGAACGGGGGGGGGGGGGGGCGCGGGACAACCCCTTTAACACGGAGTATATCCAAAGTCACGATCCACATTCACTTCCATATTTTCACTGTTGATATTTATGTTTGAGTTTAGTACTCCTTTTTGTACCACAGCATATTGTTCTAAAGCTGCACATACACATTAGACTGAGGGCTCATTCACACAGACGTGTAATATGAAGTGAATAGAACCCATTTATATCAATAGATTCATTCACATGTGCATATTTTTCTCATTACTTTCGGTCATAAGGAAAAATATGCAGCATGTCCTATTTTGATGTGTTTTATGCACCAAAATAGGCTGTAGAAGTGAATGGGCCAGCACAAAGTCCTGTGTCTTCACTGTGTATTTACGCATAAACACAATGGCCCTTCTGCATATTTTTTTGCGAGTAAATACACTGCATATTTAGGCATGCAAAAACCCTACATAAGGGTCAAAATATGCAGGGAATAAGGGCTCCTTTACGCAGGTGTATTTTTCATTCGTATTTTGTGAGCCAAAGCCAGGAATGGCTCCAAAATACGGAAGAAATGTTGCCATTACACATTTTCTCTGTACCTTCCACTTTTGGTTTTGGCTCACAAAATACTGATGAAAAATACGCCCATGTGAAGGAGCCCTTAGTGATTTTTGGTTTGTAAATACCCTGCGCATTCACAGACCAAAACGCTTACACACATGTGAAAGAGCCCTAAAGTTAATGAAGACTGACAATTTCAACCAAAATGATCTACTGTTGGGTTAAATTCAACAATTTGTTTGAACAAGTGATGACAGACTGTCATCGTCTAGAAAGAAGTTGGCAATGTCTGAAATTTCACATTTTCTTTTAACTTCAGCAGGGCACTTACTGTATAAACTTTTGATAACCTTAAATGCTCTATTTCACTATGTTCAATGAGGAATTGTGCAGCCATTAACATATTAATTATTAGTAATAAGAATGTATTTGTCCTGTCAGCAATAATTAATTGAAGAGGAAACCGGTGCCAGACATATTTGGCAACAGAGGAACAAAGGGATTAGTCATTAAAATTCAGCGTGCCTGATGCTTCTTTTCTATGATATTATTTAAGGCCAATTTACATGCAATGATTATCGCTCAAAATTTGCTCAAAAGCCGTTGTTTTAGCGATAATCATTGTGTGTAAATGTTCCTATCTTTCACTCTTGGGCTGAGCGATAATTTTTAGGTGAGCATAAAATCCATAGTTCAGCCGGAGAGAAGATAACACAGACCGCATGCTGTGTTTGCTGTAAAATAGCACAGTCTGCAGCATTATTTTTCCATCCTGAAAAAGAGAAACCTGACAGAAAGAAAGCAAACTGAAGATTTTCTGGAATTGACTTTCTTCTAATCTCTGCATAGTCTGAGCTTATGCAAGGTTCTGCAAATATAAGGCAGTGCAATACGGGATACACATAATATATATTATGCATGTGAAAAATATGCTTTATGCAACCACATGATAACTTTGCACTGGGGTGTAATAAGGACTCTGGTTTTGGAACACTACAAGTGCAGCTTTTTAAACTATCAAACACACTTGGAAACTGGAGGAAACTCTGATAGGAAGAGGTGTGGCAGACCAAAGGCCACTACAAAATAAGATGACATGTTTTTGAGAGTCAACTGATTGCATGATCGGCGCCTCACAGCACAAAATCTTTATGCACAGCTTAATGCTGAACAAAATAAACAAATTTCCATTTCAATTGTGAAGAGATTTCCGTTACGGCACTCTGACCCCCCGAGCGCCAGGTGGGGTGCCCTGAACTTCCCGCACCCCACTGTCCCTGCCTACTTGCCACGGCCCTGGCTAACCCCAGGCAGACAACTGGACGGCGGTCCCTACCCAGGCTAGGGACCTGGCGACTGCACGAAAACAACTAACTAACGGGGGGCAGAGTGCCGACAGAAAGGGCAGATGAAATGGCCAAACAGGAACAGACTGAGCTAAGACAAAGCTTAGGGAAAGGAGACTGACTAGCAACCTAGCGAGCTGACTGAGGGGAAACAACAGACAGGACAGACTAGCAGCAGACAGAACCAATAACTGGCCATGAGCTCAGGTCACTGCCAGCCTTATAACTACAAGACTCCACCCGGGGTGGAGAGTGGGAGGAGCCAACTCCCCCCACTGCTGCATAAGAAAGGCGGAGGAGTGCGGACGGCACCCTACGGGCAGACACGCCCACGCCGCCACCCACTGGCCCCACGTCACCTGGAGAGCCCTGACCCCAGAGCTCCAGGACGCCGGAGCCGACGCCGGAGCAGCGCGTGCTGACCGCAGGACCCTGCGCCGCCCTGCATGGTAACAATTTCTATCTGCAAGTTTGAGAGTAAGAGAGAGTATCAGTAAGAAAGCCACTGCTAAGATTGCAAATAAAAAAAGGAGCACCTCCAATGGACTACTGCAGAGTTGAAGAGGGTCTTATGGCCTCATGAATCAAAATTTTACATCTTTGGTACATCACACAGGGTTGTTGTACATCATTGAGAAGGTTAAAGAATGGTTCCTGAGTGTTTGACACTGAATGTCAAACATGGAGAATGAAGCGTAATGGTATGGGGCTCTTTTGCTGGTTCCAGAGCTGGCAACTTGCACAGTGTAATTGGCACACTGGACTAAAAAGGTTACCACAGCATTTTGATCTGCTATGCAATACCCTCTTGTGTATGCCTAGTTGGTCATGGATTTAAATTACAGCAATACAATGATCCAAAACATACTTCTAGGTTACATCAGAACTACTTAAGAAGACAAGAAGAAGGTAGGCTTCAAAGAATGGACTGACCTACACAGTCTCCATATTTAAATCCCATTGAGCTTGTTTGTGAATTTACTGGAAAGAAGAGAGAATGCAAAGCAACCTACAAGTGCAAGACACTGTAAAACAATGGAAACCTAACAGAATGGAAGAAAACAGAAAGCTACCTTTCAGTTAAAAAAAAAACAAAAAAACCAAACATTGAAATCACCTGGGAAAAAACGAAAATGTTAATTTCCAATTTAATTCCCCTTTGCTGCTCCAGAAATAGAACAGAGAAACAGAATTGGGAAGCAGACGCACATTTCTGTATGTTGGTCCTTAAATATTTCACTCCCTGGACTCCCTGTTCTCTCACCCTTGAACCCCTAATGTAGTTTATAGGGCTCAAAGGTGATGGCAGTATTCCTTTACAGTGTGTTTATTCTGAAATGCAGTATTTCAGAATAAAACATATATGGGGACAATGGGCATACTTATCTTGGCTTCCCTTTAATAAAATTTCTCTATTGTATTTGTCTGATTCTTTAATTATGTGTAAATTAATTTGGGTGTTGTTTATATGGCACATCACCAATTCCTTCTTTTAATAACTATCTACTTTCCCAAATATACTGCTGTGAAAATAATAACTTGAGACTGAAGTAAGAAGTTTATTTCCAATACTGTGGATGATTCATAAAGTTTAGGGTGGTGGTGGTGGGGGGTTGTGTTAGAAGTTTACTTGGGTCTGAAAGCTATAGAATATTTTCTCCTATTTGGAGGAAACATCACCTTTAAGAGCGTGATTAGTCGTCACTGGGACAGGGGGGGGGGTTCCTTTAAATGAAATACAATTTCACTGTGAATAGAACCCATTTATATCAATAGGTTCATTCACATGTGCATATTTTTCTCATTACTTTCGGTCATAAGGAAAAATATGCAGCATGTCCTATTTTGATGTGTTCTATGCACCAAAATAGGCTGTAGAAGTGAATGGGCCAGCACAAAGTCCTGTGTCTTCACTGTGTATTTACGCATAAACACAATGGCCCTTCTGCATATTTTTTTGCGAGTAAATACACTGCATATTTAGGCATGCAAAAACCCTACATAAGGGTCAAAATCTGCAGGGAATAAGGGCTCCTTTACGCAGGTGTATTTTTCATTCGTATTTTGTGAGCCAAAGCCAGGAATGGCTCCAAAATACGGAAGAAATGTTGCCATTACACATTTTCTCTGTACCTTCCACTTTTGGTTTTGGCTCACAAAATACTGATGAAAAATACGCCCATGTGAAGGAGCCCTTAGTGATTTTTGGTCTGTAAATACCCTGTGCATTCACAGACCAAAACGCTTACACACATGTGAAAGAGCCCTAAAGTTAATGAAGACTGACAATTTCAACCAAAATGATCTACTGTTGGGTTAAATTCAACAATTTGTTTGAACAAGTGATGACTGACTGTCATCGTCTAGAAAGAAGTTGGCAATATCTGAAATTTCACATTTTCTTTTAACTTCAGCAGGGCACTTACTGTATAAACTTTTGATAACCTTAAATGCTCTATTTCACTATGTTCAATGAGGAATTGTGCAGCCATTAACATATTAATTATTAGTAATAAGAATGTATTTGTCCTGTCAGCAATAATTAATTGAAGAGAAAACCGGTGCCAGACATATTTGGCAACAGAGGAACAAAGGGATTAGTCATTAAAATTCAGCGTGCCTGATGCTTCTTTTCTATGATATTATTTAAGGCCAATTTACATGCAATGATTATCGCTCAAAATTTGCTCAAAAGCCGTTGTTTTAGCGATAATCATTGTGTGTAAATGTTCCTATCTTTCACTCTTGGGCTGAGCGATAATTTTTAGGTGAGCATAAAATCCATAGTTCAGCCGGAGAGAAGATAACACAGACCGCATGCTGTGTTTGCTGTAAATAGCACAGTCTGCAGCATTATTTTTCCATCCTGAAAAAGAGAAACCTGACAGAAAAAAAGGAAACTGAAGATTTTCTGGAATTGACTTTCTTCTAATGAAGGAACTACATAGGTGTGAAAACCTGTTATGGGTGATTGTCGCATAAGAACTTGGAGAAACTTTACAAAGAATAGTAGTTCCAGTTCATTGTTAACAATATCCCAGTTTGTCCCATTATATTGTACTAGCTGATATACCCGGCTTCGCCCAAGTTAATTTGGTACTGGTGTTTATCTGGTAGTCACACGGAAATCTTATGAAGTCGTGGTTACTTTAGAGATACCGGAAAAACATATGTTCACCATTTTGCATAGTTCTCTGCGTTACCCAGGAAACACCAAGGGAGGTAACCATGCGACGTTTCCTTTATATAAAATGACATCAGGAAGTGAGAGAATTCGATTCCATATGTAAAATGTGGACGCTAATTCTTTTGCGCCTAGAATTGAACAATCGAGTTGGGACCCATTAGCTTTTCCTATTTATGACATAATCAATGCTTGTGCCAAATTTCACATTTCTATGACACCGGAAAGTGAGAAAATTACAATCCGTACATAAAATTTGGACGCTAATTCTTTTGCGCTAGAATTGAATATTCGAGTTAGGACCAATTAGCTTTTCCTATTTATGACATAATCAATGCTCGTGCCAAATTTCACGTTTCTATGACACTAGAAAGTGAGAAAAATACATTCCGTACGTAAAATTTGGACGCTAATTCTTTTGCGCTTAGAATTAAACAATCGAGGTTAACTTTTCCTATTTATGACATAATCAATGCCCGTGCCAAATTTTAAGTTTCTATGTGAGAAAATTAGATTCCGTACGTAAAATTTGGACGCTAATTCTTTTGCGCTAGAATTGAATATTCGAGTTAGGACCAATTAGCTTTTCCTATTTATGACATAATCAATGCTCGTGCCAAATTTCACCTTTCTATGACACTGGAAAGTGAGAAAAATACATTCTGTACGTAAAATTTGGACGCTAATTCTTTTGCGCTTAGAATTAAACAATCGAGGTTAACTTTTCCTATTTATGACATAATCAATGCCCGTTCCAAATTTCATGTTTCTATGACACCAAGAAGTGAGAAAATTAGATTCCGTGCATAAAATTTGGACGCTAATTCTTTTGCGCATAGAATTGAATAATCGAGTTGGGACCTACTAGCTTTTCCTATTTATGACATATTCAATGCCCATGGCAAATTTTAAGTTTCTATGTGAGAAAATTACATTACGTATGTAAAATTTGGACGCTAATTTTTTTGCGCGTAGAATTAAATAATCGAGTTGCGATGCATTAGCTTTTCCTATTTATGACATAATCAATGCCCATGCCAAATTTCGCGTTTCTATGACACTGGAAAGTGAGAAAAATACATTCCGTACGTAAAATTTGGACGCTAATTCTTTTGCACATAGAATAGAATAATCGAGTTGCGACCCATTAACTTTTCCTATTTATGACATATTCAATGCCCGTGCCAAATTTCGAGTTTCTATGACATCGGGAAGTGAGAGAATTAGATTCCGTACGTAAAATTTGGACGCTAATTCTTTTGCGCATATAATTGAATAATCGAGTTGGGACCCATTAGCTTTTCCTATTTATAACATAATCAATGCTCGTGCCAAATTTCACGGTTCTATAACACCGGAAAGTGAGAAAATTACATTCCGTACGTAAAATTTGGACGCTAACTATTTTGCGCATAGAATTGAATAATCGAGTTGGGACCCATTAGCTTTTCCTATTTATGACATAATCAATGCTCCTGCCAAATTTCGAATTTCTATGACACCGGGAAGTGAGAGAATTAGATTCCGTACGTAAAATTTGGACACTAATCCCTTTGCGCATAGAATTGAATAATTGAGTTGGGACCTATTAACTTTTCCTATTTATGACATATTCAATGCGCGTGCCAAATTTTAAGTTTCTATGACATTGGGAAGTGAGAAATTTAGATTACGTACGTAAAATTTTGACGCTAATTCTTTTGCGCTAGAATTTAATCTAGTTGGGACCCAATTACTTTTCCTATTTTGGAGATAATCTATGCTTGTGCCAAGATTCATGTTTCTACGACATCGGGAAGTTGGAGAACTTTTGGCGAGTCAGTCAGTGAGTGAGTGAGTCAGTCAGTGAGTCAGTGAGGGCTTTCAGCTTTATATATATAGATTATATGTGCTTCATGAGGACCCCAAGGTTTATCAAATTGTAGTTTCTTATTAAATTGTCTTTTTTTAAAAATATGATAGAATGAACTGAGTATGAATTTTGAACGGTAAGGTCTAGAGTACATTATTTACTAATCAGTGTACCTATTTTCTACAATTCCTTAAAAAAAGGGTATATTTAACATTACTTTGCAATGTATATGTAGAACAGTTAATTCATTTTGCAGATTAGGATTGAAGTTTTAATACATTTAATACCTGAATAAATTTAAGGGATTCAGTTATATTTACTAACTGCATAAAAATGTGTGAGGTTCCTGGCACCCTGCACCCTATTTTTTTATCTGTCATAGGTGTATTAGTTGGAGTATATAGCTTAGATTCTAATTTCCTGGAATGTATTTGAAGCTAAGGCCCTAAAGGCCCATTTACACGCAACAATTATCACTCAAAATTTGTTCAAACAGCCAAAAACGAGCGATAATCATTACATGTAAATGAGGACATCATGCACTTTTCGTTTGAACAATGATTTTAAGGTGAACTTCATCCATCCTTCAGCTACTGAGAGGTAAAGCAAACACATTTATCTCTCAGTAAATCCCACAATCTTATGTGCATGGGAGTCGGCAGATAACAATGTAATCTGCTGGCAGCCACAAGGAGAGCAATGCTGCTGTTTACACAGTTGGGCGTGTGATTAATCACATGCTGGGCTCTGTAAGCAGCTCCTGGAGGCCCTTTTACATGCAAATGAAAATAATAAAGTGTTAATGGCCATTAATGACCGTTAACACTTTATGCAAATTGATCTTTCAATCTTTCAGTTGTTTAAAAGATTATCTCTGCACGTAAATGGGCCTTAAGAGAAGTAAGTCTAATTCAGGGTAAGACCCATTTTAAGGACGCTCACTTGGATGTGGCAGATCTTTTTATTAAAAAATGTGTTAAGACCCTTGCACTTTTATGCAGTTACATAGAATCATAGAATGGTAGAGTTGGAAGGGACCTCCAGGGTCATCTGGTCCAACTCCCCGCTCAGTGCAGGAGTCATTAAATCATCCCAGACAGATATTTGTCCAGCCTTTGTTTGAACACTTCAATTGAAGGAGAACTCACCACCTCCCGTGGTAACCTGTTCCACTTATTGATCCCCCTCACCGTCAGAAAGTTTTTTCTAATATCTAATTTGTGTCTCCTCCCTTTCAGCTTCATCCTATTGCTTCTAGTCTTTCCTTGTGCAAATGAGAATAGGGCTGATCCCTTTGCACTGTGACGGCCCTTCAGATATTTGTAGACTGCTATTAAGTCTCCTCTCAGCCTTATTTTTTGCAAGCTAAACATTCCCAGATCTTTTAACCATTCCTCATAGGACATGATTTGCAGACTGCTCACCATCTTGGTAACTCTTCTCTGAACTTGCTCCAGTTTATCTTTGTCTTTTTTAAAGTGGGGTACCTAGAACTGGACACAGTATTCCAGATGAAGTCTGACTAAGGAAGAGTAGAGGCGGATAATTACCTAACGTGATTTAGACTCTATGCTTCTCTTAATACATCCCAGAATTGTGTTTGCCTTTTGGGCTGCTGCATCACATCGTTGATTCATGTTCAGTCTATGATAAATTAGTATAGCCAGTTCTTTTCCACATGTGGTGCTACTTAGCCCAATTCCTCCCATTCTGTATGTGCTTTTTAAATTTTTCTTGCCCAGATGTAGGACTTTGCATTTCTCCTTGTTAAATACCATTCTGTTAGACGTCACCCACTGTTCAAGCTTTTCTAGATTTTTTTGCATACGCTCCCTCTCTTCCATAGTGTTAGCTATCCCTCCTAGCTTTGTGTCATCGGCAAATTTGATCAGTTTCCCATCAATTCCCTTCTCCAGATCATTTATAAAAATGTTGAACAACACTGGGCCTAGGACATAGCCTTGTGGAACCCCACTTGATACATTCTTCCACTTGGATGTACAGCCATTTATGACCACTCTTTGGGTACGATCACTCAGCCAGTTGTGAATTCACTTAACAGTTGTCTTGTCAATCCCATATTTGGTCATTTTTTCAATAAGTATGGTATGAGATACTTTGTCAAATGCTTTACTAAAGTCAAGATATACTATATCCACTGCATTTCCCTGATCAACCCAGTCAGTGATTCTGTCATAGAAGGAAATTAGATTCATCTGGCATGACTTGTTTGTTACAAACCCATGCTGGCTATGATTAATTACTCCCTTTTTATCCAAGTATTTGCATACATGTTGTTTAATAATTTGTTCAAACATATTTCCCGGTATAGAAGTCAGGCTCACAGGTCTGTAGTTTCCTGGATCCACCTTCTTCCCTTTTTTAAACATAGGGACAACATTTGCCCTTTTCCAATCTTCTGGGACTTCTCCTGTTCCCCAGGAATTTTCAAAGATTATGGCGAGTGGTTCAGCAATTACCTCCGCTGCTTCCTTTAGTATCCTAGGATGTAATTCATCTGGACCTTGAGAATTGAATTCATTTAAGTTAGCTATGTGTTCCCTCACCATCTCTCTGCTTATAGATAGCCAGCATTTTTTATTCCCCTAATCACACAGGGAAGATCAGTTGATGTTCCATCTACTTTCTGAGAGAAAACAGATACAAAATAGGAATTTAAAAATTCGGCCATCTCAACATCATTCTTAACCAATTCACCATTTTCATCTTGTAAGCATCCAATAGCATCTTTGACTTTTCTTTTGCTTTTGACATACCCCCCCAAATCCTTTTTTTATTGCTTTTGGCCTCTGTTGCAAGCCTCAATTTATTATTAGCTTTACCTTTTCTGCCACTTGCCCTACAGTTTCTGTAGACCGCATTATATTCTTCTTTAGATATTCCCCCCTCTTTCCATTTGCTAAACATATTTTTCTTCCTTTTTAACGTGTGCAAGTTCTGTGTTCGTCCATCCTGGTCTCTTTATATGCTTCTCATTCTTCCTTCTTTTAGGGATTATTAATAGAGATGAGCGAGTATACTCGCTAAGGCACATTACTTGAGCGAGTAGTGCCTTAGCCGAGTATCTCCCCGCTCGTCTCTAAAGATTCGGGGGCCGGCGCCGGTGACAGGTGAGTTGCGGCGGGGAGCAGGGGGGAGCTGGGGGGAGAGAGAGATCTCCCCTCCTTTCCTCCCTGCTCTCCCCCGCCACTCCCCGCCCCCCGCTGTCCCCCGAATCTTTAGAGACGAGCAGGGAGATACTCGGCTAAGGCACTACTCGCTCGATTAATGTGGCTTAGCGAGTATACTCGCTCATCTCCAATTATTAACGATTGTGCTTTGAGAATCTCATTTCGCAATATTTCCCAACTTTCTTGGACATTTCTGTCCTTAAGAACATCCAGCCATTGGATTCTTCCTATCCTCTTTCTGAGTTCATTAAAATCTGCCTTTCTGAAATCCAACCTCAAGGTTTGAGTCTTTTCAGGTCTTCCTCCTCTTTTTATCCAAAAATTCAAGGATAGCATGATCACTGCCTCCTAAGGTCCCAGCCACCCTTACTTCCTCAACCTTTTTCTCCCTGTTGGTAAAAATTAGGTCCAAGATAGCAGATCCCCTTGTTTTCTCTTCTACCTTTTGGAAGATAAAGTTGTCATAAGAGCGGATAAGAATTTTTTGGATCCATTACTTCTACCTGAGAAAGATTCCCAACAAATGTCTGCATAGTTAAAATCTCCCATAATCATTATGTCATTCTTTTTTGAGAGCTTGGCCATCTGATGTAGAAAGAGTTCATCAATATCTTCTGCTTGTCCAGGTAGCCTATAGTAAATGCCTACAATGGTGTCCTTTCTGTTGTTCCCTCCTTGTATTCTTACCCAAACAGTTTCTACAGAACTATCATGCTCTGATACTTGAGTCTCGGTGGAGATGAATGTTTTCCTAACATACAATGCAACACCTCCTCCTCTTTTTGTAGGTCTGTTTCTTATAAATAAGTTGTATCCTTCAAGCCTTGTATTCCAATCATGTCTATCATTCCACCAAGTTTCCGTGATGCCTATGACATCATATTTCTCCTCCTGTGTTAGGAGCTCCAATTCTCCTTGTTTGTTTCCCATGCTCTGGGCATTTGTGTAGAAACATTTTAATTTGTGATCGGTGTCTCTTGCTTCTCTACTTTCCTTTCTGATTTTTTTGTCTTTGTTCTTTCTTTCCACTTTTAATAGCGAGGTTCTCAAATGTATTAGTTAGCTGTATATTTTTACCTGGCCTTTCATTTCTCTTCCCATATTGTTCTAGTTTAAAGCTCTCCTAACGAGTGAAGCAAGGAGCCCACCAAATATATGCTTACCTGTTTTTGTAAGATGCAATCCGTCTCTAGCAAGCAGTCCATCGTATAGGTAATTCACTCCATGGTCTAGAAATCAAAATCTTTGCTGATGGCATCATCGACATATCCAGTTGTTTACCTCTAAAATGCTATTCCATCTTCCTATTTCATGGCCATCCACTGGAAGGATGGATGAGAAGACTACCTGAGCTCTTAGTTCCTTCACCTTCTTTCTGAACTCTTCAAAGTCTCTACAGATAGTTGCAAGGTCCTTTTTTGCAGTGTCATTTGTCCCTACATGTATTAGTAGGAATGGGTGGTGTTCTGTAGAACTGAAGAGTCTTGACAGCCTATCAGACACATCTTTTATTTGTGCACCTAGAAGACAGCACTCATGAGGTGTCAGGTCTGCAGACAGTGGTCTCTGTTCCTCTCAACAGGGAATCCCCCACAACGACCACTCTCCTTTTCTTCTTCATAACAGCACTTCTTTTTCTCCATTCAATAGGACTCTGTGTGCTTACTACACAGTTCTTCTCCTCTGTACCTCTTTCTCCTCTGCTCTGTTCTTTGTGGGTAATGTCATTTCTTGCTGTACCTTTTTCTCCTCTGCTCTGTTCTTTGTGGGTAATGTCATTTCTTGCTGTACCTCTTTCTCCTCTGCTCTGTTGTTTGTGGATAGAGTCATTTCTTGCTGTACCTCTTACTCCTCTGCTGTGTTCTTTGTGGGTAAAGTCATTTCTTGCTGTACCTCTTTCTCCTCTGCTCTGTTCTTTGTGGGTAGAGTCATTTCTTGCTGTACCTCTTTCTCCTCTGCTCTGTTCTTTGTGGGTAGAGTCATTTCTTGCTGTACCTCTTTCTCCTTCTGCTCAAGAACCTGGTACTGGTTCCTGAGCAGTATGGGTGCTGACTGACTCCTGATTCTCCTGCTTCTTTGGGTCATATGCTTCTATTCCTCTGCTTCTGCAGGTACACTGGACATTTCTTTTCCTTAAACATTGTGAAGACTTTCTTCTACTCTGTCAAGGAAATCCTCACTTTCCTTAATAATCTTCAATTTAGCTATTCTCTCCTGAAGACTATGCACCTTTTCCTCCAGTAGAGAAACAAGCTTACATTTCTGGCAGGTGAAATTTGTCTTTTCCTCTGGTAGGTCTGTAAGCATATAGCATACATTGCAGCTCACCGTATGGCTCCTCTCCTTTTCCATGTTGTCAAGTGATGTGCACTTCCAAACTTCTAAAAGTCAAGAATTGTAGTGAAGGTACTACTGATAGTGAAGATACTACTAAACGTACAACTTCGCGCGCCCAGAATGCACAGGGAATATGCAAATGAATTTCGTGCAGCTCCAATTTCTGGCCTGGCGATGTCCTCCGAGCAGCTAGACCCAAGTAATCCCGACAATCTTCCCGCTTGCAGTGATTCTTTGCTCTTCCCAGAATGCACAGGGAATATGCAAATGAACTTCCTGCAGCTCCAATTTCTGGCCTGGTAATGTCCTCCGAGGAGCTAGACCCAAGTAATCCCAACAATCTTCCCGTTTGCAGTGATTCTTTGGTCTTCCCAGAACGCACAGGGAATATGCAAATTAACTTCCTGCAGCTCCAATCTCTGTTCTAAATATAAATTGAATGACAGCTGATTGCTGTCTGTGATTGGTCACAGTGCTCGGCCAATCACAGACAGCGCTCAGCCATTCATAATTCAATGAATGGCTGAGCGCTGCCTATGATTCGCTGAGCGCTCAGCCAATCAAACACAGCCCTTTCAGCAGGCGGGGATTTGAAATCCCCACCTGCTGAATGAACTACAGAGCAGTGCAGGGGGACCAAGCGGCTAGACGTGCCTGAGCCCTGACAGTGGCGGAGTGGTGCGTATATTTAAAAAAAATCTTTTTACACATGCTAGGGATGATTTTCAGGGTAGGACTTATATTAAAAGCCCTTCTGTGAAAATTCCTGCAGGTCTTGCCATCATCCCATTGTTTTCAATGGGGCTGCAGAAGCGCCAGCCCCATTGAAAGCAATGGGAGAACATTGCGCTCCTGTGCCACAGCTGTGACAGCTGTGGCAGGGGAATTCTTCATTCCCGCGAGGAGTCCCCTTGTCACTGAACACTGTGACAGTGTTGTCACAGTGTTCAGTGATAAAGGGACTCCCCCGCGGAGATGAAGAAATTTTCTGCCACAGCTGTCACAGCTGTGGCAGAGGATCGCGATCTTCTCTGTATGTTTTCAATGGGGTCGGTGCCGCTACTGCTGGCCACATTGACCACAAGGTGAAACCCCTGGATGTGACAGCATCCAGGGGTTTTACATCCAATGAATCCCCTGCTGCAGCTGCCACAGCTGCAGCAGTGAATAGCAATGGCACCACACTTTATGTGCGAATTTTGGCAGCACACAAGTGCAAATTTTACAACGTGATGCCCGCTTTGGTTACGCAAATTTTTGACGCATGCATTTTGCGTTTGTTTCACGCAACTAAATTCGCAGCAAAAAACGCCGGTCTGACTGAGCCCTAAGAGCAGATGCTAAAATTTATCTAGACTGAATACTAGGGGTTCCCACTTATATTAATGGGCTGTCTTTGTAAAGAGGGAATGTGCTGGGTTCTCAAATTTTTTTAAAATGAATATTATTTGAACATCTTCAATACATGCTGCATATTAAATGGGCTATAGAACAAATATACAGAGGAAGTCTATACACAAATTGGTGATTGGTACATTTTTTGTACTTAACAACAGCATGAGAGGATAAAAGGATAACAAGAAGGAGAAAAAGGACAAAAAATATTTATTTAAACTGGGTTGGTTATGTATGTAATTGCAAGATGAAGACTTTGGGTATTATGACTTCGCTTTATAATAACAAATATTCAGTTCTGAGTGAGGGAATCCTTCCCGTACCTGGCAATCTAGAGAAATGTATGAATTACAGGAATATTTTAATTTTTCTGAAGCATTTAACCCTTTCCAATCCACTGTCTGACATCTTAAGACATTATGATTTAAGGCTGTACAGCTGCGATGTTGGAAGACGTTCATCTGGGTTCTCTTACTGTATATTGCCAGCCTCTCTGCTGTCAGAGCCTATCCAACGTGTCACCTCATGCAGTACTGGCTTTAGCCAGCATATATCACCGTTGTATAACGGCAGAAAAAGAGTAAGCCTTCTAGGCAAACCAGGATACAAATTGGATTGGAAAGGGTTAAGTTCACAATTAAGATGTTAGAGCTGGGGTGGGTTTATGATGTGGATAATATTATTGACACCTTGTGTGTTTTGTCAATATCTCTTTTAATTTCTCCATCTGCAAGACTCTATTAGCATATCCATCGTATATGGGTGGTTAATCAGTATATTACACTTCTGACAGAGAACTGGTAGAGTCACTTTTCCAGTTTACCAATCACACACCTGCTGGTAGCTGCTACTATGATTAGAGAAACTATTTTCCTGGCATCTGCAGGTAATCTGTTGGCATTTATAAAAACAATCTGCTGTTCTGAAGTTGGCTGTAGAGACATTTTAACTGTTTAGTAAAAAAGGGAGTACTAGGATTTCTGAAACAAGTTCGGGTGCTTTCACACATTTGCTCTGGGAATTCCATTTTCCTGCTGTTTGATACAGAAGCAATTCAGCCAAGTGAGGGGATGCCCTACTTGTCGGTCCAGATTCCTGGAGAAAGGTTCTCTGTCTTGGTGCTATTGAAAGTAGGCTTCATGGCTGCTGTTATTGTTAGAGGAGCCAATATGAAACCATTTTGCATGCTTGTTGGAATAATTTTATACATATATAGATCAAATGCAATACTATACTATATGAGAACATTATTATTATATAATGTGCATTTAGTCTGTAAAGCCACTGACCTTCTTCAATAAAGCTTTTATGATAAGGAGATGGTTCATGGCAAGGTAAGTGTGTCCAGAAAAACAACCTTTAGACCCCTTATCTTATTCCATTGTAAGGCTAACTTCAACATATGGATAATGGGTTGAATTGTCGGCTCAGCACTTTTTACTTGATGGAAGGGGGGGGGGGGGGACGGACTTTTAAATTATTTAAGCAGGAATGATCATAAAGCGGTAGATAATTTCCTTTTTGGATAGCTGGCGTATTTTAGCTGTGTATTGTGTGTATATATATATATATATATATATATATATATATATATATATATAGATATATACATATCTATATATATGCACAAAATAAAAAAGGCCTTACGCTTCAACTTGTGTCAGATCAAGGCTCTAATTGGTAACTGCAAATATTTTCCACTTTGCTTAGGTCTGTCATTTCATATTAGCTATACTTGTAATTTTCCATAACCAAAGCATTGTCAGATGTGTCTTCTGCTCACAGAGATTTTCTCCCACAGACAGTTTCCTCATTTAACAAGAAAACACTCTGCACAAACTAATAATAGTCATAGTGCACACATTCTTGATAAATATCCTTGGCCATCTGGCCGCTAAATAACCGCACTGTTGTTACAAATTATTTCCAAACTAATGAAGATGACCATTGATTGTTAAAAAATATGCTACTTAGGCCTTCTTCACACGGACGGCACAGCATTGCCGTGAGAAAATCGCAGCGATATTGCATCGCTGCACCGTGCGATATCGCTGTGTCCTCTCGCAGCAATACCACGATTTTGTAGCGCTACAGAGTCGCATGACTTTGTAGCATGACATGTGAGGATTTTTAGGGGGTGGGGCTTGAATAGGGAGGAAGGCTCCATAGGGAAACATGGGCTTCAAAACCTCGCGTGTCGTGGGGATTTCGCCGGACCCATGAGGTTTTCGTGTCTAGTTGTTGCTACAAAACATTGCTTGTGTGATGGAACCCATAGAAAAGCATGGGTTTTTCATACATGCGATTTGTAGCATTGTAGCAACGCGACAAAATCGCACGACTTTGTCACCCATGTGAAGAAGGCCTAAAAGTTACAATTTATTTTGTGGTTACAAAATAAATCAGACAGGATGTACATCTGTTTCCGTCAAGAGCAGAAAAATAGTATATCTAAAGAAAAGAGTTACAAAACAAAACTGTATTGAAAAATTAATTCAATGTATGACAAACCTCTTGTCTTATTAATAAATTGGCATACTTGCAGTATAGGGGACCGTGGTTGAAGGACCTGCGAGGAGCTGGGCTGCCTCTACTGAAACTGGGAATTGGGTCGGGTTAGGAGCTTTGGGAGCGGGGTTTTTAATGATGCGATTGGTGGGCGGTGCTTTGGGGGCAGGGCTTGGATGCGGCAATCGCTTGGGTGGGAAACTACGTACCATACTGACAGAAAAATACGGGCAGAAGCGAAAATGAATGTATTTGAAATGAAAAGGGTTTGTAAGGATGATTTATCAGTAGAGATGAGCGAGCACCGAAATGCTCAGGTGTTCGTTGCTCGAGTCGAACTTTCCGCGATGCTCGAGAGTTCGTTTCGAGTAACGGACTCTATTGAAGTCAATGGGCAACTCGAGCATTTTTGTATATGACCGGTGCTCCGCTAAGGTTTTCATTTGTGAAAATCTAGAAAGCCCAAGAAAGTGATTGAAACGACACAGAAACGGATAAAGCAGGCGAGAGGCAACATGCTGGGCTGCATCTCAGGCTCCCCGATCCCACTGTTAAGCCACAATAGCGGCAAGAGTGACCCCCCTTAACAATTTTTACTACGGACAAACCCTCATTAGCAAGGCACACCTTAGCTAAGCACCACACTACCTCCAACAAAGCACAATCACTGCCTGCATGACACTCCGCTGCCTCTTCTCCTGGGTTACATGCTGCCCAACCCCCCCGCACGACCCAGTGTCCACAGCGCACACAAAAGTGTCCCTGCGCAGCCTTCAGCTGCCCTCATGCCACACTCTGGCTGCATAGACACACCACCCTCATGTCTATTTATAAGTGCGTCAGCCATGAGGAGGAACCGGAGGCACACACTGCAGAGGGTTGGCAGGGCCAGGTAGCAACCCTCTTTAAAAGGGGCGGGGCGATAGCCCACAATGCTGTAGAGAATCAATGAGAAATTGACGTTTGATCTTCATTCCAATCCTGTGCCACCTCCGTCAGGAGCTGCAAACGTGGGCATGAGTTACATAGCTATGGGGAATCCATGTGCCCACACAGTATTCATTCTGTCTAGGTGTCGCATAGCTAAATCGACACAGCAAGGGGAAAGCCATCTGCACTCTGCCCCCTACCCAAGTCAGTCAGTGTCTTTGTGCCAGAAGGGTCAAACACCGCGATGGGAACTAAATGTGCACCAACAGCATAGGTGAGTCCTAGGCAACCCAAGACATGAACAATAAATAAATCAGAGCGGCCAAACATGGCAGACTTGCACCGCGCCGATGACATAGGCCTCAGCCCACAGCTTCAGCAATTGAAGGCATGAAGTGGACTTCGATGCTAGTTCATCTGCGACGGGCTCATTAAATCAGTTATCTTTCCTTTCACCGCTCCAATGACTGGATTAGCAGGAAAAAGCTCCACAGCCCCAACCTGGCGTACTTGCACTTTCCCCGGGACATAGGCCTCAGCCCACACCCTCAGCAAACGCAGACATGAAGCGGACTTCGATGCTAGTTCATTTGCGATGGGCTTATTAAATCAGTTACCTTTCCTTTCACCGCTCCAATGACTGGATTAGCAGGAAAAAGCTCCACAGTCCCAACCTGGCATAGTTGCACTTCCCCCGGGACATAGGCCTCAGCCCACACCCTCAGCAAACGCGGGCATGAAGCGGACTTCGATGCTAGTTCATCTGCGATGGGCTCAGTAAATCAGTTACGTTTTCTTTCCCCGCTCCAATGATTGGATTAGCCAGGAAAAAGTTGCACAGCCCCGACCTGGCGCAGTTGCAGTTCCCCCGGGACATAGGCCTTGGCCCACAGCTTCAGCAATCGTAGGCAGGAAGCGGACTTTCACTGCACCCAGGACATAGGCCTCTGCACAAACCCTCAGCAATCGGGGGGCCTAGAGCGGACTCCAATGCTAGCGTAGCTGTGAACGTCTCATTAGCGCTGTATCGCTCCTCTTGTTTGTCCCAATGCAGTGCCCCGGATAGCTGCGGTAACGTGAGATAAAATACAGGTTGGCTTCGGCCCACACTCCATGCCCTAGTCAGTCTATGTTTTTTTTCATAGTGTCAGGCAGGTACAACTCCGCTATGGCAAGTCTGTGTGGACCCACAGCATGGGTGGGTCCCAGGAAGCCACCGACGGTACATAAATTAATCCCATTGCAGTGCCCGGGATAGCTGAGGTAACGTGAGATAAAATACAGGTTGGCTTCGGCCCACACTGCATGCCCTAGTCTGTCTGGGTTTTTTTCATAGTCACAGGCAGGTACAACTTCGCCATGGGGAGTCTGTGTGCACCCACAGCATGGGTGGCTCCCTGGAACCCACTGACGGTACTATAAGGAGAATTTATGTGTTTATCAAAGAGAAGACGATCCCAGATCTCATGCAGAAGTCTGGGCCCAGGAGAAATACAAATCACACCAGCCTGTGCGGTATCAGATGATTTTCTAATTTATTCTAAGGTGTTCACAGCTTATGTACCATAAATGACATCACAGGAAAAGTATATACCTCCAAGATTAATAAGAATACATAATAGGCTGAAACGAAAATGATTAACATAAGTTACACCTCTTAAGGTGTAACTATAACATACAATAAAACCGTTATGAATTCAGGGAAAAGGAATGCAAGGGGGGGGGGGTCTTTTAGTCTATCCTACTTCCTGTGGGCCTCATCTATAAACATGCATACATGGGTGGTCTAGTAGACTGTCTTATCTCTTATCTGTCTACCTCAGAAGACATGCAAGCCTATAGAAGGGTTTCGTTTAACCCCTTCACTACTTATACTAGTATCATGCTATATATTTCTAGTCTACAATGCAATAAAGAATAATTAACTGATACATTGATCTACAATTTTCTTAACAGGTACATAAATAAATCCCATTGCAGTGCCCCGGATAGCAGAGCTAATGTGAGATAAAATACAGGTTGGCTTCGGCCCACACTGCATGCCCTAGTCAGTCTGACCTTTTTGCATAGTCACAGGCAGGTACAACTCCGCTATGGGAAGCCCGTGTGGACCCACAGCATTGGTGGGTCCCATTAAGCCACCGACGGTACATTAATAAATACCACTGCATTCCCCCGGATAGCTGAGCTAACGTAAGATAAAGTACAGCTTTTTGCCTTGGCCCACACTCCATGCCCTAGTCAGTCTGTTTTTTTTTTTAGGGCCAGATACGTAGACCACCGCAATGGGAAAACTTAGTGCACCCATACTATGCACAGACCCCTGCAATATTCATGTAGCAAAGGTATAAGTTGACCCCACTAACAGTTATGTTGCAGAAGTCTAGGGAGACCCCAGTAACATTTCTGTAGTTACAGTATAGACAGACTCCAGTAACATTTCCGTAGCAGCAGTATAGGCATTGCCCAGTATTAGTAACATTTCAGTAGAAACAGTATAGACAGACCCCAGTAAAATTTCAGTTGCAGCAGTATAGGCAGAGCCCAGTAACATTTCAGTAGCAGCAGTATAGGGAGAGCCCAGTATTAGTAACATTTCAGTAGTAACAGTATAGACAGACCCCAGTAACATTTCAGTTGCAGCAGTATAGGCAGAGCCCAGTAACATTTCAGTAGTAACAGTATAGACAGACCCCAGTAACATTTCAGTTGCAGCTGTATAGGCAGAGCCCAGTAACATTTCAGTAGTAACAGTATAGACAGACCCCAGTAACATTTCCGTAGCAGCAGTATAGGCATAGCCCAGTGTTAGTAACATTTCAGTAGTAACAGTATAGGCAGACCCCAGTGACATTTTAGTTGTAGCAGTATAGGCAGAGCCCAGTAACATTTCAGTAGCAGCAGTATAGGCAGAGCCCAGTATTAGTAGCATTTCAGTAGTAACAGTATAGACAGACCCCAGTAGCATTTCAGTTGCAGCAGTATAGGCAGAGCCCAGTAACATTTCAGTAGTAACAGTATAGACAGACCCCAGTAACATTTCAGTTGCAGCAGTATAGGCAGAGACCAGTAACATTTCAGTTGCAGCAGTATAGGCAGAGCCCAGTAACATTTCAGTAGTAACAGTATAAACAGACCCCAGTAACATTTCCGTAGCAGCAGTATAGGCATAGCCCAGTATTAGTAACATTTCAGTAGTAACAGTATAGACAGACCCCAGTAACAGTTCAGTTGCAGCAGTATAGGCAGAGCCCAGTAACATTTCAGTAGTAACAGTATAGGCAGACCCCAGTGACATTTTAGTTGTAGCAGTATAGGCAGAGCCCAGTAACATTTCAGTAGCAGCAGTATAGGCATAGCCCAGTATTAGTAACATTTCAGTAGTAACAGTATAGACAGACCCCAGTAGCATTTCAGTTGCAGCAGTATAGGCAGAGCCCAGTAACATTTCAGTAGTAACAGTATAGACAGACCCCAGTAACATTTCAGTTGCAGCAGTATAGGCAGAGCCCAGTAACATTTCAGTAGCAGCTGTATAGGCAGAGCCCAGTATTAGTAACATTTCAGTAGTAAGAGTATAGACAGACCCCAGTAACATTTCCGTAGCAGCAGTATAGGCATAGCCCAGTATTAGTAACATTTCAGTAGTAACAGTATAGACAGACCCCAGTAACATTTCAGTTGCAGCAGTATAGGCAGAGCCCAGTAACATTTCAGTAGCAGCAGTATAGGCAGAGCCCAGTATTTGTAACATTTCAGTAGTAACAGTATAGACAGACCCCAGTAACATTTCAGTTGCAGCAGTATAGGCAGAGCCCAGTAACATTTCAGTAGTAACAGTATAGACAGACCCCAGTAACATTTCAGTTGCAGCAGTATAGGCAGAGCCCAGTAACATTTCAGTTGCAGCAGTATAGGCAGAGCCCAGTAACATTTCAGTAGTAACAGTATAGACAGACCCCAGTAACATTTCCGTAGCAGCAGTATAGGCATAGCCCAGTATTAGTAACATTTCAGTAGTAACAGTATAGACAGACCCCAGTAGCATTTCAGTTGTAGCGGTATAGGCAGAGCCCAGTAACATTTCAGTAGTAACAGTATAGACAGACCCCAGTTACATTTCAGTTGCAGCAGTATAGGCATAGCCCAGTATTAGTAACATTTCAGTAGTAACAGTATAGACAGACCCCAGTAACATTTTAGTTGTAGCAGTATAGGCAGAGCCCATTAACATTTCAGTAGCAGCAGTATAGGCAGAGCCCAGTATTTGTAACATTTCAGTAGTAACAGTATAGACAGACCCCAGTAACATTTCAGTTGCAGCAGTATAGGCATAGCCCAATAACATTTCAGTAGTAACATTATAAACAGACCCCAGTAACATTTCAGTTGCAGCAGTATAGGCATAGCCCAGTATTAGTAACATTTCAGTAGTAACAGTTTAGACAGACCCCAGTAGCATTTCAGTTGCAGCAGTATAGGCAGAGCCCAGTAACATTTCAGTAGTAACAGTATAGACAGACCCCAGTTACATTTCAGTTGCATCAGTATAGGCATTGCCCAGTATTAGTAACATTTTAGTAGTAACAGTATAGACAGACCCCAGTAACATTTCAGTTGTAGCAGTATAGGCAGAGCCCAGTAACATTTCAGTTGCAGCTGTATAGGCAGAGCCCAGTATTAGTAACATTTCAGTAGTAAGAGTATAGACAGACCCCAGTAACATTTCAGTTGCAGCAGTATAGGCTGAGCCCAGTAACATTTCAGTAGTAACAGTATAGACAGACCCCAGTAACATTTCAGTTGCAGCAGTATAGGCAGAGCCCAGTAACATTTCAGTAGCAACAGTATAGACAGACCCCAGTAACATTTCCGTAGCAGCAGTATAGGCATAGCCCAGTATTAGTAACATTTCAGTAGTAACAGTATAGGCAGACCCCAGTGACATTTTAGTTGTAGCAGTATAGGCAGAGCCCAGTAACATTTCAGTAGCAGCAGTATAGACATAGCCCAGTATTAGTAACATTTCAGTAGTAACAGTATAGACAGACCCCGGTAGTATTTCAGTTGCAGCAGTATAGGCAGAGCCCAGTAACATTTCAGTAGTAACAGTATAGACAGACCCCAGTTACATTTCAGTTGCAGCAGTATAGGCATAGCCCAGTATTAGTAACATTTCAGTAGTAACAGTATAGAGAGACCCCAGTAACATTTCAGTTGTAGTAGTATAGGCAGAGCCCAGTTACATTTCAGTTGCAGCTGTATAGGCATAGCCCAGTATTAGTAACATTTCAGTAGTAAGAGTATAGACAGACCCCAGTAACATTTCCATAGCAGCAGTTTAGGCATATCCCAGTATTAGTAACATTTCAGTAGTAACAGTATAGACAGACCCCAGTAACATTTCAGTTGTAGCAGTATAGGCAGAGCCCCGTAACATTTCAGTAGCAGCAGTATAGGCAGAGCCCAGTATTTGTAACATTTGAGTAGTAACAGTATAGACAGACCCCAGTAACATTTCAGTTGCAGCAGTATAGGCAGAGCCCAGTAACATTTCAGTAGTAACAGTATAGACAGACCCCAGTAACATTTCAGTTGCAGCAGTATAGGCAGAGCCCAGTAACATTTCAGTTGCAGCAGTATAGACAGAGCCCAGTAACATTTCCGTAGCAGCAGTATAGGCATAGCCCAGTATTAGTAACATTTCAGTAGTAACAGTATAGACAGACCCCAGTAGCATTTCAGTTGTAGCAGTATAGGCAGAGCCCAGTAACATTTCAGTAGTAACAGTATAGACAGACCCCAGTTACATTTCAGTTGCAGCAGTATAGGCATAGCCCAGTATTAGTAACATTTCAGTAGTAACAGTATAGACAGACCCCAGTAACATTTTAGTTGTAGCAGTATAGGCAGAGCCCAGTATTTGTAACATTTCAGTAGTAACAGTATAGACAGACCCCAGTAACATTTCAGTTGCAGCAGTATAGGCAGAGCCCAGTAACATTTCAGTAGTAACATTATAGACAGACCCCAGTAACATTTCAGTTGCAGCAGTATAGGCAGAGCCCAGTAACATTTCAGTAGTAACAGTATAGACAGACCCCAGTAACATTTCCGTAGCAGCAGTATAGGCATAGCCCAGTATTAGTAACATTTCAGTAGTAACAGTATAGACAGACCCCAGTAGCATTTCAGTTGCAGCTGTATAGGCAGAGCCCAGTGACATTTCAGTAGTAACAGTATAGATAGACCCCAGTAACATTTCAGTTGCAGCAGTATAGGCATAGCCCAGTATTAGTAACATTTCCGTAGTAACAGTATAGACAGACCCCAGTAACATTTCAGTTGCAGCAGTATAGGCAGAGCCCAGTAACATTTCAGTAGCAGCAGTATAGGCAGAGCCCAGTATTAGTAACATTTCAGTAGTTACAGTATAGACAGACCCCAGTAACATTTCAGTTGCAGCAGTATAGGCATAGCCCAGTATTTGTAACATTTCAGTAGTAACAGTATAGATAGACCCCAGTAACATTTCAGTTGCAGCAGTATAGTCAGATCCCAGTAACATTTCAGTAGTAACAGTATAGACAGACCCCAGTAACATTTCAGTTGCAGCAGTATACGCATAGCCCAGTATTAGTAATATTTCAGTAGTAACAGTACAGACAGACCCCAGTGACATTTCAGTAGCAGCAGTATAGGCAGAGCCCAGTATTAGTAACATTTCAGTAGTAACAGTATAGTAGCTGGGGACCCCAGAAACTTTCCTCTCTCCTAATCCCACAGAAGCTGGCTGCGATTCACCAGAACCAGGAACTCGGCCTATGCCCTGTGGGGGAAACTACCCAGGACCCCATTATTGTGTAATATTACCTTTAAATTCTACTGTCTCAGAGATTGCTTATTTTCTTGTTACAAGACTAACAGATATGACCCTTAGACATTGCAAGTAATAAACAAGCACCTGCTAGTTAGTCAGAGGGTGGTAAAAGAAAGAGCTATAAATTGATAAAGGCTAATGTACCAGGGTGTAACAGGTACGAGTTATATACTTGTCTCTAAATAAAATAATAAAGACAAACATGTATTGATAAATAACAGCTGAGGATTGAATAACTATGCTGAATCACCAGGAAATGTTAAATATGTTTATGCAATTATAATAAAATAACAAAACCGCTGAGGTATAGAGAAATATTAGGTATCATGAATGGACTTTGATCAAACATGTGGCAGACTACTGAATAATGTAAACAAGCATGTAATGTTTGGCTCAAAATCAATGTCACTTTAATTATATGATATGCTTATAAAAACAGCTCTTGTAGCTGCAATAAATTCGAAGGTGATATTTGTACACTGAACACAGCTGTACGTGCTTTCATTCTTCCTATCAATTGATGTATAATAACTCTATAAGTCTGCAGACTTAGACATATTTTTAATTTGGACGCCGAATGACATACTAAGGCGATTTTCCCCCCAACAAACTTGGTGTCGAAAAACCCGGGAATTAAAGTGAAGACCCCCGCCGACCCAGCAGTGGAGGAGCGAGGATGCCAGGAAACCACAGATTCACAAAACAGGGCTGTACAGGTAAGAGATTTATACCTTACCACTCAATCTGTGCTTTTCTGATCCTCTCCTTTTCCTGTCCGGAGCTAAGTGGGTGGACCTCTTCTCTTATAAAGTTTGAATCTCAAAAGAACCTGTAAACGGGATCTGGTATGTCATTTTGGGGGGTAAGAATGTTGCATACTGCTAAGTTTACTACTGTACTTCGTCCTCTTAGTTTGGGTTTGTATACTTACTAGAGATGAGCGAGCACCAAAATGCTCGGGTGCTCGTTACTCGGGACGAAATTTTCGCGATGCTCGAGGGTTTGTTTCGAGTAACGAACCCCATTGAAGTCAATGGGCGACCCGAGCATTTTTGTATATCGCTGATGCTCGCTAAGGTTTCCATTTGTGAAAATCTGGGCAATTCAAGAAAGTGATGGGAACGACACAGCAACGGATCGGGCAGGCGAGGGGCTACATGTTGGGCTGCATCTCAAGTTCCCAGGTCCCACTATTAAGCCACAATAGCGGCAAGAGTGGGCCCCCCCAACAACTTTTACTTCTGAAAAGCCCTCATTAGCAATGCATACCTTAGCTAAGCACCACACTACCTCCAACAAAGCACAATCACTGCCTGCATGACACTCCGCTGCCACTTCTCCGGGGTTACATGCTGCCCAAACCCCCCCCCCCCCCCCGCACGACCCAGTGTCCACAGCGCACACCAAATTGTCCCTACGCAGCCTTCAGCTGCCCTCATGCCATGCTCATGTCTATTTATAAGTGCGTCTGCCATGAGGAGGAACCGCAGGCACACACTGCAGAGGGTTGGCACGGCTAGGCAGCGGCCCTCTTTAAAAGGGGCGATAGCCCACAATGCTGTACAGAAGCAATGAGAAATATAATCCTGTGCCACCGCCATCAGGAGCTGCACATGTGGGCATAGCAATGGGGAACCTATGTGCCACACACTACTCATTCTGTCAAGGTGTCTGCATGCCCCAGTCAGACCGCGTTTTTTTATAAATAGTCACAGGCAGGTACAACTCTGCAATGGGAATTCCGTGTGCACCCACAGCATGGGTGGCTCCCTGGAACCCAGCGGCTGTACATAAATGTATCCCATTGCAGTGCCCTGGACAGCAGAGCTAAATGCAGGTGGGCTTCGGCCCACACTGCATGCCCCAACCTGACCGGGCTTTTTAATTCATAGACACAGGCAGGTACAACTCCCTATTGTGAAGTCGCTGTGGACCGACAGCATGGGTGGGCGCCAGGAAGCCACCGGCGGCACATAAATATATCCCATAGCATTGCCCATCACAGCTGAGGTAATGTCATGTTTAATGCAGGTGGGCTTCGGCCCACACTGCATGCCCCAGTCAGACTGAGGTTCTTTAGAAGTGGACACATGTAGTTACAACTCCGTGTGGACCGACAGCATGGGTGGCTCCCTGGAACCCACCGGCGGTACATAAATATATCCCATTGCAATGCCCAGCACAGCCGATGTAACGTCAGCTGTAATGCAGGTGGGCAAAAAATTAATTGGATTACACTGTAGGCGAGGGCCCCAAAAAATTGGTGTACCAACAGTACTAATGTACCTCAGAAAAATTGCCCATGCCCAACCAAGAGGGCAGGTGAAACCCATTAATCGCTTTGGTTAATGTGGCTTAATTGGTAACTAGGACTGGAGGCAGCCCAGTTAAAATAAAAATTGGTTCAGGTGCAAGTTTCAACGCTTTAATGAGCATTGAAACGTATAAAAAGTGTTTAGAAAAATTATATGACTGAGCCTTGTGGGACTAAGAAAAATTGCCCGTTCGGCGTGATTACGTGAGGTTTCAGGAGGAGGAGCAGGAGGAGGAG
Source organism: Eleutherodactylus coqui (assembly GCF_035609145.1). Classification (NCBI taxonomy): domain Eukaryota; kingdom Metazoa; phylum Chordata; class Amphibia; order Anura; family Eleutherodactylidae; genus Eleutherodactylus; species Eleutherodactylus coqui. Next base: position 37,769,401 of record NC_089847.1, on the reverse strand, counting down.
GAGGAATATTATACACAGATTGATGAAGCAAAAATGTCCCCGTTTTTGATGGTGATAGAGAACGATGCTTCCATCCGCGGGTGCAGCCTACGTATTGCTTAGGTATCGCTGCTGTCTGCTGGTGAAGAAGAGAAGTCTGGGGAAATCCAGGCTTTGTTCATCTTGATGAGTGTAAGCCTGTCGGCACTGTCAGTTGACAGGCGGGTACGTTTATCAGTGATGATTCCCCCAGCCGCACTAAACACCCTCTCTGACAAGACGCTAGCCGCAAGACAAGCAAGCACCTCCAGGGCATACAGCGCGAGTTCAGGCCACGTGTCCAGCTTCGACACCCAGTAGTTGTAGGGGGCAGAGGCGTCACCGAGGACGGTCGTGCGATAGGCTACGTACTCCCTCACCATCCTTTTACAGTGCTCCCGCCAACTCAGCCTTGACTGGGGAGCGGTGACACAGTCTTGCTGGGGAGCCTTAAAGCTGGCAAAGGCCTTGGAGAATGTTCCCCTGCCTGCGCTGTACATGCTGCCTGATCTCTGCGCCTCCCCTGCTACCTGGCCCTCGAAACTGCGCCTTCTGCCACTAGCGCTGTCGGATGGGAAGTTTACCATCAGTTTGTCCACCAGCACCCTGTGGTATAGCATCATTCTCGAACCCCTTTCCTCTTCGGGAATGAGAGTGGAAAGGTTCTCCTTATACCGTGGGTCGAGCAGTGTGTACACCCAGTAATCCGTAGTGGCCAGAATGCGTGTAACACGAGGGTCACGAGAAAGGCAGGGTACCTGTACGCAACACATGGCTGTCCTCACTAGGAAGATCACTTTCAGGATTCTCCTCCTTCTCCTCCTCCTCAGGCCATACACGCTGAAAGGATGACAGGCAAGCAGCATGGGTACCCTCAGCAGTGGGCCAAGCTGTCTCTTCCCCCTCCTCCTCATGCTCCTCCCCCTCCTCCTCCTCCTCAACGCGCTGAGATATAGACATGAGGGTGCTCTGACTATCCAGCGACATACTGTCTTCCCACGTCTCCGTTTCCGAGTGCAAAGCGTCTGCCTTTATGCTTTGCAGGGAACTTCTCAAGAGGCATAGCAGAGGAATGGTGACGCTAATGATTGCAGCATCCCCGCTCACCATCTGGGTAGACTCCTCAAAGTTTCCAAGGACCTGGCAGATGTCTGCCAACCAGGCCCACTCTTCTGTAAAGAATTGAGGAGGCTGACTCCCACTACGCCGCCCATGTTGGAGTTGGTATTCCACTATAGCTCTACGCTGCTCATAGAGCCTGGCCAACATGTGGAGCGTAGAGTTCCACCATGTGGGCACGTCGCACAGCAGTCGGTGCACTGGCAGATTAAACCGATGTTGCAGGGTCCGCAGGGTGGCAGCGTCCGTCTTGGAGTTGCGGAAATGTGCGCTGACCCGGCGCACCTTTCCGAGCAGGTATGACAAGTGTGGGTAGCTTTTCAGAAAGCGCTGAACCACCAAATTAAATACGTGGGCAAGGCATGGCACGTGCGTGAGGCTGCCGAGCTGCAGAGCCGCCACCAGGTTACGGCCGTTGTCACACACGACCATGCCCGGTTGGAGGCTCAGCGCGCAAGCCAGCGGTCGGTCTGCTCTGTCAGACCCTGCAGCAGTTCGTGGGCCGTGTGCCTCTTCTCTCCTAAGCTGAGTAGTTTCAGCACGGCCTGCTGACGCTTGCCCACTGCTGTGCTGCCACGCCATGCGACACCGACTGCTGGCGACGTGCTGCTGCTGACACATCTTGATTGCGAGACAGAGTTTGCGTTGGAGGAGGAGGAGGGTGGTTTAGTGGAGAAAGCATACACCGCCGCAGATACCAGCACCGAGCTGGGGCCCGCAATTCTGGGGGTGGGTAGGACGTGAGCTGTCCAGGCTCTGACTCGGTCCCAGCCTCCACTAAATTCACCCAATGTGCCGTCAGGGAGCTATAGTGGCCCTGCCCGCCTGTGCTTGTCCATGTGTCCGTTGTTAAGTGGACCTTGGCAGTAACCGCGTTGGTGAGGGCACGTACAATGTTGCAGGAGACGTGGTCGTGCAGGGCTGGGACGGCACATCGGGAAAAGTAGTGGCAACTGGGAACCGAGTAGCACGGGGCCGCCGCCGCTATCATGCTTTTGAAAGCCTCCGTTTCCACAAGCCTATACGGCAGCATCTCCAGGCTGATCAATTTGGCAATGTGCACGTTTAACGCTTGAGCGTGCGGGTGCGTGGCGGCGTACTTGCGCTTGCGCTCAAACAGTGGCGCTAGCGACGTCTGGACGCTGCGCTGAGAGACATTGCTGGATGGGGCCGAGGACAGCGGAGGTGAGGGTGTGGGTGCAGGCCAGGAGACGGTAGTGCCTGTGTCCTCAGAGGGGGGTTGGATCTCAGTGGCAGGTTGGGGCACAGGGGGAGAGGCAGTGGTGCAAACCGGAGGCGGTGAACGGCCTTCGTCCCACCTTGTGGTGTGCTTGGCCATCATATGCCTGCGCATGGCCTCGGCCTGTGCCCACACCCTGACTTGGGCCTCCGCGTCCTCGCCCGCGTCCACGTCCACGTCCTCTAGGCCTACCCCTACCCCTCAGCATGCTGTATTACCAGTAGTGCAGAAACAGAACGCTGTAATTAAATGTGCCACTTATTGGCCTGTGGTTGGAGGCTGACTTCGCTTACGGAACGCACAGCAGAGCCAGGAAATAATTTTGCGCAAGCCTGCTGTAACACTTAGCTGGCTGCGTATGAATTAGGAGTACAACTACCCCCAGCACAGACCCAGTACACTGAGGACAGTCACAGGCAGCCCAAATAGACTTTTTTTCCCAAATGTTTTTGGAAAGGCCCACTGCCTATATTCAATAAATATGTCTTCTGTCCCTGCCTCACCACTGCTGGCCCTGGAGTATATAAAATAACTGCAGACTGTTGCACTGTGGACTGGAATACAGCGGTGATGTAACAGCCAACACAGAGCCAGGAAATAATTTTGCGCAAGCCTGCTGTAACACTTAGCTGGCTGCGTATGAATTAGGAGGACAACTACCCCCAGCACAGACCCAGTACACTGAGGACAGTCACAGGCAGCCCAAATAGATTTTTTTTCCCAAATGTTTTTGGAAAGGCCCACTGCCTATATTCAATAAATATGTCTTCTGTCCCTGCCTCACCACCACTACTGGCCCTGGATTATGTATAATTACTACAGGGCGCAATGCTCTTCACGGCTGATATACAAAAAAAAAAAAGTGCAACACTGCAAAAAGCAGCCTCCACACTACTGCACACGGTTAGATGTGGCCCTAAGAAGGACCGTTGGGGTTCTTGAAGCCTAAAATACTCCTAACACTCTCCCTATAGCAGCTCCGGCACCAGCAGCACTTTCCCTGAGCTATGTCAGAATGCATCTGTGGCGAGCCGCGGGAGGGGCCGATTTATATACTCGGGTGACACCTGATCTCGCCAGCCACTCACTGCAGGGGGGTGGTATAGGGCTTGAACGTCGCAGGGGGAAGTTGTAATGCCTTCCCTGTCTTTCTATTGGCCAGAAAAGCGCGCTAACGTCTCAGAGATGAAAGTGAAAGTAACTCCAACATGGGCGGCGTAGTGGGAGTCAGCCTCCTCAATTCTTTACAGAAGAGTGGGCCTGGTTGGCAGACATCTGCCAGGTCTTTGGAAACTTTGAGGAGTCTACCCAGATGGTGAGCGGGGATGCTGCAATCATTAGCGTCACCATTCCTCTGCTATGCCTCTTGAGAAGATCCCTGCAAAGCATAAAGGCAGACGCTTTGCACTCGGAAACGGAGGCGTGGGAAGACAGTATGTCGCTGGATAGTCAGAGCACCCTCATGTCTATATCTCAGCGCGTTGAGGAGGAGAAGGAAAGGTAGGAGCATGAGGAGGAGGGGGAAGAGACAGCTTGGCCCACTGCTGAGGGTACCCATGCTGCTTGCCTGTCATCCTTTCAGCGTGTATGGCCTGAGGAGGAGGAGGAGGATCCTGAAAGTGATCTTCCTAGTGAGGACAGCCATGTGTTGCGTACAGGTACCCTGGCACACATGGCTGACTTCATGTTAGGATGCCTTTCTCGTGACCCTCGCGTTACACGCATTCTGGCCACTACGGATTACTGGGTGTACACACTGCTCGACCCACGGTATAAGGAGAACCTTTCCACTCTCATTCCCGAAGAGGAAAGGGGTTCCAGAATGATGCTATACCACAGGGCGCTGGTAGACAAACTGATGGTAAACTTCCCATCCGACAGCGCTAGTGGCAGAAGGCACAGTTCCGAGGGCCAGGTAGCAGGGGAGGCGCAGAGATCAGGCAGCATGTACAGCGCAGGCAGGGGAACATTCTCCAAGGCCTTTGCCAGCTTTATGGCTCCCCAGCAAGACTGTGTCACCGCTCCCCAGTCAAGGCTGAGTTGGCGGGAGCACTGTAAAAGGATGGTGAGGGAATACGTAGCCGATCGCACGACCATCCTCGGTGACGCCTCTGCCCCCTACAACTACTGGGTGTCGAAGCTGGACACGTAGCCTGAACTCGCGCTGTATGCCCTGGAGGTGCTTGCTTGTCCTGCGGCTAGCGTCTTGTCAGAGAGGGTGTTTAGTGCGGCTGGGGGAATCATCACGGATAAGCGTACCCGCCTGTCAACCGACAGTGCCGACAGGCTTACTCTCATCAAGATGAACAAAGCCTGGATTTCCCCAGACGTCTCTTCTTCACCAGCGGACAGCAGCGATACCTAAACTATACGTAGCACAAATCACAGTGGTATGAAGTATCTATATTTTTTATAGGTTGAGGCCGTCACAGATATAGAGTTAAAAAGAATAAATTTTATTAGTAATTGATTTAAAAAGTCAAAGGCTACCAACAAAAAAACAGTCACATAGAACATATAGTGACAGGACAAACAGTTAACATAAAAAGGGAGGATCTTATGGGGGTAAGGGAGGGGGGAGTATATCTACAGTTCCCGTGTAGCCCTCCAGAGGTCCTCAGGAGTCACTTATATAAGATGGTTCACTATCAAGGTAAGTATTTAGTACTTAAGCTGTTATGATTCGCATCCCCTTGAGATGGCGATTGTTTTTTCGTGCGAACCAGACAGCCCTTTTATTTATAAGGACTCGTATGATTTTTAGTATGGTATTCAAATCAGTGTCGTTTGGTGTATTGTTTACACTGTATCATTTCGTGCATTGTTTACACTGTATTCATATTATTTTTGACTCATTTGTTTTTGCTCTACGCGTTTCCCTATCGGGATAGCCGATAGTTCGTCAGGAGCTGGGCAACAATACGCCCCTAGAGAAGTAGGAGAGAGTTTTCTATCAGAAATGATCACCAAAACGATGGCTAAAATGTGCCTGTCACTTTTCAATAAAGAGATTCCTAGATTCCTCAAAATTGCCTCATTTATAAATTGCGCTTGGATTCTATCTGTAGAGTGAATCCTACGTATGCTTGAAACCTATAAGGTCCAGAAAGCTATTCAACTGGATCCTATTGCCTCGCAACTGAATGCCGTATTCGCATTAGATAGTGTAACTCTAAGATAGAGTAAAGTAACTGTGCATCGTGTATTATACACGGCGGCGATGCATGTGCAAAATAGCCCGAATTTTGTCCACCTCCAATCGTGTCTCAAGATCCTTGGTGATTTTCGTAGGGTTAACACCAAGAGACCTTGGCTCTTGGAAAAATGACTGTCAGGTTAAACACCTATTAGCCCAGCACAATGATAGCATGCAGGATATACAGCCCCACTTCAGGCTAAGACCTACTAGTAACTGCCACAATGGCAAAAAGCATTTTAAACTGGCTATAAGGCTTGCATTCAGTAAGGCAGAATTAGCTGTAATAGCTTATAGAGCGAGACAGAAGGTATAGAGCAGGGCAAGAGGAGTGCCAGGAGTGATCTCCAGCAGCACCTGCAGCTCTGATGGTGAGCTGTAGGTATCTGAAGTCCATGTGTGTAGGTCTGGGTTATATATCTATAACTCCTCCCAGTGGGTCATCCTGTCAATTAGCTAGCCAATCCTAGGGGACAGGGGGTGTGTCTATCATTAGTATACACAGGTCTCTTTTAAGCTGGATGGTTACCTTAGTTTATTCCTTCCTAGGTATATACACGTTCTTCTAAGAGTGGATCGGGCTATAGATTTCGCCTCCGATCGTCCTAGGAGTACGCACAGGGTGCCGTTCTAGCGACCATCGGGACGGGACTTCCGCGTTCCACAGTGGAACGCAAGCGTGTGACGTCATAACGTCGCGTCCTTCACGTCGCAGCCGGATCAGATGTTACTAGATTCCGGCTTGGGGCGTGACCGTATGACGCTGTGGGTGGAGTCATCGCGTCCCGCCCACTCTTAGTTCAAACTGAATGGCCGTATTTTGGAAGCGCTGTCGTTATGCATAGGGATACAACTATAGAGGGATGTGCTCCAGGGGTGTGTCCTCAAATGTCATATGTTGTGTATGAATATATGACTCACTCATGTTCCACATCACCTGCAGTCTTGTATACAAGGTAATGTATTGCATCGTGCTCCGGAATCTGAGCTGTATTTAGAAGGATGACTGTATTCAAAAATACTTTCGTTGCATATAAGAGCACACTATTGAAGAGGCGTGCCTGGGGGCTTATCCTCCAATCATACATAATGTATGTAGATGTAGTCGTTACGCGTAAAAGCACATTATTGGAGGAGCATGCCTGGGGGCTCATCCTCCAGTCATGCATAATGTATATAGATGTAGTCCGTCTATTACTGCAATACCTATGGTTGTTTTGTTCATGCATAAGACATAAACACCTCTTTCTCATCCAGAGTGGAAGTGTATTACGCGTAAGGGCACATTATTGGAGGGCACATCGTTAAGCGTAAGGGCACATTATTGGAGGAGCATGCCTGGGGACATCTTGTGCCCCATCGTACGCCAATCTCTACCTGGGCTGGTGGGAGGAAAAACATATCTACAATAACGACCAATGGTCTGACAATATCGTCTTATGGCTGAGATACATTGACGATATCCTAATTCTGTGGAAGGGAACCAAGGAGTCTTTCCAAGAATTCGTCAATGTACTCAACACCAACAACCTCAATCTGAAAGTTACCTCAGAGATCAATGAAAAAACTGTAGCTTTCTTAGATCTTCTTATTCATAAAAAGGATGACGGGTCGATTGTGTCAACGCTGTATCGTAAAACAACAGCGACAAATAGTTTGCTCAAATGGGACAGCTTCCATCCCGTAGCCCTGAAACAAGGTATCCCGAAAGGGCAATTCCTTAGACTTAAAAGGAACTGCTCTGATATACAAGACTTCCAACTGGAAAGCCTCAAATTAAAACAACGCTTTATGAACCGAGACTATCCAGTGGATGTCATCGAGAAGGCATATACATATGCCAAAGAACAACCAAGGAACACCCTCTTGGTTCCTCGTCAACGTGAGACATCTAATATCTCTCGAATTATCGGGACCTACGATACAGGTAACAAGCACGTAAGAAATATCCTGGGGCACTATTGGGACATTCTCACCAAAGACCCCGATCTGATTGATGTAATTCCACCACGACCAGCAATCACCTTCAGACGGGGCCATAATTTACGAGATCATTTGGTGAAAAGCCATTTGGCACCCCCGGTATCACAATCCAATTGGTTGGGTAGCAGTAAACCCATGGGAACTTTCTGTCAAGAGACCTGAACGCCACACAATGGCTCAATGATGCAGGTGCAGTGTTCTCTGAAGGGGAATACAACCGATCTAATCCAGAATACTCTATTAACACATGCTTCAAAGCACTTACAAACCAATATCGAGAATATATTAGAAATCTGTGGGAGGTTCAGGGATTGCAAAAATATGAGGAGTCTAAGATAGTGCCTAGAGGTCTCAGGAATCCAATTATACCTCCCAAACGACTTCATAACACGGAATTTCTGAACAAATGGGAAAACGAGTGTACTACATCTTCCTTACGTCTTATTAATCTATTATTAGAGGAGGAAAAGGCAACCCTAGGCAATAACCAAAAAAAACTCGAGGAATTAATCGAAAAATCAAAAACCTTTGCAAGTGACCCCGACTTCCACACAAAGGAAAAAACCTTACAAACTAACATTGAAAAATTCACGGCGGAAATAAAAGAACGAAAACATGTACAATTTAATAGAGACTTGAAGGACTTTAAAGAAAATCGCGTCTATACAATAAACAAGATACCATCAGAAACAGATATCAGCTCTTCTGATGTGTCCGACAACGAAAGGGCAGTAAATACCAGGAGACCATTTAGAACCCAAAAACGTAACCGACATCCACAAAATCAAAGAGGGCGAGGAAAAACAGGACAAACTAATTTTTTAGACCAGCCAATTTCGCATTATTTTCTTCGGGGGAGACGAGAACCACAAGGACTGTTATGAATCATAGACATAAACAGGCACCAGTACACCACTCACCATCTACTAGTCTAAATTCAGAAATACGTATGAGCGATAAGCTCCAAGTGGTGAATCTGTCAAACTATATCCTTACAAAGGATGAATTCCGCGTGCTGGAGAGGGGGCTGTCCTTCGTCCCCACGACCCAATTCGATCCGTTCGTGTGGGCGAAGGACATCTCCCTCTTCACACGCAAACTTCGCTGGCATAAATATTTTGCCATTAAAAACCGGGAAAGAGCCAAAGAAATGGGCTTGGAAGTCTCTGATCTCATTGGTCTAGACATGCTACAAGCCCTCGAAGATGAAAATACAAATCCAGTTGGTTATGGCCCACACACAGACCTAAAACCTAGGAACATGGCAAATCCACCCGCCTGCCCATGTCCGGAATTGGACATCTTTGAAGACCTGGTGATCAATGATTTGAAATCGTTTAAACCACCTAAAACGTGCCCTAACCTTACACAATCAGAGAGCAAAGCCCTGGAACAACTGAAAAGTAATGACAAACTCGTAATCAAACCGGCCGATAAAGGCGGAAATGTAGTAATCATGACAAGAGACCAATATAAAGATATGTGTGAGGAACTACTATGTGATACAACAACGTATAGAACTCTCACATCGGACCCTACCATTCAGTTTCAACGAGAAATGAGAAACCTCCTTGTTCAAGCATTTGAAAAAGACTGTATCACTAAGAAAGAATTTGATTTCATAATTCCATCTCACCCGACAACGGCAACCTTTTATGCACTGCCTAAGGTGCATAAAGGGGTTAACCCACTTCGCGGGAGACCCATTGTCTCCGGAGTGAACAATTTAACTCAAAATTTGAGTATATACGTTGATCAAATTCTACGACCGTTCGTTCTATCCTTGAGGTCGTATGTACATGATACAATGGATGTCCTCAGACTTATGGAAGGTATCTCAGTTAGCCCGGATACACTGCTGGGCACTTTGGACATCGAATCACTTTATAGCTCAATCCCGCATGACGGCGGTATTAAGGCTACAGGATTCTTTCTAGAACAACGGGGCTCTCATTTCAACTTACATAACCAATTTACCCTAGACAGTCTACAATTCATTTTGTCCCACAATTTCTTTCTATTTGACACAAAGTACTTCCACCAGCTCAGGGGGACTGCGATGGGGACATCTTGTGCCCCATCGTACGCCAATCTCTACCTGGGCTGGTGGGAGGAAAAACATATCTACAATAACGACCAATGGTCTGACAATATCGTCTTATGGCTGAGATACATTGACGATATCCTAATTCTGTGGAAGGGAACCAAGGAGTCTTTCCAAGAATTCGTCAATGTACTCAACACCAACAACCTCAATCTGAAAGTTACCTCAGAGATCAATGAAAAAACTGTAGCTTTCTTAGATCTTCTTATTCATAAAAAGGATGACGGGTCGATTGTGTCAACGCTGTATCGTAAAACAACAGCGACAAATAGTTTGCTCAAATGGGACAGCTTCCATCCCGTAGCCCTGAAACAAGGTATCCCGAAAGGGCAATTCCTTAGACTTAAAAGGAACTGCTCTGATATACAAGACTTCCAACTGGAAAGCCTCAAATTAAAACAACGCTTTATGAACCGAGACTATCCAGTGGATGTCATCGAGAAGGCATATACATATGCCAAAGAACAACCAAGGAACACCCTCTTGGTTCCTCGTCAACGTGAGACATCTAATATCTCTCGAATTATCGGGACCTACGATACAGGTAACAAGCACGTAAGAAATATCCTGGGGCACTATTGGGACATTCTCACCAAAGACCCCGATCTGATTGATGTAATTCCACCACGACCAGCAATCACCTTCAGACGGGGCCATAATTTACGAGATCATTTGGTGAAAAGCCATTTGGCACCCCCGGTATCACAATCCAATTGGTTGGGTAGCAGTAAACCCATGGGAACTTTCTGTCAAGAGACCTGAACGCCACACAATGGCTCAATGATGCAGGTGCAGTGTTCTCTGAAGGGGAATACAACCGATCTAATCCAGAATACTCTATTAACACATGCTTCAAAGCACTTACAAACCAATATCGAGAATATATTAGAAATCTGTGGGAGGTTCAGGGATTGCAAAAATATGAGGAGTCTAAGATAGTGCCTAGAGGTCTCAGGAATCCAATTATACCTCCCAAACGACTTCATAACACGGAATTTCTGAACAAATGGGAAAACGAGTGTACTACATCTTCCTTACGTCTTATTAATCTATTATTAGAGGAGGAAAAGGCAACCCTAGGCAATAACCAAAAAAAACTCGAGGAATTAATCGAAAAATCAAAAACCTTTGCAAGTGACCCCGACTTCCACACAAAGGAAAAAACCTTACAAACTAACATTGAAAAATTCACGGCGGAAATAAAAGAACGAAAACATGTACAATTTAATAGAGACTTGAAGGACTTTAAAGAAAATCGCGTCTATACAATAAACAAGATACCATCAGAAACAGATATCAGCTCTTCTGATGTGTCCGACAACGAAAGGGCAGTAAATACCAGGAGACCATTTAGAACCCAAAAACGTAACCGACATCCACAAAATCAAAGAGGGCGAGGAAAAACAGGACAAACTAATTTTTTAGACCAGCCAATTTCGCATTATTTTCTTCGGGGGAGACGAGAACCACAAGGACTGTTATGAATCATAGACATAAACAGGCACCAGTACACCACTCACCATCTACTAGTCTAAATTCAGAAATACGTATGAGCGATAAGCTCCAAGTGGTGAATCTGTCAAACTATATCCTTACAAAGGATGAATTCCGCGTGCTGGAGAGGGGGCTGTCCTTCGTCCCCACGACCCAATTCGATCCGTTCGTGTGGGCGAAGGACATCTCCCTCTTCACACGCAAACTTCGCTGGCATAAATATTTTGCCATTAAAAACCGGGAAAGAGCCAAAGAAATGGGCTTGGAAGTCTCTGATCTCATTGGTCTAGACATGCTACAAGCCCTCGAAGATGAAAATACAAATCCAGTTGGTTATGGCCCACACACAGACCTAAAACCTAGGAACATGGCAAATCCACCCGCCTGCCCATGTCCGGAATTGGACATCTTTGAAGACCTGGTGATCAATGATTTGAAATCGTTTAAACCACCTAAAACGTGCCCTAACCTTACACAATCAGAGAGCAAAGCCCTGGAACAACTGAAAAGTAATGACAAACTCGTAATCAAACCGGCCGATAAAGGCGGAAATGTAGTAATCATGACAAGAGACCAATATAAAGATATGTGTGAGGAACTACTATGTGATACAACAACGTATAGAACTCTCACATCGGACCCTACCATTCAGTTTCAACGAGAAATGAGAAACCTCCTTGTTCAAGCATTTGAAAAAGACTGTATCACTAAGAAAGAATTTGATTTCATAATTCCATCTCACCCGACAACGGCAACCTTTTATGCACTGCCTAAGGTGCATAAAGGGGTTAACCCACTTCGCGGGAGACCCATTGTCTCCGGAGTGAACAATTTAACTCAAAATTTGAGTATATACGTTGATCAAATTCTACGACCGTTCGTTCTATCCTTGAGGTCGTATGTACATGATACAATGGATGTCCTCAGACTTATGGAAGGTATCTCAGTTAGCCCGGATACACTGCTGGGCACTTTGGACATCGAATCACTTTATAGCTCAATCCCGCATGACGGCGGTATTAAGGCTACAGGATTCTTTCTATAACAACGGGGCTCTCATTTCAACTTACATAACCAATTTACCCTAGACAGTCTACAATTCATTTTGTCCCACAATTTCTTTCTATTTGACACAAAGTACTTCCACCAGCTCAGGGGGACTGCGATGGGGACATCTTGTGCCCCATCGTACGCCAATCTCTACCTGGGCTGGTGGGAGGAAAAACATATCTACAATAACGACCAATGGTCTGACAATATCGTCTTATGGCTGAGATACATTGACGATATCCTAATTCTGTGGAAGGGAACCAAGGAGTCTTTCCAAGAATTCGTCAATGTACTCAACACCAACAACCTCAATCTGAAAGTTACCTCAGAGATCAATGAAAAAACTGTAGCTTTCTTAGATCTTCTTATTCATAAAAAGGATGACGGGTCGATTGTGTCAACGCTGTATCGTAAAACAACAGCGACAAATAGTTTGCTCAAATGGGACAGCTTCCATCCCGTAGCCCTGAAACAAGGTATCCCGAAAGGGCAATTCCTTAGACTTAAAAGGAACTGCTCTGATATACAAGACTTCCAACTGGAAAGCCTCAAATTAAAACAACGCTTTATGAACCGAGACTATCCAGTGGATGTCATCGAGAAGGCATATACATATGCCAAAGAACAACCAAGGAACACCCTCTTGGTTCCTCGTCAACGTGAGACATCTAATATCTCTCGAATTATCGGGACCTACGATACAGGTAACAAGCACGTAAGAAATATCCTGGGGCACTATTGGGACATTCTCACCAAAGACCCCGATCTGATTGATGTAATTCCACCACGACCAGCAATCACCTTCAGACGGGGCCATAATTTACGAGATCATTTGGTGAAAAGCCATTTGGCACCCCCGGTATCACAATCCAATTGGTTGGGTAGCAGTAAACCCATGGGAACTTTTAAATGCCATGATTGCGCAGCATGCTCTTTCATTCTGAAGAGCAATACATTTGTTAGTGCCAGTACGAAAAAATCCTATACCAACAGATGCTTCATCAACTGTCGGTCCAAAAACATCATCTATATGGCCTCCTGTACCTGCCCGATGAACTATATCGGCAAGACGCTGCAACAATTTCGTAGACGCATATTAGGCCATATAGGGAATATCCGTCGGGGAGAATCTACCCCCTTAGCAGATCATATTAAGACAGTCCATGGAGGAGATGAAAATGCCATAAGATTCCAAGGGATCGAAATGATACGCACGAATATAAGAAGAGGCCATATCGACAAAAGACTCTTACAAAAGGAGGCATCTTGGATCTTTCGTCTGGACACTCTGACTCCTAAAGGCCTCAATGCCACTTTAAATTTTAATTGTTTCCTTTAAATTCTATACATGTACAAGCGAAGCTGTCCCATTTGAGCAAAAACTACCTGAATTAGGGACAAGACGCTACTTTCACTGACGTGATACTAAACGGTTCTTTTTTTAATCACTATGAAATCTTGATCCTGATTTATATCTATCGGATATATCGGGACCATCCCTACCACATTTAAATGCAACCGTCATCATTCTGGTGTGCATGATGGTAGAGATCTCACTCGAGCCCTCTTCAACGATCTACCTGCATCATTAATGCATCTTTACATCTCAACATCAGCAACAAATACCAATGAATTATTTTCTTTCTATGTGTAGGACATTAATCTCTTATCATTAAAGAAACCAATCACCTCTATTTTAAGGTGTGGTTTCTTTCTAAATATATACAGATCATCTTTTTCCTTCCATTGGGGTTAGTTTCAACTATACAATCTCCCCGCTTCCTGGTCTAAAAAGCAAATAAGCAGATGATTCCAAAGACGCTAATTGAGGCGATAACGAAATCGGCCTGATTTACAGAATGATAGTATATGTGCACGCTCAGCCTTCACATATCCTATCTACTCGGCTGACATACCCTATAAATCAGGGCAATAAGTGCCTCATAAGCTCCAAACCTCTCTCCCTCTCTGTGTATTAATAAAATACACTTCCACTCTGGACGAGGAAGAGGTGTTTATGTCTTATGCATGAACAAAACAACCATAGGTATTGCAATAATAAACGGAGTACATCTATATATATTATGCATGACTGGAGGATGAGCCCCCAGGCATGCTCTTCCAATAATGTGCCCTTACACTTAACGATGTGCCCTCCAATAATGTGCCCGTACGCGTAACGATGTGCCCTCCAAGAATGTGCCCTTATGAGTAGTACACTTCCACTCTGGACGAGGAAGAGGTGTTTATGTCTTATGCATGAACAAAACAACCATAGGTATTGTAGTAATAGACGGACTACATCTATATATATTATGCATGACTGGAGGATGAGCCCCCAGGCATGCTCCTCCAATAATGTGCCCTTACGCTTAACGATGTGCCCTCCAATAATGTGCCCTTACGCGTAATACACTTCCACTCTGGATGAGAAAGAGGTGTTTATGTCTTATGCATGAACAAAACAACCATAGGTATTGCAGTAATAGACGGACTACATCTATATACATTATGCATGACTGGAGGATGAGCCCCCAGGCATGCTCCTCCAATAATGTGCTTTTACGCGTAACGACTACATCTACATACATTATGTATGATTGGAGGATAAGCCCCCAGGCACGCCTCTTCAATAGTGTGCTCTTATATGCAACGAAAGTATTTTTGAATACAGTCATCCTTCTAAATACATCTCAGATTCCGGAGCACGATGCAATACATTACCTTGTATACAAGACTGCAGGTGATGTGGAACATGAGTGAGTCATATATTCATACACAACATATGACATTTGAGGACACACCCCTGGAGCACATCCCTCTATAGTTGTATCCCTATGCATAACGACAGCGCTTCCAAAATACGGCCATTCAGTTTGAACTAAGAGTGGGCGGGACGCGATGACTCCACCCACAGCGTCATACGGTCACGCCCCAAGCCGGAATCTAGTAACATCTGATCCGGCTGCGACGTGAAGGACGCGACGTTATGACGTCACACGCTTGCGTTCCACTGTGGAACGCGGAAGTCCCGTCCCGATGGTCGCTAGAACGGCACCCTGTGCGTACTCCTAGGACGATCGGAGGCGAAATCTATAGCCCGATCCACTCCTAGAAGAACGTGTATATACCTAGGAAGGAATAAACTAAGGTAACCATCCAGCTTAAAAGAGACCTGTGTATACTAATGATAGACACACCCCCTGTCCCCTAGGATTGGCTAGCTAATTGACAGGATGACCCACTGGGAGGAGTTATAGATATATAACCCAGACCTACACACATGGACTTCAGATACCTACAGCTCACCATCAGAGCTGCAGGTGCTGCTGGAGATCACTCCTGGCACTCCTCTTGCCCTGCTCTATACCTTCTGTCTCGCTCTATAAGCTATTACAGCTAATTCTGCCTTACTGAATGCAAGCCTTATAGCCAGTTTAAAATGCTTTTTGCCATTGTGGCAGTTACTAGTAGGTCTTAGCCTGAAGTGGGGCTGTATATCCTGCATGCTATCATTGTGCTGGGCTAATAGGTGTTTAACCTGACAGTCATTTTTCCAAGAGCCAAGGTCTCTTGGTGTTAACCCTACGAAAATCACCAAGGATCTTGAGACACGATTGGAGGTGGACAAAATTCGGGCTATTTTGCACATGCATCGTCGCCGTGTATAATACACGATGCACAGTTACTTTACTCTATCTTAGAGTTACACTATCTAATGCGAATACGGCATTCAGTTGCGAGGCAATAGGATCCAGTTGAATAGCTTTCTGGACCTTATAGGTTTCAAGCATACGTAGGATTCACTCTACAGATAGAATCCAAGCGCAATTTATAAATGAGGCAATTTTGAGGAATCTAGGAATCTCTTTATTGAAAAGTGACAGGCACATTTTAGCCATCGTTTTGGTGATCATTTCTGATAGAAAACTCTCTCCTACTTCTCTAGGGGCGTATTGTTGCCCAGCTCCTGACGAACTATCGGCTATCCCGATAGGGAAACGCGTAGAGCAAAAACAAATGAGAGTCAAAAATAATATGAATACAGTGTAAACAATGCACGAAATGATACAGTGTAAACAATACACCAAACGACACTGATTTGAATACCATACTAAAAATCATACGAGTCCTTATAAATAAAAGCGAAAAGGATGTGAAAAGAACTGGTATGGAGGCGCAACACTCTAAGCTACTGGAAGATGTAGATCAAAGTCCAATGTGTGATGGTGAAAGCACTTCTTTTTTATTATTTTTTCAGAAATTAAAAACCAGCAATGGAATACGCGTTTCGGGGAAGAACCCCTTCGTCAGTTCGGCTGGATAGGACAACAGGATGCCTAGGGGTGACACGATTCCAAAGATGTATAGAATGTGTCGGAGGTCCTGTGTGCAGGAGGACAGGGGAGAAAAAAAATGCTTTAACCTTTTTTTCTCCCCTGTCCTCCTGCACACAGGACCTCCGACACATTCTATACATCTTTGGAATCGTGTCACCCCTAGGCATCCTGTTGTCCTATCCAGCCGAACTGACGAAGGGGTTCTTCCCCGAAACGCGTATTCCATTGCTGTTTTTTTAATTTCTGAAAAAATAATAAAGAAGTGCTTTCACCATCACACATTGGACTTTGATCTACATCTTCCAGTAGCTTAGAGTGTTGCGCCTCCATACCAGTTCTTTTCACATCCTTTTCGCTACACTTACGCCCACACTGGTGGAGCGTCATCTGGTTGGCAGCACCTCCACCATTCAAAATACTCAATCATTGAAAACTCTTTGTACTCCATAAATATTCCACTACCCTCACTGGGTCTTGCTCCACCCTCCTTTTTCATTTCTTTTACTCACTTATAAATAAAAGGGCTGTCTGGTTCGCACGAAAAAACAATCGCCATCTCAAGGGGATGCGAATCATAACAGCTCAAGTACTAAATACTTACCTTGATAGTGAACCATCTTATATAAGTGACTCCTGAGGACCTCTGGAGGGCTACACGGGAACTGTAGATATACTCCCCCCTCCCTTACCCCCATAAGATCCTCCCTTTTTATGTTAACTGTTTGTCCTGTCACTATATGTTCTATGTGACTGTTTTTTTGTTGGTAGCCTTTGACTTTTTAAATCAATTACTAATAAAATTTATTCTTTTTAACTCTATATCTGTGACGGCCTAAACTATACGTAGGCTGCACCCGCGGATGGAAGCATCGTTCTCTATCACCATCAAAAATGGGGACATTTTTGCTTCATCAATCTGTGTATAATATTCCTCCTCCTCCTGCTCCTCCTACTGAAACCTCACGTAATCACGCCGAACGGGCAATTTTTCTTAGGCCCACAAGGCTCAGTCATATAATTTTTCTAAACAATTTTTATACGTTTCAATGCTCATTAACGCGTTGAAACTTGCACCTGAACCAATTTTTATTTTAACTGGGCTGCCTCCAGGCCTAGTTGCCAATTAAGCCACATTAACCAAAGCGATTAATGGGTTTCATCTGCCCTCTTGGTTGGGCATGGGCAATTTTTCTGAGATACATTAGTACTGTTGGTACACCAATTTTTTGGGGCCTTCGCCTACAGTGTAATCCAATTAATTTTTTGCCCACCTGCATTACAGCTGATGTTACATCAGCTGTGCTGGGCACTGCAATGGGATATATTTATGTACCGCCTGTGGGTTCCAGGGAGCCACCCATGCTGTCGGTCCACACGGAGTTGTAACTACATGTGTCCACTTCTAAAGAACCCCAGTCTGACTGGGGCATGCAGTGTGGGCCGAAGCCCACCTGCATTAACCCCTTAACGACCAATGACGTACCTGGTACGTCATGGAGCGTCGGGGTATGTATGAAGAGAGGTTGCGTGGCAACCTCTCTTCATACAGTGCGGGCATCAGCTGTTTATAACAGCTGACACCCGCGGGCAATAGCCGCGAGTGGCTGCGCGGCCGATCGCGGCTATTAACCATTTAAACGCCACTGTCAATTCTGACAGCGGCATTTAAATCCCCCGAACAATGTTCGGGGGTCCCGCGCGGCCCCCCCGCGGTGAGATCGGGGGAGCCTTGCACGTATCATGGCAGCCGGGGGCCTAATGAAAGGCCCCAGGGCTGCCTTAGCAGACTGCCTATCAAGCCGTCCCCGTGGGGTGGCTTCATAGGCTGCCTGTCAAAAAGCAGTATGACGTAATGCTATAGCATTACGTCATACTGCAGGAGCGATCAAAGCATCGCATTTTAAAGTCCCCCAGGGGGACTTCAAAGTAAAGTAAAAAAAAGAATCAATAAAGTTTTTTTTTAATTGAAAAAAAAAAAAAGTTGTAAAAGTTTAAATCACCCCCCTTTTGCCATATCTATTATTAAAAAATCTAAATAATAAATTAAAAATATGTATTTGATATCGCCGCGTCCGTAAAAGTCCGATCTATCAAAGTAGCACATAATTTTTCCCGCACGGTGAACGTCGTCCGAAACAAAAAATGAAGAACGCCAGAAATGCACTTTTTTAGTTACCCTGTCTCCAAGAAAAAACGCAATAAAAAGCGATCAAAAAGTCATATGTATTCCAAAATGGTACTATCAGAAACTACAGGACATCCCGCAAAAAATGAGACCTTGCTCAACTACGTCGACGGAAAAATAAAAAAGTTATTGCGCGCACAAAATGACGACAGAAAATAATTGAAAAAAATTTTATGTCTTTAAAAAAAAAAAAGAGGAGTATAGTAAAAAAAAAACTAAACAAGTTTGGCATCGTAGTAATCGTACCGACCCATAGAATAAAGTTATCATGTCGTTTTTGTTGCCATTTGTGCGCCGTAGAAGCAAGACGTACTAAAAGATGGCAAAATGTCGTTTTTTTTCCATTTTACTCCACTTAGAATTTTTTAAAAGTTTTTCAGTACATTATATGGTACTTTAAATAGCACCATTGAAAAATACAACTCATCCCGCAAAAAACAAGCCCTCATACAGTGACGTGGATGGATAAATAAAGGAGTTATGATTTTTTTAAAGGGGGGAGGAAAAAACGAAAATGGAAAACGAAAAATGGCCGCGTCATTAAGGGGTTAAACATGACATTACCTCAGCTGTGATGGGCAATGCTATGGGATATATTTATGTGCCGCCGGTGGCTTCCTGGCACCCACCCATGCTGTCGGTCCACAGGGACTTCACAATAGGGAGTTGTACCTGCCTGTGTCTATGAATTAAAAAGCCTGGTCAGGTTGGGGCATGCAACCCACCTGCATTTAATCTGACGTTAGCTCTGCTGTCCAGGGCACTGCAATGGGATACATTTATGTACAGCCGGTGGGTTCCAGGGAGCCACCCATGCTGTGGGTGCACATGGAATTCCCATTGCAGAGTTGTACCTGCCTGTGAATATTTATAAAAAACCGCGGTCTGACTGGGGCATGCAGACACCTTGACAGAATGAATAGTGTGTGGCACATAGGTTCCCCATTGCTATGCCCACGTGTGCAGCTCCTAATGGCGGTGGCACAGGATTATATTTCTCATTGCTTCTGTACAGCATTGTGGGCTATCGCATCTTTTAAAGAGGGTCGCTGCCTAGCCGTGCCAACCCTCTGCAGTGTGTGCCTGCGGTTCCTCCTCATGGCAGACGCACTTATAAAAAGACATGAGTGTGGCGTGGCATGAGGGCAGCTGAAGGCTGCGCAGGGACAATTTGGTGTGCGCTGTGGACACTGGGTCGTGCAGGGGGGGGAGGGGGTTGGGCAGCATGTAACCCAGGAGAAGTGGCAGTGGAGTGTCATGCAGGCAGTGATTGTGCTTTGTTAGAGGTAGTGTGGTGCTTAGCTAAGGTATGCATTGCTAATGAGGGCTTTTCAGAAGTAAAAATTGTTGGGAGGGGGGGCCCACTCTTGCCGCTATTGTGGCTTAATAGTGGGACCTGGGAAGTTGAGATGCAGCCCAACATGTAGGCCCTCGCCTGCCCGATCCGTTGCTGTGTCGTTCCCATCACTTTCTTGAATTGCCCAGATTTTCACAAATGGAAACCTTAGCGAGCATCGGCGATATACAAAAATGCTCGGGTCGCCCATTGACTTCAATGGGGTTCGTTACTCGAAACGAACCATCGAGCATCGCGAAAATTTCGTCCCGAGTAACGAGCACCCGAGCATTTTGGTGCTCGCTCATCTCTAGTTAAGAGTTAAAATAAATATATAAAAAAAACTTTTGAATCAAACACACTCAAAATTGAGTATCACTTTTATAAGAGTTTTCACTCTGAGGAGGAAACCTAGTTATGATAACTGATTAAACAGTAATCCATATCAGAGTAGCTTATGCATCTGTGTCAAAAAGCTATTATGCCGTTCTCTAGAGTCTGTATGAAGCAATTAACTCTATGAGGAACTTGAGACATCAATGCATTTTCACAAGCTATCATATGTCTGATGGGGAACTGTTTAATCTAGAAACATAGTTTTTAGAACTATATTGTTGAGTAAATACTAACACACACTACTAACAGCTTTTTTAGCATACACGTAGTGTCCTGTGTTAATATACTATATGTATCTTTCCTATCCAGTGGGATATTGGAAATTAATTCATATTTGTTGCCCTTTAGTGTCTTTAATTTTAAATTACCTTAATAATGTTTGCATGTTTTAAACTAATTCTAACTGTGAAGGGCATTTATAGCAAAGAAAATTTGGGATTCTTCCTGTCTCTGTGAACAAAAAATGGGATAATAAATAGTTGGATAAAAATAAGTAAAACAAGTGAAGATATGAATTACCAACAAAAAGAGTACAAGGGTATAATGTATTACGCTCCCAAAATAGAAAATCCACCACCCTATGATTCTAAATCAAAAGTTACTCATGGACTTGTTGGAACTGTGAACAGTAAAACCCGTGTTGGAGGGACACTTGTCCTGCCTGTGGTGGAGGCAGACGGCTCTCTCAAAAGCACAGCAATAACTTTTTTCTCACCGTGTCTGTAGATAAAAAGCAGGAAGCAGCAGGCGAAGAACCTTTGGCCCCTATGCCTAAGAGACTTTACCCTGTGATTACTAGGAAAATGTAGCAGTGTCAGAATTAGAGGATGGGAAACTGCTATGGGGAAAAACATGAAGCCATATCAAAATCCCTAACACAGTTCTAAAAGAAGTAACTGAATATAAGTCATGGACTCCGCAAGAACATATGGCCCTGGCCACAAGGGGTGGTCTTGCTACAATATGTGGATGATTTGTTACTATGTGCTGACAATCTCCAAATTTGCCAGCAGGCATCAATCTCACTGCTCCATTTCCTAGCGGACAGTGGATGCAAAGCTTTAAAAGACAAGCTTCAGTTCTGTAAGCAGAAGGTAGTTTTTCTTTGTCACTGCCTGTCACAAGGAACTAGGCATTTGATGGAAGAAAGGAAAAAGGCTATTCAAAATTTGCCTCTCCCAAATTCTGCTGCAAAACTTCGAACCTTTTTCTTTTTAGACTTTATATCATTTTGCAGGCCTTGGTTGCGTTCAGCTTCTCTGCTCATGCAACCACTCTATGACTGTCTTACTACCACTCTTTTCGCTCTTTCTGAAGAAGCAGTCACTAACTTTAATTTGCTAAAACTGGCTATTACTTCTTCTTCTGCACTTGGCCTACCTAACTTCCTTTCCGACTTTACTGTACAGAACTTTCTGGACATGCTACAGCAGTACTTTGTCAACAGCATAGCGGCAGGCCAGGGCCTATGGCCTACTACTCAGCCAGACTTGATGCAGTAGCACGAGGAGCTCCATCTTGTGTCAGAGCTGTTGCTGCTGTTCAAACCATGATTGACAAAGCCTCAGAAGTTGTACTTGACTACACAGTTGTCACCACACGATATTCAGGGTATTCTCACACAAGTACAGCCAAAACATCTGTCCTTAGCCAGACAGATCCGCTTGCAATGTGCACTCCTATTGCCCCCTAACATTACCTTTCAAAGATGTACTACTTTGAATCTGGCTACTCTATTGCCAGTGAATTATCCGGATTCCAAAAGGGAGGAGGAAGGAGAGGAAGAAGGGGAAAAACATGATGAAAATTCAGAAATTGATGATGACACATTTGATGATGACACACGCGAGCACGATTGCATAGAATTAATGCAACAAGAAATGGCAGGTTTTGAAAATGTTGTTGAAAAACCATTAGATAATCCTGATTTTGAACTTTTTATAGACGGTTCTCGTTATCAGGGTGAAGATGCCCGATTCCATTCCAGGTAATGCAGTCGGAACACAACATGACACGGTAAAAGCAGAGTCTCTGCCTCTGCATGTCTCAGCACAAGAAGCGGAATTAAAAGCACTCACGGAGGCGTGTAGAGTTGCTACAGGTAAAACAGCTAATGTGTACACTGACTCCACGTATGCTTTCGGCATTGCTCATGATTATGGCCCCATATGGAAGGCCAGACAATTTTTAGCTTCTGCTGGACAACCTATTAAGAATGGTGCTGCAGTGAAAGAATTAATGGAGGCCCTGCCATGGCCAGATAAGATAGCAGTACTAAAGATCAAAGCACATACGAAAGAAACAATGATGGAAGCTAAAGGAAATGCCTTCGCGGACGCAACGGCAAAAAGTGCTGCAATGCAACCATGGAGAAAGAAAGAAGAAAAGGGGGTTTTTGTTACGCAGCATACAGACCCCGACCCAGTCACAAGAGAGACATTTTGTTCTAAAGCAGACACAGAGACATTTTGTTCTAAAGCAGACACAGGGAAACCTGTTTCATCTGATATGGACATTATTAAGACTTTCTCAATATAAGCCAGCAAAGAAGAAAAGGACAAGTGGATGAAAGCTGGGGCCAAGGAAGATGACGGCATATGGAGAACTGTTATCAGAACTTGCTTCCCACGTGCCTTGTTCCCTATGATGGCCCAGCTGATTCATGGAAGAATGCATCTATCAAAGACAGCAATGGTCGCAACGTTAGAGAAATTCTGGTTGGCACCTGGTTATTCTGTAGCTGCCGCATCATTTGTCCAATCTTGCAAGATCTGTGCCGTAAGCAACGTTGGGCAAAAAGTCAGGGTACCACAGAAACACGCACCTAGACCACTCTACCCGTTTCAGAGACTGCAAATTGACTACATTCAACTGCCCGCGTAGGCAAGTATGAATTTGTGTTGGTATGTGTGGACATGTTCTCGGGGTGGTGTGAGGCTATCCGGTCAATTCGGCAACTGCTTAAGTGACCGCAAAAAAACTGATGAACGAGATAATCTGCAGATATGGGGTACCTGAGGTGATCAAATCAGATAGAGGTACCCACTTCACAGGAGAGATAATGAAACACATAATGTCAGCTTTGGGCATCACTCAGGCCTTTCACACTCCATACCACCCACAGAGTAGTGGTAAAGTGGAAAGGCTGAATGGCACCCTGAAATTAAAAATACAAAAGGCCATGAAGGAGACCAGCAAACCCTGGACTGAGTGTTTGCCTTTGGCCCTTTTCTCTGTAAGATATGTCCCTAACAAGAAAACAAGCTTGTCTCCCTATGAAATTCTGTTTGGAAGTGTGCCAAGACTGGGACTGTACTTTCCACAACAACTGCAGGCCCAGTGTGGCACCCTAACAGATTATGTTATTACTCCAAGTAAGAAACGTAAAGTAACACACGACCAAGTGTTCTCTTCCATTCCAGATCCAGACTCTCTCTCGAGGGTACGCACGAGTTACAGCCTGGTGATTGGGTAGTGATAAAAAGACACGTGAGAAAAGCATTGGAACCACGATTTGATGGTCCTTTCCAAGTTCTCCTGACCACCTCTACCTCAGTAAAACTAGAAGGAAAACAAAACTGGATACATGCTTCACATTGTAAAAAGGTCCAGATACCAGGGGAAGTATGCGTATCTTAGCTTTTTTGGCGTGTATTGCAATCTGTCTTACAGGTATACTTTGGTATTGGAAACCAAATGAAATTACAAAGGTGGAGAGAAGATGGTCCGCATGGGCAGAAGGGCATCCCAATATGTGGGAATATTTGGCAAGAGATGTATTAAATGTTTCAAGTATGTGTATGCCTAATTTGAGAAGTGGAGAAGACATTTTACGGACATGTTTGTTATCAGTTCCTACACCTGTGAAAGTACTCAGAAAAATATTTTCAGCAATACATAATCATAGTCTGGTAAACAAATCTGATGTGACCAGCTTGAATACTTTCTTAAATGTGTATGACTATTGCTCAGACTGTAAGGAAACAGAAAATACTGAATGGACTAATATGACTAAATTTCAGGTTAAGAATGTAGCTGAGGCTGAGGTGTGTTATAATTTCACTTGCAACCCTGAGGAAATTGGGAAATGTCAGCAAATTAGAGCACACCCCGAACAGGCTACTAATGATTCTCCAATACTCTGTAGTCGTATGGTAAATCAATGTCAGAAGGTAACTAATGAGGGGGCGTGTCCTGACTTCCCTTAATGGCGGACGTGTCCTTCTGAAGCTCCGACACAGCACAGAAGAATCTGGCCACCCAGCCTCCGCGGCATACAATTAACCTGTCGCAGACCCGGCAGCAACTCACCCGACCAGTGAGGAACAACCGGGGAGACCACTCTGACACCGAGGTACGGACAGCAGAGAGGAAAGAACCCGGGACCCGCCGCGGCCTATTCATCCCCGCGCGCAGCAGAAAGCGGGAAACACCAGCCCCGCTAACCACACACCCGGAGAGCCCATAGTCGGTCCCCACGGACAGCACACAAAGTGGACAGCACCTAGCTCCACTCACCTTACTGCCGGCGAGATCACCGGAGGCTAGATGCAGCCGAGAAGACCACACGTGCGGGACTTGCGATCCCGCGGCTCCCCGTCAGGCACAAAGACACCCACAGCTCCCCTCTGCAGGCAGAGGTATTCCCGGGTGCCGGAGAGACTCCCTGACCCAGGAGAAAGAAACTGCACAGCAAAAGGCACAGCAGCAGGACCTGCAGAGCGCCGGTATAGAGACTGCAGCACCTAACTGGGTGAGTCCCCTGCTGCTCTGCTACACCCCGCACAGCAGAGCTAGCAGCACATACACAAAGAGACCACTTAGAACTGCAGGTGCACCATTGACACAAGAAAACCTGACCCCTGCAAAGCCACTACTCATACTTGGTTCATTGCTAACACAATGTCTGCATACTTTTATCACTGTTGGCAATTAGTGACCCACAGAAAAACTACTTCAACTGCAGTACAATATATTAATACAGATACAGATGGACTCTGCTGCCACCTAGTGGCCTGTGTTGATATCACCAACACAAAGCAGCGTAATACAACTATACTGCAGAAACAGCGCAGATAGAAGAAAGCCACAATTCTACAGCACAAAGTTAAATTTACGCCCATCGCCACACTAGTGCGTCCTAACAAAAGTACTTCAAAAAAGAGACTTACACCTCTAAACAACATGCCATCTTACTAATGTAACACCAGCCGCACACGGCTCTGAATGGTGGTTACAACACCGGAAAGACCCTGAGACCCAAATTACCTAAAACCCAAATGAAGCAGCTTCTAGTCCACTTATCCCAAACGCAACAACCATGCTCTCTGCTCAACCCAGAACAGGGAAAAACAATATAAATTCGCAACAGAGTGCTAAAAAACTCTCAAAACAAATGGAGACTACCATCTCTTCCGACGAAACATCTCGCTCGTCAATGGAGGACTTACAGCTCCCATCACGCACCAACATGGACAGCCCTAACAATAACTCCTCAGAGGAGTCTACTTCTATCATATCAGACAAACTTTTCACCCGAATAGAAACATTACTACAAAAAGAGCTAACAAAAACCTCCTCCGAAATAACAACTTAACTCTCCAATGAAATCCAAGAGCTTAGCCAGAGGACAATCGCTCTTGAAGATAGAATGGACAACACTACCATAGTCCTAGATTCCCATGAAAAAGAAATAGAACAACTACATGAAGAAATACATTTTCTGCATGATAAACTAGAAGATGTTGAAAATAGGGCATGACGAGACAATATACGCATCCGCGGAGTCCCTGAATCCATCAAAGATCTACAATCAACAGTGACTGCGCTGTTCCAGGAGCTCTGCCCGAACATCCCAATCGACCGACTGGAACTCGATAGAGTTCACAGAGCCCTACGAGCACCAAATCCAAACGGTCCTCCAAGAGACATCGTAATAAAACTCCACTTCCACAGAACCAAAGAGCAATTGATGCGCGCTGCTCGATCTTCCCGTAAACTAACATTCCAAGGCTTCGACTACCAATTATTCCCCAATCTAGCACCATCTACATTGTCCAAGAGGAGAGCTCTTAAGCCATACCTATCTATCCTACAACAAGAAAAGATACAATACAGATGGGGCTTTCCATTTAAACTGACTTTTACATTCCAAGATAAAGTCCATACCATCCTATCACCTGAGGGTGCCCGGCGCTGCTTCAAAGAACTAAACCTACAACTGCCCCCGCCCCAGCCGGGCTCCACAGCCTCGTCTCCCGCATCCCCCCACCCCCAAAAACCACGCCAGGAGGCAGGAAAAAAGACGCCACAACCACCTGAACAAATTCACAACAACCCCCTGGAGTTGTAACTATGAAAGACTTTTAAGTCTGCAAGTTGTTAGATTTTTGTTTCTCTTGCAGACCTAATCTTTCACCAGTCGCGAACAACTTTTAGTATTACCGCGAGTTAAACCCGCTATATACATGAGGTCCTACCCGAAGAACAAAAAGACAGAAACATGACAGACCTTTTCTGGGCAGTGGACCTTTTAGAGATAACAACTCTCCTCCTTTCTAACGAAATATTCTAACAAAATTACAGTCAACATTGAAATGCTTTATGTTTTGTAATGCTCTCTACCCAGATCTACCCTCCCTTCCCCACCCTCTCTGTTCTCTCTATCCCCCCCTCCCTTCTCACCACTCCCTCCCCTCTTAGGGTCTTCCCGACCTTCTTTAACTCTAAGCTACAAATACTTATAAGCCACCCTAACGCAGAGCTAAAGTGGCTTCCTACTTGTGCACCACCTTGTAACTATGAAGAGTTTACCACTTGTTACTACTAAGACAATCTCACCCATTGCTCCTAACAATAAAAGGATATGTTGGCCACACCCTCCTTCCCCCTGCTCCTTCCCTCTTCCTGTCCCTCCCCGACCTCCCCTCCCATGGGGTGGAGGTCCTGAGACAGTTTTCATTTACTATATTTACCACCCCCGCCCATGGACCTAAAAATAATTACCCACAATGTACAGGGCTTTAACTCCCCACAAAAATGCTCAAAAGCATTCAGATACTATAAAAGCAGACACGCAGACATAGTGTGTCTACAAGAAACCCATTTCTCCACTAACTCCACCCCGCGCTACCTTTCCCCCCAATACCCCACATTCTTTTCAGCAAATGCTACCACCAAAACTAAAGGAGTCACCATCTGCTTCAGTAAATCAGTTCCCTTCACACACATCTCTACCATAGCAGACCCAGAAGGTCGCTACCTAATACTGACAGGCTCCATCCAAGATGTCCCAGTAACTATCGTCTCCTACTACGCTCCAAATTCAAGACAAATCCAGTTTTTCACAAAACTTCTTGAATTGGTCGAGACCAACAAATCAGGCACCATTATCCTTTGCGGTGACTCAAACTGCATTCTTGACCCGAATCTGGATAGGAACTCACCCACCCTTCCAACCCATCCCCCATTGCCCCAACACACGATATCACACAACTTTAAATCCCTCCTTCAACAATACCATTTGGTAGATGAATGGCGAGAATCAAACCCAACCACCAAAGACTATACTCACTTTTCAGCCCCACACTCTCTATATAGAAGAATAGACCACATTCTAATCCCCGATACCTTCACACCTCAAATACTACAGTCTAAAATCTTATCTGTACCATGGTTTGACCATAGCCCGTTATACATTACATGCAACTCTTTGATGTCTAAACCCACAAACACATCTTGGACCCTCAACGACTCTCTCTTATCGATCCCTGGGGTTATATCCATATTAATTCCACAATTGGAAGAATACTTTCAATTAAATAGCCCGTCTGCCTCCTCCCCCATCTCTCTTTGGGAAGCGCACAAAGTAGTGATTCGAGGTCACTTAATACAAATAGCAGCCCGACGTAAACAGGAACGCATGTCGCAACAACAAAAATTAGAACAAGTCTCTCAACTTGAAGAAGTAGCCAAAAAATACCCATCTAAAAATAATCTCCAAGCGCTATCTCGAGCTAAAACGGAGTTAGAATTTTGCCTTACAGATACAATAGAACAGAAAATATGATAGTCCCGACAGCGTTTTTATGTACTTAACAACAAACCTTCCACGCCTCTAGCCCGTAGACTTCGCTCGCACCCCAACACAAACCCATTCTACAAACTACGCACAAACCAAAATGAAGTTACAGCAAACACAAATACAATAACGCGGGAATTCCAAAAATTCTTAACCAAATTGTATTCACAACAATGTGCTCTTCCAAGAAATGAAATCACTTCTTATCTCCAAGAAACTCCACTACCAACACTTGGAGAAACATTCCTTGACAATCTAGCATCTAAAATCACCCATGAAGAAGTGACTCATGCTATTAAAGCACTAAAACCCAATAAAAGACCTGGCCCAGATGGCTTTTCAGCCCCGTATTACAAAAAATTTTCGCCAATCCTAAGCACTTATCTGGCTGATTACTTCAATGCAATGAGAGATGGCCACCAGGTGGGCCAGACAGCCCTTCTAGCCTCCATATCAATGATACCTAAGCCAGATAGAGATTTGTTAGACAAACAAAACTATCGCCCCATCTCTTTAATAAACGTAGACATAAAGCTCCTCACCACAATCCTAGCGACGCGATTAAATATGGCCCTCCCCACACTAGTCAATAAAGACCAAGTAGGATTTGTCCCAGGCCATCAGGCTCCTGACAGCATTCGAAGAATAATCCACCTCACCCACCTCTGTAGAACCAGAAAGATCCCAGCTATGCTTCTATCCCTAGACATACACAAAGCGTTTGACACACTAGGTTGGGAATACTTATTCTCGGTCCTCGACAGGTGGGGGTTTCCTGACGAATTCCTCACATGGCTACGGATACTATATGCCCACCCTAAGGCCTTTGTACGATACAGGGGCTTCTGCTCTGATACATTTCCAATCCATCGTGGGACACGACAGGGTTGCCCACTATCCCCACTAATTTTAATCCTGGCCATGGAACCCCTGGCTATTAACATTCGCAACAACCCTAATATAAAAGGAATAGAAATCGCCTCAGTTCATCACAAACTCTCAATGTTTGCTGATGACTTATTACTGCTCATATCTTCCCCACACACTACCATACCCAACCTCATGGCGGAGCTATCCAGATTCGGATCAATCTCTGGCTTAACAATTAACCATACAAAATCCAAAGCATTCAACCTCACACTATTCGAGTCGGTAGATTTGCTCCAGACAAACTTCCCCTTTCAGTGGGCGACGGGCTTTCTGGGCTACCTGGGCATCCAACTGACAAATTCCTATTCATCTTTATATAGTCAAAACTACATTCCCTTTCTTTGCAAAACAAGGTTACTCCTGGAAAGTTGGAGCCAATATCACATCTCCTGGATTGGGAGAGCTAATGCCTTAAATATGTCATTTCTCCCTAAACTATTATACTATTTCAGAGCTCTCCCGATACGGGTGCCTGGATACATGCTGAAGACTCTTCAGCAAATGTCCCTCCGATTCGTGTGGGCTGGCAGTATCCCCAGGGTGCCACAATCTACCTTATATAGACATAGAAGAAAGGGAGGCTTGGGAGTTCCTAATTACTCAAAATATTACCAAGTGGCCCAGGTGGCCCAACTGGCCCTCTTACACTCCTTCTCTAACACCCCTCTCTGGGTATCACTGGAAGCAACAGAAATACATCCCCTTACCATTGATTCCATTTTATGGATACCACCTAAACATAGACCCATTATCAACAACCCTATTATCAACCATTCCCTCCACATCTGGGACTCAATAAAATATTCAGGAAAACTAATATCTCCTCACCTACCCCTCATGCCACTCTTGCGAAACCCTATGTTTATACCAGGAATGGAACCGCCTCAGTTGTTTAAGAATTGGACGAAGTCGGGCCTCACCAAATTATACCATTTGCTCTCAACAAATGGGCTCACTCCTTTTCCCACCCTACAGGAAAAATATAGCTTACCATCCTTGGAAGTATTCCGATACCTGCAGGTAAAACACTTTATATCCTCTCTCCACAAGAACTCAAATTCTCCACTGACCTTAACCCCATTTGAGAGATATTGTCATAAATACCCACATGCAAGAGGCCTCATTTTGCAAATTTACCCAGATTTGGTTCATTCCTCTTATCGCTCTCAAATGCCGTACATAACGTGTTGGGAAAGAGACCTAGGCGAAACTCTATCCGAAGAGGATTGGACTCAAATATGGGAGTCTAACAACAGTAGCGCCAGAAATATATTAATGCTAGAAACTTCATTTAAAATTTTATTCCGCTGGTATTTAACCCAAGGTAGAGTAGCCCATGCAATACCCAGACGCTCTCCCAACTGCTTTCGTGGATGTCTAGTTACGGGAGATATGCTCCACATGTGGTGGTCCTGTCCCCGGGTTAAGAGACTATGGATTTGAGTTTACTCCCTGATATATTCAGTCACAGGCTACAGCATCCGCAAAGACCCTTGGGAAGCATTGTTAAATAAACGCATAAACAATATCCCTCCTGACTCAAAAAAGTTAATATCCTTTCTATTTCTGAACACAAAACAAGTTATTGCCTATTCATGGCGCAAAGCTTCCTTGGACTTCACTGAGGTTAAGCGTAGGATGGACTGGTATCTAATAAATGAAAAACTGACCTCTATTCTAGCCGACAGACATGAGAGATTTTTAAATATATGGTCCCCATGGCTAGATTATTCCTATCCATCGCAAAACAATAGATTCCTAACCTCCCTGTAAACACATAAGAAAACTATAATAACAAAGAGCAACCTCTGTCTCTTCACCATGTTATAGCTCGAAACCGCCCTCTACAACATCCACCCCATGGGAACGAAAACTCCTTCTGTCTCAGAAGTCACCCCTCCCCCCCTACCCTTCCTTTCCCTATTTCTCCCCTACTCCCCCAAAACTCAGGCAAGGCCCTGGCCAGGCCATTAGTATTCTGTTAATGTTAACCAACAGTCTAATTTCCAGATTGGGCCGGGATACTGGGAGGGAGGATCGCTCAAACATGCCTACTATGTATGCTCTCTCCTCTCGTTCTCCAGATCCACACTATTACAAACAGCTTCTGTGATATAATAATGAGACTGTGTTGTATTTCAATTAAATGTTTATTACAATATTGTAAAACTTGAAAACTTCAAATAAAAATTTGCAGTATGAAAAAAAAAGAAGGTAACTAATGAAATGCACTGTAAAGTGATTGTTCAAAGCCCCAATCATTTTTGACATGTTAAATTACCAACTGGTTGAGTTTTATCTTGTGGAAATCTCATTTATAAATATATTCCAGCAAATGTCACAGGAGGACCATCTACACTGTCCCGTTTGAGTATTTTTATGTACCAGAAATCAGAAGAATGTAACAAAGGAAAAAGAGAAATAAAAGGGCTAGACGAAAACTGTAAGGGTCCACCAACCCTTCTCAGTGACACAGAAGTAAAAGCTCTAGGATTTTCTATAGTAAGAGTCTGGGGGTTAGCAGTGTATAATGGGAGGGTTATAAATGGTATAGCTTGTGATTTAGCAAAAGGTTTAAATACTACCTCTCAAGCTTTAGACCTCCTCCTATTAGATGTGCAAGGAGTAAAAAAGGCCGTCCTGCAAAGTAGAGCCACTATAGCTTACCTATTGTTGACACTAAATCATGGTTGTGAAGAGTTTGAAGGGATGTGTTGCTTCAACCTTTCTGACCATTCAGAATCAATAGATCAGAGGATTAACACTTTGAAGGAAATATCCATTAGTATAAAGCAAGATGTGGATCAAGGATGGTTTAGTTGGTTGTTCTCATGGTTCAGCCTGAGCTGGATAAAGAAAATATTTTTGATATTTGCAATAATTGTGGGATTAATTTTGATTTGCTGTTGTATACAGTGTATTCCAAATTTGGTGACTATATGCCTGAAGTGTGTACCAAAAAGACCACCCTATTATGGGAATAACATAGAAATGTCACGTTTATGTAAGAACTAATGCTTGTGTTTGTTTGTTCATATCTGAGGAAATCAAGTAATACAAAACAACGAATCTACACGAATTAAAAGAAAACCATCTTGATCATCGCAAAGAATACAATGAAGGACTTACGATTCTATCATAATTTTGAATGAATTTAAAAAGTAATATCGAGAAGCCGCACGGTGGGAACCCGGCCCGAAGAAAGAAGAGAAAATTGGGAAAAAGTCTGGCTCAGAGGGCTCTACCCTCCTTGAAGTACCCCAACGTCTTCAAGGAGGGTGGCTGACAGCGGTTATATAACGCAAACTGCAGCCAGAAATAAATTATACGGAAGGCTGCATGCAGGCCTAGCTGTGCAATAGTGATGCACTACAACTCCCAGCAGCCACGTAGTTAAATGCACACGGTCACAGGTAGCCCTAAGAAGGATTTCTTTTAAAAAAAAAATGTTTTGAAATGCAATGCAGGCTATATAGCATGTATCTGACTCTCTCTCTATCGGGGGCTGTCGCCGTACGCTGCGCGTGCAGTTGACGGCACACAAAGCGGTGTAAAAATTTTTTGATTTATTGGCGTGCAATTGGAGGCAGACAGCGCTTATGTTACGCAAACTGCTGCCAGAAAAAATTATAGAGAAGGCTGCAAGCAGGCTTAGCTGTGCAATATGCAATAGTGATGCACCTCAGCTCCCAGCAGCCACGCAGTGAAATGCACACGGTCACAGGTAGCCGTAAGAAGGATTTTAAAAAAAAAATTTTTTTGGAAATGCAATGCAGGCTATATAGCGTGTATCTGACTTTCCCTCTATCAGGGGCTGTCGCCGTACACTGTGCGTGCAGTTGACAGCAGACACAGAGCGGTGTAAAAAATTTTTGAATTATTGGCGTGCAGTTGGAGGCAGACAGCGCTTATGATACACAAACTGCAGCCAGAAAAAAATTATACAGAAGACTGCAAGTAGGCCTAGCTATGCAATAGTGAGGTACTACAACTCCCAGCAGCCACGGAGTTAAATGCACATGGTCACAGGTAGCCCTAAGAAGGACCGTTGGGGTTCTTGTAGACAGGATTCCACATTACCACTGTCCCTGCCTCACCACCACTCTCCCTATACTATGTAGTACAGACTGCAGCCTGAGAACTCTATAGCCTGCACGCCTGATATAAAAAAAAAGAATGTGCAAAACTGCTACCAGCAGCCACAACAGTAATGCACTAGGTCAGATGTGGCCCTAAGAAGGACCATTGGGGTTCTTGTAGACGCTAACACTATCCTTGAATGAGCAACAGCACCTTCCCTAATCTCTGCCAGTGTGTGTCTGAGGCGAGCCTCGGGCGGGCCCACTTTATATACTCGGCGGTCACTTGATCTCACCAGCCACTCACTGCAGGGGGGTGGGATAGGGCTGAAACGTCACAAGAGGAAGTTGTAATGCCTTCCCTGCATGTCTATTGGCCAGAAAATGGCGCAAAACTTTAAGGGAAGGAAAAGGAATTGACTCGAGTACCGCGTGGTGCTCGCCTCGAGTAACGAGCATCTCGAATACCCTAATACTTGAACGAGTATCAAGCTCAGACGAGTACGCTCGCTCATCTCTATTTATCAGCTATTGAATACTTGCGCAGCCACAACATTCTACACAGGAAGGTAGAATGTATTCCTTGTCACCCGGAAGTTTCCTAAATAAAAGATTCCAGTAAACTTAGTGGTTATGTGTGGAGATGTCCCGGCTGCAGAAGCAAGCAATCCGTTTTGAAAGATAGTTTGATTGAAGGAGCCAAAATTGCACAGCCAAATTCATATATTTAGTGTTCTATTGGGCGACCGAAAAGCCTCAGCAAACAACAATGCAGCATTTGGATATTGCGGCGCATACCGCAGTGGACTATTATCAATACTTCAGAGATATATGCTCCTGGCAGTTATTAGCGGAGCCTATTCAGCTTGGCGGTCCAGGAAAAGAAGTGCAAATTGACAAGTCTCTTCTAGTGAAAGCAAAGTACAATCGCGGCCACAACTTGTAACATCAGGACAGATGGATTTTTACATAGTATGTAAGGCCGAATGAAGACATTGTCCATGTAGTCCAGCCTGTCTATCCTACTGTGTTGATCCAGAGGAAGGCAAAAAAAAAACCAAGGCCAGAAGCCAATTAGCCCTTTTGGGGGAAAAATTCCTTCCCGACTCCCTAATGGCAATCAGACTGTTCCCTGGATCAACCCCTAATAGTTCCTACCTGCCTATATACCAGGATTGACACTTAACCTAATATTTATATCCTGTAATATCCTTCTCCAGAAAGACATCAAGTCCCCTTTTAAACTCCTCTATGGATTTTGCCATCACCACTTCCTCTGGTAGAGAGTTCCACAGTCTAACTGCTCTTACAGTAAAGAACCCCTTTCTGTGTTGGTGATGAAACCTACTTTCCTCTAATCGTAGCGGATGTCCTCTTGTTACCTTCGTGGTCCTGGGTGTAAACAGATCGCGGGAGAGATCCATGTGTTGTCCCCTCATGTACTTATACATGGTTATTTGGTCGCCTCTTAACCTTCTTTTTTCTAGAGTAAATAGTCCCAATATTGATAACCTCTCGGGGTATTCCAGTCCCGTCATTCCATGTATTAGTTTAGTCGCTCTTCTTTGAACCCCCTCAAGCACTGTGACATCTTTCCTGAGCACCGGTGTCCAGAATTGTACGCAGTATTCCATGTGAGGTCTGACAAGTGCCTTATATAATGGAAGGATAATGTTCTCATCCTTCGCCCCTATACCTCTTTTAATACATCCCAAAACTTTATTTGCCTTTGCAGCAGTTGACTGGCATTGGTTACTCCAGTTTAGTCTATTATCCACTAATACCCCCAGATCCTTTTCCATATCACTTTTCCCTAGTGGTACCCCATTAAGTGAGTATTTGTGACATCCGTTCCTCCTGCCCATGTGCATAGTCTTACATTTTTCAACATTGAACTTCATTTGCCATTTTTCTGCCCAAGCCCCCATCTTATCCAGGTCCGTTTGTAGCCGCACATTGTCTTCCGTTGCATTAATTATATTGTATAATTTT
This sequence comes from Eleutherodactylus coqui, assembly GCF_035609145.1. NCBI lineage: Eukaryota > Metazoa > Chordata > Amphibia > Anura > Eleutherodactylidae > Eleutherodactylus > Eleutherodactylus coqui. The sequence goes on along the minus strand of NC_089847.1, from coordinate 37,733,859 downwards.
GTGTCATCTGCAAATATTGATATTTTGCTGTGCAGCCCCTCCATCAGGTCATTAATAAATATGTTGAACAGAGTGGGGCCTAATACTGAACCCTGTGGCACCCCGCTAGCGACTGTGGTCCAATCAGAGTACGAACCATTTATTACCACCCTCTGCTTTCTATCGTTGAGCCAATTTTTTACCCACTTACACACGTTTTCGCCCAGTCCGAGCTGCCTCATTTTGTATATTAGCCTATTATGTGGCACGGTGTCAAAGGCTTTAGAGAAGTCCAGATATACAAGATCAATAGATTCTCCCAGGTCCAGCTTAGAGCTTACTTCATCGTAGAAACTGATCAGATTTGTCTGACATGAGCGACCCTTCATGAATCCATGCTGGTGAGGAGTTATTCCCTTAATCTCCTTGAGGTACTCATCGATGGCGTCTCTCAGAATCCCCTCGAAAATTTTTCCCGTTACTGAAGTGAGACTTACTGGCCTGTAGTTACCAGGCTCACTTTTGCTCCCTTTTTTGTAAATTGGAACCACGTTGGCAATGCGCCAGTCCAATGGTACTACTCCGGTCTTGATAGTGTCTAGAAATATTAGGTATAGCGGCCTAGCTATCTCGTCACTTAGTTCCTTTAGTATCCTTGGGTGTAATCCATCTGGGCCCGGTGATTTATCAATTTTAGTTTTCTTTAGACGCTTCCGCACCTCCTCCTGCGTTAGGTATGAGATATTTTGTGAGGGGTTCGTTTTATTCCCCTGCATCTCGTGTGGCATTTCCTTTTCTTTGGTGAACACACTTGAGAAGAAACTGTTTAGTAGATTTGCTTTCCCTTCGTCATCATCAATGATTTCTCCTGCATTGTTTTTTAAAGGGCCAGCGCTCTCCCTGCAAATCCTTTTGCTGTTTATGTAGTTGAAAAATAGCTTCGGGTTGTTTCTGCTCTCTTTTGCGATCCGTCTTTCTGCTTCCTCCTTGGCAGTTTTGATCGTATCTTTGCATATTTTGTTTTTTTCCCTGTATGATTTTAGCGCTGCTTCGCTGCCTTGTTGCTTTAGTAGTTTGAACGCTTTCTTCTTTTCGTTTATTGCCCCTCGTACCGTCTTGTCGAGCCACATTGGTTTCCTTTTAGCTGAGTTTCTTTTATTTTTAAAGGGAATGAACTGCTCACATGAGGCGATTAGGATCCTTTTGAACTTTTCCCATTTTTCCTCCGTACTGATATTTTTGAGGATGTTGTCCCAATTAATGTTACCGATAGTAGTTCTAAGCTCATCAAATTTTGCTTTACTAAAGTTTAGTTTCTTTGTCTCTCCCTGATAAGGCTTCCTATTGATTGACAGCTGGAAGTTGATTATATTGTGGTCGCTGTTCTCCAAGTGCCCGTCTACCTGCACCCCCCTTATACGTTCCGGTTTGTTAGTTAGTACTAGGTCCAGAATGGCCCTCCCTCTTGTTGGTTCCTGCACAAGTTGGTTCAGGTAATTGTCTTTAATTACTCTCAAGAACTTATCACCCCTGTGAGATTTGCAGGTTTCGTTCTCCCATGTTATATCTGGGTAATTAAAGTCCCCCATGATAATTACTTCGTTTCGTTTTGACACCTCTTCTATCTGCCTTAGTAGTAAGTCTTCAGTTTCTTCTGTTGCTTTTGGTGGTCGATAGAAGACCCCTATCAGGATTTTGTTATTTTTTCCTCCCTGTATTTCTACCCACAGAGATTCCACCTGTTCGTCTCCTACCCCTATATCCTCCCGTAGCCTCGGCTTCAAGTTCGATTTGACGTACAGACATACCCCTCCCCCTTTCTGGTTCCTTCGGTCTCTTCTGAAGAGATTGTACCCCTGCAAATTCACCGCCCAATCGCACTTATCATCAAGCCATGTTTCAGTAATTCCGACTATATCATAACTTTCATCAGTCATTCTTGCTTCAAGCTCGCCCACTTTACCGATCAGACTTCGTGCATTCGTGATCATACAATTTATATCATTTTTTTTGTTTTTTAAATTTGTTTTGTTGCTATTCGTACTTATGGCTGATCTATCAGTTCTAACTGTACTAACCCCACCCCCTGCTCGTCCCCCATTCCCTTTGCTTGGACCCAGATCGCTAATTACACTGGCTACCTCACTATTTCTCATTTTGCCCTCCCCCCCAGTCCCTAGTTTAAACACTCCTCCAGCCTTTTAGCCATCTTTTCCCCCAGCACAGCTGCACCCTCCCCATTTAGATGCAGCCCGTCCCTACGGTAGAGCCTGTAGCCGACCGCAAAGTCAGCCCAGTTCTCCAGGAACCCAAATCCCTCCTTCTTACACCAACTCCGGAGCCACTTGTTTACCTCCCTAAGGTCCTGCTGCCTTTCTAGTGTGGCTTTAGGTACAGGTAGTATTTCCGAGAAAACTACCCTGGAGGTCCTCGCCCTGAGCCTGGACCCTAAGTCCCTGAAATCATTTTTGAGGGCCCTCCATTGACCTCTAACTTGTTCATTGGTGCCAACGTGCACCATGACTGCTGGATCCTCACCAGCCCCTCCCAGTAATCTGTCAATCCGATGCGCGATGTGTCGAACTCGAGCGCCAGGAAGACAACACACCGTTCGACGATCCCGGTCTTTATGGCAGATTGCCCTCTCTGTCCCCCTAATAATTGAGTCCCCCACCACTAGAACCTGTCTAGCCTGCCCTGCGCTCCCCGTCCCCGTCTCACTGGAGCAGTCATCCCCCTGGCGTTCAGAGGGCGTGTCGTGCTGCAGCGGTGCTGGCTCTGTAATGGCATCCCCCTCATCTGCCAATCTTGCAAATTTGTTGGGTTGTGCCAGTTCAGGACTAGCCTCCCTGGTTCTCTTCCCTCTATCCCTCCTTCTTTCTGTCACCCAGCTGACTGCCTGCTCCCCTGCTCTTCCGTAGCACCATCCGCCCCCCACTTTACCCCAGCGAGTGCCTGCTCAGTGAGCACCAAACTCCTTTCCATGATGTCAATGGCTCTCAGTGTTGCCAGTTGCCCATTTAGATCCAGAATTTGGGCTTCTAAGTGTGCGACGTGCATGCATCTTGCGCAACAGTATGCACCCTCGATCGGCTGATCAAGGACCGCATACATTGCACAAGTAGCACACTGGATGACATTGCCAGGCATGGAGCTCATCCTAATGGGGATCTACAATTTACTTGTTGAAGTAGTGAAGATAGACTTGCTCACACTCCGCTCACACGCTGCCGCAACCGCTGTCCCGCTGCCGCAACCGCTGACCCGCTACCGCAACCGCTGACCCGCTGCCGCAACCGCTGACCCGCTGCCGCAACCGCTGACCCGCTGCCGCAACCGCTGTGCCGCTGTCGCAACCGCTGTGCCGCTGTCGCAACCGCTGTGCCGCTGTCGCAACCGCTGACCCGCTGCCGCAACCCCTCACCCGCTGCCGCAACCCCTCACCCGCTGCTGCAACCCACTTACCCACTTCTGCAACCCCTCACCCGCTGCCCCTCTCGCGCAACCTCTTACCCGCTGACACTTATGCGCAACCAGTCAAAAAAATTATTATTTTTTTTTATTCCCCCCTCACAAACACTTAGACCCCCAGACACACACACACACAGAAGACACAACTAACCAGATACACAGAAGACACACAGCTCACAAACACACACAGAGGTAGATACTTATCAGCTCCTCCACTCCTCCGCTCCTCCTGGTGAAGTCACCCGCTGTCCCGGCGGCCGCTCACTCTGCCCTCCTGTCTCAGCTGCTCCGCTGAACTCCTGGTGGCCTCTTGGCGCTGCGCTCCGGTCACACTGGTCACTCCTGCCCCCGCACCTGCTTCGGCTGCCGCTGCCCCCGCACCTGCTTCGGCTGCCGCTGCCCCCGCACCTGCTTCGGCTGCTGAGCTGCTCCGCTGCTCCGCTGTCCCCTTCAGCTCCCCGCTCGTGCCTCCGTCTCGTGCCGCTGCTCCTGGCGTCTGACGTCACTTCCGGGCTCACCCGCAACGGACATCAACTCCTCGCAACGGACATCAACTCCTTTTGGAGCCTATGATGTTGATAATCGAAAAGGTTTCATCACTTTTGTCTCAAAAAGAGATGCAGCTACTTTGCTGCCGATAATTCAGCAAGTCATCGCTCCAGGATCAATTATAATTTCTGATGAATGGGCAGCGTATCGAAACATCACACAACTGCCAAATAATGACTCTCATCAAACTGTCAATCACAGCAGACATTTTGTTGATCCGCTCACGGGCGCTCATACCAAAAACATTGAAAATTATTGGAAACGAGCAAAATCGGTTTTAGAGCGAATGAACGGCACACAAAAAGACATGATTCCCAGTTACCTAGATGAATTCATGTGGTGTGAAAGATATGCGGCAACATTTGATTTAGCATATTTTAATATGTTGACTTGGATTTCTGAAATCAAACCATGTGAGCTACTGTCGTCATCTATTATTTGTTAGCTAAATAAATTGCACTACTAATCTACCATGCCATTAACTTTTTGCAATCCAATTTTGGATTCAGGGTTTCCTAGGGGGCTTTCTCTTTCTGCCATTATACAATGGCGCCGCCTGCTGGCTAGAGCCAGTACTGTGATATGGGACATGCTGGAGAGGTCCCCCGACAACATAGCGGCTAGTAATATACAGTAACAATACCCTGACGGACGTCTTCCGACATCGGAGCTGTACAGCTGCATCCCTGTGATGTGATATAAGTTGTAAACTTTATATATAGATAATGATGTAATTTGCAATCTTTATACTTTGTAATGTGATGCAAGTTGCAACTGTTATCATTTGTATATAGCTAATTTACAAAAGAACAACAATTACACTGGGAAACACATTTTTCGGTGACAGGGATGTTAATGTTACGTGTGCTCCTGGGATCTGTAGAACTAAGGTTCCTAGCAGCACAGCTCCACAGGTTGGGGTTAATTGAGCTGGCTGGGTGTAGTATTCACCAGCAGCCAATCCCCTTTAGCCTGCAGCACATATAAACCCAGCCTCTATCAGTAGCTGAGGCTAGTCTTGTGCTGTGTGACCTGTGTTCTGTCCTGTTACAGCTTGCTGTGTGACCTGTGTTCTGTTCCTGTCCTGTTGCAGCTTGCTGTGCCACTGGACTCCTGGTTATTGTAGGGACTAGCGGTATAGCCAGGAGCCATGAAGTGGCCCGCTAGCTTCCACGTTTTGATCAAAATGTCAGCTAATACCTGGTATTTATATATAGCTTATCAGCTGTTACTAGTGGTTGCATTTTGGCTGCTGTATGCTGTTTTCTGGCTCTGTGTGTCCTGTTTTCTGTCCCTGTCATGTGGCATGTGTATGTATCCTGTTCTGGTGCGTGGTTCCTAGGAGTAGCTAGGGGTCAGATCCGAAGACTGCTGGGCCGCCCTTTATTGGGGTGATGTCCCCACTTAGGTAGGGCCATGTCATCCTCCCTGTAGTTCAGGGCCAGTTGCCTGAAACCCATGTGTATCCATCCTTTGGTCACGATCGTGTGGGCCCTGTGTTTAGTAGCCCACACGATCGTAACAGTTAAAACTTTTTTATGGTATTTTAGGGTCATAGATTCTGAAAATGACATTAGTTTCTTTCCATTAGGTCTGCTAGTGAAGATATGACATATGTCTATATAAATTTATACATGTACACATATTGGATTATACATGTAATGACTGTCAACCAACAGCTGAAGGTACAAAGATAAATCCCAAGAAGCCTAGAACATGTATAAAACAAAAGTTTCTTCATTGAGACAAGTCAATGAAACTACATTTTTGTGATTCTCAGCGATGAGATATTCCGGGATATTCATGCTAGATGCTTCAACAGTTGTCTGCCATCATATGCATATCTCATCATCCACAGTACTGTTCCTCCATGGTCCTTGCTTCCTGGTGAAATCATTCACCCCATTTATCACTTACATCACCAAGACAATCTGAAATTTGATCCATAATGACTGTGTAGGTCCTGCAATTTGATGCTCATGTTGCAATCAAGTGTTCAGAAACAGAAGTGAGCACAAGTCCACAAGTTCACCATAGTTTGCAGCCTTATAATTCCCAAGGAAATGCTTTACAACGATGCAAAAGAATGACCAAGCAGGAAATTTTCTACATTAGTACCCGAAACACGTTCCATTTCTCTTCGACGTCTCTAAAAATTGTTTCATTAAACCAAGTTTGATGTGCAGTGGTGGCAATATGTACCACATCTACTAATAGTAAGCAAATACTGGCGGGAAAATATAACAAAAATAGATAACGACATCAGGAATATCTCAAAAACTAGAACTCCTAGAACGAAATGGATGATTTTTTTTGTTCCCCAGTGTTATTCATCACTGTGCTTGATTATCACTTAATTTGAATAAACTTTTATTGTTAAACCTTTCATATTGTCTTATTCTTTTTAAAGCCATATTCGGATCAAAATCTTTGCTTTCTGTAGCAAAACAGCAAAATAACTATTTTTTTTCTATGAAAAATGCTTTTATTATGCAAAAGTAGAAAAATTCAAAAGAAAACTGAAAAGTATATAAATTTGGTATCACAGTAATCGTACTGACCTGCAGAATAGAGTTCACAGGCTAATTATACAGCATTGTGAACTGCAGGCGGAACTAAAAAAGTAAATACCAATGTCAGAGTTATGATTGCTTTGTACACCACAGCTACCAAAGCATTCCACAAAAAATTATCAAAACGTTATCTGTACCCCAATATGGTACCCTGGTAGCCCTGGGATGGCTTTATAGACAGAAAAATAAAAAGTCCGTGGTTCCCATAATATGGCACAAAATAGAAAAATAAATTTTTTTCTTTTGTGCAAAGGTAGTAAAACATGCAAAAACTATATAAATTGGCTATTACTGTAATAGTATTGACCCACAACATAAAATAGGAGTCACTTTTGGGGTGGTCCACTGTATTAGCTTTCAAATGCAACATGATGTTCATAAATTATTCCAGCAAAATTTGCTCTTCATAAGCCATACTCAGAAGAAATTGGAAACAAATTGTGGAGTGATTTTTCTACTACCCCATGTGAAAGTAAAAATTTTTCGACCAAACCTGCATTTTTAAAAATTAGAATTATACATTTTCAAAAGTCAATTCTAAAACACTTGTAGGATTAAAACCCTCAATATGAGACTTCCGATTCCGGCGCCATGGAGTGAGGGGCAGTGAGTAACAGCTCCTATCCCAACGCTCCAGAAAACAAACCCTAACAGTGCCACTGAGCATTCTGCACCCCCCGCTGGCACACCGACAGCCCTGCCGGGTCACAAAAGTGAGGAGTTCCATAGAACGCAGGTAGCATTCTCCAGGCCACCGGCCGCTGAGTGCAGGAATGACTGTGACAACCAGACAGGTCAGGGCAACGGAGTTCTCACTCACCTCTGATTCTGCCTGCCTGGCTCCAGGACTAGGGAAGGACTGCTGCTCTGTTATCAGCTGCCTGTCAGATGAGCTGGTTGGAGAGCACCTCCACCCCCCACTGCCATCTCAGGCTGCAGGTTGTGCTGGGAAACATAAGCAAGGGGAAACAACAGAAAAAGAGTCCCTGGAGGGGGAGAGTTCCTCAAAAAGCCATAAAATAGGCTATAATAAAGCCACAGTGTCGCCAGGTGACAGCAGAATTACAGTGCCACTCACATACAGGGCACAAGTAGGAAAGTTTATATACAAGCTGTAATACAACTGCATATAGCAGCTAAAGCAGCAGTGCACACCACTACAGTTCTGCTACATCGCACAAGAGGACCTGTAGTCTTCTATCATCTATATTTCCTCTGCACATCTCTTTTCATATACCGACTATTGGAGCCCGCAAACGGAAATTTATTAAGGGAATTGCAGTTTTGGATCAGGCAAATATTGCTGACAATAAATATATGTAAGTGCAGGCTGCGCAGCCTCTAGGCAATACGGTCACATGCCAAATACCCAGTACAAGATATCACTGCAGTAAGGATCTTAGAAGCACTATATAGGGTATTGCGGATCTTCTGTGCCTTCTGTTTTAAAATACCAAAGTACAACACATTATATACACTACCGTTCAAAAGTTTGGGGTCACATTGAAATGTCCTTATTTTTGAAGGAAAAGCACTGTACTTTTCAATGAAGATAACTTTAAACTAGTCCTAACGTTAAACAAATGCACTCTATACATTGCTAATGTGGTAAATGACTATTCTAGCTGCAAATGCCTGTTTTTTTGTGCAAAATCTACAAAGGTGAATAGAGGCCCATTTCCAGCAACTATCACTCCAGTGTTCTAATGGTACAATGTGTTTGCTCATTGGCTCAGAAGGCTAATTGATGATTAGAAAACCCTTGTGCAATCATGTTCACACATCTGAAAACAGTCTAGCTCGTTACAGAAGCTACAAAACTGACCTTCCTGTGAGCAGATTGAGTTTCTGGAGCATCACATTTGTGGGGTCAATTAAACGCTCAAAATGGCCAGAAAAAGAGAACTTTCATCTGAAACTCGACAGTCTATTCTTGTTCTTAGAAATGAAGGCTATTCCATGCGAGAAATTGCTAAGAAATTGAAGATTTCCTACAACGGTGTGTACTACTCCCTTCAGAGGACAGCACAAACAGGCTCTAACCAGAGTAGAAAAAGAAGTGGGAGGCCGCGTTGCACAACTAAGCAAGAAGATAAGCACATTAGAGTCTCTAGTTTGAGAAACAGACGCCTCACAGGTACCCAACTGGCATCTTCATTAAATAGTACCCGCAAAACACCAGTGTCAACATCTACAGTGAAGAGGCGGCTGCGGGATTTTGGGCTTCAGGGCAGAGTGGCAAAGAAAAAGCCATATCTGAGACTGGCCAATAAAAGAAAAAGATTAAGATGGGCAAAAGAACACAGACATTGGACAGAGGAAGACTGGAAAAAAGTGTTGTGGACGGATGAATCCAAGTTTGAGGTGTTTGGATCACAAAGAAGAACGTTTGTGAGACGCAGAACAAATGAAAAGATGCTGGAAGAATGCCTGACGCCATCTGTTAAGCATGGTGGAGGTAATGTGATGGTCTGGGGTTGCTTTGGTGCTGGTAAGGTGGGAGATTTGTACAGGGTAAAAGGGATTCTGAATAAGGAAGGCTATCACTCCATTTTGCAACGCCATGCCATACCCAGTGGACAGCGCTTGATTGGAACCAATTTCATCCTACAACAGGACAATGACCCTAAACACACCTCCAAATTGTGCAAGAACTATTTACAGCAGAAGCAGGCAGCTGGTATTCTATCGGTAATGGAGTGGCCAGCGCAGTCACCAGATCTGAACCCCATTGAGCTGTTGTGGGAGCAGCTTGACCGTATGGTACGCCAGAAGTGCCCATCCAACCAATCCAACTTGTGGGAGATGCTTCTAGAAGCGTGGGGTGCAATTTCACAAGCTTACCTCAACAAATTAACAGCTAGAATGTCAAAGGTGTGCAATGCTGTAATTGCTGCAAAAGGAGGATTCTTTGACGAAAGCAAAGTTTGATGTAAAAACAATGTTATTTCAAATACAAATCATTATTTCTAACCTTGTCAATGTCTTGACTCTATTTTCTATTCATTTCACAACGCATGGTGGTGAATAAGTGTGACTTTTCATGGAAAACACAAAATTGTTTGGGTGACCCCAAACTTTTGAACGGTAGTGTATATATAAAATCAAGTCTCTGCTGAATGGAGGACTTTATCCTTAAAGGGGTTGTCCCGCGCCGAAACGGGTTTTTTTTTTTTTTCAACCCCCCCCCCCCCGTTCGGCGCGAGACAACCCCGATGCAGGGACGTACAGAAAGCTTACCGGAGCGCTTACCTTAATCCCCGCGCTCCGGTGACTTCTATACTTACCTGTGAAGATGGCCGCCGGAATCCTCTTCTTCCGTGGACCGCAGCTCTTCTGTGCGGTCCATTGCCGATTCCAGCCTCCTGATTGGCTGGAATCGGCACATGACGGGGCGGAGCTACACGGAGCCGGCATCCTGCACGAAAGGCTCCATAGAAGAAAGCAGAAGACCCGGACTGCGCAAGCGCGGCTAATTTGGCCATCGGAGGGCGAAAATTAGTCGGCACCATGGAGACGAGGACGCCAGCAACGGAGCAGGTAAGTAAAAAACTTTTTATAACTTCTGTATGGCTCATAATTAATGCACAATGTATATTACAAAGTGCATTAATATGGCCATACAGAAGTGTATAGACCCACTTGCTGCCGCGGGACAACCCCTTTAAGTGGTCGTTCCAAAGCAAAACAATCAAATGGTGATACAAAAGTAATCTTAAAGACAACACTAATTTACAGTGCTACAAATAAGGGGGAACCTTTACGCGCCATGCCCCCTTCCCTCTCGTACATCAGAGAGCGAGAGCCCCATGGAGATTGAAGCACCAGTGAAGGATTATAAAAGGCTTGCAATTGAAGTGGCAAAATTGATTTCTCCTGACATCCAAGAGATATTAGCAAACACAGTCGCAGGCTCTCTGCGTCAACTTTGGGAGACGATAGCATAACATGGAAACCGCCTATACAGCATAGAGCACGAAATTGAAAATATAGCATCAGAGAGCAGCTCAACATCCAAACAAATAGAAAGCCTACAATGGACAACAAAAAATTTGGGACCGCCTGGAAGATCTGGAGAATAGATCCAGGCGCAATAATCTCCGTATCGTAGGAGTCCAGGAATCGTATTTACAAAGGGATTTACACCAGTTCTGCGAGATCATGATCCTTACCGCACTTGGAATCTCCCATATATGCAAAACCGAACACCCGCACAGATTGGGCCGCATATTTCGAGTGCCAATGAAGAATGCATCTGCATCAGGAAAAATGCGCCCCAGACCAATTATTGTAAAGTATCTGGACTACACGGATAAATCACTAATTCTGCGGAATTTCATAAGCCGGCAAAATGTCCTGGAGTTGGGAGGACAGAAAATTCTAATCTTTGTAAACTTTTCTTTGGAAGTTCTGCGAAAGAGAAAGGCTTTCTCACGAATATGCTCTGCACTGTATCGGAAGCAAATAAAGTTCGAACTCCTATACCTGAAATTCTACCAAAAAGACGGCACAAATATCGCCTCTCAGGATCCGGAGATAGCAGAAAAAGAGCTTCACTTAATATCAACCCAGGACTCTCCAAGTCATGGGTTGAACTGATCAACTTGACAACCGTTGCGAAAATCGACAAGGAGACACACCAACTTCATCTGCGTCATCGAAGGAATATCATCGTTGAGTGGAATATTTCTCGAGTGGAATTTGTCAATTTAAACCTAAAAGTGGATATTCCAATTTATTTCCCTTTGTAATGCATCATATAGGAACAGAAAACATTAAATTTTCCTCATTGATGTAACAGAGATACAATTGATGAATTCACTCCTGATATTACTCATGAAGTGGAATTTAAGGAAGTTCATTCATGCATTCTCTTTTGGGAGGTGTGCAGTGCATTCACTCCTAAAGGAGACCGCATTCTACTTTAATTTGATTCTTTACACCGCGTCAAAAGCGAGGTGTGGGGGCTTAAGTCACAGAATTTTTTTTCATTGTTTTATTGTTGTTTGCATTCAACTGTTGAATTGGTAGAAATACTGGTGGATTGCAGAGTACGTATACACATATATTTACATATATAATTAGAATCTGCTATGGATATCATCTACTGGAATGTAAAGGTACTCAGATCCCCACAAAAACGTATGTCAATATTGCATCACTTAAAACGGCTGAAAGCAGGTATTGCTTTACATCAGGAGACACACCTGACTGAAAATGACTATATTCGAATGCGAAAAATATGGGTGGGTGAGGTCTATGGCTCGCCTGCTGTTCACTTGAAGGCAGGGGTTTTGCTGCTTGTTAAAAAGGGATCAGGATTAACAATACTGGATCATTGGCATGACTCAAATGGTAGGATCCTATATGTTCGTATTAAAAACAACTTGGAGGAATTTAGCACCTACAATGCTTACAGCACAAATAGTAACAATAAACCATTTTGTGTAGAACTATCAGACAGGTTTTTAACAGATACGATGGAACATAAATCGATAGGAGGAGATTTTAATTCAGTACTTTATATAATAGAAGATCGTCGTAGTCATGCTATAGGAAAAAATCCCTGTAAATACCATGATAATGCCTTACGAGATTTCAATTCCATGCAAAAACGCAGAAATATATGGTGAGAACCTAACCCAGAAGGCCGCGAGTTTACGCACTATTCCCACGTGCACGACTTCTGGTCCAGAATTGATTACATACTCTTATCTCCTACTTTGCTCCCTAGAGTCACTAAAGCCACTATTGAAGACTTAGTGATTTCTGACCACACTTCAGTAGCAAGAACACTACACAATAAAATTCCTAGAGGTACGGACTATCTCTAGAGATTTCCGACATATTTAGCTGAAGATGAAATTTTCTGCTCATTGGTGCAAGGGTGGTGGCTAGAATATATATTGGACAATGAGGCACATTCCGATAATTTCCAATTATTATGGAACGCGGCTAAAGCGGTTATTAGAGGCAAACTTATTGCGTATGTATCGGCACAAAAAAAATCTATCAAGGACAAAATAGATCTTATTAGCACTCTCCTTCGAGAGGCATATACTGCATTTCATTCAAACCCAAATTTACAGGACTAAACAACAGCGCGTGGAAACTAAGAAATCCTCCGAAACGTGGTTGCACAAGCGTGAACAGTTAGCATACTCATGAAGTTAAGCACTAGAGATGAGCGAACGCGTTCGTCCGAGCTTGATATTCGTGCGAATATTAGGGTGTTCGGGATGTTCGTTATTCGTAACGAACACCATGCGGTGTTCTGGTTACTTTCACTTCCTTCCCTGAGACGTTAGCGCGCTTTTCTGGCCAATTGAAAGACAGGGAAGGCATTACAACTTCCCCCTGCAACGTTTAAGCCCTATACCACCCCCCTGCTGTGAGTGGCTGGCGAGATCAGGTGTTCGCCTAATATAAAAGTCGGCCCCTCCCGCGGCTCGCCTCAGATGCGGTGTGAGTTAGATGAGGGACAGTGCTGTTTATACCGGAGCTGCTGTAGGGAAAGAATTGGTAGTTAGTGTAGGCTTCAAGACCCCCCAAAGGTCCTTATTAGGGCCACTGATAGCTGTGTGTTGGCTGCTGTTAGCAGTGGGATTTTTTTTTTTTTCTCAAAATCGCCTCTGCAGACCGTTGCACCTGGCATTAGGGACAGAAGTGCTGCATAGGCAGGGAGAGTGTTAGGAGTGAGTGTAGCCTTCAAGAACCTCAACGGTCCTTTCTAGGGCCATATTTATCCGTGTGCAGTACTGTCCAGGCTGCTGTTAGCTGTGCTGCATTTTTTTTGGGCTTCTCAAAATCGCCTCTGCAGAGCATTCCACCCTCCATTGATACTGCAGGGAAAGAATTGTATAGGCAGGGCCACAACACAGTTATTATTCATAGAATATACGCAGTGCTGCCTGTTGGTGGGAAAAAACTGAAAACAAATCTATTTGTCCAGCCTCTGTCCGTCCTTACGCCTGTGGACACGTGTGAGCTGCGTGAAAAACATTGCTAAATCATACGCACCCAGCTACGCTTTACTGCTGGCTTCGCCATTTGCTTTCCTTAATTGGGAAAAAAATACCTGCTCTGCCAGAGTTATAATAACTCTGCTACCCTCACGTTCTGTGACACATAAGCAGGGACACAGCACAGTTATTAAACTTCTCAGGTTCATTGAATATACGCAGTGCTGCCTGTTGGTGGGAAAAAACTGAAAACAAATCTATTTGTCCAGCCTCTGTCCGTCCTTACGCCTGTGGAGACGTGTGAGCTGCGTGAAAAACATTGCTAAATAATACGCACCCAGCTACGCTTTACTGCTGGGTTCGCCATTTGCTTTCCTTAATTGGGAAAAAAATACCTGCTCTGCCAGAGTTATAATAACTCTGCTACCCTCACGTTCTGTGACACATAAGCAGGGACACAGCACAGTTATTAAACTTCTCATGTTCATTGAATATACGCAGTGCTGCCTGTTGGTGGGAAAAAACTGAAAACAAATCTATTTGTCCAGCCTCTGTCCGTCCTTACGCCTGTGGAGACGTGTGAGCTGCGTGAAAAACATTGCTAAATCATACGCACCCAGCTACGCTTTACTGCTGGGTTCGCCATTTGCTTTCCTTAATTGGGAAAAAAAATACCTGCTCTGCCAGAGTTATAATAACTCTGCTACCCTCACGTTCTGTGACACATAAGCAGGGACACAGCACAGTTATTAAACTTAGATAATTCATTCACTAGAGGCAGTGGGGCCTTTCGTTTTCCAAAAAGGGCAAAAATTATATTTGGCCTGCAGTCTTGCGCCAATTTATTTCCTGCCTGTGAAATCAAATCACTGGTAATACAGCATGCTGAGGGGTAGGGGTAGGCCTAGAGGACGTGGACGCGGCCGAGGACGCAGAGGGCCAAGTCAGGGTGTGGGCACAGCCCGAGCTCCTGATCCCGGTGTGTCGCAGCCGACTGCTGCGCGATTAGGAGAGAGGCACGTTTCTGGCGTCCCCACATTCATCGCCCAATTAATGGGTCCACGCGGGAGACGGTTATTAGAAAATGAGCAGTGTGAGCAGGTCCTGTCCTGGATGGCAGAAAGTGCTTCGAGCAACCTATCGTCTACCCGCAGTTCTGCGCCGTCCACTGCTGCCAATCCGAATCCTCTGTCTGCTGCTCCTCCTTCCACCCAGCCTCCTCACTCCACTACAATAACACCTGCTCAGGAGCGGGAACACTCCCAGGAACTGTTCTCGGGCCCCTGCTTAGATTGGGCAGCAGCGGTTCCTCTCCCACCAGAGGAGTTTATAGTCACTGATGCCCAACCATTCGAAAGTTCCCGGGGTCCGGGGGAAGAGGCTGGGGACTTCCGCCAACTGTCTCAACAACTTTCTGTGGGTGAGGAGGACGATGACGATCAGACACAGTTGTCTTGCAGTGAGGTAGTAGTAAGGGCAGTAAGTCCCAGGGAGCAGCGCACAGAGGATTCGGAGGAAGAGCAGCAGGACGATGAGGTGACTGACCCCACCTGGTGTGCAACGCTTACTCAGGAGGACAGGTCTTCAGAGGGGGAGTCAAGGGCATCAGCAGGGCAGGTTGCAAGAGGCAGTGCGGTGTCCAGGGCCAGGGGTAGAGGCAGGGCCAGACCGAATAATCCACCAACTGTTTCCCAAAGCGCCCCCTCGCGCCATGCCACCCTGCGGAGGCCGAGGTGCTCTAAGGTCTGGCAGTTTTTCACAGAGACGCCTGACGACCGACGAACAGTGGTGTGCAACCTTTGTCGCGCAAAGCTCAGCCGGGGAGCCAACACCAACAGCCTCACCACCACCACCATGCGCAGACATATGATGGCCAAGCACCCCGCAAGGTGGGACAAAGGCCGTTCACCGCCTCCGGTTTGCACCCCTGCCTCTCCCCCTGTGCCCCAACCTGCCACTGAGATGCAACCCCCCTCTCAGGACACAGGCACTACCGCCTCATGGCCTGCACCCACACCCTCATCTCCACTGTCCTCGGCCCCATCCAGCAGTGTAGTTCAGCGCACCGTTCAGCCGTCGCTTGCGCAAGTGTTCGAGCGCAAGCGCAAGTACGCCGCCACGCACCCGCACGCTCAAACGTTAACCGTCCGCATCGCAAAATTCATCAGCCTTGAGATGCTGCCGTATAGGGTTGTGGAAACGGAGTCCTTCAAAAGTATCATGGAGGCGGCGGCCCCGCGCTACTCAGTTCCCAGTCGCCACTACTTTTCCCGATGTGCCGTCCCAGCCCTGCACGACCACGTCTCCCGCAACATTGTGCGCGCCCTCACCAACGCGGTTACTGCCACGGTCCACTTAACTACGGACACGTGGACAAGCACAGGCGGGCAGGGCCACTACATCTCCCTGACGGCACATTGGGTGAATTTAGTGGAGGCTGGGACAGAGTCAGAGCCTGGGACCGCTCACGTCCTACCCACCCCCAGAATTGCGGGCCCCAGCTCAGTGCTGGTATCTGCGGAGGTGTATGCTTCCTCCACTAAAGCACCCTCCTCCTCCTCCTCCTCCTCTGTCTCACAATCAAGATGTGTTAGCAGCAGCATGTCGCCAGCAGTCGGTGTCGCGCGGTGTGGCAGCACAGCGGTGGGCAAGCGTCAGCAGGCCGTGCTGAAACTACTCAGCTTAGGCGATAAGAGGCACACGGCCCACGAACTGCTGCAGGGTCTGACACAGCAGACCGACCGCTGGCTTGCGCCGCTGAGCCTCCAACCGGGCATGGTCGTGTGTGACAACGGCCGTAACCTGGTGGCGGCTCTGCAGCTCGGCAGCCTCACGCACGTGCCATGCCTGGCCCACGTCTTTAATTTGGTGGTTCAGCGGTTTCTGAAAAGCTACCCACGCTTGTCAGACCTGCTCGTAAAGGCGCGCCGGCTCTGCGCACATTTCCGCAAGTCCCACACGGACGCTGCCACCCTGCGCACCCTGCAACATCACTTTAAGCTGCCAGTGCACCGACTGCTGTGCGACGTGCCCACACGGTGGAACTCTACGCTCCACATGTTGGCCAGGCTCTATGAACAGCGTAGAGCTATAGTCGAATACCAACTCCAACATGGGCGGCGCAGTGGGAGTCAGCCTCCTCAATTCCTTTCAGAAGAGTGGGCCTGGTTGGCAGACATCTGCCATGTCCTTGGTAATTTTGAGGAGTCTACCCAGGTGGTGAGCGGCGATGCTACAATCATTAGCGTCACCATTCCTCTGCTATGCATCTTGAGAAATTCCCTGCAAACCATAAAGGCAGCTGCTTTGCGCTCGGAAACGGGGGCGGGGGAAGACAGTATGCCGCTGGATAGTCAGGGCACCCTCCTGTCTATTTATCAGCGCGTACAGGAGGAGGAGGAGGAGGAGCATGAGGAGGATGAGGAGGAGGGGGAAGAGACAGCTTGGGCCGCTGCTGACGGTACACCGGCTGATTGCCTGTCATCCTTTCAGCGTGTATGGCCTGAGGAGGAGGAGGAGGAGGAGGAGGAGGAGGAGGAGGATCCTGAAAGTGATCTTCCTAGTGAAGACAGCCATGTGTTGCGTACAGGTACCCTGGCACACATGGCTGACTTCATGTTAGGATGCCTTTCTCGTGACCCTCGCGTTGCACGCATTCTGGCCACTACGGATTACTGGGTGTACACACTGCTCGATCCACGGTATAAGGAGAACCTGCCCACTCTGATTCCCGAAGAGGAAAGGGGTTCGAGAGTGTTGCTATACCACAGGACCCTTGCGGACAAGCTGATGGTAAAATTCCCAGCCGACAGCGCTAGTGGCAGAAGGCGCAGTTCCGAGGGCCATGTTGCAGGGGATGTGCGTAGATCGAGCAGCATGTACATCCCAGGCAGTGCAACAGTCTTTCAGGGCCTGGCCAGCTTTATGGCTCCCCACCAAGACTGTGTCACCGCTCCCCAGTCACGGCTGAGTCGGCGGGAGCACTGCAAAAGGATGGTGAGGGAGTACGTAGCGGATCGCACGACCATCCTTGGTGACGCCTCTGCCCCCTACAACTACTGGGTGTCGAAGCTGGACACGTGGCCTGAACTAGCCCTGTATGCCCTTGAGGTGCTTGCTTGTCCTGCGGCTAGCGTGTTGTCGGAGAGGGTGTTTAGTGCGGCTGGGGGAATCATCACAGATAAGCGTAGCCGCTTGTCAACCGACAGTGCCGACAGGCTAACACTCATCAAGATGAACAAAGGCTGGATTTCCCCAGACTTCTGTTCTCCACCAGCGGACAGCAGCGATACGTAAGCAATACGTAGGCTGCACCCGCGGATGGAAGCTACGTTCTCTCTCACCATCCAAAACGGGGACATTTCTGCTTCATCAATCTGTGTCTAATATTCCTCCTCCTCCTCCTCCTGCTCCTCCTCCTGAAACCTCACGTAATCACGCTGAACGGGCAATTTTTCTTAGGGCCACAAGGCTCACTCAAATAATTTTTCTGAACAATTTTTATAAGTTTCAATGCGCTTAAAAGCATTGGAACTTTAACTTGAACCAATTTTTCGTTACACTGGGCTGCCTCCAGGCCTAGTTACCACTTAAGCCACATTAACCAAAGCGATTAATGGGTTTCACCTGCCCTCTTGGCTGGCCATGGCCAATTTTTGGGATGTACATTAGTACTGTTGATACAGCAATTTTTGTGGGCCCTCGCCTACAGTGTAATCAAATTAATTTTTAGCCCACCTGCATTACAGCTGACGTTACCTCAGCTGTGTTGGGCAATGCAATGGGATATTTTTGTGTACCGCCGGTGGGTTCCAGGGAGCCACCCATGCTGTAGGTGCACACTGAGTTTTTAATACTTCTGTACACTTCTAAAGAACCCGTCTGACTGGGGCATGCAGTGTGGGCCGAAGCCCACCTGTATTACGCACGACATTACTACCTCAGCTGTGTTGGGCAATGCAATGGGATATTTCTATCTACCGCCGGTGGCTTCCTGGCACCCACCCAGGCAGTGGGTCCACAGGGAGTTAAACCTACATGTGTCCACTTGTAAAGAACCCCAGTCTGACTGGGGCATGCAGTGTGGGCCGAAGCCCACCTGCATTACGCACGACATTACTACCTCAGCTGTGTTGGGCAATGCAATGGGATATTTTTGTGTACCGCCGGTGGGTTCCAGGGAGCCACCCATGCTGTAGGTGCACACTGAGTTTTTAATACTTCTGTACACTTCTAAAGAACCCGTCTGACTGGGGCATGCAGTGTGGGCCGAAGCCCACCTGTATTACGCACGACATTACTACCTCAGCTGTGTTGGGCAATGCAATGGGATATTTCTATGTACCGCCGGTGGCTTCCTGGCACCCACCCAGGCAGTGGGTCCACAGGGAGTTAAACCTACATGTGTCCACTTGTAAAGAACCCCAGTCTGACTGGGGCATGCAGTGTGGGCCGAAGCCCACCTGCATTACGCACGACATTACTACCTCAGCTGTGTTGGGCAATGCAATGGGATATTTTTGTGTACCGCCGGTGGGTTCCAGGGAGCCACCCATGCTGTAGGTGCACACTGAGTTTTTAATACTTCTGTACACTTCTAAAGAACCCGTCTGACTGGGGCATGCAGTGTGGGCCGAAGCCCACCTGTATTACGCACGACATTACTACCTCAGCTGTGTTGGGCAATGCAATGGGATATTTCTATGTACCGCCGGTGGCTTCCTGGCACCCACCCAGGCAGTGGGTCCACAGGGAGTTAAACCTACATGTGTCCACTTGTAAAGAACCCCAGTCTGACTGGGGCATGCAGTGTGGGCCGAAGCCCACCTGCATTACGCACGACATTACTACCTCAGCTGTGTTGGGCAATGCAATGGGATATTTTTGTGTACCGCCGGTGGGTTCCAGGGAGCCACCCATGCTGTAGGTGCACACTGAGTTTTTAATACTTCTGTACACTTCTAAAGAACCCGTCTGACTGGGGCATGCAGTGTGGGCCGAAGCCCACCTGTATTGCGCACGACATTACTACCTCAGCTGTGTTGGGCAATGCAATGGGATATTTCTATGTACCGCCGGTGGCTTCCTGGCACCCACCCAGGCAGTGGGTCCACAGGGAGTTAAACCTACATGTGTCCACTTGTAAAGAACCCCAGTCTGACTGGGGCATGCAGTGTGGGCCGAAGCCCACCTGCATTACGCACGACATTACTACCTCAGCTGTGTTGGGCAATGCAATGGGATATTTTTGTGTACCGCCGGTGGGTTCCAGGGAGCCACCCATGCTGTAGGTGCACACTGAGTTTTTAATACTTCTGTACACTTCTAAAGAACCCGTCTGACTGGGGCATGCAGTGTGGGCCGAAGCCCACCTGTATTACGCACGACATTACTACCTCAGCTGTGTTGGGCAATGCAATGGGATATTTCTATGTACCGCCGGTGGCTTCCTGGCACCCACCCAGGCAGTGGGTCCACAGGGAGTTAAACCTACATGTGTCCACTTGTAAAGAACCCCAGTCTGACTGGGGCATGCAGTGTGGGCCGAAACCCACCTGCATTAACCCTTTCCAGTCCACTGTGTGACCTGTGAAGACATTAGGGTTTAAGGCTGTACAGCTCCGTTGTTGGTAGACGTCCGTCGGGGTTCTCTTACTGTATATTGCCAGCCTCTCTGCTGTCGGAGCCTATCCTACGTGTCAGCTCATGCAGTACTGGCTTTAGCCAGCATATAGCGCCGTTGTATAACAGCAGAAAAAGAGTAAGCCCCCTAGGAAAACCATATACAAATTGGATTGGAAAGGGTTAAGCACAACATTACTACCTCAGCTGTGTTGGGCAATGCAATGGGATATTTCTGTGTACCACCGGTAGGTTCCAGGGAGCCACCCATGCTGTGGGTCGACAGGGACTTCACAATAGGGAGTTGTACCTGCCTGTGTCTATGAATTAAAAAGCCCGGTCTGACTGGGGCATGCAGACACCTTGACAGAATGAATAGTGTGTGGCACATAGGTTCCCCATTGCTATGCCCACGTGTGCAGCTCCTGATGGCGGTGGCACAGGATTCTATTTCTCATTGCTTCTGTACAGCATTGTGGGCTATCGCTCCGCCACTTTTAAAGAGGGTCGCTGCCTAGCCGTGCCAACCTCTGCAGTGTGTGCCTGCGGTCCCTCGTCATGGCAGACGCAATTCTAAATAGACATGAGCGTGGTGTGGCATGAGGGCAGCTGAAGGCTGCGCAGGGACACTTTGGTGTGCGCTGTGGGGGGGAGGGGGGGCGGTTGGGCAGCATGTAACCCAGGAGAAGTGTCAGTGGAGTGTCATGCAGGCAGTGATTGTGCTTTGTTGGAGGTAGTGTGGTGCTTAGCAAAGGTATGCCATGCTAATGAGGGCTTTTCAGAAGTAAAAGTTGTTGGGAGGGGGGGGGCCCACTCTTGCCGGTATTGTGGCTTAATAGTGGGACCTGGGAACTTGAGATGCAGCCCAACATGTAGCCCCTCGCCTGCCCTATCCGTCACTGTGTCATTCCCATCACTTTCCTGAATTGCCCAGATTTTCACACATGAAAACCTTAGCGAGCATCGGCGAAATACAAAAATGTTCTGGTCGCCCATTGACTTCAATGGGGTTCGTTGTTCGAAACGAACCCTCGAGCATCACGGGAAGTTCGTTACGAATAACGAACACCCGAACATTTTGGTGTTCGCTCATCTCTATTAAGCACGCTTATTCAAATTTGGGAACAAAGCAGGTAAATGTATGGTAAATCTAGCAAGGGGACCTTTTGCAACGTCAAATATCTCTGGCCTAAAAGATGAGCATGGCAAAGTACAGTCACACCCAAAAAAGATAAATGACTAGAGATGAGCGAGCATACTTGTCCGAGCTTGATGCTCATTCGAGTATTAGGCTACTCGAGATGCTCGCTACTCGAGTCGAGCACCACGCGGTACTCGAGTAAATTTCATGTCCCCTTCCCGCATGTTTAGCGCCATTTTTTACATAGTAACATAACATAGTTCGGAAGGTTGAATGAAGACAATGTCCGTCTAGTCCAGCCTGTCTAGCCTCCTGTTTTGTTGATCCAGAGGAAGGCAAAAAACCCCAAGAGCAGAAGCCAATTAGCCCTTTTGGGAAAAAAATCCTCATGCAGGGAAGGCATTACCACTTTCTGCTGTGACGTGCTAGCCCTGTGCATATCTACAGCAGTGAGTGGCTGGCGGAATCAGGTGACCGCCGAGTACTTAAACTGGTGCCGCCCCGGCTCGCCTCAGACGCATGCTGGCAGAGGTTAGGGAAAGAGCTGCTGCTGAGATAGGGAAAGTGTTAGAGTAGTGAGGATCCTGTCTTCAAGAACCCAAGAGTCCTTCTTAGGGCTACTCCTCATTGTGTGCATTACTTTTTTGGTGGACTGGGAGCAGTAGTGCACCAATTTTTTTTTCAAGCATCTAGCCCTGTGTAGAGCATTTCACATCTACCATTCTCTATGTGTGGTGAATTAGCCAAAATTATCAGCGCTAAACGGGTTAATTTTTCCTGGGGCTCCGCAGAGTATCTCACATCTGCCATTCGCTGTGTGTGATGAACTAGCCGTAATTCTCAACGTTAAACAGTGGGTTAATTTTTCCTGGGGCTCTGCAGAGTATATCACATCTGCCATTCGCTGTGTGCGGTGAAAAAGCTGTAATTCTCAACGATAAAAAGTTGGTTAACTTTTTTCTGGGGCTCTGCAGAGTATCACACATCTGGCATTCGCTGTGTGCGGTGAGCTAGCTGTAATTCTCAACACTAAACAGTCTGTTAATTTTTCCTGGGGCTCTGCAGAGTATCTGACATCTCCCATTCACTGTGTGCGGTGAACTAGCCGTAGGTAGTTCCCATCGCTAAACACTCGGTTAATTTTTTCTGGGGCTGTGCAGAGTATCTCACATTTGCCATTCGCTGTGTGTGGTGAACTAGCCGTAATTCTCATCCCTAAACAGTGGGTTAATTTTTTCTGCCCCTGTGCACAGCATCTCACATCTACCATTGTCTGTGTACGGTGAAGAAGCCGCAGTTATCAGCACTATCCACTGGGTTAATTTTTTCTGCCATTCCATACAGCCTCTCTTATCTACAAGTCTCTGTGAGCGGTAAATTACCCCAAGGTATCAGAGCAAAACAGCGTTTTAATTTTTTCTGTCACAGCATAGAGCCTCTCGAAACTACAAGTCTCTGTGTGCAGTGAATTAGCCCCAGTTCTCAGCGCTATATAGTGGGTTAATTTATTTGGGCCCTGCTCTATCCTTCATCCGACATGATGAGGAGTAGGGGTAAGGGCTGAGGACGCGGGCGTCCAAGTGAGGGTGTGGCCAGAGGCCGGGGTCCTGGGTGGGGTGAATCAGAGCTGGCTGCTGAGGGATTAGGAGAGCGCCACGTCTCTCCGCTCCCCAGCTTCATCTCACATTTTGCGGGTCCGCGCGGTAGAACTTTATTACAAGCACAGCAGTGCGATCAGGTCCTGTCGTGGATCGCGGATAACGCGTCCAGCAATGTATCGAACAACCAGTCTTCCACGCAGTCCACTCTTACCGGGCTAGGGACTGCACCTCTGAATCCTCTGGTTGCTCCTCCTGCCTCCCAGCCTTGTCACTCCACGAAAAGGAGAGATTCTGAGCAGGCAGACTTCCAGAAACTGTTCTCGGGTCCCTGCCCTCAGTCGGAAAAAATGGTTCCTCACCTGCATGAGGAGTTTGTCGTGACCGATGCCCAACATATGGAAATTTTGCTGATTCTGGGTGATGAGGCTGGGGACTTCCAGCAACTGCCTCAAGAGCTTTTTGTGGATGAGGATGATGAGACACAGTTGTCTGTCAGTGAGGTTGTTGTATGGGCAGGAAGTCCGAGGGAGGAGTGGACAAAAGATTCAGAGAAAGAGCTGCTGGAAGATGAGGTGACTGACCCCATCTGGCTTGCTAAGCCTACTGAAGACAGGGCTTCAGAGGGGAAGGCAAGTGCAGCAGCAGGACAGGTTGGAAGAGGCAGTGAGGTGGCCAGGGGTAGAGGCAGGGCCAAAGCAAATTATCCCCTAACTGTTTCCCACAGCACCCCCTCACGACAAACCTCTGTGCAGAGGGCTAAGTGTTCAAAGGTGTGGATGTTTTTTAGTGAGAGCGTGGACGACCGACGAACTGTGGTGTGCAACCTGTGCTGCACCAAGATCAGCTGGGGAGCCACCACTACCAGCCTCACCACCACCAGGATGCGCAGGCATATGATGGCCAAGCACCCCACGAGGTGGAACAAAGGTCATTCACCACCTATGTGTCACACCACTGCCTCTTCCCCTGTGCCACAACCTGCCACACAGATCCAATCCCCCTCCCAGGACGCAGGTATGAGCTCCTCCCAGCGTGCAACCACACCCTCACCTCTATGGTCCTCCGCTGCCTCCACCAATGTGTCCCAGCCCAGCGTTCAGCTGTCACTAACACAAGCGTTGGAGCGAAAGCGGAAATACGCCACCACCCACCCACATGCACAATCTTTAAACGTGCACATTGCCAAATTACTCAGCCTGGAGATGCCTGCCATACAGGCTAGTGGAAATGGAGGCTTTCCGCAGCATGATGGCGGTGGTGGTCCCTCGGTACTCAGTCCCCAGTCGCTACTATTTTTCCCTGTGTGCCATCCCCGCCCTACACCAGCACATAATAATAAATAATAATCTTTATTTGTATAGCGCCAACTTATTCCGCAGTGCTTTCATCTCCCGCAACATAAACCGTGCCCTCACCAACATGGTTACTGGGAAGGTCCACTTAATGACGGACACGTGGACAAGTGCTGGTGGGCAGCATTTCCCTGACGGCACATTGGGTGAACTTGGTGGAGGCTGGGACCGCGTCAGAGCCTGGAACCGCTCCCGTGCTACCCACACCGAGGATAGCGGGTTCTACCTCGGTGATGGTTTCTCCAGTGTATTATGCCACCTACTCCAAAACCCCTCCTCCTTTTCCTCCACCACCTCCACCTCTCAATTAAAAAGTGTGAGCACGTCGCCAGCAGTCGGTAGCGTGAGGCGCGGCAGCACTGTGGTGGGGAAGCGTCAGCAAGCCGTGCTGAAACTAATCAGCTTAGGTAAGAAGAGGCACACCACCCCAGAGCTGTTACAGGGTTCGACAGAGAAAACTGGCCTCTGGCTTATGCCGCTGAGCCTCCAACCAGGCATGGTCGTGTGTGACAATGTTAGTAACCTGGTGGCGGCTCTGCAGCTTGGCAGCCTCACACATGTGCCATGCTTGGCCCACATATTCAATCTGGTGTTTCAGCGGTTTCGGAAAAACTACCCCCACTTGTCTGACCTGCTTGGCAAGGTGCGCCGTGTGTGCGCACATTTCTGCAAGTCCACCATGGATGCTGCTACCCTCAGGACACTGCAACATCAGTTTCAGCTGACAGAGCACCGACTGCTGTGCGATGTGCTCACGCGCTGGAATTCTGCACTGCGCATGTTGGCCAGGCTCTACGAGCAGCGTAGAGCAATTGTAGAATACCAGATGCAACATAGCTGTCGGAGTAGTAGTCAGCCTCCGTAGTTCTTCACAGACGAGTGGGCATGGATGGCAGACTTCTGTCAGGTCCTCGGAAACTTTGAGGAGTCTACACAAGTGGTGAGCGGCGATGCGGACATTATTAGCATTACCATCCCGCTGCTTTGCCTGCTGAGAAGTTCGCTGCTAAGCATAATGGCCGACGCTTTGTGGTTAGTACAGATGGGGGATGACAGTATGTCACTTGAGAGCCAGATCACCCTCACATCTGTATCTCAGGGCGTTTTGGGGGAGGAGGAAGGGAAGGAGGAGGAGGGGGGAAAGACTGCTGGCCACACTGCAGAGGGTACCTATGCTGCTTCCCTCTCATCTGTTCAACGTGTATGGGCTGAAGAGGGCAGCGATGTGTTGAGTACTGTGACTCTGGCACACATGGCTGACTTCATGTTAGGCTGCCTTTCCCGTGACCCTCGCGTTAGACGCATTCTGGCCAACACGGATTACTGGGTGTACACTCTTCTCGACCCACGGCATAAGGAGAACCTTTCCACTCTCATTCCTGAAGAGCAAATGATTATGAGAGTGATGCAATACCACAGGGCCCTGGTGGAAAAACTGATGCTAAAGTTCCCATCTGACAGCGCTAGCGGTAGAAGACACAGTTCAGAGCACCAACTAGCAGGGGAGGTGCGGGGATCAGGCGCATGTCCAGCGCAGGCAGGGGAACACTCTCCAAGGTCTTTGCTTGTTTTATGGCTTCCCAGCCTGACTGTGTCACCACTCCCCAGTCAAGGCTGAGTCGGAGGGAGCACTGTAAAAAGATGGTGAGGGAGTACATAGCCGATCGTACCACCGTCCTCCGTGATCCCTCTGCTGCATACAACTATTGGATGTCAAAGCTGGACATGTAGCACGAACTTGCGCTGTTCGCCCTGGAGGTGCTGGCCTGCCCTATCTTTAAAAAATGTTTATGGGCTTCACCTGCCCTCGGGGTAAACCAATTTTTCAGGGGTACACTTGTACTCTTGGTACACCAATTTTTTAGGCCCTCGCCTATACTCTTAGCAAACAAATTTTTTCCGGTGTTCGCCTATACTCTTGGAACACCAAGGTTTCAGGGGTTTGCCTATACTCTTGCCACAGAAAGGTTTCACGGGTCCACCTATACACTTGCCATAGAAATGTTCTTCTGGGGTATGCCCCTACTCTTGCTACAGAAATGTTTCAGGGGTTCACCTATACTCTTGCCACAGAACTGTTTCAGGGGTTCGCCTATACACTTGCTACAGAAATGTTTCTGGGGTCCGCTTATACACTTGCCACAGAAATGTTTTAGGGGTTCGCCTATACTCTTGCTACAGAATGCTTGAGGGGTCCGCCTATACACTTTCCAAAGAAATGTTCTTCCGGGGTTCACCTATAGTCTTGCTACAAAAATGTTGCAGGGGTCCGCCTATACTGTTGCTACAGAAAAGTTTCAGGGGTCCGCCTATACACTTGCTAGAGAAATGTTTTACGGGACCGCCTATACACTTGCTAGAGAAATGTTTTACGGGACCGCCTATACACTTGCCACAGAAATGTTCTTCCGGGGTTCACCCATACTCTTGCAACAGAAATGTTTCAGGGGTTCGCCTATACACTTGCTGCAGAAATGTTTCAGGGGTTCGCCTATACACTTGCTGCAGAAATGTTTCTGGGGTCCGCCTATACACTTGCTGCAGAAATGTTTCTGGGGTCCGCCTATACACTTGCCACAGAAATGTTTCTGAGGTCCGCCCATACACTTTCCACAGAAATGTTCTTCCGGGGTTCGCCTATATTCTTGCTACAGAACTGTTTTAGGGGTTCGCCTATACACTTGCTACAGAAATGTTTCAGGGGTTCGCCTACACACTTGCTACAGAAATCGTCTTCCAGGGTTCACCTATACTCTTGCTACAGAACTGTTTCAGGGGTCCACCTATACTCTTGCTACAGAAATGTTTCAGGGGTCCGCCTAAACTCTTGCCACAGAAATGTTTTTCCAGGGTTCACCTATACTATTGCTACAGAAAGGTCTGAGGGGTTCACCTATACTCTTGCTACAGAAAGGTCTGAGGGGTTCGCCTATACTCTTGCTGTAGAAATGTCTGAGGGGCTTGCCTATACTCTTGCTACAGAAATGTTCAATATTACTTTCAATGTGGGTCCTACTGTGATGTGATTTTTAATACTTATGGGAATTTTATCTAGAAGCCACGGTAATGTGGTCAAAGGTACAGGTGTAACACTTTGTTCTAGAGATATCCAATGTTTTAGATCCTCATACCTATGCCAATCTATGTTAGATGTGATGCTTGATGGTATGCCATCATGTTTGGCAGTCCCAGACCTCCCTCCAGTTTAGGTCTGTAAAGAGTAGACCTGGTAATACATCGAGATTTGTCTGCGCAGATGAATTTGTTTATTAAAGATTTTAAGTGTTTGAAGATAGTTGTTCCAGTTTTAATTATTTTTCTAAGTAACCTAACCACAATCTTAGAAAACTGACCTTCTTTCCTGGACCACTCCTAGACTTCGGAGTGACCCTGACCATACACTCAAGCTCTGTAGGTTCCATCCTGCTCTTAGATCTCTGAGTGGCTCAGGTCCAACACTTAGTTCCTTATGTCTCTTTTGTATATCCATATAGGCTAGACCCCTTGGCCTAGACTTTACCCAGAGTGTCTTTGTTATTAAACAAGACAGCTGAGCTTATAAACTCTGGCCATCTGTTATCCTGGATTTTTATACAATTGATTTAGGAACATACATTAGTGGGTCCCCAAGAGGGGTCAGCTATACCTATCCCTATGTAGTGGCCCGGAGGGTCCTACAGAATGGTCACAACAACCTTGATCCTGTCACACCTCCGTGCATCAGAGAAACCCCGTTTCTCCCCTTCCTAAGCTGAGAGCTTAGTGCTGGCAATAGCTGGTTACCTATTGGCTATGCCTCCACTGATTGGTAAGTGAGTCCAGAGCGAGAAAACACTAGCATGAGTCCCTATAAAGAGTGGGTGGAAAGGAGAAAAAGTGCCGGAAGAGAGAGGAAGTGAAGGACGAGTCAGAAGAGAGCAGTTGGAGGAGAGAGGAGAGTCTGTAGCAAGTTGTGGTCAGAGAAGTAGGTGTGTTTGCAGCTTAGTCGTATGTGCAGTGTTTCACCAAGCCAGCAAGGGTAGCAAGGTTCCTTTCCGCTCCCCTGTACTTCCTGCAGTGAGGAGATCTGAGTTGGAGGCCAGCATTCCACAAAACAATGAGTCTAACTACCTGGTGAATTCAAAGCCAGGATTAGTTCAGCGGCCATTTTCAACCTTCATCCAACACCTGCATCATACATTTCCAGTAAGCCCATCAGCTAGATCTGGAGAAGGCTATAAAACAATTTCTGCTCCACTGAAAATTCCCAAAAGTGCCATGCCCTCCATAATTCTTAAATGGAAGAAGTTTGGAACCACCAGGAATCTTCCTAGAGCTGTCCGATCTACCAAACTAAGTAATTCCGGGAGAAGGGTCTTCGTGAGACAGATTCCCTCGGAGCAGTGTGGCTGTGGGTCGAAGAGGAGGTGCTGACATTGCAATCTGATAAACAATGGTGAGCCTTCATAGGCTGTCTAATGTTGCTTGATGTCTGTTTGCACGGTCATTTATACTGTTATTTGTATGTTTACCTGCAGTATATATACTGTAGGTATACAATTTACATTCCCTATGACTCCATGAATCCCTAAACCTAGTGTAATATGTTAACAAAGACAATTTTCAAACATAGATAAAATGGATGCTTTTTGTTCCCTAATTATGGACACAACATGCCAATTTCCTATGGTTCATCAATAAATTATCCAGCATTGATGAGCAAATAAGAAAAATCAATGTGGACAAAATTTGCGACATCCTTATTAACCCCTGAAGTCGCTAGAAATGGTGGTATTTGGGGGGGAAATTTATCATTGGAGCCCCACATTCAGGAGGCATCGGAGTACTTTTACCTGACGACTCTACAGCTGGTGCAACCTTCATGGAGCTAGAGGTAGAAGTAGAGTCGTTACTACACAAACTTATCTTCCCCTTCTGATGCAGTCTCAGTTTCACTAAAACTGCTGCTGGGACAAAGCAGTCTGCAGGCCTGCTCAGCACTGTTCCTCCTGCGTCCCATTTCGGTACAAATTTTTTCCAGCAAAAATGAAAATAGAAAACAAAAGTCAACTGAGCAAGAAAAAAATTACAGGGATATTCTTCATCCGCACTTGGGGTGTCTCAGAAAAATCGCACACCCAGATCCTACCACGTCCTGAGATGCGAGATGCTGAGGCACCTCAAGAAAAAAATAAGCTTTCTCTTTCTAACCTTCTCTCCTGTTCTGTGTAGCATGGCAAGGTACAGCATGGCACAGCACAAGAAAAATGTGTTTCCTCTCTCCTCCCAGGAAACACTCTGTGAGGTGAGAGAAGAATAAAGCACTAATCTTGTGTATAATTCTCAAAACACATACCATATATGGCTGTGATATGATTATTACAGCCATCCATGTCTCCAGGGACCAATCACAATGGTCCCTGGTAGTTTCTATTTACAAAATCTGCATTTGGCAGCTTTGCACATTCGCAGCTGCACTGAAGCTTTTTGCCTGGAGGTTTGGGGAGGGGGGGGGGGGGGGTTAGAGGGTTCAGGGACAGGGAAGGGGTTTCAGGGGAGAGGTCAGGGAGGTTTCCATCTCCCATCACCGTTCCTTTTGGTGAGGGGAGATGGAACTTTACACTTTATAAACATTTTTTCTTAAACTTTGCATGAGGTTGCTATTATCGCTGATAATAGCGATCTTGTGCTTGGGGACTGCAAACCACAGCCCCCCGGTATCTTTTCTCTGGTCTTGGCTGCCTTTGGTTTTGGAGAGCAGAGAAATTTCAAATTTCCCAGGGTACCCCCTGCTACTGCGCTTGCGCCCGCCATTTTGTCACATGGAGACCGGAAGCTGGGAGGGAAGAAGACCTGTGTGTGCTCCAGTCTTTCACTTACCTTCGGTAGGTGAGAGCCTGGGGCTGTGATACCCCCCATGCCTGTGGTCTTATTCCACAATGAGGCCGTTTTATGACGGCGGTGTGGAATAAGAGCCAGCCCGGGAGGCCATCAAAAGCCGTATCAGCGGTTGTTAAGGGATTAACGTCTATATCCTGTAATATCATAGCGCTCCAAAAACATGTCTAGTTCCCTCTTAAACTTTTCCATTGATTTTGCCATCACCACAACCTCAGGCAGAGAGTTCCTCAGTCTCACTGCTCTTACAGTAAAGAACCCCCTTCTGTGTTTGTGATGAAACATTTTTTCCTCTAAATGTAGAGGATGTCCTCTTGTTACCGTCACAGTTCTGGGTATAAACAGATCGTGGGAGAGGTCCTTGAATTATCCCGTATTTATGCATAGTTATTTGATTGCACTTTTTTCCCGAGTGAATAATCCCAAAGCCTCTCTGGGTATTTCAGTCCTCTCATTCCATTAATTAATTTAGGCACCCTTCTTTGGACCCCCTCAAGCACTGCAATCTCTTTCCTGAGCACCGGTAGTCCATGTGGGGCCTGACAAGTGCCTCATATAGTGGAAGGTGGAAGAATAATGTTCTCATCCCTCGTCCCTATAACCTCTTTTAATGCACCCCAAGACTTTATTTGCTTTTGCAGGTGCTGACTGACATTGATTGCTCCAGTTTAGTCTACAATCCACTAGTACCCCCAGGTCTTTTTCCATATCACTTTTCCCTAGCAGTACTCCATTTAGCGTATATTGGTGACATCCGTTTCTCCTGCTCATGTGCATAACCTTACATTTATCAATATTGAACTTCATTTGCCATTTTTCTACCTAAGCCACCAGCTTGTCTAGGTCCATTTGCAGTTGTATATGGTCTTCCATTGTATTAATTATCTTGTATAACTTTGTATCATCTGCAAATGTTGACATTTTACTGTGCAGTCCCTCTATCAGGTCGTTGATAAATATATTGAACAGAATGGGCCTAATACTGAACCCTGTGGCACCCCACTAACGACGGTGGCCTAATCCGAGTACGAACCATGTAATACCACCCTCTTCTTTTTTTTAACTCTGAGCCAGTTCTTTGCCCAACTACACACTTTTTGCCCAGACCGAGCTGTCTCATTTAATATATCTACCTATTAAGTGTCACGTTGTCAAATTCTTTAGAGAAATCCAGATATACGAGATTAATAGATTAGACTGTAGGTCATTTCGTAATGATAGTTTCCCTTCAGGTTTCCATATCAGGAAATTTTAGAGGTTTCAGGCTGGAATTGGAATGAATATTGTATGAATGTATGACAGCGTATCTCTAATAGAGAGTTCTTTATTGGCTCAAGAGACACAAATATTTTCAGGTTTCAGTATATGCTTACCTAATGCTTCAGCCTAACCACGGATACACAGTGGTTTATTTACAGCACTGTTTTAGGCAGATGTGAAAAAAAAATGCTGCAGAGTAAGATTTTTTTTCAAAAATAGAAGGCATCTGATTTACTACTAGAGATGAGCGAGCACCAAAATGCTCGGGTGCTCGTTACTCGAGACAAACTTTTCGCGATACTCGAGGGTTCGTTTCGAGTAACGAACCCCATTGAAGTCAATGGGCGACCCAAGCATTTTTGTATTTCGCCGATGCTCGCTAAGGTTTTCATGTGTGAAAATCAGGGCAATTCAAGAAAGTGATGGGAACGACACAGCAACGGATAGGGCAGGCGAGGGGCTACATGTTGGGCTGCATCTCAAGTTCACAGGTCCCACTATTAAGCCACAATACCGGCAAGAGTGGGCCCCCCCCCTCCCAACAACTTTTACTTCTGAAAAGCCCTCATTAGCATGGCATACCTTAGCTAAGCACCACACTACCTCCAACAAAGCACAATCACTGCCTGCATGACACTCCGCTGCCACTTCTCCTGGGTTACATGCTGCCCAACCCCCCCCCCCCCCCGCACGACAGTGTCCACAGCGTACACCAAATTGTCCCTGCCCAGCCTTCAGCTGCCCTCATGCCACACCACCCTCATGTCTATTTATAAGTGCGTCTGCCAGAGGAAAAGCAGGCACACACTGCAGAGGGTTGGCATGGCTAGGCAGCGATCCCCCCATAAAAGGGGCGGGGCGATAGTCCACAATGCTGTACAGAAGCAATGAGAAATCCAATCCTGTGCCACCTCCATCTGGAGCTGCACACGTGGGCATAGCAATGGGGAACCTATGTGCCACACACTATTCATTCTGTCAAGGTGTCTGCATGCCCCAGTCAGACCGCGTTTTTTTATAAATAGTCACAGGCAGGTACAACTCCGCAATGGGAATTCCGTGTGCACCCACAGCATGGGTGGCTCCCTGGAACCCACCCGCTGTACATAAATGTATCCCATTGCAGTGCCCATCACAGCTGAGGTAATGTCATGGTTAATGCAGGTGGGCTTCAGCCCACACTGCATGCCCCAGTCAGACTGGGGTTCTTTACAAGTGGACAGATGTAGTAACAACTCCCTGTGGACCCACAGCATGGGTGGGTGCCAGGAAGCCACCGGCGGTACATAAAAATATCCCATTGCATTGCCCATCACAGCTGAGGTAATGTCGTGCTTAATACAGGTGAGCTTCGGCCCACACTGCATGCCCCAGTCTGACTGGGGTTCTTTACAAGTGGACAGATGTAGGCTAAACTCCGTGTGCACCTACAGCATGGGTGGCTCCCTGGAACCCACCGGTGGTACATAAAAATATCCCATTGCATTGCCCATCACAGCTGAGGTAATGTCGTGGTTAATGCAGGTGGGCTTCGGCCCACACTGCATGCCCCAGTCAGACTGGGGTTCTTTACAAGTGGACAGATGTAGTAACAACTCCCTGTGGACCCACAGCATGGGTGGGTGCCAGGAAGTCTCCGGCGGTACATAAATATATCCCATTGCATTGCCTATCACAGCTGAGGTAATGTCGTGGTTAATGCAGGTGGGCTTCGGCCCACACTGCATGCCCCAGTCAGACTGGGGTTCTTTACAAGTGGACAGATGTAGTAACAACTCCCTGTGGACCCACAGCATGGGTGGGTGACCGGAAGCCACCGGCGGTACATAAAAATATCCCATTGCATTGCCCATCACAACTGAGGTAATGTCGTGCTTAATACAGGTGGGCTTCGGCCCACACTGCATGCCCCAGTCTGACTGGGGTTCTTTACAAGTGGACAGATGTAGGTTAAACTCCGTGTGCACCTACAGCATGGGTGGCTCCCTGGAACCCACTGGTGGTACATAAAAATATCCCATTGCATTGCCCATCACAGCTGAGGTAATGTCGTGGTTAATGCAGGTGGGCTTCGGCCCACACTGCATGCCCCAGTCAGACTGGGGTTCTTTACAAGTGGACAGATGTAGTAACAACTCCCTGTGGACCCACAGCATGGGTGGGTGCCAGGAAGCCACCGGCGGTACATAAAAATATCCCATTGCATTGCCCATCACAGCTGAGGTAATGTCGTGCTTAATACAGGTGGGCTTCGGCCCACACTGCATGCTCCAGTCTGACTGGGGTTCTTTACAAGTGGACAGATGTAGGTTAAACTCCGTGTGCACCTACAGCATGGGTGGCTCCCTGGAACCCACCGGTGGTTCATAAAAATATCCCATTGCAGTGCCCTACTCAGCAGAGCTAACGTCAGATACAATACAGGTGGGCTTCGGCCCACACTGCATGCCCCAGTCAGACTGGTAATATGTACCTTAACAGTAACCTCGTTGGTGGTAATGTGGTGGTGACTGCGGACCTGGTAGCGCGGTTTTATGTAGTTGGTTTTCGGAATGTGGCCAGGATTAAGTGGGCCGTGGCGGGGGGATGGTGGTGGTGCTCTCTTGTTGTGTCGTTAAAGGTGAAATTCTTGGACTGCCACCAGACGGACCAATGCAAAGGTATTTGCCAAGAATGTTTTCATTGTTGGAGGAGGAGGGGGATGTTTTGGAGGCACTATGTGTCCTCTACATGTGTCCGTGGTTATATGCACCTTAACAGTAACAGCGTTGGTGGGAAATGGCCTCGCCGCCATCATGTCTTTGTGAAGCCTCTGTTTCCACACCCCAGTGACATACCATTAGCAGCGATATAGGCAGAGCCCAGAATTATTAACATTTCAGCGGTAGCATTAGGGACAGGCCCCACTAACATATCACTAGCAGCAGTATAGGGGGAGCGCAGTCTTAGTTCCATTTCAGTAATAGTAGCACTCAAGACAGGCCCCAGTAACATTCCCATTGCAGCAGTTTAGGGAGATAACAGTCTCTTTCACATTTCAGTAGCTGCAGTATAGACAAGGCCCCAGTTACATTTATGTAGCTAAAGTGTAGGCCAACCCCACACACCTTTCTGTACCATGAGTGCAGGCGAAGAACATAGAAATTGCTATGATTACACTGTAGGTGAGGGCCCAAAAAAATTGGTGTACCAACAGTACTAATGTACCTCAGAAAAAATTGGCCATGCCCAACCAAGATGGCAGGTGAAACCCATTAATCGCTTTGGTTAATGTGGCTTAAGTGGTAACTAGGCCTAGAGGCAGCCCAGTTTAACGAAAAATTGGTTCAAGTTAAAGTTTCAACACTTTTCAGAGCATTGAAACGTATAAAAATTGTTTAGAAAAATTATATGAGTGAGCCTTGTGGCCCTAAGAAAAATTGCCCGTTCGGCGTGATTACGTGAGGTTTCAGGAGGAGGAGCAGGAGGAGGAGGAGGAATATTACACAGATTGATGAAGCAGAAATGTTCCCGTTTTGGATGGTGATAGAGAACGATGCTTCCATCCGCGGGTGCAGCCTACGTATTGCTTAGGTATCGCTGCTGTCCGCTGGTGGAGAAGAGAAGTCTGGGGAAATCCAGGCTTTGTTCATCTTGATGAGTGTAAGCCTGTCGGCACTGTCGGTTGACAGGCGTGTACGCTTATCTGTGATGATTCCCCCAGCCGCACTAAACACCCTCTCTGACAAGACGCTAGCCGCAGGACAAACAAGCACCTCCAGGGCATACAGCGCGAGTTCAGGCCACGTGTCCAGCTTCGACACCCAGTAGTTGTAGGTGGCAGAGGCGTCACGGAGGACGGTCGTGCGATCGGCTACGTACGCCCTCACCATCCTTTTACAGTGCTCCCGCCGACTCAGCCTTGACTGGGGAGCGGTGACACAGTCTTGGTGGGGAGCCATAAAGCTGTCCAGGGCCTTAAAGAGTGTTGCACTGCCTGTGCTGTACATGCTGCTCGATCTCCGCACCTCCCCTGCTACCTGGCCCTCGGAACTGCGCCTTCTGCCACTAGCGCTGTCGGATGGGAATTTTACCATCAGCTTGTCCGCAAGGGTCCTGTGGTATAGCAACACTCTCGAACCCCTTTCCTCTTCGGGAATGAGAGGAGAAAGGCTCTCCTTATACCGTGGGTCGAGCAGTGTGTACACCCAGTAATCCGTAGTGGCCAGAATGCGTGCAACGCGAGGGTCACGAGAAAGGCATCCTAACATGAAGTCAGCCATGTGTGCCAGGGTACCTGTACGCAACACATGGCTGTCTTCACTAGGAAGATCACTTTCAGGATCCTCCTCCTCCTCCTCCTCCTCCTCCTCAGGCCATACACGCTGAAAGGATGACAGGCAAGCAGCATGGGTACCGTCAGCAGTGGGCCAAGCTGTCTCTTCCCCCTCCTCCTCATCCTCCTCATGCTCCTCCTCCTCCTCCTGAACGCACTGAGATATAGACAGGAGGGTGCTCTGACTATCCAGCGACATACTGTCTTCCCCCGCCCCCGAGCGCAAAGCATCTGCCTTTATGCTTTGCAGGGAACTTCTCAAGAGGCATAGCAGAGGAATGGTGACGCTAATGATTGCAGCATCGCCGCTCACCACCTGGGTAGACTCCTCAAACTTTCCAAGGACCTGGCAGATGTCTGCCAACCAGGCCCACTCTTCTGCGCCGCCCATGTTGGAGTTGGTATTCCACTATAGCTCTACGCTGCTCATAGAGCCTGGCCAACATGTGGAGCGTAGAGTTTCACCGTGTGGGCACGTCGCACAGCAGTCGGTGCACTGGCAGATTAAACCGATGTTGCAGGGTGCGCAGGGTGGCAGCGTCCGTGTGGGACTTGCGGAAATGTGCGCAGAGCCGGCGCACCTTTACGAGCAGGTCTGACAAACGTGGGTAGCTTTTCAGAAAGCGCTGAACCACCAAATTAAAGACGTGGGCCAGGCATGGCACGTGCGTGAGGCTGCCGAGCTGCAGAGCCGCCACCAGGTTACGCCCGTTGTCACACACGACCATGCCCGGTTGGAGGCTCAGCGGCGCAAGCCAACGGTCGGTCTGCTCTGTTAGACCCCGCAGCAGTTCGTGTGCCTCTTATCTCCTAAGCTGAGTAGTTTCAGCACGGCCTGCTGACGCTTGCCCACCGCTGTGCTGCCACGCCGCGCGACACCGACTGCTGGCGACGTCCTGCTGCTGCTGACACATCTAGATTGCGAGACAGAGGTTGCGGAGGAGGAGGAGGGTGCTTTAGTGGAGGAAGCATACACCGCCGAAGATACCACCACCGAGCTGGGGCCCGCAATTCTGGGGGTGGGTAGAACGTGAGCGGTCCCAGGCTCTGACTCTGTCCCAGCCTCCACTAAATTCACCCAATGTGCCGTCAGGGAGATGTAGTGGCCCTGCCCGCCTGTGCTTGTCCACGTGTCCGTTGTTAAGTGAACCTTGGCAGTAACCGCGTTGGTGAGGGCGCGTACAATGTTGCGGGAGACGTGGTCGTGCAGGGCTGGGATGGCACATCGGGAAAAGTAGTGGCGACTGGGAACTGAGTAGCGCGGGGCCACCGCCGCCATCATACTTTTGAAGGACTCCGTTTCCACAACCCTATACGGCAGCATCTCAAGGCTGATAAATTTGGCTATGTGGACGGTTAACGCTTGAGCGTGCGGGTGCGTGGCGGCGTACTTGCGCTTGCGCTCAAACACTTGCGCTAGCGACGGCTGGACGGTGCGGTGCGAGACATTGGTGGATGGGGCCGAGGACAGCGGAGGTGAGGGTGTGGGTGCAGGCCAGGAGACGGTAGTGCCTGTGTCCTGAGAGGGGGGTTGAATCTCAGTGGCAGGTTGGGGCACAGGGGGAGAGGCAGCGGTGCAAACCGGAGGCGGTGAACGGCCTTCGTCCCACCTTGTGGGGTGCTTGGCGATCATATGTCTGCGCATGCTGGTGGTGGTGAGGCTGTTGGTGGTGGCTCCCCGGCTGATCTTGGCGCGACAAAGGTTGCACACCACTGTTCGTCGGTCGTCAGGTGTCTCTGTGAAAAACTGCCAGACCTTAGAGCACTTTGGCCTCTGCAGGGTGGCATGGCGCGAGGGTGCGCTTTGGGAAACAGTTGGTGGATTATTCGGTCTGGCCCTGCCTCTACCCCTGGACACCGCACTGCCTCTTGCAACCTGCCCTGCTGCTGCCCTTGCCTCCCCCTCTGAAGACCTGTCCTGAGTAGGCGTTGCAAACCAGGTGGGGTCAGTCACCTCATTGTCCTGCTGCTCTTCCTCCGAATCCTCTGTGCGCTCCTCCCTCGGACTTACTGCCCTTACTACTACCTGACCGATAGACAACTGTGTCTGATCGTCATCGTCCTCCTCACCCACTGAAAGGTCTTGAGACAGTTGGCGGAAGTTCCCAGCCTCATCCCCCGGACCCCGGGAACTTTCCAATGGTTGTGCATCAGTGACGATAAACTCCTCTGGTGGGAGAGGAACCACTGCTGCCCAATCTGAGCAGGGGCCCGAGAACAGTTCCTGGGAGTCTTCCCGCTCCTGAGCATGTGTCATTGTAGTGGAGTGAGGAGGCTGGGAGGAAGGAGGAGCAGCAGCCAGAGGATTCGGATTTGCAGCAGTGGACGGCGCAGAACTGTGGGTGGACGATAGGTTGCTCGAAGCACTTTCTGCCATCCACGACAGGACCTGCTCACACTGCTCATTTTCTAATAAAGTTCTCCCGCGTGGACCCCTTAATTGTGCGATGAATGTGGGGACGCCAGAAACGTGCCTCTCTCCTAATCGCGCAGCAGTCGGCTGCGATACACCTGGATCAGGAGTTCGGCCTGTGCCCACACCCTCACTTGGGCCTACGCGTCCTCGGCCGCGTCCATGTCCTCTCGGCCTACCCCTACCCCTCAGCATGCTGTATTACCCGTGATTTGATTTCCCAGCCAGGAAATAAATTGGCGCAAGCCTGCAGGCCAAATAGAATTTTTGCCCTTTTTTTTTTAAAGGAAAGGCCCACTGCCTATATTCAATCAATAATAAATGTGTTGTGGCCCTGCAGTATGTCACAGAACTGCAGTGTTGCACTGTTATTAACTGCAGCAGAGCGGTGATTTCCCAGCCAGGAAATAAATTGGCGCAAGCCTGCTGTTAAACTTAGCTGGCTGCGTATGATTTTTGTTACGTTCTCCACCCAGCACACACGTACCCAGAACGCTGAGGACTGTCAGAGGCAGGCCAAATAGAATAGTTGCCCTTTTTTTTTAAAGAAAAGGCCCACTGCGTATATTCAATCAATAATAAATGTGTTGTGGCCCTGCAGTATGTCACAGAACTGCAGTGTTGCACAGTTATTAACTACAGCAGAGCGGTGATTTCCCAGCCAGGAAATAAATTGGCGCAAGCCTGCTGTTAAACTTAGCTGGCTGCGTATGATTTTTGTTACGTTCTCCACCCAGCACACACGTACCCAGAACGCTGAGGACTGTCAGAGGCAGGCCAAATAGAATAGTTGCCCTTTTTTTTTTTAAAGGAAAGGCCCACTGCGTATATTCAATCAATAATAAATGTGTTGTGGCCCTGCAGTGTGTCACAGAACTGCAGTGTTGCACAGTTATAAAACTACAGCAGAGCGGTGATTTCCCAGCCAGGAAATAAATTGGCGCAAGCCTGCTGTTAAACTTAGCTGGCTGCGTATGATTTTTGTTACGTTCTCCACCCAGCACACACGTACCCAGAACGCTGAGGACTGTCAGAGGCAGGCCAAATAGAATTTTTGCCCTTTTTTTTTAAAGGAAAGGCCCACTGCCTATATTCAATCAATAAACTATGTCTTCTGGCCCTGCCTACACAATTCTGTCCCTGGAGTATTACTGCAGGGCGCAATGCTCTGCACGGCCGATTTGGAAAAAAAAAAATGTGCAACACTGCTAACAGCAGCCTCCACAGTACTGCACACGGTTAGATGTGGCCCTAAGAAGGACCGTTGGGGTTCTTGAAGCCTACACTAACTCCTAACACTCTCCCTACAGCAGCTCCAACACGATACCACTGTCCCTGATCTCTGTCACAACCCATCTGAGGCGAGCCACGGGAGGGGCCGACTTTTATACTCGGGTGACACCTGATCTCCCCAGCCACTCACAGCAGGGGAGTGGTATAGGGCTGGAACATCACAGGGGGAAGTTGTAATGCCTTCCCTGTCTTTCAATTGGCCAGAAAAGCACGCTAACGTCTCAGAGATGAAAGTGAAAGTAACCAGAACATCGCGTGGTACTCGTTACGAGTAACGAGCATCCCGAACACCCTAATATTCGCCCGAGCATCAAGCTCGCACGAGTACGTTCGCTCATCTCTATTTACTACTAATTTAATCTGCAGTAGGACAGCGACCCTCAACATACAGCTAGTGACATTAAGAACTATCTTCAGCGTAAAGAAGAACAAGGAATGCTGGGAGTGATGATTTGGACCCACATAGCCCAGATCTTAACATCATCGAGTCTGTCTGGGATTACATGATGAGACAGAAGCATATGAGAAACCTACATCCACATATCTGTGATTCGTTTTACATCCACATATCTGTGATTCCAAGATGTTTGCAATAAGCTCCCTGCTGAGTTCCTTCAAAAACTGTCTGCAAGTGTACCTTAAAAAACTGATGTTGTTTTAAAGGTAAAGAGCTGTCACAGCAAATATGGATTTCCTTTGCATCTCTCTTTTGTTTATTCACTTTGCAGTTTGTTAATTGACCAAAAAACTATTAAGGCTGCCTTCACATATGGATAGGAAACGTGGAGGTTCCGTCGCAGATCCAGTGCAAACTACCAGAAGAAATAGTGCTGGAGGTAGCACTGTTTCTTCTAGTAAAATGCTGGGCAGCTGAGCAGAAACGGAACGGGCCCCATTATAGTCAATAGGGGCAGTTTGGCGCCGTTTGGTTCCGTCATAAGGATTGATGCTGTATCAAACAGCTGCCCATCAGCTGTAGTTCAGGATATTGGGAAAGCTGACATACATACTCAACCAGTATCTCTCCTCTCCCTCACAAGTGGCAGGCCTTTGATCACCATGTGGCCTAAGGAATTGCTTTGTTTGGACAGCCATAAAGTTAGGGCAGTGGCAGGGGGATCTTAATTACCCCCATGTCAGGAAGGTGTGACACCTCGTATGGTTCCCATAGACTCCCGGGCTCCAAAGATTTTTATTAAGGGAAAATCTCTTAATAAGGATCGTTAGTTGTGTTTAGGTCCTAGCCTAATATGAATTATACTTTTGAAATCAGGCAGGCCAGCTGAATGAAATGCATCTACACATGTTGCAGTATGGGTCCTGTATCACCCCCAAATGGCATATCCGTGTACCTCGTTATAATTTGTGTGTCATGCTTGATATCGCTAAATAAACAAAATCATGACCAGAAATATGCCGGGCATATATTCCCGATCGAGGGATATGACTAAAATGGGGAAATATGTTTTTTCCAGTTAACTACACCTCTACTCCTGCCCCTCCTTGAATGACCAAAGAGAGGGTGAGGGGAGGTGTGTTCTGGGGAACCATTTAAAAACCAGAGGTTCACAGAGACTCAGTTGTCAGACTTTGGAGATACGCTACTGCGTAAGGTTTTCTGATTTGCTTCTGTGGCTCCGCACAAGCAGAATCTTGGGCTAATATCCCAAATCTGGTATTTTTCTATATTTTCTCCTTGCTTTATTTTAAAATACTGTCTGTTGTGTATGCCTGTAAACCTTATCTCCATTGTAACATCCTTTTCTGTATATTTTTGTATACATATAGGTATTTAGCACTCCTAGTCTTTATTTAGAATAAATCTGCAATTTATTAGTGAAGCCTTGTCCATTTTAAAACTAACCATAACTTCAAAAATTGTGTTCATAATTCATAGTGGTAGCAGTGTGTGTGGGTATTGTAGAGTGCTGGAGACTTTAGATCAACTAGGGGGTGATTTGAGCTTTCTTTCTGCATGCGTGCAGGAGTCTGGGAAAGCTGGGTACAAATGTGCCTGTATTCTAATGACTTCTAGCTTGCAAATCCTCTAGAGCAGGGGTGTCAAACTCATTTTCACTGAGGGCCACATCGGGCTTATGGTGACCTTCAAAGGGCCGGTTGTAAGACAGTATAGTAAAGGATCGTTCACACAAGCGTATTTGCGTACATAATATGCAGTGAATAGAAGCCATTGATTTCAGTGAGTTCAGTCACATGACGTATATTGTCACACAGCATGACCTATTTTGTTGCGTACTATGTACCCCGATAGGCCATTGAAGTGAATGGGCCGTGCAAATATGTGGTGAATGCGCAGGAAACCTATGTATTCACTGCATATTTGGGCACCATCTCAGTGGGCCCATCTGCGTTCTTTTTTCCGTGCCTAAATATGCAGGCATTAGCAATTTTTGATTGCGCAAATACACAGCGTATTTGTGCTACCGAAATACCCATGTGAACAAGCCCTAATAGTGACCCCCCCAGCAGCCACCATTATCCCCCCCCCTCAGAAGCCACCATTAACCCCCCCCTCTCAGCAGCCACCATTAACCCCCCCCCTCTCAGCAGCCACCATTAACCCCCCCTCTCAGCAGCCACCATTAACCCCCCCCTCTCAGCAGCCACCATTAACCCCCCCCTCTCAGCAGCCACCATTAACCCCCCCCCTCTCAGCAGCCACCATTAACCCCCCCCCCTCTCAGCAGCCACCATTAACCCCCCCTTAGCAGCCACCATTAACCCCCCCTTAGCAGCCACCATTAACCCCCCCTTAGCAGCCACCATTAACCCCCCCTCTCAGCAGCCACCATTAACCCCCCCCCTCTCAGCAGCCACCATTAACCCCCCCCTCTCAGCAGCCACCATTAACCCCCCCTCTCAGCAGCCACCATTAACCCCCCCTCTCAGCAGCCACCATTAACCCCCCCCCCCAGCAGCCACCATTAATACCATTAACACCCCCCTCGGCAGCAACCACTAAATCCCCCCCAGCAGCCACCATTAGCCCCCCTAAACCACATACTGTACTTACCTCCTCCTTGCTGTCTGCGCTGCTTCCCCTCCGCTCACATATTAACATTTTCCACATCACTTCTGCTTATTCAGCAGTTCCAGCAGCCTGATTGGTTGTTTGGGTTGGCTGATTCACCAAGCAACCAATCAGGTTGCTGGAATTGCTGAATAGGGCAGAAGTGTTGTGAAAAATGTTAATATGTGAGCGGGGAGCTGCAGCACTCCAGCTGGTAATAGCTTAGTGGTGAGCAGCGTCGGCACGCCGCGGGCCACATGAAACGAGGCAGCGGGCCGGATTCGGCCCGCGGGCCTTGTGTTTGACACATGTGCTCTAGAGTGATCGATCAAGGCTCTGCCATTACAAATTGGTAGCGGCGAG
Organism: Eleutherodactylus coqui; assembly: GCF_035609145.1. Lineage (NCBI taxonomy): Eukaryota > Metazoa > Chordata > Amphibia > Anura > Eleutherodactylidae > Eleutherodactylus > Eleutherodactylus coqui. Next base: position 37,691,058 of record NC_089847.1, on the reverse strand, counting down.
TGTGCTCGGATTAGTCAGTCTGTGACAAATCGGTGAAAGATGCAGGGTGGTCAAAGTCCTCCCCTCTCTCCCCCGACAATTCACCTTTCCTGCTCCCTGAATAGAGCAGAAAAAGCGAATCCGTGACACAGATGTGAATGCAGCTTAAGGGCTCAGTTAGATGAGCAAATTTTTGATGCATGTATAGGCGTGTTTAAAAAACTGATCTATTAGAACCAATGTTTTCCAATGAAAGTGGTCACATGTCCATTTTTTAGAAGAGCTTAAAATTCACACATGCAAAATTTAGGACAGTATTTTTTAAAGTGGTTATTGTGGGATGTGATGCAATTTTAACAGTAGGAAATCCTACTGTCAAAGCCGCTAAAAACAGCCCTAACTGCAGGAAAAAAAATACAACACCTAGTATCACTGTCCGGCACCGGCGCATGTTCTTCTCAGGTCCCCGACACTGTTCTTCTTCATTTCTTCTGGCTGGGGATTGAAAAATCCCCACCTCGTGGAAGTGCTGCCTTTGATTGGCTGAGCACTGTGACCATGGGAGGATGGGAGAAGATCACTGCTGTAACAGTTGAGGCTGGGGATTCTTTCATCCCCGTGGGGAGTCCCCTCATCAATGAACACTGACAGTGCTGTCACAGTCTTCAGTGATGAGGGGACTCCCCACGGGAATGAAGGAATCCCCTGCCACAACTGTCACAGCTGTGGCAGAGATCTTCTCCCTATGTTGTCAATGGGGCCAGCACTGCTGTCGCCGGCCCCATTGACAACAAGGTGAAGTCCCTGGATGTGACAGCATCCAGTGGTTTCACATCCAAGGAATTCTCTGCTGCAGTTGTCACAGCCGCAGCAGGGGATAGCAATCCTCTCCCATTGCTTTCAATGGGGCCACACTATTTATGTGCGAATTTTAGCTTTGGTCAGGTGTTCTTTTCACATGCATCTGGCGTTTTTTTAATGAGTCTATACATGCGTGAAAAAACCGCTCATCTGATTGAGCTCCAAGGGTTTATTTACATGAGCGAGAATTTTGTGTGTTGAGACATACACAAAACTTGTATGAATATGAACTCCATTCTTTTGGATGAAAATTGCAGCATTTTCTATCTTTTGGCATTCTTTTGAACGCCTCGCCCATTGTTTTCAATGGCACCTTAAAAGACATCGCATGGCACTCACATGTATGATGTTTCTCATCAAAATCACAGAAGTGATGTGAGGAGTTTTTGAATAAAAAACCCCTTGCATTCGCATGAAAACTGCACATTGGCACGCGCAATTATGGGCTGAGTGTCTCGGCTCGATATCGTGTTCATCCATGTGAATGTAGCCTATCACTTGTCTTTTTTAAAGCATTCTTTCTTTATAACACCAACCTAAAGCTTTTACACATCACAGTATATATACACATATTCACTATAACATTTCTGGATCACCAATCTTCTTTAATATGATGTACAGTATATTAGAAGAATTGTTCAGGATTAGAAAATATGGTTACATCTTCTTATTGCGCTCAGCTCAATTCTTTTCCCTTTAGCTACTTGAGTGACATGCCCAGAAATTTTCCGGGACAAGCTCCACTGCCCATACTGATACAGCCTGGAAGATTTCCAGGCTATGTTTCACTATGGGACCTGCACAGCACAATGCCATAAGCTGTGGCATTGTGCTGTGCCTGCACAGTCCCACACAGAACAGTGCAGGACTTTAAACAAAGAAGCAGAAAGATATTACCGTTCTATCAGCAACTTCCCGCTTCTAGTTTTAAACTCCTGCACTGCTTTGTTTACAGGTTGCCATAGACACCATCAGCTTGTCAGAAGTCAGCCGATGGTCTCTGTGGCAGGGAGAGCTGGTGCTTGGCTGTCAGAAGATAGCCAGGCACCAGCTCTTACAGGAGAGAAAGCCTCCGATCTCTGCTGTGTTAACCCTTTACATGTTGCGGTCTATGAGACCGCAGCATGTAAAGGGCTGACAGAGGGAGGGGGCTCCCTCTGCCAGAGGATAGCCGGGCACCAACTCTTACACAGCAGAGAATGGAGAAAACCTCTGATCTCTGCTGTTTAACCGTTTACATGCTGCGGTCTATGTGACCGCAGCATGTAAAGGGCTGACACCACCGGACCCCCGCAATGTGACCAGGGGGTCCTGATGGCTCTCTGTGGAAGTTCCCTAAAGGGACAAAAAAATTTTTTTTTAAATAAAAAGGAAAACACCTTTCTCCCTTTACTTTCTAAAAAATTAAAAATAAAATTACACATGTGGTATCCCTGCATTCACAATGACCCAGAGAAGAAAGTTAGTACATTATTTAACCCCTTAATAATGTGGCTTCTTATTTCCCCTTTTCGTTTTTTCGTCCCCCCTTTTAAAAAATCATAACTCATTTATTTATTCATTGATCAACCTCACTGTATGAGGGCTTGTTTTTTGTGGAGCGAGTTGTATTTTTCAATGGTGCTATTTAAAGTACCATGTAATATACTGAGAAACTTTTCCAAAATTCTAAGTGGAGTAAAATGGGAAAAAAAAAACAAAACACATTCCGCCATCTTTCAGTGCGTTTTGTTACTACGGCACACAGACTGCAACAAAAATGACATGATAACTTTATTCTATGGGTCAGTACTAGAGATGAGCGAGTATACTCGCTAAAGGCAATTGCGCGAGCGAGCATTGCCTTTAGCGAGTACCTGCCCGCTCGAGACTGAAGGTTCGGGTGCCGGCGGCGGGCAGGGAGCTGCGGGGGAGAGCGGGGAGATCTCTCTCTCCCTCTCCCCTTCCCCCCCGCTCCCTCCTGCTGACAGCCGCCACTCACCGCTCCCCCGCGCCGGCACCTGAACCTTCAGTCTCGAGCGGGCAGGTACTCGCTCAAGCAATTGCCTTTAGCGAGTATACTCGCTCATCTCTAGTCAGTACGATTACTACGATACCAAACTTGTATAGTTTTTTTTTTGCTGTAGTACTTGTATTTTTTTCAATGACTTAATTTTTAAAATTATTTTCAGCTGCATCTTTTGCGCACAATAACTTTTCTATTTTTCCGTCGACATAGTTGTGCGAGAGCACATATTTTGCGGGATGTCCTTTAGTTTACGCAAGCACCAATTCGGAATACATATGACTTGTTGATCGCTTTTTATTGCATTTTTTCTGGGAGACAGGGTGACTGAAAAAGTGCATTTTTTTTTCTTTTTTTGGACTACGTTCACCGTGTGGGGGTAAATAATGCACTAGTTTGATAAATCGGACTTTTGCGGACGCGGCGATACCAAATATGTATTTTTCCTTTAATGATTTCGGTTTTTTTTATTATAGATATGGCAAAAGGAGGGTGATTTAAACTTTTATTACTGTTTTTTTTAAACTGTGAAAAAGTTGCAGAAAAGAAAAAAAACTATTATATTTTGGTATCAGCATAATCGTACTGGACTGTAGAATTACTTTATTATAATATATCTACTGCTAAGAGAACGCAGTGAAAAGTAAAAATTAAAAACTTGCCAGAATTACAGATTTTGTTAATCTTGCCCCTAGAAAAAAAATGGAATAAAAAGTGATCAATATTTTACATGTTCCTAAAAATTGGATAAATGAAGACTAGAGTTCATCCCACACAAAAAACAAGCCCTTCTAGTGTTCTGGCAATGGAAAAAAAATTAATACAGCTCTTGAAATGTGGTGACAAAAAAGCAAACTTTTAAGAAAAAAAAAAAAGTTTTAAATGTACAAAAATAGCAAAACATGAAAAAAAACTGTATAAACTTGGTATCGCCAGAATCATGTGACTCAGAGAATAATGTTATCACACTATTAATTCTGCACGCTGAACGCCGTAAAAATAAAATGCAAAAACAAGTGCCAGAATTTCTTTTTTTTCCCCAATCTCCCTACAAATGTTTTCACAAAAGTTATACAATACATTATATATACCCCAAAATGATGCCATCAAAAAATAGAACTTGTCCGGCAAAAAACAAGCCCTCATATGGCCGTGTCAATGGAAAAATGAAAAAGTTATGGCTCTTGGAACGTGACTGGAAAATTAGTTGAATGATTGGTCCATTTAAAAAACCTACACTGGTGGGCACGACAGGGTGGTAAGAGACCCGCCACCGAAGGGGTTAATGGAGCCAAGCTGCAATGCCAAACATAATGGGCAGTATATACATTTTTTATTACTAGAAAGTAGTCATTCCAGCAGTTCTACTAAAAAAAGCATTATTACTGTCTTCTATTTTATCAGGATTTTTACTCTATTATGTTTCATGATATTGTGTTAGTAGATCATGAGGGATAAGCGTGGCTGAAGATCTGCCCTTCTCACTGGTGTTTTCTTCTGGACAGGTACTCCATTCGTGTTTTGCTTAAGATATAGGTGATGAAAGGCTTCCAAAGGCATTCCGGCATCCAGCGGACTACAGGTAACTGAAAGAAGAGTTCATTAATAAAATCCTTACTTCCATTATTACAATATAATGTATTACGCCATCTCATGATTTGTTTTAAAGCACATCTGGCAGCCAATAAACCCGTAGTACAGCAGAAGAGCTGACAAGAGGAGGACAGGTTATACATAATTCCCCCGCTGCTTAGCCTGCCGCCAGAGCCTTGAAATCCCATTTTCAAACCATGATGCATCGTATGTAAATCATGCTAGAATAGTCTGATGGACGATAAATAGCTGAATAGTGGTCTTGGGTTTTGTGCAGTAAGCAATTGTCAGCCTTTCCCCCTGGTTCTTGATTGGCTGCTCAAGTATAATGCCAGCAGCCAATCAGGGAGAGGCATTGATGATCACTTACTGCCATCCACAACATAGCAATGAGCTGCCCATTGAACTATTCTAATATGATTTACATATGACGCATGTCGATTTGTAAAGTGCATTTTAGGCTGAGCAGTGGAGAAGGTATGTATTGAATTCAATGAATGGCCAAGCTCTGCCTGTGATTGTCTCAGCACTGTGACCAATCACAGGCAGTGCTCAGCTGTCATTCAATGAATGGACAAGCGCTGCCTGTGATTGGCTGAGCACTGTGACTAATCACAGGCAGTGCTCAGCTGTCATTCAATGAATGGCTAAACACTGCCCGTGATTGGCTGAGCACTCAGCCAATCAGATACATTCCTTTTAGCAGGCGGGGATTTTAAATCCTCGCCTGCTGAAATAGATTCAAGGCAGTGCAGGGAGAAGACGCAGCTGGACGCACCTGAACCTCGGCGGCTGAGGAGAGGGGAGTATATTTTTTAAACACGTTCTAAGTATGATTTTCAGGGAAGAGCTCATATTTAAAACCCTTCCTCGAAAATCCCTGCAGGGCTTGGCGGCAGCCCATTGCTTTCAATGAGACTGCAGAAGCGCCGGTCCCATTGAAAGCAATGAGAAAACATTGCGATCCTCTGCCACAGCGGTCACTGCTGTGGCAGGGGATTCTTTACTCCCCGCAGGGAGTCCCTTTGTCACTGAATACTGTGACAGTCCTGTCACGGTGTTCAGTAACAGGGGGACTCCCTGCTAGGGAATATTGACACGCATCACGGGCTTATGGTGCACACATGTCCTATGTTTTGCAGGTACGTGCGTTTGCACGCCTGTAAAACATGGACATGTGAACATACCATAGGGAAGCAATGGTTATAATAGACGCGTGGTTTTGTGCGCACCTATGTACGCACACGTTCGTTTGAAAGCACCCTTAAGCCCAGCTTAGTAAAGGCAAGTCTTTGCCAATATTTTATTTTGTTTTAATTTCCAGGGCCTCTTTTTTGTCTGATCAATAGTTCCTGAATCTTGATAAGAAACTTCAAAATAATACAGCCAAATTTGAAGATTTAATTATGGCCACAAAATGGTCTAAGTTTGATAAGTATTTTATAGATTACCAAACTGATCAAGTTTATTTGTGGTATAGGAAATGACCTGAAATCTGTCTTACTCAAGTCCAAGAGACACAGAACTTGCAATGTAAACCATAAGGTCAATTTTTCATATTCAGAATTGGATACATCTGATGGTCATAGTCATAGTTTTGACTCAGATGGACGTTTAGATATGAGATTTGGACTTTTTCTATTTTTTCGATATACTGTGACTACATGCTGTCGAAACAGGATTATCTAAGCACCATTAGCTTTTTGGGACAGAATAACTATTACATTGGTGGATGTGGTAAGCAGTAGCAGTTGTATCTGGTTGATACCTCTGCATAATTACAGTATATTCCATTAACATCTCTGTGTTCTTTTTCTTATCTGTCATTCACCATATTTACCTGGATGGAGTGAGACCAGTATCCTGCTGTATTCAGTGATACTCCGATCGTTCTTACAGCACTATGTGCATACTCTTTCGCCAGTGGTACCAACAAGGATTTTTTCTGAAAACATTTAGCAAAGTCTACCATCTTTGTGACCACAAATAGAGGAGTCAAGCTCTGTATAAATATTCCCTGGGAAGCATATTCATATTGCAAAGATCTGGTGAACATCTCCAGAAAAGCCTAGAAGAAATAGTATAATTAATTTTAGAAATCTCTACGACATTAACATACATCCTTAAACAGGTTATCCCATCATTGATAACCCTTCAAAATGTGATCCCTGGGGGATGAACGGATTTTGTTGATTGAAGCTACAGCCAGCCAGGCATCACGTGACAGTCAGCCAGTCATCCTGGTAATACAAGGACAGCTCAAAGGCTGCCAGGAGAGGAGCCAATCTTACAGAGCAGCTCTCCGTTCCGGCTCATAGAGGCGGGTGGGAGTGTTGTCTCGATTGGGGAACCCCACTCTTATGACATCCCTAATCGGGAATATGAATGAGCATTGTCTTCTTGGGACAACCCCTTTATATGGGTCTAAAAAGTATAGTTGAAACTATGAAACTTGTACATTTGTACCTGCATTGGGCTATATACAGCACAAGTATATTGTAAATTTCCATAAAGTGGTGTCTTTGACCCACAAAGAAATAAACATCATCCGTTCTATTTTTCATCTACGCTCACAGATTTTATATATATATATATATATATATATTCTTCATATTCTTCAGCATTTTATGTATTTTTTTTCTTTATTTTTCTTTTCTTATTTTCTAACTTGTCCAGCTTATCTTTATTTTATGCAGTTTTATCCAGCTGTTCTGAGAAAGGGGCAGTGTTTCTAAAATGCGTAAATATGCCTGTGTTAAATAAAGAAGAATCAGGTTTTAATCCTGGTCTCGAGAGTCTATTACTTGTTCATAGACTTGCACCACCGACCCAGTTTTTCGTATTTTATATTAGGAAGTCATTATCCCCATGGAGATGCATTGTTTCTAGAGGAAATTACAGTGCCATGCAGAGGTATCATATGGAGGGCCATGAAAATGGTAACAGATCTGTAATAGGGAAGCCTAGGGCCTTTGTGTACCGCAATACAGGCTTTGTCAGGCGTATAAAGCATTCATACATGTACAGTCCCATGACTTTACTTTGAGACCTCTTATACTCTGACATTTGCAGTTGGTATAGTGAATTATCACAATTGCAAATATGACACTCAGTTATATAATGCAGAGGAAGAAAAAGACCAGAGCATGAAAACTATCAAAATCTTCAGCTATATTGTGACATCTAAAAATATTCAGAATCAGGTTTATAGCTTTAAAAAATACCTTGGAGGCAGCATACACTGTCATCATGGGTGTAATTGTACAACCTGCTGATGAGGCCACATTGATTATTGCTCCCCTCTTCCGTTGTAACATACCAGGCAGCACTACATATACCACCATTACAGCAGCGGTAATGTTGACATTGATGATGTCCAGACTTTTTTCTTCTGGTACTTCAAGGAGGCAGGCTGGATACTCATAAAATACTCCTGCATTGTTCACCAGAATCCCAACATCTACATCTTTTAGAGCCTCCTTAATGGGCTGGAAGACCTCTGGGCCCTTGCTGAAGTCGGCAACTATGAAACGAGTTTTCACTCTGTAGGTTGAAGATATGGATTCAGACACATTTTGGAGCTTTTCAGTGCTGCGGCCTAACAAGATGATGTTCACACCAAGACTGGCCAACTCCTCGGCGTAGGCTTTGCCAATACCGTCTGAGGCTCCTAAGGCAAAGAAAAAACACATATTCCTATTGAATAGCAAGATATACACTATTTTCCTGAACATCTCCAAAACATTCTCAACACAAAGACGTTCCTCATGAGTACTATGATATTATAAACCTGTGTTCTATAGATCAGGAAAACAATGCTCATGCACTGCTGTGGACCAAGAATGTACCTACTGTACTTGTCGCTCCAATTTTATACAAAGGCAAAAAAAAGGTAATTCCTCATGGATTGTTAAAAAAAAGGTTGTGGCACTTCTGTTTCATGATTCATCACTCAGGAACTCTTGTGTGATTGTTCCCAGCAAAAGAAACCAAGTAATCTTGTATATATGATGCCTTTTAATGGCTAACAAAAATACATGATGTAATAGCGAGCTTGCGAAGCTCTCGGGTTCTTCCTCAGTCTAAAAATGGAGTATATCTGAAGATGCATGGATATTTATACACACTTATAACATACATACTGTGAGGGATTAGCGTTTAGGATCGGTAGCAACCTGGGCATAAGCAGTCAGAGACAGTGACACATGGAATAAAGTCTTTAGTCTGCATTACGTTGTATAAATTCCCTTGACTCTTGCTGTTGGGATTTGGACCCTGATACACACACCTCTGGGTCCCCACCATGGAGGGTGCTCACTGCAGTCAGGGCTTCTCTGTCCTTCCATGGCTTAATTAGGTTTACATGGTACAACTGTTCTGGTTTCCGCCTACCTGGCTGGTACACCTTATAGTTTACCTCTCCGACTTTCTCAATTATTTCATAGGGCCCTTGCCATTTTGCTAGGAATTTACTTTCTAGGGTGGGCACCAACACTAGTACCCGATCCCCAGGGTTGAAGGTTCTCACCTTGGCGGACCTGTTATATACCCGGCTTTGGGCTTCTTGAGCCTGCTGTAAATGTTCTCTAACAATGGGCATGACCGCCGCAATTCGATCTTGCATGAGGGAGATGTGTTCAATAACACTCCTGTAGGGGGTGGGCTCGTGCTCCCAGGTCTTCTTGGCTACATCAAGGAGCCCCCGGGGATGTCTACCATAAACTAATTCAAAGGGAGAGAACCCAGTGGAGGATTGTGGGACTTCACGGATTGAGAACATTAAATATGGCAGCAGACAGTCCCAGTCCTTCCCATCCTTATTGACTACCTTTTTTAGCATGCTTTTTAGGGTCTTATTAAATCTCTCAACAAGACCATCTGTCTGTGGGTGGTACACAGACATCTGTAAGTGCTTAATATTCAGCAATTTACACAATTCCTTCATGACCTTTGACATAAAGGGGGTTCCTTGGTCCGTCAGGATCTCTTTTGGTATGCCCGTGCGGGAGAACATGTGAAGTAGTTCCTTTGCAATACCCTTGGATGACGTATTGCGTAAAGGAACGGTTTCGGGGTAATGGGTGGCGTAGTCTACAACCACTAATATATGTTGGTGACCCCGAGCAGACTTTACCAAGGGCCCAACTAGGTCCATCGCGATCCGCTCAAACGGCACCTCTATGATGGGCAAGGGCACCAAGGGGCTCCGGTAATGGGGCATAGGAGCTGCTATTTGATACTCCAGGCACGACTCACAGTAACATTTTACATCACCATGTACCCCGGGCCAGAAAAAACGCTGAAGGATGCATTCCCTAGTCTTTTCGCTCCCGAGATGACCTCTCGGCACATACTTGTGCGCCAGGTCTAAGACCATCCTACGATAGGACTGAGGTACCACCAGCTGTTCCACAGCCTCCCCACGGACCTTATCAACCTGATACAACAATTCTTGGTTGACTGCCGAGTGTAGAAACACAGTATCAGCCCCTGGGAATTGAGGCTCCCCATTTATTACTTTAACATTTTCCCTGGCTTTTACTAAGGTGGGGTGTTGGAGCTGCTCAGTTCCGAAATTGGCACGTGAGACCTCTAAGTCAGGCATAGCAACCACTTCGTCCTGTACCTCCGTCTCACCCGCCAGTACTGTTAAGGGAAAGTTATCCCCATTCTTTTGGGTCACCCCTACTGCTGGAACTGTACCCTCAGGGTCAAACGGTTCTGGACACACATTTGGATCATCATAAACCTTATTTGCAGACGACCCTCGGTGTTGCCACAAGTCCCAAAATAGGGGAAAGTCTCTCCTGAGGATCACGGTGTGCATTAAGGATTTTACGACGCCCACCTCATGGGTGGCAAGTCCACACGGAGTCTCAAGTCTTACAAGGGTAATAGGATACTCCTTGGTGTCCCCATGCGCACACACACAACCCCCATGCGACGCCCGGTGATGGTTGTGGGATCGACCAAGCTGGAGTGCACCAGCGTAACCAAGCTCCCTGAGCCGAGTAGAGCTGTCACCGCAAAGTCATTCACCTTTATGTGACATAATGGGCGAACAGTCTCTGACGCAGTCTCTGCAGAACATACTGGCCGTGCGAACATCGACCTCCGCCGGGCAGAGTCACAGTCGATGGGTTCCACAGTGAGGGGACAGTTGGCAGCAAGATGCCCGGGCTCATGACAGCGCCAACACCGTATGGGGGCCCGGTCTCCTTGGGGTTCTACCCGGGACCCGAATGTCCATTTGGAGCTCCTCCTCTGCCCCAAACGATCCCCCTCTGAGCCCCCTCCCTTTGGGACACTTTTGACACCCCTTACATATGGAACAGTCTTACCAGGTGCTCCAGCCGACTTGCTGTTCCCGGGGTTGGAACGTCCAGGAGGCCCGGCTTGCAATAAGTCCTCCGTGGCTTTATACCTCTCGACGAGGCTCACGAGTTGGTCCACGTCCTGGGGACCCCCTTGTCCCCCCCAGCGCTGAATCGCAGGGGGCAGCGAGCGGATGAACTTGTCCAGAACCACTTTTTGTACGATCTCCGCCGGGGACGACTCCTCCGGTTGCAGCCACTTCCTCACTAGGTGGAACAGGTCGTACATCTGGGAGCGCGCTGGCAGGTCGTCAGCGAAAGTCCAGGTGTGTATGCGTCGGGCCCGCACATGGGTGTTCATGCCCAAGCATGCCAGGATCTAACCTTTGAGCTTATTATAGTCCTTGGCATCCTGCTCACCGAGGTCAAAATAGGCTTTTTTGGGTTCTCCCGTCAGGAAAGGCGCCACTACCTCAGCCCACTGAGACACCGGTAAGTTCTCCCTCTCGGCCACTCTCTCAAAGACCGCAAGATAGGCCTCAATGTCATCGGTGGCCGTCATCTTCTGTAGGCCACCTGTACCACGGTACGGGTGGTGGGGAGCGAACCAGACGTCCTCTGCACACTTTGCGCCACCGCCAGGACTTGCTCTTGCAGCTGCTGGTTAATTTGCTGTTGCTGCACGCTTACTTGCACCAGCTGCTTTATCAGTTCCTCCATCTTTGCCGTGTCTGGTTGCTGCGCCGTTGCAGCTTTCACCCAGGACATGGGGGTTACAGCACTCTCCAGTCAATCTCTCTTGGGCGGTTGCCCTTAGCAACAGTTCTCCAGCTGCCGCAGCAGAGTGTCCATTAATTGGTGTATGTCTCTTTACGACCACTGCCCGCATCCAAACACCATATGTCAGGGATTAGCGTTTAGGATCGGTAGCAACCTGGGAATAAGTAGTCAGAGACAGTGACACGTGGAATAAAGTCTTTAGTCCAGGCTTCGCCTGGGTTTACTTCCGTGCAAACAAAGCAAAATACAGGCCTTAACTTCAGGCCAACATGAAGTAAATCCTGCTCGTCTGAGCACTTACTAAACATGGAGCGTCCCTGTCTACACACTTGTAAACAAATGGTTCCTGCGCACAGCCAGCCAGGACTCTCAGACCTGCAAGTGTCTCAGCTCTCTCTCTAGGCCCTGTAGGCCCAGGCTTTATAAGGCCTGGTACCAGCCTCACCTGGTACGTGGGAGTGACCATCCCACCCTTCACTTTGGTCACTCCAGGAAAAGCTGGATTATGCGGCTTGGAGCCACTTACTTGCTACAACATGTTAGTAGCTTAATGCTACTAACACTATACTGCCGGCTTCCTCCACCGAGCCCAGGCTGCTCGGTGGCACGTATCTGCCCAAGCGCTCCCCAAAGCAGCATAGGAGAGCGTCCTAGGCGAAACATACCTGCCCTCCAGCACCTTGCCGGTCACCGTCTCACAATACTTATGAAAAGACACAGACGTGGATGTGATTGGTTTGCACTTAAAAGGAATTCTGCAACAGAAAAAACTTTTTCTATCTAGGCACTGATAAGAGAGTGAAAGTTTTATGGTCCCTGAATTACTGTTGGGGGGGGGGGGGGGGTCGTCAGGCCAGGAATGCTACAAGAGGTACGCAAACATTTTTAACTAGACACTGATAAGTGATAAGTTTATGGTCCCTGAATTACTGTTGATGGGGGTATTCATTTGTGTAAATATTCATGCCTCTTCAGATCTATTCCATTTTTAGCCCGAAGAAGAACCCGAGAGGTTTGCAAGCTCGTTATCATGTATTTTTGTTAGCCATTAAAAGGTATCATATCTACATTTACTTGGTTTCTCTTGCTGGGAACAATCACATTTTGCTCTACTGGCTAACATGGTACCAAACCTGAGGAACTCTTGTAATAGAGCGGACTACAGAGCCACATGGAGTGCCTAAGACTTCATAATACAATACAATAGGAATATTCTATACAGCCAAAAAACTCTGGTAGATGCAGCTTTGCTATGTGTGCAGGATAATATTAGTCTGGACCCACTCATCGTCCGGTGACCCAGCGGAATATACTGTACACTAAATGGCTATGCTCTGAACAGCTAACAGAAGGGGTTCATTGATTCATGCTGCCTGCACTTAATTCGACCATTCCCATCAACACGGTGCAATTATCCCATTTTTGTGCTCTTTTGCCCAATAAAATCTTCCCTTTCTTATTCTAGGAGAAAGCAATTGTGCTGGAACTGATCATCTGCTGTTATAACTTATCTGTGCCAAGAAATGATGAGTTGTGCACCTGGATACATTAGTTGGATTAACAGAGTTGTATTTGGCTGCATTGCTTGACTGTGCCCCTCCAGAACGATTCTTGAAATCCTCCTCTTGACATCGCTCAGTTCGCTGGATTATACCATTCTAATGTTAATTCACACTGATCCACAGAAAACCTGCTCACCTGATTTTATGCTGCATCGGGGTCACCTGTCTAATTTCTATACAGAAAAGCTCCAATTATGAATGGAGCCGGTCTCTCTATTAATTATTAACTAATTTAGTGCATTTAAAATCAATTTATTCAATGACTTCAGTTAAATATTTATATAAAACTTTAGTCCTTCTTTGAATAAATAAATTTTTAAAATAAATTCTAATGTCCATATAAATATTATATGGAATTAGATGCAAAAATGGCCTTCCCTTCCCTACCATTCTCACTTACCAGTGACTACTGCCCACTCTCCATATTGCAGTATTGTTTTGGTATTGCTAAAAATACGAGTGAAGATTTGATGTTTTATGAAACGGTAACATCCACTCAGCAAATTAAGACCTTTCCACATTATGTAGGAGGCTCCAACTACAGCCAGAATTTCCATATTATTGTGATAGGATTGTGAAAGCTCTTTGGCTAGTGACAAGGTGATGTCGTTCACAGCATTTGCCAGCTCTGAAACAGAAGAATAGAATGGAATTACTTAAATTTATTATAACATCTTTATAGTACAGTGACAGCAAAACAAATTACATTATATATATATATATATATATATATATATATATATATATATATATATATATATATAAATAAAAATATCAAAATTATTCAACATTGGGTTGATTTGGCAAATTTACAAACTTTCAGCTTGTTCCATTAAAACCCATCAAACCAGAACAATTTAAAATAGCTCAACACAACTAATATAACAAGTGCTTTCTCCAAATTCACCACAAAATTTCACTTTGAATGGCTACTGTAGTTTCAGAATTATTCAACCCCTTCATGTCAAGCATCTTTAGAAATAGGTAGAGCACTTTTTGCTATTATGACCTGCGCCAAATGTGGTGCATAGCCAGACACCAGCTTCTGACAGCGTTCCTAAAGAATCTTATCCAATTCCTGATGGGCAGTTCACTGTGACTGCCACTTCAGAATCTTCCAAGACTTCTTTTGAAAATAAGCCTTGGTGGACTTTGTGGTACTGTATGCTTGGGAACATTGTCCAGTTGGAAGGCCCAATGACGTATAAGCTTCAGCTTCCTCACAAAAGTTACAATGTTTTCTCCTAGGAATTCCTGATACTTGATTGAATCCATCTTGGCCTTCGCATGCTGCACATTTCCAGTACCAAAGGAAGCAAAGCAGCCCCAGAGCATCACAGAGCTATAGCACTGCTTCACTGTAGGTAGGGTGTCCTTTTCAGCATTTGCTTTATTCTTACTCCTCCAGACATACCGCTGATCCACAGGCCCGAAAAGTTAGTTTTGTTTCATTGCTTCACAAAACAGAATCTCAAAACTTATATGGCTTATTTATATAGATTTGAGTATATTAGTGTAGACTATTCTTGCAGAGTTTCATTGTGGAGTTTCATCATGAAAACCTTCAGCATTTAGTATGTGTATTACTGTGTAAATGGAACTGTCAGTGCCTGCTGCCACCTAATCTTGCTGCAGGTCTTTTACAATCACCTGCAGGTTTTTGAATAGCTGCTTCCTCAGGAAACTAGTGGCAGTCAGTGATAGTTTCTAGAGATGAGCGAACGTGCTCGGCCACGCCCCTTTTTCGCCCGAATACCGCCATTTTCGAGTACTTCACTACTCGGGTGAAAAGTACTCGGGTGCGCCGGGGGACGGGGAGAGGCGTGGCGGCGTGGGGGGTAGCAGCGGGGAACAGGGGGGAGCCCTCTCTCTCTCCCTCTCCCCCCCACTCCCCGCTGCAACCCCCCGCGCCGCCACGGCGACCCCCGAATTTTTTCGCCCGAGTACGGAAGTACTCGAAAATCGCAGTGGCCACATTCAAAGCAATGAGAGAGCAGGGAGAGCAGTGCGATCTCCTGCTACTGCTGTGACAGCTGTAGCAGGAGATTCCTTCATCTCCCCGGCATGTCCCCTCATTACTGGACACTGGGACTGCTGTAGCAGGAGATTCCTTCATCTCCCCGGCATGTCCCTTTATCACTGGACACTGTGAGAACAGTGTCCCAGTGTCCAGTAATGAGGGGACATGAAGGAATCTCCTGCTACAGCTGTCACAGCAGTAGCAGGAGATCGTTATCTCTAGCAGTAGCACCAAACATGCCCTACACACACATGCCCCCCCCCCGCACAGTGCCCCCTCCCCACTGCCCCCCCCAGCTCCCTCCCTCCACAGTGCCCCCCCAAAGTGCCCACACACAGTGCCCATACACAGTGTACCCCCCACAATGACCCCCCCACAGTGCCCCTACCAGTGTGTCCTCCTCCGGTGACCACTCCACAGTGTCCCCCCAATAATAACTCCTCCCACAATGACCCCTCTCAATGCACCCCCACAGTGCCCCCTCAACAGTGCTCACCCCACAGTAACCCCCTCAATGCCCCCACCCCACACATGCCCCTTCACAGTGTTGCCCCCACCAGTGTCACCCCCCACAGTGCGCACACAGTGTACCCCCCACAGTGCCCCTACCACAGTGTCCCCCTCGAGTGACCCCCACAGTGCCCCTACCACAGTGTCCCCCCAATAATGCTCCTCCCACAATGACCCCTCTCAGTGTTCCCCAACAGTGCTCCCCCCACAGTGCCCCCCACAGTAACCCCACCACACACATGCCCCTCCACAGTGTCACCCCCCACCACAGTTACCTCCTCCACAGTGTCACCCCCCACAATGCCCTCTCACAGTGCCCCCACCACAAACTCCACAGCGGCAAGTCTATGTGACAGCTCCCCCACCCCGCAAGAATGCTATGTGACAGCACCCCCCGCCAGCGACCAGTCGTCTGTGGGACAGCACCCCCGCCAGCGACCAGTCGTCTGTGGGACAGCACCCCCGCCAGCGACCAGTCGTCTGTGGGACAGCACCCCCGCCAGCGACCAGTCGTCTGTGGGACAGCACCCCCGCCAGCGACCAGTCGTCTGTGGGACAGCACCCCCGCCAGCGACCAGTCGTCTGTGGGACAGCACCCCCGCCAGCGACCAGTCGTCTGTGGGACAGCACCCCCGCCAGCGACCAGTCGTCTGTGGGACAGCACCCCCGCCAGCGACCAGTCGTCTGTGGGACAGCACCCCCGCCAGCGACCAGTCGTCTGTGGGACAGCACCCCCGCCAGCGACCAGTCGTCTGTGGGACAGCACCCCCGCCAGCGACCAGTCGTCTGTGGGACAGCACCCCCGCCAGCGACCAGTCGTCTGTGGGACAGCACCCCCGCCAGCGACCAGTCGTCTGTGGGACAGCACCCCCGCCAGCGACCAGTCGTCTGTGGGACAGCACCCCCGCCAGCGACCAGTCGTCTGTGGGACAGCACCCCCGCCAGCGACCAGTCGTCTGTGGGACAGCACCCCCGCCAGCGACCAGTCGTCTGTGGGACAGCACCCCCGCCAGCGACAAGTCTGTGGGACAGCACCCCCACCAGCGACAAGTCTATGGGACAGCACCCCCACCAGCGACAAGTCTATGGGACAGCACCCTCACCAGCGACAAGTCTATGGGACAGCACCCTCACCAGCGACAAGTCTATGGGACAGCACCCTCACCAGCGACAAGTCTATGGGACTACACCCCCTACAGCGACAAGTCTATGGGACAGCACCCCCAACAGCGACAAGTCTATGGGACAGCACCCCCAACAGCGACAAGTCTATGGGACAGCACCCCCAACAGCGACAAGTCTATGGGACAGCACCCCCAACAGCGACACGTCTATGTGACAGCACCCCCAACAGCGACAAGTCTATGTGACAAAGAGTAGGTCAGAGACGCGACAGGTGATTAAAACCGTAAAATGCAATGAGCGAATATTCACTCACCTGGTGCCTGATGGGGAAATCAGCCTGATAAACCCCGTCGGCACCGATGTCCAGGAAGACTTTGCATAGATTCTTTTATTCCCACATCCGCAGCATGACGGAGAGCAGCAAAAGAGTACACAGCAAACAAACACCTGTCCAGTGCTTGATAGACAGCAATAGTAAAAGAAAAAAGCTGCTTTTGCGCTCATCGAGATAAAAGATGAAAAGTGTAAATATAATTAAATTTATTTACATAAATACGAGTGACGCGTTTCGGCGAGTACAATCGCCTTTTTCAAGCTCAAAAATAAACATACATACAAGTATTACAAAGCAGGTCTTTAAATAGTCTACTCACATGCTTCCATATGCTTTCAAAGCTGCAATCAAGGTTGCTCCATAGGGAAAGGTAGGAGGTGTGGGAAACACCCCTCCCGTCCCTCAATTACATCACTGGTAGTATCAATTAGAACTACATCACATGGAACGCTCTGAGCGTTCCATATATTCATTAATAAAACTTTATTTAAAAGCGACCGAAAACACGGTACGGTCAAATTCAAATTTAACCCCTTGAGTGGCGGGTTTCCTACCACCCTGTCGTGCCCACCAGGGCAGGTTTTTTAAAATGGTCTAATCATTGAATTTCAACTAATTTTGCAGTTGCGTCTCAAGAGCCATAACTTTTTCATTTTTCCATTGACATGGCCATATAAGGGCTTGTTTTTTGCGGGACAAGTTGTGATTTTTTTAAACAGGGAGGAGGAAAAAAAGAAATGGGGAAAAAAGAAAAAAAGGGGCCATGTCATTAAGGGGTTAAATAATGCATTAACTTCCTTCTCTGGGTCATTACGACGCATGGATACCACATGTGTGATTGTATTTTTCATTTTTTTACAAAGTAAAGGGAAAAGTGTTTTTATTATTTTTTTTATAATTTATTTACCTTTTTTAAAAAAAATTTTTTTTTTGTCCCTTTAGGGGACTTCCACAGGGACCCATCAGGACCCCTGATCACATTCCAGGGGTCCGATGGTGACAGCCCTTTACATGCTGCAGTGACAGCCCTTTACATGCTGCAGTCACATAGACTGCAGCATGTAAAGGGTTAACACAGCAGAGATTGGAGGTTCTCTCTGATCCCTGCTGTAAGAGCTGGTACCTATCTGTCCTCTGACAGCCAAGCACCAAGCTCTCCCTGCTACAGAGACCATCAGCTTGCTTCTGACAAGCCGATGGTCTCTCTGGCAACCTGTAATCAAAGCAGGAGGTTGCCGACATATCGGCAATATCTTCTGCTGGTTTTTCAAAGCCCTTGCTTTGTTCTCTGTGGGACTGTGCAGGCAGAGCACACTGTCACAGCTTGTGGCATTGTGCTCTGCAGCTCCCATAGTGATACATAGCCCGGAAATCTTCCGGGCTATGTCACTATGAGCAGTGGAGCTCGTCCTGGAAAATTTCCGGGCGTGCCACTCAAGGGGTTAAATGCATCTAGCCACACAATTATAGTGTATTAATATTGCTATAAACGAAAGTATTTAAAAAACATTCTCATTGTGCATCAATATTCTCATTAATAGAATAAAATTTATAATGTGTATATATATATATATATATATATATATATATATATATATATATATATATATATATATAAAAAATATATTAATATACCATCAATAACCATAATAAATTCATAATTTATGTAAAGACCCTACGGAAACAAGTTACAACAATACAATATGCAATAATAATTAATTAATAATAAATAAAATTAATAATTTGATAAAAGAAAAATAAATGTGCTAAATTTTTTCTAAATTTTTTCTAAAAGTTCATTCAGTCCAAAGGGGGTTAGTGTATTGAGGCGGTGTATCCAAAACATTTCTTTTTTTCTCAATACAGTAATAGATTTTACTTCAATTCTTTCTAATGCTGTGACTCTCATTTAGGGCTTAGTCAGACGGGCGTTTTTTGCCGCGATTTGCGGATCGCATGACGAATGCGCATCCGCAAATCGCGTGACCGGTGCGCGCATGTCGCCCGCAAATCGCCCGAAAATCTGCTCCTAGCCGCGTTTCATTAGAAACGGGCCGGAGCTGTCCAGCGCATTGCATTCAATGGAGACGGCAATACAGCCGTCTCCATTGAAAGCAATGCGCTGCGGGCGAGCCCGGGATGAATTGTTTATTGATTAAATATATAAGCCCTTACCTGCAATTCATCCTAAAATGTGTTAAAATAAAAAAAAAATTGCATTCTCATCTTCTGCCGGCAGCTCCGAGCGGCCGTCCTGCAGTGGGTGTGAAGGGGGTGTGAGTCAGACCTGCCCCCTGATTGGCTCAGCGCTGAGCCAATCAGAGGCATGCCTCACTCACACCCATTCATGAATTCATGAATGGATGTGAGTCAGACCTGCCCCCGATTGGCTCAGCGCTGAGAGGCAGCAGTCACTCACCCATTCATGAATTCATGAATGGGTGTGTGAGTGAAACCGGCCTCTGATTGGTCAGGCTGTGACCAATCAGAGGCGGATCATTCAGCAGGCGGGGATTTTAAAGCCCCGTCGGCTGAATAGTGCCGAGAAGCAGTTCAGGAGAACTGACAGCGGCCGTGGCTGGACTCCGGCTGCAGCGGAAAGGTGAGTATACAATTTTTTTTTATTTTAACACATTTTAGCATGAATTGTAGGGAAGGGTTTATATATTTAACCCCTTCCCGAAAATTCACCCCGCGCACGCCGGCAGCCCATTGCTTTCAATGGAGCGGCTGTATTGCCGCTCCATTGAATTCAATGGGCAAACATCGTTCTTCTCTGCCACAGCTGTTACAGCTGTGGCAGAGAAGAATGATTTGTCTTCTATATGTTCTCAATGGGGTCGGCGCTGCTGCCGCCGGCCCTGTTGAGCGCATATACAGAAGCGAACAGAAATCGCAGATCGCAGATAGGTGCGATCTGCGATTTTTTGTTCTATAATTTTTCGGACGAGCGCATAAAAAGCGCTCATGTGTCCGATACCATTGCGAAGCAATGGTTTTAAAAAAATCGCCGGACGCATGCGCAAATCGCGGCAAAAAACGCCCGTCTGACTAAGCCCTAAAGATGAGTCCCCATTGTGGACATCATAAAAATGTTTGGATAGGCTATGTACCCTTAGATTATTTTTTATGTTTTGTCTGTGGTTACTGATCCGTTTTTTTTAACTATTTATGGTTCTACCTATGTATTTGAGCTCACAAGGGCACTCTACTAAATAAATAATTTGTGTAGAACTACACGTAAGGTGTTGAGAAATGGGTATTTTTATTTTATTGTGATCTATATGAGTTTTATTATGTGAGATGACTGAGCAACATTTACATTTATTACGCATACATTTGTAATTTCCCGATTTTTCAGAATCTATAGCTATTAATTTTTTCCTTTTCCTCTCAGGATCAGAGGGTGCTATTACATTTTGTATCGATGTATTTTTTCTGAATATTAACAAAGGGTTTTTTTCAAGTTGGTCCGTTAAAAAAGGGTCATTCAAAACTATTGGCCAGTGTTTTTTAAAAATATTCCTAATTGCCGCATGATCACTATTGTATCGGGTGATAAAAGCTGGGTTTTTAAAAATGGTCCTATTTTGTGTTTTATTTATCCTTTCTACTCTATCCGTTTTTTTATTATCTAATTTATTGTATGCATCCTATATTATTTGTACTGGGTAGTTTTTTTTCTTTAAAACGATTTTTTAAAAACTAAAGCTTGCTCCTCATAATCAGAATCCAATGTACAATTTCGTCTAATCCGCTGTAGTTGTCCATAAGGTATATTCTGTTTCCTTTTTTTGGCATGACAACTTCTAAAATCTAAGTACGAATTTTTATCAACTTTTTTAAAATTTGTTTTTGTAATAATTTTACTATTCTCATGCCTTAAAACTAAATCTAAAAATATTACATCATCATAACTAACAGTACTAGTAAATTTCAAATTAAAATTATTTTGATTAAGATTATTGATAAAATTATTTAGATTATCTAAAGACCCATCCCATATAATTAAAATGTCATCTATAAATCATTTAAAAAATATATTAGGATCTAAAAAACGCATTGGTTCGAAATTACCCATATAAAGATTTGCTATGGCCAGCGCGACTTTAGAGCCCATCGCTGTTCCAAGCGTTTGCAAATAAAATGTTTTTTTATATAAAAAATAATTATTTTTTAATATAAAAATTCAACCGCTTATAATAAAAACGTTTTTTGATTGGGTGGCATGAGGGGGTCACTATCTAAAAAATTTTTTATAGCCAAAAGACCCAATTCGTGTGGAATATGTGAATATAGTGACTCAACGTCAAGAGTACAAAAAATATAGCTTTCTTTCCACGTCAAGTTACTGATCAGCTCTAACAGATGGCTCGTATCCCGCAAATAAGCAGGGAGCGATAAAACATATTTTTGCAGAAGTCTGTCTGCATATTCTGCAAGTCGACTAGTGATCGAGTTCACACCAGGCTATAATGGGTCTGCCCGGTGGATCGATCTGGCTCTTATGGACTTTAGGTAAATGATACATGAATGGTGTATCCGGCTCTATAGATGTTATGTATTTACCTTCATTTTTAGTAAGTCTATTCTCTGTAATACCTTCCTTGATTAAAATTTTTTAATTATTTTTTATCGTATTTGTGGGATCTGTTTTTAAAATTTTATAAGTACTGGTGTCATTTAAAATTTTTAGATTTATATTATCATAACGTATATAGTCCATTAGGACTATTCCCCCCCCCCCGCCCCCCTTTATCTGCTCGTTTAATCACTAAGTCTGGATTGAGCCGAAATTTCTTTAAAACCGATTTTTCTTTGTATGTTAAATTATCATTAAATGGTTTAAAATTATCAGTTTCACATAATTTAGTAAAATCACTAAGCATGTTATGATAAAAGGACTCTAAAAATGGGCCTTTTATCTCTATCGGGTAAAATTTGCTTTTAGGTTTAAGATCAGTAGCGATTGGGTCATAAAGCTTAAAATCTATCGTAACTTCACTAGTGTTGTTTTTTTCATTAATAAAAACATTTATTTAATGTAATTTTACGCAAAAATTGATTCAAATCAACGAATAAATCAAATAAATTAGATTTAGTTGCTGGGCAAAAAGATAAACCTTTACTCAATAAATTAATTTCATCTTTTAAAAGGATATGACTAGATAAATTAAAGATGCCTAATGAGGCTGCTACTTCATTACTGATTTCTGTGTGCGGATCGAGACCGTTTTTTTGTTTTTTATTATTATATCTTTTCCCTCCCCTTTTACCTCTCCTTCTAGTGCGTTTTTAGTATGGACGGTTGGAAAAAATGAACTATTTTTGAACGAGTTACTGGTGGCGTCGTGAGATTTATCAATTTTTTTCTTTTTTATTGGAACTAATTCGGGGTTTAATGGAGGTGGAACATTTATTTTTGGACGTGCCCCTAAAAAAGGGGTGCCTTGGGAACTGCTATCGAGGTTTACCTCCGCTGTCAGTGTTTTAGGGGACGAAGGGGTTAATTTAATTATCGGGGTTTGAGAGGGATTATTTGCTAATCTAATATTATTAGTACTATTTACAGGGATCTTTTTAGCACTCGGGAGTGCTGAAGTTAATATCAATTTTACAGGGTCTGTAGTCCGCGTCACGAGATCAAACGGCTCTACTGCAGTAGTACTCGGTTTGACACACGTAAAATCCGGTGGAGAGGAACAAGGAGAAAGATTCAAAATAGTTTTTTCAAACTTCTCCAAGGGTGACGGACTAGGGATAGATTTTTTAACGAGGTCATTTTGTTTATGGATGGCACTAGAATTAGATGATGAATCTATCATTTGAACTTTATTTCCTCGATTGGTATTAATCCTAATATTCTGATACTTCTTGCTATTTTTAGATGTATCAACATCATAATTAGTAGATCTAGAAAAAACCCGAGATTCACCCGTCCAGTATGTTACAGATTTAGCACTTCTATTTTTATTCTTATTTTTACTCTTAAAATTATAACTATTTTTCCTTTTTGTCATTTTATTTATACTAGCTGCCGTAGGGTCTTCATTAACAAGAATATTTTTTATTTTTTTATTATTACAGTCATTGGGATAGTACAATTCATTTTTAAAATCTACATTATCTCTATTTAATTTAATAAGTTTAGAATGCAACAATGGAATTTCAATAAAATTTGTATAGAAAAATAATTTAGACATTAACACTTCATTATAAAAACTACTAGACAATAAATTATGTAACGAAAACGATACTAATTTTTTACGTTTTTCAATAAGCTTATTAATCATTAGGTTAGAAAAGGTATTCAGCATAATAAGCCATTCACTGCTGAATTCTTTATCCTCCGAAAAAGCAGGTTTCAACGGTATGCGTAACCCACGAGGGGATAAAAGATTTGTCTGATATAACCATAAAAAGCTTAAATCTAATGAATGTCTCCATACATCATTAAGCGTATTTTTAAGTGTTTTCAACGAGATGGCATCTTGGTTTAAAACCACATCCTTGTCTGCCGGCCATAAATCAAGAAAAAAGTCCTCTGGGAAAACAATTTTCAATTTGTTCAACTCAGGGCATTTTGACTTTATAGATCTTTCTATTCTTGTCGGCAATGACAATAATTCTTTCCTGATAGTTTCCATTTTCACACTTGTCAGCATCTCCTTAGAAAATATCCCGGTGTGACATAATTGCCATCCGTATAAAACAAAGAGTAGGTCAGAGACGCGCCAGGTGATTAAAACAGTATAATGCAATGAGCCAATATTCACTCACCTGGTGCCTGACGGGGAAATCAGCCTGTTACACCCCGTCGGCACCGATGTCCAGGAAGACTTTGCACAGGTTCTTTTATTCCCACATCCGCAGCATGACGGAGAGCAGCAAAAGAGTACACAGCAAACAAACACCTGTCCGGTGCTTGATAGACGGCAATAGTAAAAGAAAAAAGCTGCTTTTGCGCTCATCGAGATAAAAGATGAAAAGTGTAAATATAATTAAATTTATTTACATAAATACGAGCGACGCGTTTCGACGAATACAATCGCCTTTTTCAAGCTCAAAAATAAACATACATACAAGTATTACAAAGCAGGTCTTTAAATAGTCTACTCACATGCTTCCATATGCTTTCAAAGCTGCAATCAAGGCTGCTCCAAAGGGAGAGGTAGGAGGTGTGGGAAACACCCCTCCCGTCCCACAATTACGTCACTGGTAGTGTCAATTAGAACTACATCACATGGAACGCTCTGAGCGTTCCATATATTCATTAATAAAACTTTATTTAAAAGCGACCGAAAACACGGTACGGTCAAGTTCAAATTTAAAGGGGTTGTCCGGCCACACAGGGTAAAAATTTTTATAATGCTGCTGCTTTCTTTTCAGTAAGGATAGTAACAGACAGCATACTGGGGCTCAAACCGGCCGGCAGATCAGCTGCAATGTCAGTTACTTACCTTAGATTCTGATCTTCACTGCAGCTTTCAAAGATGGCGCCTCTGTGCTGCCTTCCCACAATGCTCGGCGCTCTCCCTCTTCTGTGTGCGCGCTCTCGATGGTAGTAAGAGACATGAAAAGGCAGGATTTCCCTCAGCTCACGCCCTAGCCCCGCCCACAACACGCCCACCTCTATTGAACTGATCTGCAGTCTCTCCCCGCCCAGGCCCCGCCCCCTGCTGCATACTATAATCAGAGGGGTTGTGGCCAGGGGAGACTGTCATGGTTCACGATAAAATCCTACCATGAGTGTAAACAGCAGCACAGTGTATAGTGAATGGAGAGGGGCTAGGGAGAGCCGAGAGAGAACTCTCCTGCAGCCCCCCACTGCAAAGCTACCTACTGCCCCCCCCACCCTGCTAAAGTAAAGTAAAACAAAACATTTCCCCACACACACACATGCCCTCATAGTGCCCCTCCCACAGCGACCCCTCTCACAATGACCCCCCCCCCCCCCGACTTCTGTCAGCCGGGTCCACACACACACACACACACACACACACACACACACACACACACACACACACACACACATCACTGCACCCCCCCCCCCTTGCACACATCCATCCATCCATCCATCTCTCCCTCTCCACCCCCCCCTTCCCCCGGGACTTCTGACAGCCGGCTCTCCAGACACCACGAACACACACACACATCACTGCACCCCCCCCCCCTTGCACACATCCATCCATCTCTCCCTCTCCACCCCCCCGCGAGAGCCCGCCCCTCCACTCATTCTTACCTTGGAGATGAAGAGCCAGCAGCCACGCCTCCCCTGCAGGCAGAACTGAGCTTCCCAGTGGCTGAAGTTCTTCTGCACATGCGCAGAGCTGTGCTGGAGAAGCTTGTCCCCGTCGTCCCGACAAGAAAAGGACAAGAGACTTGTCGGAACCCATGGCAACCGAGGAGCAACACAGGGGGGGGCACCCCAAAAGGTAAGTGAATAACTTCTGTTTGCCTAATTTACAATGCACAATGTATATTACAAAGTGCATTGTATTGGGCAAACAGAAGTAATGAGACCTAATGTTTATGGCCGGACAACCCATTTAAATGCATCTAGCCACACTTAATTATAGTGTATTAATATTGCTATAAATGAAATAGTATTTAAAAAACATTCTCATTGTGCATCAATATTCTCATTACTTATAGAATAAAATTTATAATGTGTGTGTGTGTGTGTGTATATATATATATATATATATATATATATATATATATATATATTAATATACCATCAATAATACCGTCTATCAAGCACCGGACAGGTGTTTGTTTGCTGTGTACTCTTTTGCTGCTCTCCGTCATGCTGCGGATGTGGGAATAAAAGAACCTGTGCAAAGTCTTCCTGGACATCGGTGCCGACGGGGTGTAACAGGCTGATTTCCCCGTCAGGCACCAGGTGAGTGAATATTGGCTTATTGCATTATACTGTTTTAATCACCTGGCGCGTCTCTGACCTACTCTTTGTTTTATACGGATGGCAATTGTGTCATACCGGGATATTTTCTAAGGAGATGCTGACAAGTGTGAAAATGGAAACTATCAGGAAAGAATTATTGTCATTGCCGACAAGAATAGAAAGATCTATAAAGTCAAAATGCCCTGAGTTGAACAAATTGAAAATTGTTTTCCCCAGAGGACTTTTTTCTTGATTTATGGCCGGCAGACAAGGATGTGGTTTTAAACCAAGATGCCATCTCGTTGAAAACACTTAAAAATATGCTTAATGATGTATGGAGACGTTCATTAGATTTATGCTTTTTATGGTTATATCAGACAAATCTTTTATCCCCTCGTGGGTTACGTATACCGTTGAAACCTGCTTTTCGGAGGATAAAGAATTCAGCAGTGAATGGCTTATTATGCTGAATACCTTTACTAACCTAATGATTAATAAGCTTATTGAAAAACGTAAAAAATTAGTATCGTTTTCGTTACATAATTTATTGTCTAGTAGTTTTTATAATGAAGTGTTAATGTCTAAATTATTTTTCTATACAAATTTTATTGAAATTCCATTGTTGCATTCTAAACTTATTAAATTAAATAGAGATTATGTAGATTTTAAAAATGAATTATACTATCCCAATGACTGTAATAATAAAAAAATAAAAAATATTCTTGTTAATGAAGACCCTACGGCAGCAAGTATAAATAAAATGACAAAAAGGAAAAATAGTTATAATTTTAAGAGTAAAAATAAGAATAAAAATAGAAGTGCTAAATCTGTAACATACTGGACGGGTGAATCTCGGGTTTTTTCTAGATCTACTAATTATGATGTTGATACATCTAAAAATAGCAAGAAGTATCAGAATATTAATATTAATACCAATCGAGGAAATAAAGTTCAAATGATAGATTCATCATCTAATTCTAGTGCCATCCATAAACAAAATGATCTTGTTAAAAAAATCTATCCCTAGTCCGTCACCCTTGGAGAAGTTTGAAAAAACTATTTTGAATCTTTCTCCTTGTTCCTCTCCACCGGATTTTACGTGTGTCAAACCGAGTACTACTGCAGTAGAGCCGTTTGATCTCGTGACGCGGACTACAGACCCTGTAAAATTGATATTAACTTCAGCACTCCCGAGTGCTAAAAAGATCCCTGTAAATAGTACTAATAATATTAGATTAGCAAATAATCCCTCTCAAACCCCGATAATTAAATTAACCCCTTCGTCCCCTAAAACACTGACAGCGGAGGTAAACCTCGATAGCAGTTCCCAAGGCACCCCTTTTTTAGGGGCACGTCCAAAAATAAATGTTCCACCTCCATTAAACCCCGAATTAGTTCCAATAAAAAAGAAAAAAATTGATAAATCTCACGACGCCACCAGTAACTCGTTCAAAAATAGTTCATTTTTTCCAACCGTCCATACTAAAAACGCCAAAAAACGCACTAGAAGGAGAGGTAAAAGGGGAGGGAAAAGATATAATAATAAAAAACAAAAAAACGGTCTCGATCCGCACACAGAAATCAGTAATGAAGTAGCAGCCTCATTAGGCATCTTTAATTTATCTAGTCATATCCTTTTAAAAGATGAAATTAATTTATTGAGTAAAGGTTTATCTTTTTGCCCAGCAACTAAATCGAATTTATTTGATTTATTCGTTGATTTGAATCAATTTTTGCGTAAAATTACATTAAATAAATATTTTTATTAATGAAAAAAACAAAACACTAGTGAAGTTACGATAGATTTTAATCTTTATGACCCAATCGCTACTGATTAGGGATGAGCGAACGTGTCCGTTACGGACACATCCGCACCCGGACACCGGCTTTGCCGAACACTGCAGTGTTCGCGCGTAAGTGTCCGGGTGCCGCCGGGGGGCGGGGAGATGCGCGGCGGCGCGGGCGGCAGTAGCCCTCTCTCTCTCCCTCTCCCCCCCACTCCCCGCCGCACCCCCCCGCGCTGCCACGGCGGCCCCCGAACTTTTTCGCCCGAACACTGAAGTGTTCGCAAAGTTCGGTGTTCGGGCGAAAAAGGGGCGGAGCCGAACGTGTTCGCTCATCTCTACTACTGATCTTAAACCTAAAAGCAAATTTTACCCGATAGAGATAAAAGGCCCATTTTTAGAGTCCTTTTATCATAACATGCTTAGTGATTTTACTAAATTATGTGAAACTGATAATTTTAAACCATTTAATGATAATTTAACATACAAAGAAAAATCGGTTTTAAAGAAATTTCAGAGCAATCCAGACTTAGTGATTAAACAAGCAGATAAAGGGGGGCGGGGGGGGGGGGGGAATAGTCCTAATGGACTATATACGCTATGATAATATAAATCTAAACATTTTAAATGACACCAGTACTTATAAAATTTTAAAAACAGGTCCCACAAATACGATAAAAAATAATTAAAAAATTTTAATCGAGGAAGGTATTACAGAGAATAGACTTACTAAAAATGAAGGTAAATACATAACATCTATAGAGCCGGATACACCATTCATGTATCATTTACCTAAAGTCCATAAGAGCCAGATCGATCCACCGGGCAGACTCATTATAGCCTGGTGTGAACTCGATCACTAGTCGACTTGCAGAATATGCAGACAGACTTCTGCAAAAATATGTTTTATCGCTCCCTGCTTATTTGCGGGATACGAGCCATCTGTTAGAGCTGATCAGTAACTTTACGTGGAAAGAAAGCTATATTTTTTGTACTCTTGACGTTGAGTCACTATATTCAAATATTCCACACGAATTGGGTCTTTTGGCTATAAAAAATTTTTTAGATAGTGACTAGAGATGAGCGAACGTACTCGTCCGAGCTTGATATTCGTGCGAATATTAGGGTGTTCGGGATGCTCGTTACTCGTAACGAGTACCACGCGGTGTTCCGGTTACTTTCAGTTTCCTCTCTCAGACGTTAGCGCGCTTTTCTGGCCAATTGAAAGACAAGGAAGGCATTACAACTTCCCCCTGTGACGTTCAAGCCCTATACCACCCCCCTGCTGTGAGTGGCTGGGGCGATCAGATGTCACCCGAGTATAAAAGTCGGCCCCTCCCGCGGCTCGCCACACATGCCTTGTGAGTTAGCTGAGGGACAGTGGTATCGTGCTGGAGCTGCTGTAGGGAGAGTGTTTGTAGTGAGTGTAGGCTTCAAGAACCCCAACGGTCCTTCTTAGGGCCACATCTACGTGTGTGCAGGCTGCTGTTAGCAGTGGAGAAATTTTTTTTTCTTCTCAAAATCGGCAGTGCAGAGCATTGCACCCGGTATTAGGGACAGAAGTGGTGCATAGGCAGGGAGAGTGTTAGGAGTGAGTGTAGCCTTCAAGATCCTCAACGGTCCTTTCTAGGGCCAAATTTAACTGTGTGGAGTACTGTGCAGGCTGCTGTTAGCTGTGTTGCTTTTTTTTTTTCTCAAAATCGGCGGTGCAGAGCATTGCACCCTGCATTGATACTACAGGCACAGAATTGTGTAGGCAGGGCCACAACACAGTTATTAGTCATTGAATAGACGCAGTGGGCCTTTTCTTTTTTAACAAAAGGGAAAAAAGTATATTTGCCCTGCCTCTGTCAGTCCTAAGGGCTCTGGGTACGTGTGTGCTGCGTGGAGAACGTAAAAAAATCAGACGCAACCAGCTACGGTTGAGTGCAGCCTTGCGCCAATTTCTTTCCTGCCTGGGAAATCAAATCACTGGTAATACAGCAGGCTGAGGGGTAGGGGTAGGCCTAGAGGATGTGGACGCGGCCGAGGACGCGGAGGGGCAAGTGAGGGTGTGGCACAGGCCGAGCCAGTGCGGTGGCCAGGGGTAGAGGCAGGGCCAGACCGAATAATCCACCAACTGTTTCCCAAAGCGCCCCCTCGCGCCATGCCACCCTGCACAGGTCAAGGTGCTCTATGGTGTGGCAGTTTTTCACAGAGACGCCTGACGACCGACGAACAGTGGTGTGCAACCTTTGTCACGCCAAGATCAGCTGGGGAGGCACCACCAACAGCATGCGCAGGCATATGATGGCCAAGCACCCCACAAGGTGGGACGATGCCCGTTCACCGCCTCCGGTTTGCACCACTGCCTCTCCCCCTGTGCCCCAACCTGCCACTGAGATCCAACCCCCCCTCTGAGGACACAGGCACTACCGTCTCCTGGCCTGCACCCACACCCTCACCTCCGCTATCCTCGGCCCCATCCAGCAATGTCTCTCAGCGCAGCGTCCAGACGTCGCTAGTGCCACAGTTTGAGCGCAAGCGCAAGTACGATGCCACACACCCGCACGCTCAAGCGTTAAACGTGCACATTGCAAAATTGATCAGCCTAGAGATGCTGCCGTATAGGCTTGTGGAAACGGAGGTTTTCAAAAGCATGATGGCGGCGGCTGCCCCGCGCTACTCGGTTCCCAGTCGCCACTACTTTTCCCGTTGTGCCGTCCCAGCCCTGCACGACCACGTCTCCCGCAACATTGTACGCGCCCTCACCAACGCGGTTACTGCCAAGGTCCCCTTAACAACGGACACGTGGACAAGCACAGGCGGGCAGGGCCACTATATCTCCCTGACGGCACATTGGGTGAATTTAGTGGAGGCTGGGACAGAGTCAGAGCCTGGGACCGCTCACGTCCTACCCACCCCCAGAATTGCGGACCACAGCTCGGTGGTGGTATCTTCGGCGGTGTATGCTTCCTCCACTAAAGCACCTTCCTCCTCCTCCTCCTCCTCCTCCAACGCAACCTCTGTCTCGCAATCAAGATGTGTCAGCAGCACGTCGCCAGCAGTCGGTGTCACGCGGCGTGGCAGCACAGCGGTGGGCAAGCGTCAGCAGGCCGTGCTGAAACTACTCAGCTTAGGAGAGAAGAGGCACACGGCCCACGAACTGCTGCAGGG
Organism: Eleutherodactylus coqui; assembly: GCF_035609145.1. NCBI lineage: Eukaryota > Metazoa > Chordata > Amphibia > Anura > Eleutherodactylidae > Eleutherodactylus > Eleutherodactylus coqui. Next base: position 37,660,130 of record NC_089847.1, on the reverse strand, counting down.
TCTGACAGAGCAGACCGACCGCTGGCTTGCGCCGCTGAGCCTCCAACCGGGCATGGTCGTGTGTGACAACGGCCGTAACCTGGTGGCGGCTCTGCAGCTCGGCAGCCTCACGCACGTGCCATGCCTGGCCCATGTGTTTAATTTGCTGGTTCAGCGCTTTCTGAAAAGCTACCCCCACTTGTCATACCTGCTCGGAAAGGTGCGCCGGATCTGCGCACATTTCCGCAAATCACACACGCACGCTGCCACCCTGCGGACCCTGCAACATCGGTTTAATCTGCTAGTGCACCGACTGCTGTGCGACGTGCCCACACAGTGGAACTCTACGCTCCACATGTTGGCCAGACTCTATGAGCAGCATAGAGCTATAGTGGAATACCAACTCCAACTTGCGCGGCGCAGTGGGAGTCAGCCTCCTCAATTATTTACAGAAGAGTGGGCCTGGTTGGCAGCCATCTGCCAGGTCCTTGGAAAATTTGAGGAGTCTACCCAGGTGGTGAGCGGCGATGCTGCAATCATTAGCGTTACCATTCCTCTGCTATGCATCTTGAGAAGTTCCCTGCAAAGCATAAAGGCAGACGCTTTGCGCTCGGAAACAGAGCCGGGGGAAGACAGTATGTCGCTGGATAGTCAGAGCACCCTCCTGTCTATATCTCAGCACGTTCAGGAGGAGGAGCATGAGGAGGATGAGGAGGAGGGGGAAGAGACAGCTTGGCCCACTGCTGACGGTACCCATGCTGCTTGCCTGTCATCCTTTCAGCGTGTATGGCCTGAGGAGGATGAAGAGGAGGAGGAGGAGGATCCTGAAAGTGATCTTCCTAGTGAAGACAGCCATGTGTTGCGTACAGGTACCCTGGCACACATGGCTGACTTCATGTTAGGATGCCTTTCTCGTGACCCTCGCGTTACACGCATTCTGGCCACTACGGATTACTGGGTGTACACACTGCTCGATCCACGGTATAAGGAGAGCCTTTGCACTCTCATTCCCGAAGAGGAAAGGGGTTCGAGAATGATGCTATACCACAGGGCGCTGGTGGACAAACTGATGGTAAACTTCCCATCCGACAGCGCTAGTGGCAGAAGGCGCAGTTCCGAGGGCCAGGTAGCAGGGGAGGCGCAGAGATCAGGCAGCATGTACAGCGCAGGCAGGGGGACATTCTCCAAGGCCTTTGCCAGCTTTATGGCTCCCCAGCAAGACTGTGTCACCGCTCCCCAGTCAAGGCTGAGTCGGCGGGAGCACTGTAAAAGGATGGTGAGGGAGTACGTAGCCGATCGCACGACCGTCCTCCGTGACGCCTCTGCCACCTACAACTACTGGGTGTCGAAGCTGGACACGTGGCCTGAACTCGCTCTGTATGCCCTGGAGGTGCTTGCTTGTCCTGCGGCTAGCGTCTTGTCAGAGAGTGTGTTTAGTGTGGCTGGGGGAATCATCACGGATAAGCGTACCCACCTGTCAACCGACAGTGCCGACAGGCTTACACTCATCAAGATGAACAAAGCCTGGATTTCCCCAGACTTCTCTTCTCCACCAGCGGACAGCAGCGATACCTAAGCAATACGTAGGCTGCACCCGCGGATGGAAGCATCGTTCTCTCTCACCATCCAAAACGGAGACATTTCTGCTTCATCAATCTGTGTATAATATTCCTCCTCCTCCTCCTCCTCCTCCTCCTCCTGAAACCTCACGTAATCACGCCGAACGGGCAATTTTTCTTAGGGCCACAAGGCTCACTCATATAATTTTTGTAAACAATTTTTATACGTTTCAATGCTCTTAAAAGCGTTGGAACTTTAACTTGAACCAATTTTTCGTTAAACTGGGCTGCCTCCAGGCCTAGTTACCACTTAAGCCACATTAACCAAAGCGATTAATGGGTTTCACCTGCCCTCTTGGTTGGCCATGGCCAATTTTTTGGATGTACATTAGTACTATTGATACAGCAATTTTTGTGGGCCCTCGCCTACAGTGTAATCAAATGAATTTTTAGCCCACCTGCATTACAGCTGACGTTACATCCGCTGTGTTGGGCAATGCAATGGGATATATTTATGTACCGCCGGTGGCTTCCTGGCACCCACCCATGCTGTGGGTCCACAGGGAATTATAAATGCATCTGTTTCCACTTCTAAAGAACCCCAGTCTGACTGGGGCATGCAGTGTGGGCCGAAGCCCACCTGCATTAAGCACGACATTACTACCTCAGCTGTGTTGGGCAATGCAATGGGATATTTTTATGTACCGCCGGTGGGTTCCAGGGAGCCACCCATGCTGTGGGTCCACAGGGAATTATAAATGCATCTGTTTCCACTTCTAAAGAACCCCAGTTGTACCTGCCTGTGTCTATGAATTAAAAACCGCGGTCTGACTGGGGCATGCAGACACCTTGACAGAATGAATAGTGTGTGGCACATAGGTTCCCCATTGCTATGCCCACGTGTGCAGCTCCTGATGGCGGTGGCACAGGATTATATTTCTCATTGCTTCTGTACAGCATTGTGGGCTATCGCCTCGCCCCTTTTAAAGAGGGTCGCTGCCTAGCCGTGCCAACCCTCTGCAGTGTGTGCCTGCGGTTCCTCGTCATGGCAGACGCACTTATAAATAGACATGAGGGTGGTGTGGCATGAGGGCAGCTGAAGGCTGCGCAGGGACACTTTTGTGTGCGCTGTGGACACTGGGTCGTGCAGGGGGGGGTTGGGCAGCATGTAACCCAGGAGAAGTGGCAGCGGAGTGTCATGCAGGCAGTGATTGTGCTTTGTTGGAGGTAGTGTGGTGCTTAGCTAAGGTATCCATTGCTAATGAGGGCTTTTCAGAAGTAAAAGTTGTTGGGGGGGGCCCACTCTTGCCGCTATTGTGGCTTAATAGTGGGACCTGTGAACTTGAGATGCAGCCCAACATGTAGCCCCTCGCCTGCCCTATCCGTTGCTGTGTCGTTCCCATCACTTTCTTGAATTGCCCAGATTTTCACACATGAAAACCTTAGCGAGCATCGGCGATATACAAAAATGCTCGGGTCGCCCATTGACTTCAATGGGGTTCGTTACTCGAAACGAACCCTCGAGCATCGCGATAATTTCGTCCCGAGTAACGAGCACCCGAGCATTTTGGTGCTCGCTCATCTCTAATCCTAATATTATATTTTTTAAAAGATTTATAGATGACATTTTAATTATATGGGATGGGTCTTTAGATAATCTAAATAATTTTATCAATAATCTTAATCAAAATAATTTTAATTTGAAATTTACTAGTACTGTTAGTTATGATGATGTAATATTTTTAGATTTAGTTTTAAGGCATGGGAATAGTAAAATTATTACAAAAACAAATTTTAAAAAAGTTGATAAAAATTCGTACTTAGATTTTAGAAGTTGTCATGCTAAAAAATGGAAACAGAATATACCTTATGGACAACTACAGCGGATTAGACGAAATTGTACATTGGATTCTGATTATGAGGAGCAAGCTTTAGTTTTAAAAAATCGTTTTAAAGAAAAAAAACTACCCAGTACAAATAATAGAGGATGCATACAATAAATTAGATAATAAAAAAACGGATAGAGTAGAAAGGATAAATAAAACACAAAATAGGACCATTTTAAAAACCCAGCTTTTATCACCCGATACAATAGTGATCATGCGGCAATTAGGAATATTTTTAAAAAACACTGGCCAATAGTTTTGAATGACCCTTTTTTAACGGACCAACTTGAAAAAAACCCTTTGTTAATATTCAGAAAAAATACATCGATACAAAATGTAATAGCACCCTCTGATCCTGAGAGGAAAAGGAAAAAATTAATAGCTATAGATTCAGAAAAATCGGGAAATTACAAATGTATGCGGAATAAATGCAAATGTTGCTCAGTCATCTCACACAATAAAACTCATATAGATCACAATAAAATAAAAATACCCATTTCTCAACACCTTACGTGTAGTTCTACACAAATTATTTATTTAGTAGAGTGCCCTTGTGCGCTCAAATACATAGGTAGAACCATAAATAGTTAAAAAAAACGGATCAGTAACCACAGACAAAACATAAAAAATAATCTAAGGGTACATAGCCTATCCAAACATTTTTATGATGTCCACAATGGGGACTCGTCTTTAATGAGAGTCACAGCATTAGAAAGAATTGAAGTAAAATCTATTACTGTATTGAGAAAAAAAGAAATGTTTTGGATACACCGCCTCAATACACTAACCCCCTTTGGACTGAATGAACTTTTAGAAAAAAATTTAGAAAAAATTTATTTATTTTTCTTTTATCAAATTATTAATTATTTATTTATTTATTAATTATTATTGCATATTGTATTGTTGTAACTTGTTTCCGTAGGGTCTTTACATAAATTATTAATTTATTATGGTTATTGATGGTATATGAATATATTTTTTATATATATATATATATACACATACACACACACATTATAAATTTTATTCTATAAGTAATGAGAATATTGATGCACAATGAGAATGTTTTTTAAATACTATTTCGTTTATAGCAATATTAATACACTATAATTAAGTGTGGCTAGATGCATTTAAATTTGAACTTGACCGTACCGTGTTTTCGGTCGCTTTTAAATAAAGTTTTATTAATGAATATATGGAACGCTCAGAGCGTTCCATGTGATGTAGTTCTAATTGTTACTACCAGTGATGTAATTGTGGGACGGGAGGGGTGTTTCCCACACCTCCTACCTTTCCCTAGGGAGCAACCTTGATTGCAGCTTTGAAAGCATATGGAAGCATGTGAGTAGACTATTTAAAGACCTGCTTTGTAATACTTGTATGTATGTTTATTTTTGAGCTTGAAAAAGGCGATTGTACTCTCCGAAACGCGTCGCTCGTATTTATGTAAATAACTTTAATTATATTTACACTTTTCATCTTTTATCCCGACGAGCGCAAAAGCAGCTTTTTTCTTTTACTATTGAAGTCTATGTGACAGCACCCCCAACAGCGACACGTCTATGTGACAGCACCCCCAACAGCGACACGTCTATGTGACAGCACCCCCAACAGCGACACGTCTATGTGACAGCACGCCCAACAGCGACAAGTCTATGTGACAGCACGCCCAACAGCGACAAGTCTATGTGACAGCACGCCCAACAGCGACAAGTCTATGTGACAGCACGCCCAACAGCGACAAGTCTATGTGACAGCACGCCCAACAGCGACAAGTCTATGTGACAGCACGCCCAACAGCGACAAGTCTATGTGACAGCACGCCCAACAGCGACAAGTCTATGTGACAGTACGCCCAACAGCGACAAGTCTATGTGACAGTACGCAACAGCGACAAGTCTATGTGACAGTACGCAACAGCGACAAGTCTATGTGACAGTACGCAACAGCGACAAGTCTATGTGACAGCACCCAACAGCGACAAGTCCATGTGACAGCACCCTTGCAAGAAGTCCATGTGACAGCACCCTTGCAAGAAGTCCATGTGACAGCACCCTTGCAAGAAGTCCATGTGACAGCACCCTTGCAAGAAGTCCATGTGACAGCACCCTTGCAAGAAGTCCATGTGACAGCACCCCTGCAAGAAGTCCATGTGACAGCACCCCTGCAAGAAGTCCATGTGACAGCACCCCTGCAAGAAGTCCATGTGACAGCACCCCTGCAAGAAGTCCATGTGACAGCACCCCTGCAAGAAGTCCATGTGACAGCACCCCTGCAAGAAGTCCATGTGACAGCACCCCTGCAAGAAGTCCATGTGACAGCACCCCTGCAAGAAGTCCATGTGACAGCACCCCTGCAAGAAGTCCATGTGACAGCACCCCTGCAAGAAGTCCATGTGACAGCACCCCTGCAAGAAGTCCATGTGACAGCACCCCCCCCCCCTCGCACCACTGACATGTGCATACACCGGCACCCCCCCCCCCTCACACCACTGACATGTGCATTCACACCACTGACATGTGCATACACCCTCACCCCCCCCCTCACACCACTGACATGTGCATACACCCGCACCCCCCGCCCTCACACCACTGACATGTGCATACACCCACACACACCCCCCCTCACACCACTGACATGTGCATTCACACCACTGACAAGTGCATACACCCGTACCCCCCCCCCCCTCACACCACTGACGTGCATTCACACCACTGACATGTGCATACACCCGCACCCCCCCCTTCCCACACCACTGACATGTGCATTCACACCACTGACATGTGCATACACCCGCACCCCCCCCTCCCACACCACTGACATGTGCATTCACACCACTGACATGTGCATACACCAGCACCCCCTCCTCACACCACTGACATGTGCATACACCAGCTCCCCCCCCCCCTCACACCACTGACATGTGCATACACCAGCTCCCCCCCCCCTCACACCACTGACATGTGCATACACCCGCACCCCCACACCACTGACATGTGCATTCACACCACTGACATGTGCATACACCCGCACCCCCCCCTCACACCGCTGACATGTGCATTCACACCGCTGACATGTGCACACACCAGCACCCCCCCCTCACACCACTGACATGTGCATTCACACCACTGACATGTGCAAACACCCGCACCCCCCCTCTCACACCAATGACATGTGCATACACCCGCAACCCCCCTCTCATAACACTGACATGTGCATACACCCCCCCCCCTCACACCACTGACATGTGCATACACCCGCACCCCCCCCACCTCACACCACTGACATGTGCATACACCCGCACCCCCCCCCCCTTCACACCACTGCCATGTGCATACACCCGCACCCCCCGCCCTCACACCACTGACATGTGCATACACCCGCACCCCCCGCCCTCACACCACTGACATGTGCATACACCCGCACCCCCCGCCCTCACACCACTGACATGTGCATACACCCGCAGCCCCCCCTCACACCACTGACATGTGCATACACCCGCAGCCCCCCCTCACACCACTGACATGTGCATTCACCCGCACCCCCCCCCTCTCACACCACTGACATGTGCATACACCCGCACCCCCCCCCCTCTCACACCACTGACATGTGCATACACCCGCACCCCCCCCTCACACCACTGACATGTGCATACACCAGCACCCCCTCCTCACACCACTGACATGTGCATACACCAGCTCCCCCCCCCCTCACACCACTGACATGTGCATACACCCGCACCCCCACACCACTGACATGTGCATTCACACCACTGACATGTGCATACACCCGCACCCCCCCCTCACACCGCTGACATGTGCATTCACACCGCTGACATGTGCACACACCAGCACCCCCCCCTCACACCACTGACATGTGCATTCACACCACTGACATGTGCAAACACCCGCTCCCCCCCTCTCACACCAATGACATGTGCATTCACACCACTGACATGTGCAAACACCTGCACCCCCCCTCTCACACCACTGACATGTGCATACACCCGCAACCCCCCTCTCATAACACTGACATGTGCATACACCCCCCCCTCACACCACTGACATGTGCATACACCCGCACCCCCCCCACCTCACACCACTGACATGTGCATACACCCGCACCCCCCCCCTCACACCACTGCCATGTGCATACACCCGAACCCCCCGCCCTCACACCACTGACATGTGCATACACCCGCACCCCCCGCCCTCACACCACTGACATGTGCATACACCCGCACCCCCCGCCCTCACACCACTGACATGTGCATACACCCGCACCCCCCCCCTCACACCACTGACATGTGCATTCACACCACTGACATGTGCATTCACACCACTGACATGTGCATACACCCGCACCCCCCCCTCTCACACCACTGACATGTGCATACACCCGCACCCCCCCCTTTCACACCACTGACATGTGCATACACCCGCACCCCCCCCCCCTCACACCACTGACATGTGCATACACCAGCACCCCCTCCTCACACCACTGACATGTGCATACACCAGCTCCCCCCCCCCCTCACACCACTGCCATGTGCATACACCCGCACCCCCCCCCCCTCACACCACTGCCATGTGCATACACCCGCACCCCCCCCTCACACCACTGCCATGTGCATACACCCGCACCCCCCTGCCCTCACACCACTGCCATGTGCATACACCCGCACCCCCCCGCCCTCACACCACTGACATGTGCATACACCCGCACCCCCCCCTCACACCACTGACATGTGCATTCACACCACTGACATGTGCATTGACACCACTGACATGTGCATTCACACCACTGACATGTGCCTACACCCGCACCCCCCCCTCACACCACTGACATGTGCATACACCCGCAGCCCCCCCTCACACCACTGACATGTGCATACACCCGCAGCCCCCCCTCACACCACTGACATGTGCATACACCCGCACCCCCCCCTCACACCACTGACATGTGCATACACCAGCTCCCCCACACCACTGACATGTGCATTCACACCACTGACATGTGCATACACCCGCACCCCCCCCTCACACCACTGACATGTGCATACACCCGCACACCCCCCCCTCACACCACTGACATGTGCATACACCCGCACACCCCCCCCTCACACCACTGACATGTGCATACACCCGCACACCCCCCCCCTCACACCACTGACATGTGCATACACCCGCACACCCCCCCCTCACACCACTGACATGTGCATACACCCGCACACCCCCCCCTCACACCACTGACATGTGCATACACCCGCACACCCCCCCCTCACACCACTGACATGTGCATACACCCGCACCCCCCCCCCCTCACACCACTGACATGTGCATACACCCGCACCCCCCCCCTCACACCACTGACATGTGCATACACCCGCACCCCCCCCCCCTCACACCACTGACATGTGCATACACCCGCACCCCCCCCCCTCACACCACTGACATGTGCATACACCCGCACCCCCCCCGCCTCACACCACTGACATGTGCATACACCCGCACCCCCCCCCCCCTCACACCACTGACATGTGCATACACCCGCACCCCCCCCTCACACCACTGACATGTGCATACACCCGCACCCCCCCTCACACCACTGACATGTGCATACACCCGCACCCCCCCTCACACCACTGACATGTGCATACACCCGCACCCCCCCTCACACCACTGACATGTGCATACACCCGCACCCCCCCTCACACCACTGACATGTGCATACACACGCACCCCCCCCTCACACCACTGACATGTGTATACACCCGCACCCCCCCCCCCTCACACCACTGACATGTGTATACACCCGCACCCCCCCCTCACACCACTGACATGTGTATACACCCGCACCCCCCCCTCACACCACTGACATGTGTATACACCCGCACCCCCCCCCTCACACCACTGACATGTGTATACACCCGCACCCCCCCCTCACACCACTGACATGTGTATACACCCGCACCCCCCCCCCTCACACCACTGACATGTGTATACACCCGCACCCCCCCCCTCACACCACTGACATGTGTATACACCCGCACCCCCCCCTCACACCACTGACATGTGTATACACCCGCACCCCCCCCTCACACCACTGACATGTGTATACACCCGCACCCCCCCCTCACACCACTGACATGTGTATACACCCGCACCCCCCCCCCTCACACCACTGACATGTGTATACACCCGCACCCCCCCCCCCTCACACCACTGACATGTGTATACACCCGCACCCCCCCCCCTCACACCACTGACATGTGTATACACCCGCACCCCCCCCCCCTCACACCACTGACATGTGTATACACCCGCACCCCCCCCCCCTCACACCACTGACATGTGTATACACCCGCACCCCCCCCCCCTCACACCACTGACATGTGCAAACACCCGCACCCCCCCCTCACACCACTGACATGTGCATACACCGGCACCCCCCCTCCCTCACACCACTGACATGCGCATACATCGGCACCCCCCCTCCCTCACACCACTGACATGCGCATACACCGGCACCCCCCCTCACACCACTGACATGCGCATACACCGGCACCCCCCCTCACACCACTGACATGCGCATACACCGGCACCCCCCCTCACACCACTGACATGTGCATACACCGGCACCCCCACTCACACCACTGACATGCGCATACACCGGCACCCCCCCTCACACCACTGACATGTGCATACACCCGCACTCCACCCCCCTCACACCACTGACATATACATACACCCGCACCCCACCCCCCTCACACCACTGGCATGTGCATACAGCCGCACCCCACCCCCCTCACACCACTGACATGTGCATACACCCGCACTCCACCCCCCTCACACCACTGACATATACATACACCCGCACCCCACCCCCCTCACACCACTGGCATGTGCATACAGCCGCACCCCACCCCCCTCACACCACTGGCATGTGCATACAGCCGCACCCCACCCCCCTCACACCACTGGCATGTGCATACAGCCGCACCCCACCCCCCTCACACCACTGACATGTGCATACAGCCGCACCCCACCCCCCTCACACCACTGACATGTGCATACAGCCGCACCCCCCCACACACACCACTGACATGTGCATACAGCCGCACCCCCCCCACACACACCACTGACATGTGTATACACCCGCACCCCCACACCACTGACATGTGCATACACCCGCACCCCCACACCACTGACATGTGCATACACCAGCACCCCCACACCACTGACATGTGCATACACCAGCACCCCCACACCACTGACATGTGCATACACCAGCACCCCCACACCACTGACATGTGCATCCACGCCACTGACACGTGCATACACCCGCACCCCCCCCCTCACACCACTGACATGTGCATACACCCGCACCCCCCCCTCTCACACCACTGACATGTGCATACACCCGCACCCCCCCCCTCACACCACTGGCATGTGCATACACCCGCACCCCCCCCTCACACCACTGACATGTGCATACACCCGCACCCCCCCCTCACACCACTGACATGTGCATACACCCGCACCCCCCCCTCACACCACTGACATGTGCATACACCCGCACCCCCCCCTCACACCACTGACATGTGCATACACCCGCACCCCCCCCTCACACCACTGACATGTGCATACACCCGCACCCCCCCTCACACCACTGACATGTGCATACACCCGCACCCCCCCCCTCACACCACTGACATGTGCATACACCCGCACCCCCCCCCTCACACCACTGACATGTGCATACACCCGCACCCCCCCCCCCCTCACACCACTGACATGTGCATACACCCGCACCCCCCCCCCCCTCACACCACTGACATGTGCATACACCCGCACCCCCCCCCCTCACACCACTGACATGTGCATACACCCGCACCCCCCCCCCACTCACACCACTGACATGTGCATACACCCGCACCCCCCCCCCACTCACACCACTGACATGTGCATACACCCGCACCCCCCCCCCCACTCACACCACTGACATGTGCATACACCCGCACCCCCCCCCCACACACAACTGACATGTGCATACACCCGCCCCCCCCCCACACACACCACTGACATGTGCATACACCCGCCCCCCCCCCACACACACACCACTGACATGTGCATACACCCGCCCCCCCCCCCACCACTGACATGTGCATACACCCGCCCCCCCCCCCCACCACTGACATGTGCATACACCCGCCCCCCCCCCCACCACTGACATGTGCATACACCCGCCCCCCCCCCACCACTGACATGTGCATACACCCGCCCCCCCCCACCACTGACATGTGCATACACCCGCCCCCCCCCCCCAACACCACTGACATGTGCATACACCCCCCCCCTGACATGTGCATACACCCGCACCCCCCCCCCCCCACACCACTGACATGTGCATACACCCGCCCCCCCCCCCACACCACTGACATGTGCATACACCCGCACCCCCCCCCTCACACCACTGACATGTGCATACACCCGCACCCCCCCCCTCACACCACTGACATGTGCATACACCCGCACCGCCCCCCTCACACCACTGACATGTGCATACACCCGCACCCCCCCCCTCACACCACTGACATGTGCATACACCCGCACCCCCCCCTCACACCACTGACATGTGCATACACCCGCACCCCCCCTCACACCACTGGCATGTGCATACACCCGCACCCCCCCCTCACACCACTGACATGTGCATACACCCGCACCCCCCCTCACACCACTGACATGTGCATACACCCGCACCCCCCCTCACACCACTGACATGTGCATACACCCGCACCCCCCCCCCTCACACCACTGACATGTGCATACACCCGCACCCCCCCCCCTCACACCACTGACATGTGCATACACCCGCACCCCCCCCCTCACACCACTGACATGTGCATACACCCGCACCCCCCCCCCCTCACACCACTGACATGTGCATACACCCGCACCCCCCCCCCCCCTCACACCACTGACATGTGCATACACCCGCAACCCCCCCCCTCACACCACTGACATGTGCATACACCCGCACCCCCCCCCACTCACACCACTGACATGTGCATACACCCGCACCCCCCCCCCCACTCACACCACTGACATGTGCATACACCCGCACCCCCCCCCACTCACACCACTGACATGTGCATACACCCCCCCCCTGACATGTGCATACACCCGCACCCCCCCCCCACACCACTGACATGTGCATACACCCGCCCCCCCCCCCCACACCACTGACATGTGCATACACCCGCCCCCCCCCCACACCACTGACATGTGCATACACCCGCCCCCCCCACACACCACTGACATGTGCATACACCCGCCCCCCCCACACACCACTGACATGTGCATACACCCGCCCCCCCCACACACCACTGACATGTGCATACACCCGCACCCCCCCCTCACACCACTGACATGTGCATACACCCGCACCCCCCCTCACACCACTGACATGTGCATACACCCGCACCCCCCCCCCTCACACCACTGACATGTGCATACACCCGCACCCCCCCCCTCACACCACTGACATGTGCATACACCCGCACCCCCCCCCTCACACCACTGACATGTGCATACACCCGCACCCCCCCCCCCTCACACCACTGACATGTGCATACACCCGCACCCCCCCCCCCTCACACCACTGACATGTGCATACACCCGCACCCCCCCCCCCTCACACCACTGACATGTGCATACACCCGCACCCCCCCCCCCCCCACTCACACCACTGACATGTGCATACACCCGCACCCCCCCCCCACTCACACCACTGACATGTGCATACACCCGCCCCCCCCCCCCCCACACACACCACTGACATGTGCATACACCCCCCCCCCACACACACCACTGACATGTGCATACACCCGCCCCCTGACATGTGCATACACCCGCACCCCCCCCCCACACCACTGACATGTGCATACACCCGCACCCCCCCCCCCACACCACTGACATGTGCATACACCCGCACCCCCCCCCCCACACCACTGACATGTGCATACACCCGCACCCCCCCCCCACACCACTGACATGTGCATACACCCGCACCCCCCCCCCCACACCACTGACATGTGCATACACCCGCACCCCCCCACACCACTGACATGTGCATACACCCGCACCCCCCCCCCTCACACCACTGACATGTGCATACACCCGCACCCCCCCCTCACACCACTGACATGTGCATACACCCGCACCCCCCCCCTCACACCACTGACATGTGCATACACCCGCACCCCCCCCCTCACACCACTGACATGTGCATACACCCGCACCCCCCCCCTCACACCACTGACATGTGCATACACCCGCACCCCCCCCCTCACACCACTGACATGTGCATACACCCGCACCCCCCCCCTCACACCACTGACATGTGCATACACCCGCACCCCCCCCCTCACACCACTGACATGTGCATACACCCGCACCCCCCCCTCACACCACTGACATGTGCATACACCCGCACCCCCCCCCCTCACACCACTGACATGTGCCTACACCCGCCCCCCCCCCCACACACCACTGACATGTGCCTACACCCGCCCCCCCCCCCCACACACCACTGACATGTGCCTACACCCGCCCCCCCCCCCCACACCACTGACATGTGCCTACACCCGCCCCCCCCCCCACACCACTGACATGTGCCTACACCCGCCCCCCCCCACCACTGACATGTGCCTACACCCGCCCCCCCCCACCACTGACATGTGCCTACACCCGCCCCCCCCCCCCCACTACTGACATGTGCCTACACCCGCCCCCCCCCCCAACACCACTGACATGTGCATACACCCCCCCCCCTGACATGTGCATACACCCGCACCCCCCCCCCCACACCACTGACATGTGCATACACCCGCCCCCCCCCCACACCACTGACATGTGCATACACCCGCACCCCCCCCCTCACACCACTGACATGTGCATACACCCGCACCCCCCCCCTCACACCACTGACATGTGCATACACCCGCACCCCCCCCCTCACACCACTGACATGTGCATACACCCGCACCCCCCCCCCTCACACCACTGACATGTGCATACACCCGCACCCCCCCTCACACCACTGACATGTGCATTCACACCACTGACATGTGCATACACCCGCACCCCCCTGTGCCACCAGTGACAGCTCAGTGCTCGGCACCCACACACCCCCTCCCACCTCCCCCAGTGACAGCTCAGCGCTCGGCACCCCCCAACCCCCAGTGACAGCTCAGCACCCCCACCCCACCAGTGACAGCCCGTCACTCCCCCTCCTCCTCTTAACTTACTTTTCAGCTGATGAGAATAACAATAGTATCGGGATCAGTGGGAGCGCTCCAACAGTACCAAATGACTTTATCAATATATGATTGTATGAAGTTATAAGGAAAAAAGGACTTACCCGGCACTGTGTGAGTAACCCTGTGAAGGGTTAACTCACTAGTGCCTCCATATCCGGGATAGCCTGTAGAAAAACTTCCTTCCCTATCCTGTCCGGAGAGCCGCTTGGATGTCTGGGGTCCCCAGTTACAGGGAGCCCAGTGTGCACAGAAGTTAAAAGAAAAAAGTATCCAAAGTAGCGCTTCACGGGATGAAGTTTGTTATTCTACACCTGGAAGGTGTAGGTTTTATTGCAACGCGTTTCAACCCACTCACGGGTCTTTTTCAAGCATATATAAATACCACGGTGTTCCTCGTTGCCAAGGCAACGGACGTATGACGTAATGACGTCACTACGTACCCTTCGCATGGTTAGCTGCGATCCCGGGGAGCATATTAACACATTCTGCCGCAGTTCTACAGCGCGGCCGATTCAGCCAATCAGCTGGCTGGAATCGGCACCACGTGACACAGCGGCGTGCCCGCGCATTGCCGTGCACGATGAGCTGTGCCCGCGCGTCACGTGGGCTGTGACGTCACCGGGCCTTGCATTTGCCCGCGGATTTTGAACAGTATTGATCTACGGAGGAAGCAAGCTGATGGTTGGAGCCTTTTCCCCAATTTACAAGAGATGGGAGAGTAAGATTTGTGCTCTACGTGTGGTGAGTACCCACCTGAGATTTGTGCGCTGTGCGCTACGCTGTGCGCTACGTGTGGAGACGCGGTTACCTGAGATTTGTGCGCCGTGCGCTACGCTGTGCGCTACGTGTGGAGACGCGGTTACCTGAGATTTGTGCGCCGTGCGCTACGCTGTGCGCTACGTGTGGAGACGCGGTTACCTGAGATTTGTGCGCTACGCTGTGCGCTACGTGTGGAGACGCGGTTACCTGAGATTAATGCGCTGTGCGCTACGCTGTGCGCTACGTGTGGAGACGCGGTCACCTGAGATTTGTGCGCCGTGCGCTACGCTGTGCGCTACGTGTGGAGACGCGGTTACCTGAGATTTGTGCGCCGTGCGCTACGCTGTGCGCTACATGTGGAGACGCGGTTACCTGAGATTTGTGCGCTGTGCGCTACGCTGTGCGCTACGTGTGGAGACGCGGTCACCTGAGATTTGTGCGCCGTGCGCTACGTGTGGAGACGCGGTCACCTGAGATTTGTGCGCTACGCTGTGCGCTACGTGTGGAGACGCGGTTACCTGAGATTTGTGCGCTGTGCGCTACGCTGTGCGCTACGTGTGGAGACGCGGTTACCTGAGATTTGTGCGCTGTGCGCTACGTGTGGAGACAACACCCAAGATTTGTGCGCTACGTGTGGTGAGTACGTCATCTGAGATTTGCGCGACGCCACCTGGCGCAACCTGTCTTTTTTTGCAGATTTGTGCGCCTTATTGCAAAATTACGTGTGGAGAGGATCCTGACGTTTGGATGCGTTTCGAGAAGAATTTCGCTTCGCTCGGACCCCACCTGACATCACTCAGCGAGGTAAGCTGCTGCATCTGCCCAAATTTTCATCGCGTGCATCTGCTCATATGCGCATATTTGGCGCATATTTGCAGGTTTTCGCTTGCATCTGCTGATATGCGCATATTTGGCGCATATTTGCAGGTTTTCGCTTGCATCTGCTGATATGCGCATACTTGGCGCATATTTGCAGGTTTTCGCTTGCATCTGCTGATATGTGCATATTTGCTGGTTTTTGCTTGCATGTGGTGATATGCTCTCCGTTTTCCACAGGACGACTCGTGTGGAGAGGAACCTGACATTTGGCTGCGTTTTGTACAATGTACGGAACCGGAGATTGGCGTTTTAGGTGCTGATCTCACATTTGCCCCCCGCCTTTTGGAGAGGACGACTCTTCTGGAGAGGAATTTCGCTTCGCTAGGACACCACCTGACGTCACTCGGCAAGGTAAGCTGCTGCATCTGCCAAATTTTTCATTGCTTGCATCTGCTCATATGTACATGCATGCCTGTATGCGTACACGCATGCCTGTATGCGTACACGCATGCCTGTATGCGTACACGCATGCCTGTATGCGTACACGCATGCCTGTATGCGTACACGCATGCCTGTATGCGTACACGCATGCCTGTATGCGTACATGCATGCATGCCTGTATGCGTACATGCATGCATGCCTGTATGCGTACATGCATGCATGCCTGTATGCGTACATGCATGCATGCCTGTATGCGTACATGCATGCATGCCTGTATGCGTACATGCATGCCTGTATGCGTACATGCATGCGTAATGCATGCATGCCTGTATGCGTACATGCGTGCGTGCCTGTATGCGTACATGCGTGCGTGCCTGTGTGCGTACATGCGTATATGCCTGTATGCATGCCTGTATGCGTATATGCGTGCGTGCCTGTATGCGTATATGCGTGCGTGCCTGTATGCGTATATGCGTGCGTGCCTGTATGCGTATATGCGTGCGTGCCTGTATGCGTATATGCGTGCGTGCCTGTATGCGTATATGCGTGCGTGCCTGTATGTGTACATGCGTGCGTGCCTGTATGCGTGCGTGCCTGTATGCTTATATGCCTGTATGCGTGCATGCCTGTATGCGTACGTGCGTGCCTGTATGCGTACATGCGTGCCTGTATGCGTACATGCGTGCATGCCTGTATGCGTGCCTGTGTGCGTGCCTGTATGCGTACATGCGTGTATGCGTATATGCCTGTATGCGTGCCTGTATGCGTACATGCGTGCATGCCTATATGCGTGCATGCCTGTATGCGTATATGCGTGCATGTATGCGTACATGCGTGCGTGCCTGTATGCGTACATGCGTGCGTGCCTGTGTGCGTGCGTGCCTGTATGCGTACATGTCTGTATGCGTACATGTCTGTATGCGTAGATGCGTGCGTGCCTGTATGCGTACATGCGTGCATGCCTGTGTGCGTGCCTGTATGCGTACATGCCTGTATGCGTATATGCGTGCGTGCCTGTATGCGTGCGTGCGTGCCTGTATGCGTACATGCATGTATGCTCACCCACTTACTCAGCCACCCCCTCTCTCTCACACACACACACTTGCTGTGTTAAATTCGTCTTATTGGCCGAAAGACATTACATTAGATTTGAGCATTTAATTCCTTTTTTTAGCACACGTACAGGTTCCATCACAATACTGCACCTAATTTGCACTAACTGAACAAACCTTCGGAGAACCATACCAATTGTCCAAATACGATGTCTATCTATTAAAGTAGGAGTGAAGAAAAGCAGGGACAGTGCAATAACTATGAAAACCCACGGAATTAAGCCAGTTGCAGGCAGGGTCAATTTTTTTTCTCTTCCTCGTTATAGGTCAGCTGATACGTTTTGGTCAGAATCTTGCACTGTGGTAACCGTTTCCGCTGCTCGCAACCACAGAGTTGAATCACCAGAGAGCCAGAAGTTCCCAGATGTTGGCTCCGGAGGACGCTTAAAAGCTGGAAATGGCCCATCACCTGCTATGGAAGTACATCAGGATCTGATGGAGCAGTACGATGAGGATTGTCAGGTTGCATGTGATGCTGCTCACTGTCCCTCGTTAGTCGGTTCACAGTTTATACACTAAGCTATTTATCCCCTTAGAGAACAAGCCTGTTTGCGCCTCAGTGACAGACCGAAAATTTTGAACTTTACATGTGTCACTTGACATATCATAAGTCCGTAAAGGTTTTGCATATCCAAGTGACTGACATTGTTTTCTTCCCCTTGTTGTACTTCTGTTAGGTAGTAAAAAAGGACTGTTAAAAGTTGTGTATATTTATTAAAATTGCTACTTTGCACAATTTTGAATTTTCATTTTTTCACATTGTCAAATGTCATAAAATAAGTGCAAACATACTGTACAAATCTGTGCGAACATATAGATTTCCATCTGTTCACTTTATTCTGGATGCACGGTTTAAAACTTTTGTAAATTTATTTTTTCCATTTAGGAGATGTACAAATTTAACATTTCTTTTCGGAATTTAGAGGAACACTTAGGCCTCATGTCCACGGGGAAAATCAGGCCCGCTCCGGATTCTCCATGTAGAATCTGCAGCGGGTCCCTCCTGCCCCGCGGACATGAGCGCTGAAAATAGGAATAAATCAGAATTAACTTACCTCTCACACGCTCCGGATACTTCCTTCGCTGCGGCGTCATCTTCTCTCGTCGCGGACGGATCTTCTTTCTTCGGCTCGGCGGATGTGCATGATGACGTCGGTGACGTGCCCCGCACATGCGCCATGCCGAAGCAAAATGATCCGGCCGCGAATGAGAGAAGATGGCGCCGCGGCGAAGAGAAGAACCGGAGCGTGTGAGTAAAATCTGATTTTTGTGTCCCGCGGATCCGGACGGCTTCCATAGGCTTCAATAGAAGCCCGCGGGAGCCGTCCCCGCGGGAGACCCGCATGAAAATGGAGCATGGTCCAGATTTTTTTCATGCTCCATTTTTTTTTTAAATCACTTTTATTGACGATCCGTGGGTATTTATCTACCCGCGGGTGGTCAATGCATCCCTACGGGGTGCGGATCCGCGCGCGGGAGAAGAGTTAAAATCCGCTGCAGATTTTAATTCTTATTTTGCCCGTGGACATGAGCCCTTAGTTTTCCTACACCAATCCAAGTTTGCAAAGGCTGCTAGGTGTCATAATTAAGGATGAGCGAGTATACTCGCTAAGGCACTACTCGTTCAAGTAATGTGCCTTAGACAAGTATCTCCCTGCTCGTCCTTAAAGATTCGGGGTCCGCTGCGGCTGACAGGTGAGTCGCAGGGGAGAGAGAGATCTCCCCTCCGTTCCTCCCCGCTCTCCCCCGCGGCGGCCCCCAAATCTTTAAGGACGAGCAGGGAGATACTCGTTTAAGGCACATTACTCGAACGAGTAGTGCCTTACCGAGTATACTCGCTCATCCTTAGTCATAATGATAGATACTTACAAATTACCACATTTTAAAAACTGCACCCCTTAATGTATTCTCTGAGAGGGTCAGGAGTATTTTGACCCCACATTTATTTTTAGGAATTAATGCAATTTAGGAGACCAAATAATATTTAATTTTTAGAAAACATGTCCTTTTCAAGACCTTTTTTTTTCTATATTGCACATCAAAAGGATTGAACCTCCGAAATGGATACCCCTGTTTTGTCTCGTGTTCACAAGTATACACAGCGTGGCCCTAATGTTATGTCTGTATGCACCACTGGGCCCAAAAAGAAAGGAGTAGTCAGTGGCTTTCTGAAGAGACTGTTACAATCGTGTGAGCAGATAAAGCAGAGGGCCCACACGATCGTGACTAAAGGAGTGGTAGTCTAGTAGTATACACGCACACAGGGAACACAGGAGAGTCACACAGAATCCAGGCAACCAAGCCTGTGCTACAGGGAGGATGACAGTGGCCCTACCTAAGCGGGGACATCAGCCGAGTAAGAGGGCGGCCCAGCGATCTTAAGAACTGGGCCCTAGCAGATCCGAGGAGCCACACCACAGAACAGGAGTCATACACATGCCACATAACAGACACCGCCAACTGCATCAGGAGCAGGACAGGGCACACCGCCAACTGCATCAGGAGCAGGACAGGGCACGCCGCCAACTGCATCAGGAGCAGGACAGGGCACGCCGCCAACTGCATCAGGAGCAGGACAGGGCACGCCGCCAACTGCAACGTATAGTGAAAACACGACAGACTCCACCCAATTCAGATTTTATAATTTATTGCTAGTGTGGATGTTACAACAAGGTTCATTCCGTGATATAGACCAAAGGCCGCTGTGTTTGTGGGTCTTTTCTGTTTAATGCATTGCAGTAAAATATTGCGCAGTTTTTCAGGATCCTGCGTCATAATTCTTTTAAAGAAAAAGCGTATCTAAAAAAAGGGAGTCACTGGGAAAAAAACAGTTCATAAAAAGAAGGGTTTCAAGATTGCTGAACGTTGAGGGTCTCTTCACTGTCTGCCAGCCTTCCCGTTCTCAAGGACGTCAGATCTGCAGTAAATGACGAGAAAACAGCAGGTTAACAGTCACATCCCACCAGTATTACTGATTCCTAGATCCGCTCAACCCACTTACAATGACCACTACTCCCCCAACCTGGACAGAAGAATTAGACATACATACATACAGGCATGCACGCATGTATACACACAGGCATGCACGCACGCACGCACGTATACACACAGGCATGCACGCCCGCACGTATACACACAGGCATGCACGCCCGCACGTATACATACAGGCATGCACGCCCGCACACACGCATGCGTGCACGCACGTATGCACGCATACACACACGCACGTATACACGCACGCATGCACGCACACACGCACGTATACACGCATACACGCACATATACACGCATACAGGCACGCACGCAGGCACGCACGCACGCATACAGACACGCACGTACGCGTACAGGCACGCATACAGGCATGCACGCATACAGGCACGTACGCATACAGGCACGCACGCATACAGGCACGCACGCATACAGGCACGCACGCATACAGGCACGCACGCATACAGGCACGCACGCATACAGGCACGCACGCATACAGGCACGCACGTACGCATACAGGCACGCACGTACGCATACAGGCACGCACGCATATACGCATACAGACATGTACGCATACAGGCACGCACACAGGCACGCACACAGGCATGCACGCATACAGGCACGCACGCATGTACGCATACAGGCACGCACGCATACAGGCATGCACGCATATACGCATACAGGCATGCACGCATATACGCATACAGGCAGGCACGCATACAGGCATATACGCATACACGCATGTACGCATACAGGCACGCACACAGGCATGCACGCATGTACGCATACAGGCACGCACGTACGCATACAGGCACGCACGCATACAGGCATATAAGCATACAGGCACGCACGCATACAGGCACGCACGCATGTACGCATACAGGCACACACGCATATACGCATACAGGCATGCACGCATGTACGCATACAGGCATGCATACAGGCATATACGCATACACGCATGTACGCACACAGGCACGCACGCATGTACGCATACAGGCACGCATGCATGTACGCATACAGGCATGCGTGTACGCATACAGGCATGCGTGTACGCATACAGGCATGCGTGTACGCATACAGGCATGCGTGTACATATGAGCAGATGCAAGCAATTAAAAATTTGGCAGATGCAGCAGCTTACCTTGCCGAGTGACGTCAGGTGGTGTCCTAGCGAAGCGAAATTCCTCTCCAGAAGAGTCGTCCTCTCCCAAAGGCGGGGGGCAAATGTGAGATCAGCACCTAAAACGCCAATCTCCGGTTCCGTACGTTGTACAAAACGCAGCCAAATGTCAGGTTCCTCTCCACACGAGTCGTCCTGTGGAAAACGGAGAGCATATCACCACATGCAAGCGAAAACCTGCAAATATGCACATATCAGGTGATGCAGGAGAAAACCTGCAAATATGCACCAAGTATGCGCATATCAGCAGATGCAAGCGAAAACCTGCAAATATGCGCCAAGTATGCGCATATCAGCAGATGCAAGCGAAAACCTGCAAATATGCGCCAAATATGCGCATATGAGCAGATGCACGCGATGAAAATTTGGGCAGATGCAGCAGCTTACCTCGCTGAGTGATGTCAGGTGGGGTCCGAGCGAAGCGAAATTCTTCTCGAAACGCATCCAAACGTCAGGATCCTCTCCACACGTAATTTTGCAATAAGGCGCACAAATCTGCAAAAAAAGACAGGTTGCGCCAGGTGGCGTCGCGCAAATCTCAGATGACGTACTCACCACACGTAGCGCACAAATCTTGGGTGTTGTCTCCACACGTAGCGCACAGCGCACAAATCTCAGGTAACCGCGTCTCCACACGTAGCGCACAGCGCATTAATCTCAGGTAACCGCGTCTCCACACGTAGCGCACAGCGTAGCGCACGGCGCACAAATCTCAGGTGACCGCGTCTCCACACGTAGCGCACAGCGTAGCGCACGGCGCATTAATCTCAGGTAACCGCGTCTCCACACGTAGCGCACAGCGTAGCGCACGGCGCATTAATCTCAGGTAACCGCATCTCCACACGTAGCGCACAGCGTAGCGCACGGCGCATTAATCTCAGGTAACCGCGTCTCCACACGTAGCGCACAGCGTAGCGCACGGCGCATTAATCTCAGGTAAACGCGTCTCCACACGTAGCGCACAGCGTAGCGCACAAATCTCAGGTAACCGCGTCTCCACACGTAGCGCACGGCGCACAAATCTCAGGTAACCGCGTCTCCACACGTAGCGCACAGCGTAGCGCACGGCGCACAAATCTCAGGTAACCGCGTCTCCACACGTAGCGCACAGCGTAGCGCACGGCGCACAAATCTCAGGTAACCGCGTCTCCACACGTAGCGCACAGCGTAGCGCACAGCGCACAAATCTCAGGTGGGTACTCACCACACGTAGAGCACAAATCTTACTCTCCCATCTCTTGTAAATTGGGGAAAAGGCTCCAACCATCAGCTTGCTTCCTCCGTAGATCAATACTGTTCAAAATCCGCGGGCAAATGCAAGGCCCGGTGACGTCACAGCCCACGTGACGCGCGGGCACAGCTCATCGTGCACGGCAATGCGCGGGCACGCCGCTGTGTCACGTGGTGCCGATTCCAGCCAGCTGATTGGCTGAATCGGCCGCGCTGTAGAACTGCGGCAGAATGTGTTAATATGCTCCCGGGGAACCTCGGCGTTCCTCGTTACCAAGGTAACGCCCGCATGACGGAATGACGTCATCACGCATCCCTCACATGACCGGGATATCCACCGGCATGCCACGAATGAGATTTAGAAAGAACCTAAGGTTTTAACAAGGGTTGGCTTCTCTACCAACCCGGTTCTACAGCTATTTTTAATATTGATTTGTTATTGTGCAACTTCAGAACATCATATGGCTCTGAATGATGACGTTACCGTGCTGACGTGGTGACTCCGCCCACAGGATGGCGGGGGCCGTGAGCATTGCTGTGACTGCCAAATGTGAGTCATTTCTTTTAGACTATTTATAACACTGTATACTGTATTTATATATGCTTGAAAAAGACCCGTGAGTGGGTTGAAACGCGTTGCAATAAAACCTACACCTTCCAGGTGTAGAATAACAAACTTCATCCCGTGAAGCGCTACTTTGGATACTTTTTTCTTTTAACTTCTTTTCAGCTGATGATGCGGCGTCCCCTGCAGACAGACTGAAGCAGCTCACGATCCCAGCAGAAGAAGTTTTGCTGCGCAGAGCAGAAGAAGCGCGTCCCCGTGCCGACAAGACCTGGAGCCAGCCTAACAAGAGGAGAAGACTTGTCGTATCCTAGGATGACCGGAAGAGCAACACGGGGGGGGGGGGGGGAATAGTGCAGAGGGGTGGAGAGGAGGCAGAGAGGGGGCGGGAGCTCAGTTCCTGCTCCTGGCTCTTCCATCCTCCCCCCCCCTCCGCAGATGAGGACGACGTATATCGGCTCGGCGTGAAAACCGAGCCAATATACGTTCGTGTACATGCAGCCTTAACAGCACATCTCACACACCTGATTAAGCCGCTGCTTACACAGCTGCTGTTTCTCCCCCAGTTTGGACACAATCCGCCATTGATGACCAAGCTCCACAGTAACATCTTCTAATTACTGTTGAAGACTTGTTTTAAACTTTTCAAGTTTATCATAGGCAGCTGCTTTTTCTTCACACTGTTGCCTTGTAGCTTTTAATTCTGTTTGTATTTCTCTTTTCTGCTCTCCAACAGAATCCAAGCATGCAGTATTCTTCTCTATCATCTTTTCCATATCGGACACCTGAGCCTAAAGTATTGAAATCTGCTTTACCAGGTTTCTCTTAGTTTCTGCATCTTCCTCTAACTGCTTGAGGAACACATTTCTCTTAGCTCCCATTTTCTTCAGGTGTGACTAAGGCCAAGACTCTGATGCATCTCCTTTTGCACCAGCCTCTGAGACTCTTCACTTTGAGCTTCCAATTCCACCTACAGTCTGTTCACCTTCTCAGACAGCTCTTCTTGAACTCTGTCACTTTCAGTGATCTTTACTTGTAGCTCTTGAAGCTGCATCTCAACTGATTTTGCTTGCCTTCAGATTCATGCTCGTTTTCCAACAACACCTTCATTTCATGGGACAGCTCACTACACTCACTTTTCAAAGTCTGTTTATCTTCTTCCAAGGTTCCTTTCACCTGTTCAGCTTGCTCTAACTGTTTGGACAGTTTCCCCACAACTGGAGCAGGACTCCGTTCAAGCTCCTGGAACTGGACTTCATATACTTACCTTTTCTTTACTAACTGCATCTTCAACTCTGTAACTTGATCCTGCAAATCTGTAGTTTGATTACGTGCTTCTGTAGAAGCTTTTTCTAACTTGCAACATGTCATCTCGAACTCTTGGGTTCTTATTTGCAGTTTCTTACAGTCCTGTTCATACTGCGCAGATTTTGCCTCAAGACATACTCTGCAATCAGCCTCATCTCTGGCTACATTTCTGAGGCCTTGTATTCCTTCATGGGGTTTTGAAAGATATCCCTCATATTTATTTTTCTTACTTAATTCCTTTAAGCCTTGTTCACACTGAACAGTTTTCTGTTCCAGCAATAACCTGTGATCGGCTTCAGTTTTAGCTACTATTTTAGCTCTTTCTCCTTTAAGACAGCTGCACTTTCTGCTTTTACCTGAGCAGCTTCTTTGAGAGCATCCTCTCTTCATTTCTGGAGTCTTTCTGTCTGCTCCTCTATTAGTAACCTTTGCTTCACCATAGCATTCAGGACAGCACTTATCTTTACTTATCTTTGAGAAAGTGTTCACCATCTGTCTCACTTTGGACCTCAAGACATCCGGCATAATGGTCTAACTGTTCTGATATGGATCCAAGTACACAAACAGCAGGACCCCACTAGCTATTAGCTTGCAGATTCTCACCCCCAACTTTACTGGCCTTCTGGCCACTGGACTCTCTGATGCACAACTGTCCATGTTGTCGCACCTCTAGTCCACATGTCTCCTGGCGACAGCCTCCCACTGTCGACGTCCTCTGCCCATGGGAACCACAATTTTGGCCTCCTGGCCCTTGTAACCACTGTCTCCAGCAGCCGAACTCCGCTTTATATGCCACTTGTAGCTTTGGGCACCATTCCCTGCCAGCGCATCCTCCACCATATGTGGTAAGTGGGGGTTACTTGCCCTGGATCTCTCGCTTACTTTCCCCTGCCCAGGGGTGGCAGCACCGCAATGATATCCAGAAACACCGGGCAAAGTCCAAATACTGGTTCCTCCAGTGTTTATTTCACATCAGTACAGTAAATGTATTCAGCATACAAATATAGTCCAGCATATCATATACAGATTTGCACTGTTATAAGTCAGTGCACAGAGAATCAGCATTTTAAACGTAACAATACTTCCAACTATCCCTGTCCGCTTCATGCTTCCGAATCTCTCGCAGACCAGCACCAGGTCTACATAGACCTGCCAGGTCATCTGGAATGAGAAGTCCCAATGCACCTTGGAGTGGTCCAAGCTCCATTGATGTCTTTCCTGGGCCCTTGTGACGTATTGTTGGTGATGATTAGAGATGAGCGAACGTGTTCTTCCGAGCTTGATATTCGTGCGAATATTAGGGTGTTCGTGATGTTCGTTATTCGTAACAAACACCATGCGGTGTTCGGGGACTAGCGACAAATAACCTTACCTCTATGCTCGCTTACTTATCTAAAATAACCATCAGACCTTCTGTTGGGTAAAATTGTGGGGTAGGCCACAGCTTTATTAAACCAACGCTTATCAAAAACTTTATTTAATTAAGAAAAAACCTTTATGAGAAAAAACCTTTTCCATGCCGTAAACGTCCAACTTTGAGTCCACAATAGTCCCGAGGAAATTCGTGAGCCCAGGTCCTTGGCTGCTAACCTTCCTCGACTCTCCTTCTCCAGCATGGAAAAAACTCCAGGCCACGCGGAATGCGTCGTTTACTCCTACGCATGACGCCCCACCCCACCAACTCGTGCCAAAGCCATCTCCACACCATCTTGCAAACCCGACAGAAAAGTGTCCAGACCGACATCGCTCAGGTGGACTCCATCATCTCTGAGTGCTCCTCTCTCCTTTTCTTCCAACTCCCAATGTCTGATAGCGATGCCGCCTAGTGACTGCACAAACTTTGAAATCTTTAAGTTAATTAATCTCCTGACCCTATCTATCGCTTCCGGATCGCGCACTCCTCGCCAACTCCTTCTGGCCACTATATCTGACCAAACCAAAATTCCTTCTTGGAAGCAATCCCGGAACCTTAGCAAGTCTTGCTTCATGATGACCAGTAAGTCTCTCATCTTCATCCTTCCTAGGTAATTCCCCCCGGCATGAATGACCAGTACGACTCTTCGGGGGGTCCACCTGCTGATGTCCATAACAATCCGTAACAAACTAGGCCATTGAAGCCCTCGGACTCCGTGCCAATTTACGGCAGTTCCGGTTAAATTCAAACTCCGACCTGATGGCCGTACGGCTGCCCTCTTTTCAGCCCATTAAATGTAGGAATGTCCTATAATCCACACCTTCCACGGCTCCGCAGCTGGAAGTAAGCACAGAAAAAACACAAGAAAAACCCCGAAATGGCTAGGAAAAAACGTAATAAGCAAAAGAAAATTCACGTCCGACGAAAAATATCATATAACCATCAGATCTGGCCTCACATACGATTTATATGCCTGAGACCTCCATCTTCCCAACCTTTTTACCTCTTCTTCGTTCATCCCGCCTAACTTGGCCGTCGTTGATGCGCCCATTCTGAAAGAATGAGTGCCAAACTCCGAAGCCTCTAGGCCTACCGCGCGCAACACCGACGAAAATTGAAAACGAGTAAGCGGTAGTCCTGACGCATGAACCAAGAATTGCCCGCTTGTGACTCTTGAAGCCAAATAACGCTTAACCGTGTCCACCGGACACCAACGTGCACCCAGGCTGCCAATTGACAGCCATTCGCCTCTGCCATAAATGTCCGTTTTAGACCGACTGACGCGCATGCGTAA
This sequence comes from Eleutherodactylus coqui, assembly GCF_035609145.1. Taxonomy (NCBI): domain Eukaryota; kingdom Metazoa; phylum Chordata; class Amphibia; order Anura; family Eleutherodactylidae; genus Eleutherodactylus; species Eleutherodactylus coqui. The sequence goes on along the minus strand of NC_089847.1, from coordinate 37,632,267 downwards.
TGTATCGTTTAACAGTAACACGTCGTTAAAAAGGAGGCCTCCCTCTTTTTTCTTACTAGCGGGAACTAACTCGCTGATCCTTAACGCTGCGAACTAACTCGCTGATCCTTAACGCTGCTCTAAATAACATCGTTTCCTCTGCACTAACGCACGTGGTTTCCAAAACGTCCAGCAACTTGCATAATAAATTGTACGTAATGGGCCGGCGGGAATCTACCCGCCCCTTGTCCTTTTTCACCCGCGCAATATTTGCCGGATGGCAAAGTCCTTTGTAACGTCCTCTAACCTGTGCAACTTCAACAAAAAGGCGACACCCGCCAAATGTTTCTTGGCGACGTCAAAAGACACTCGACGTGATCGTAGCGCGGATAACATATCCATTACTGCCCCGCGCGCGACGGAGCCCCCCGCAACGCGGCCACCTGTGAATGACAACCCTGCAGACCAGACCGTATTATAACTTCTCCACGTTCCCTTTGAAACCGACGCTTCCACCAGCTTCAACAACTCCTCTCGACTAGGTTCCATAAGAAAAGCGGGCAACGTACCCCCTCGGTCTCCGCCCGCGGGTGCCGTTCCCTGAACAAGTCCATCTGAAAACGAGAGAGTGCGTCAGCCGCTCCGTTCAAAAAACCCGGCACGTGCTTAGCGCGTAAGAATATATTCCGTTGCAAACAAATAAGTCCAACGTGCCTCAGTAAAGCCAACACCGGCTGAGACCCCGAAGACTGTTTGTTGATAATTCGCAGAACTGCCGCGTTGTCTGACCACAAAACATATCTTGCTGTCCTGGAGCTCCGCTCCCCATAGTTCCAGGGCCACCACAACCGGGAAGAATTCCAGTAACGTAATATTTTTCACCAGCTGATGCTGTATCCACGACCTTGGCCAGGACTCCCTGCACCAATGGTTTCTGAATATCACTCCGAAACCGTCCGAACCGGCCGCATCCGCAAACAGGTTGACGTCGTCCCCCGACCACTCCTCCTTTTGACACAACACTTGCCCGTTGAAAGTTTCCAGAAAGACTCGCCACATATGCAAATCATCTCTAATCCCGCGCGTGACCCGGATAAAATGATGGGGCTCACTGACCCCCGCCGTAGCTAAAGACAACCGTCTAGAAAACGTGCGGCCCATGGGGATGACCTTGCATGCAAAGTTGAGCAGCCCCATGAGAAACTGAAACTGGCGCAAAGTGGCTTTTTAACACCGTTCCACGTCCGATACCGCTTGTCGTAGCCGCGCTATTTTTCTTCGTTGGTAACCGAAAAACCATTTCTTCCGTGTCAATCTCAATGCCCAAAAAGGTTAAACAGGTCACGGGGCCCATCGTCTTTTCCGCCGACAACGGGACCCCCACCCGCTGCATGAGATTCTGGAAAGTATTCAACAAAAAAACGCAAACACCGGACGTTTCTGTACCGATAAACAAAAAATCGTCTAAATAATGAGTCACCGACGTGATGCCCGTTTTGTACCTGAGGATCCATTCCAGGAAGGAACTAAACAGCTCGAAAAAATAACACAGTCCGTCTGCGAATGCATGATCAAAAGAGGTATAAACCACCGAGGCTTGCACCTTTGAAAACCGTCATTCATCGACTACCATTTTGGGAAAGACAGATGATCAATCAGACCGAACTTGCCAGTCTGCTTTTTGGGACCAGTCCCAGCGGTGTGTAAATTGGAAAATGGGGGTTCAAGAAAGGGCCAACCAGGCGACATAAAGTGGTGGCTGGCTGGTCTAAAACGGGGTAACGAAAATCGATAGAAAACCTTGTTTAAGGATTTTGCTTCCTGTGGTACTTGTGTAACCACGCAAGCAGGCACCCGCTTTTCACCGGTGTTCGGTGCAACCGCTGTTGACGTTCTCTGCTTACGGAAACAACGAATCGCAGCGTGTTGCCCCCCACAGAAAAAAGCGCTCGTGCCTGTATTTGCAAAAAGCAACGCACTAAAAATCGTGTTTAAATAAACTAACCATTCGGGGCCTGTACTCGGCCGATGTCGACAAGCAACTAAGCCAATACGGAGAAAACGCCCGCAACCAGTTGCCCAAGTTTTGGCAACCTTCGGCTTGCGTTCGGATAACCGCTCCTTGTTGACTGTAACATGGTCCGCTGACAGAAAGGACCAAATATCAACATACAAACCTTTTCGAAATTTTTTTTTTTTTTTTTTATCATTACATCATCAGCAAAACCAACCCCTAATGGGGCAACAACAGCCAAATAAAGAATCCGTAATCTCTTAACCCATCCAATGGGTCCGTTTTGTAACCAACCATCTCAACCGCAGGTGGGCCCTCGCCCCCTGCTGACCCAACGTCGTAACCAAAATCACTCTTATCCGCTGCTCTCGCGGGATCCATAACGTTATTTCAAGCTTGTGTAAACCAAATCACTCTTATCCGCTGCTCTCGCGGGATCCACCATAACATCATTCCAAGCTTGTGTAAACCAGAAAACTCTTATCCGCTGGTCTCGCGGGATCCATAACATTACTCCAAGCTTGTGTAAACCAAAACACTCTTATCCGCTGCTCTCGCGGAATCCATAACATTACTCCAAGCTTGTGTAAACCAAAACACTCTTATCCGCTGCTCTCGCGGAATCCATAACATTACTCCAAGCTTGTGTAAACCAAAACACTCTTATCCGCTGCTCTCGCGGAATCCATAACATTACTCCAAGCTTGTGTAAACCAAAACACTCTTATCCGCTGCTCTCGCGGAATCCATAACATTATTCCAAGCTTGTATAACCAAAAGCTTTTGCGTAATCAAAAACTCACCGGCTCGACCGACCTCCGGCATTGCCAAGGGCGTGGTCCCCGCCAGTCTTCTCATGGTGCTGCTGTCCTGTCTGTACGGTGGCTGCCGATCCTTCGAATGCGTAGCCTCTTGTGCCATCCTGGTTGTGTGGCTTCGGGATGGCCCCGATAAGGCCGCTCCTGCAAGTCCTCATGCCTCCTGTGGCGTATATAATCCCCACTCGGGATGGTTGATGACGCCGCCACCGGCTGGCTTCGGCTTTCCTGCTGATTATCAGACTGCTGCGCCCTACGCCTGTCGCTTCTGCACGCCTCTCGCTCTCTAAAAGCAGCTCTGCCGCGCTCAGGTCCTACCCTTCCTTGCTCACCTTCGCTGTCGCGCGCGTATCTCTCTCGCCTAACCCTTTTCCTCTGCCTGCGTCTAGCACCTTTACCCTGGCGTCGGTTCCCGGTATGGCCAGCGGAGCTATGGGAGGAGTACCCTGAGGGGTTAGCGGACGTGAACGCATATCTGGGGTTCACGTAACAAAATTTATGGGTACTGGTTGAGGCGGGGTCACTTCTCGATAGGGGGAGGTTATCTTGCATATAGCGCTGAGAGACCTCCTGGGAAAGGCAATGGGATGTTGGCCGGGAGCGGGAATAATGTGCGTAAACGGACCCCTCGGAGCCAGAGGTAACTAAAGGGTTAATAACCCTATGGCCCGATGAATGAAAGGGGCTGCGCCGAGAGCGCGGGCTCCCGCTGCCCTCTCGCGTGCTGACTCCCCCCCTGCTGCCCGCTAGCGCGCTGCGTGCCGTGCTGCTTGCGCTGCTGGTCAAACTATGCGAGGGGCTGCTTGCCTCCCCCCTCCCTGTGACCCGCCTGCGGTCTGTCCCCCTATGCCTTGCTTCCCTATGGGCTGCTGTGCCCCCTCCCCCTCCCCCCTGTGCTCCCGTCTGCTCTGACCTGCACGCGGCGCCGCCATCTTACCTGAGCCTGCGGCCGTACCGCGCGCTCCCCGATGCTGCCTCCTTTGGTTGCCGCTCTTCGCCTCCTCTGGTTCCCGCTGTCCTGCGCCTGACTGCGCGCTGCTCTGTCTCCTCGGATCCAGTTGCCGCCGGCAGTCCGCCTCTTTGCTCCGCACCCCCAACGGGAGGTGATCGGTGGCTTCTCACATGCGTTGCCTCTGGCGCGCGATTTGAGAATGGCGCCTTCTTTCTCCCACCACTTCCGGTGTCTTTCGCTCCCTCGTCGCCCCGGCTCGCTCTACTGCTGCGCCGCCTCACCGCCGGACTCGGACTGAGTCTTACCGGGGGATTTCTTCGCCTCCTCGGACGTCCGCGCTCCACTTCGCGCTCTTGGGCTGCGCTCCTCCCGTCTTCCTTCTCTGGTGCGTCTGTCGCCGTGGGCCTCCCGGGCTCCGACTCCGATCTGCAGGTAAGTAGCAGCACCTCTAGCCATGCTGTGCCGTCCTGACGAACCTCTGTAATTCACCCGCTGCTTCTCTAGCTGTCTCCTCCTAAACGATCTTTCTCTCTTCAACCCGACTGGGCTCCTTGCTTTCACCTCCTCTTCCGTTGCTTTACTCCGTCTTTTCTTGCCTTTTTAAAGCTTCCTTTTTCTTTCTCTTGCTGTCTGTCCTTTCTGCTTCTCTTCTTATATCCTTCTTCCACGTTGTTCACCGCTGCACTGAGCTCCACTTCCTTCTTCTCCCCTTTTCCCTTTCCTGTCCTAGCTCCGCCCACCTCCTCGCTCGCTTCTCCTTTAACCCATTCCTATCCCCCTTGTCGCTCGTCCCATGCCGTCTCATTAATTCATTTCACGGCATAAGATTACTTTCACTTCCTTCCCTGAGACGTTAGCGCGCTTTTCTGGCCAATTGAAAGACAGGGAAGGCATTACAACTTCCCCCTGTGACGTTCAAGCCCTATACCACCCCCCTGCAGTGAGTGGCTGGGAAGATCAGGTGTCCGCCGAATATAAAAGTCGGCCCCTCCCGCGGCTCGCCTCAGATGCCGTGTGAGTTAGATGAGGGACAGTGCTGTTTGTACCGGAGCTGCTGTAGGGAAAGAATTGGTAGTTAGTGTAGGCTTCAAGACCCCCCAAAGGTCCTTATTAGGGCCACTGATAGCTGTGTGTTGGCTGCTGTTAGCAGTGGCAATTTTTTTTTCCTCAAAATTGCCTCTGCAGAGCGTTGCACCCGGCATTAGGGACAGAAGTGCTGCATAGGCAGGGAGAGTGTTAGGAGTGAGTGTAGCCTTCAAGAACCTCAACGGTCCTTTCTAGGGCCATATTTAACCGTGTGCAGTACTGTGCTGGCTGCTGTTAGCTGTGCTGCATTTTTTTTTACTTCTCAAAATCGCCTCTGCAGAGCATTGCACCCTCCATTGATACTGCAGGGAAAGAATTGTGTAGGCAGGGCCACAACACAGTTATTATTCATTGAATATACGCAGTGCTGCCTTTTGGTGGAAAAAAACGGAAAACATTTCTATTTGTCCTGCCTCTGTCCGTCCTAAGGGCGGTGGACACGTGTCGGCTGCGTGTGCAACCTTTAAAAATCAGACGCACCCAGCTACGGTTTACTGCTGGCTTCGCCATTTGCTTTCCTTAATTGGGAAAAAAAATACCTGCTCTGCCAGAGTTAATAACTCTGCTACCCTCACGTTCTGTGACACATTAGCAGGGACACAGCACAGTTATTAAACTTCTCATGTTCATTGAATATACGCAGTGCTGCCTTTTGGTGGAAAAAAACGGAAAATATTTCTATTTGTCCTGCCTCTGTCCGTCCTAAGGGCGGTGGACAGGTGTCGGCTGCGTGTGCAACCTTTAAAAATCAGACGCACCCAGCTACGGTTTACTGCTGGCTTCGCCATTTGCTTTCCTTAATTGGGAAAAAAAATACCTGCTCTGCCAGAGTTAATAACTCTGCTACCCTCACGTTCTGTGACACATTAGCAGGGACACAGCACAGTTATTAAACTTCTCATGTTCATTGAATATACGCAGTGCTGCCTTTTGGTGCAAAAAAACGGAAAATATTTCTATTTGTCCTGCCTCTGTCCGTCCTAAGGGCGGTGGACACGTGTCGGCTGCGTGTGCAACCTTTAAAAATCAGACGCACCCAGCTACGGTTTACTGCTGGCTTCGCCATTTGCTTTCCTTAATTGGGAAAAAAATACCTGCTCTGCCAGAGTTAATAACTCTGCTACCCTCACGTTCTGTGACACATTAGCAGGGACACAGCACAGTTATTAAACTTCTCATGTTCATTGAATATACGCAGTGCTGCCTTTTGGTGCAAAAAAACGGAAAATATTTCTATTTGTCCTGCCTCTGTCCGTCCTAAGGGCGGTGGACACGTGTCGGCTGCGAGTGCAACCTTTAAAAATCAGACGCACCCAGCTACGGTTTACTGCTGGCTTCGCCATTTGCTTTCCTTAATTGGGAAAAAAAATACCTGCTCTGCCAGAGTTAATAACTCTGCTACCCTCACGTTCTGTGACACATTAGCAGGGACACAGCACAGTTATTAAACTTAGATTATTCATTCACTAGAGGCAGTGGGGCCTTTCGTTTTCAAAAAAGGGAAAAAATTATATTTGGCCTGCAGTCTTGCGCCAATTTATTAGCTGCCTGTGAAATCAAATTACTGGTAATACAGCATGCTGAGGGGTAGGGGTAGGCCTAGAGGACGTGGACGCAGCCGAGGACGCGGAGGGCCAAGTCAGGGTGTGGGCACAGGCCGAGCTCCTGATCCAGGTGTGTCGCAGCCGACTGCTGCGCGATTAGGAGAGAGGCACGTTTCTGGCGTCCCCACATTCATCGCCCAATTAATGGGTCCACGCGGGAGACGGTTATTAGAAAATGAGCAGTGTGAGCAGGTCCTGTCCTGGATGGCAGAAAGTGCTTCGAGCAACCTATCGTCAACCCGCAGTTCTGCGCCGTCCACTGCTGCAAATCCGAATCCTCTGTCTGCTGCTCCTCCTTCCTCCCAGCCTCCTCACTCCACTACAATGACACCTGCTCAGGAGCGGGAACACTCCCAGGAACTGTTCTCGGGCCCCTGCTTAGATTGGGCAGCAGCGGTTCCTCTCCTACCAGAGGAGTTTATCGTCACTGATGCCCAACCATTCGAAAGTTCCCGGGGTCCGGGGGAAGAGGCTGGGGACTTCCGCCAACTGTCTCAACAACTTTCTGTGGGTGAGGAGGACGATGACGATCAGACACAGTTGTCTTGCAGTGAGGTAGTAGTAAGGGCAGTAAGTCCGAGGGAGCAGCGCACAGAGGATTCGGAGGAAGAGCAGCAGGACGATGAGGTGACTGACCCCACCTGGTGTGCAACGCTTACTCAGGAGGACAGGTCTTCAGAGGGGGAGTCAAGGGCATCAGCAGGGCAGGTTGCAAGAGGCAGTGCGGTGGCCAGGGGTAGAGGCAGGGCCAGACCGAATAATCCACCAAGTGTTTCCCAAAGCGCCCCCTCGCGCCATGCCACCCTGCAGAGGCCGAGGTGCTCAAAGGTCTGGCAGTTTTTCACAGAGACACCTGACGACCGACGAACAGTGGTGTGCAACCTTTGTCGCGCAAAGCTCAGCCGGGGAGCCAACACCAACAGCCTCACCACCACCACCATGCGCAGACATATGATGGCCAAGCACCCCACAAGGTGGAACGAAGGCCGTTCAGCGCCTCCGGTTTGCACCCCTGCCTCTCCCCCTGTGCCCCAACCTGCCACTGAGATGCAACCCCCCTCTCAGGACACAGGCACTACCGTCTCCTGGCCTGCACCCACACCCTCACCTCCGCTGTCCTCGGCCCCATCCAGCAGTGTAGTTCAGCGCACCGTCCAGCCGTCGCTTGCGCAACTGTTGGAGCGCAAGCGCAAGTACGCTGCCGCGCACCTGCACGCTCAAACGTTAACCGTCCGCATAGCAAAATTCATCAGCCTTGAGATACTGCCGTATAGGGTTGTGGAAACGGAGTCCTTCAAAAGTATCATGGAGGCGGCGGCCCCGCGCTACTCAGTTCCCAGTCGCCACTACTTTTCCCGATGTGCCGTCCCAGCCCTGCACGACCACGTCTCCCGCGACATTGTACGCGCCCTCACCAACGCGGTTACTGCCACGGTCAACTACGGACACGTGGACAAGCACAGGCGGGCAGGGCCACTACATCTCCCTGACGGCACATTGGGTGAATTTAGTGGAGGCTGGGACAGAGTCAGAGCCCGGGACCGCTCACGTCCTACCCACCCCCAGAATTGCGGGCCCCAGCCCGGTGGTGGTATCTGCGGAGGTGTATGCTTCCTCCACTAAAGCACCCTCCTCCTCCTCCTCTGTCTCGCAATCAAGATGTGTTAGCAGCAGCATGTCGCCAGCAGTTGGTGTCGCGCGGTGTGGCAGCACAGCGGTGGGCAAGCGTCAGCAGGCCGTGCTGAAACTACTCAGCTTAGGCGATAAGAGGCACACGGCCCACGAACTTCTGCAGGGTCTGACACAGCAGACCGACCGCTGGCTTGCGCCGCTGAGCCTCCAACCGGGCATGGTCGTGTGTGACAACGGCCGTAACCTGGTGGCGGCTCTGCAGCTCGGCAGCCTCACGCACGTGCCATGCCTGGCCCACGTCTTTAATTTGGTGGTTCAGCGCTTTCTGAAAAGCTACCCACGCTTGTCAGACCTGCTCGTAAAAGGCGCGCCGGCTCTGCGCACATTTCCGCAAGTCCCACACGGACGCTGCCACCCTGCGCACCCTGCAACATCACTTTAAGCTGCCAGTGCACCGACTGCTGTGCGACGTGCCCACACGGTGGAACTCTACGCTCCACATGTTGGCCAGGCTCTATGAGCAGCGTAGAGCTATAGTCGAATACCAACTCCAACATGGGCGGCGCAGTGGGAGTCAGCCTCCTCAATTCCTTTCAGAAGAGTGGGCCTGGTTGGCAGACATCTGCCATGTCCTTGGTAATTTTGAGGAGTCTACCCAGGTGGTGAGCGGCGATGCTACAATCATTAGCGTCACCATTCCTCTGCTATGCATCTTGAGAAATTCCCTGCAAACCATACAGGCAGCTGCTTTGCGCTCGGAAACGGGGGCGGGGGAAGACAGTATGCCGCTGGATAGTCAGGGCACCCTCCTGTCTATTTCTCAGCGCGTACAGGAGGAGCATGAGGAGGATGAGGAGGAGGGGGAAGAGACAGCTTGGCCCGCTGCTGACGGTACACCGGCTGATTGCCTGTCATCCTTTCAGCGTGTATGGCCTGAGGAGGAGGAGGAGGAGGATCCTGAAAGTGATCTTCCTAGTGAAGACAGCCATGTGTTGCGTACAGGTACCCTGGCACACATGGCTGACTTCATGTTAGGATGCCTTTCTCGTGACCCTCGCGTTGCACGCATTCTGGCCACGACGGATTACTGGGTGTACACACTGCTCGATCCACGGTATAAGGAGAACCTGCCCACTCTGATTCCCGAAGAGGAAAGGGGTTCGAGAGTGTTGCTATACCACAGGACCCTTGCGGACAAGCTGATGGTAAAATTCCCAGCCGACAGCGCTAGTGGCAGAAGGCGCAGTACCGAGGGCAAGGTAGCAGGGGATGTGCGTAGATCGAGCAGCATGTACATCCCAGGCAGTGCAACAGTCTTTAAGGGCCTGGACAGCTTTATGGCTCCCCACCAAGACTGTGTCACCGCTCCCCAGTCAAGGCTGAGTCGGCGGGAGCACTGTAAAAGGATGGTGAGGGAGTACGTAGCGGATCGCACGACCGTCCTCCGTGACGCCTCTGCCACCTACAACTACTGGGTGTCGAGGCTGGACACGTGGCCTGAACTAGCGCTGTATGCCCTGGAGGTGCTTGCTTGTCCTGCGGCTAGCGTCTTGTCGGAGAGGGTGTTTAGTGCGGCAGGGGGAATCATCACAGATAAGCGTACCCGCCTGTCAACCGACAGTGCCGACAGGCTAACACTCATCAAGATGAACAAAGGCTGGATTTCCCCAGACTTCTCTTCTCCACCAGCGGACAGCAGCGATACGTAAGCAATACGTAGGCTGCACCCGCGGATGGAAGCTACGTTCTCTCTCACCATCCAAAACGGGGACATTTCTGCTTCATCAATCTGTGTCTAATATTCCTCCTCCTCCTCCTGCTCCTCCTCCTGAAACCTCACGTAATCACGCTGAACGGGCAATTTTTCTTAGGGCCACAAGGCTCACTCAAATAATTTTTCTGAACAATTTTTATAAGTTTCAATGCGCTTAAAAGCATTGGAACTTTAACTTGAACCAATTTTTCGTTACACTGGGCTGCCTCCAGGCCTAGTTACCACTTAAGCCACAATAACCAAAGCGATTAATGGGTTTCACCTGCCCTCTTGGCTGGCCATGGCCAATTTTTCTGATGTACATTAGTACTGTTGATACAGCAATTTTTGTGGGCCCTCGCCTACAGTGTAATCAAATTAATTTTTAGCCCACCTGCATTAAGCGCGACATTACTACCTTAGCTGTGTTGGGCAATGCAATGGGATATTTCTATGTACCGCCGGTGGCTTCCTGGCACCCACCCATGCTGTGGGTCCACAGGGAATTATAAATGCATCTGTTCCACTTATAAAGAAACCCAGTCTGACTGGGGCATGCAGTGTGGGCCGAAACCCACCTGCATTAACCCTTTCCAGTCCACTGTCTGACCTGTGAAGACATTAGGGTTTAAGGCTGTACAGCTCCGTTGTTGGTAGACGTCCGTCGGGGTTCTCTTACTGTATATTGCCAGCCTCTCTGCTGTCGGAGCCTATCCTACGTGTCAGCTCATGCAGTACTGGCTTTAGCCAGCATATAGCGCCGTTGTATAACAGCAGAAAAAGAGTAAGCCCCCTAGGAAAACCATATACAAATTGGATTGGAAAGGGTTAAGCACAACATTACTACCTCAGCTGTGTTGGGCAATGCAATGGGATATTTCTGTGTACCGCCGGTGGCTTCCTGGCACCCACCCATGCTGTAGGTGCACACGGAGTTTTTACTACATCTGTACACTTATAAAGAACCCCAGTCAGACTGGGGCATGCAGTGTGGGCCGAAGCCCACCTGCATTAAGCACGACATTACTACCTCAGCTGTGTTGGGCAATGCAATGGGATATTTCTGTGTACCGCCGGTGGGTTCCAGGGAGCCACCCATGCTGTAGGTGCACACGGAGTTTTTACTACATCTGTACACTTGAAAAGAACCCCAGTCAGACTGGGGCATGCAGTGTGGGCCGAAGCCCACCTGCATTAAGCACGACATTACTACCTCAGCTGTGTTGGGCAATGCAATGGGATATTTCTGTGTACCGCCGGTGGGTTCCAGGGAGCCACCCATGCTGTGGCTCGACAGGGACTTCACAATAGGGAGTTGTACCTGCCTGTGTCTATGAATTAAAAAGCCCGGTCTGACTGGGGCATGCAGACACCTTGACAGAATGAATAGTGTGTGGCACATAGGTTCCCCATTGCTATGCCCACGTGTGCAGCTCCTGATGGCGGTGGCACAGGATTCTATTTCTCATTGCTTCTGTACAGCATTGTGGGCTATCGCTCCGCCACTTTTAAAGAGGGTCGCTGCCTAGCCGTGCCAACCTCTGCAGTGTGTGCCTGCGGTCCCTCGTCATGGCAGACGCACTTCTAAATAGACATGAGCGTGGTGTGGCATGAGGGCAGCTGAAGGCTGCCCAGGGACACTTTGGTGTGCGCTGTGGGGGGGCGGTTGGGCAGCATGTAACCCAGGAGAAGTGTCAGTGGAGTGTCATGCAGGCAGTGATTGTGCTTTGTTGGAGGTAGTGTGGTGCTTAGCAAAGGTATGGCATGCTAATGAGGGCTTTTCAGAAGTAAAAGTTGTTGGGAGGGGGGGGGCCCACTCTTGCCGGTATTGTGGCTTAATAGTGGGACCTGTGAATTTGAGATGCAGCCCAACATGTAGCCCCTCGCCTGCCCTATCCGTTGCTGTGTCGTTCCCATCACTTTCTTGAATTGCCCAGATTTTCACACATGAAAACCTTAGCGAGCATCGGCGAAATACAAAAATGCTCTGGTCGCCCATTGACTTCAATGGGGTTCGTTGTTCGAAACGAACCCTCGAACATCGCGGGAAGTTCGTTCCGAATAACGAACACCCGAACATTTTGGTGTTCGCTCATCTCTAGTGATGATGCATGATCATTAGAGATGAGCGAGCACCAAAATGCTTGGGTGCTCGTTACTCGAGACGAACTTTTCGTGATGCTCGAGGGTTCGTTTCGAGTAACGAACTCCATTGAAGTCAATGGGCGACTCGAGCATTTTTGTATATCGCCGATACTCGCTAATGTTTCCATTTGTGAAAATCGGGGCAATTCAAGAAAAAGATGGGAACGACACAGCAACGGATAGGGCAGGCGAGGGGCTACATGATGGGCTGCATCTCAAGTTCCCAGGTCTCACTATTAAGCCACAATAGCGGCAAGAGTGGGCCCCCCCCCTCCCAACAATTTTTACTTCTGAAAAGCCCTCATTAGCAATGCATACCTTAGCTAAGCACCACACTACCTCCAACAAAGCACAATAACTGCCTGCATGACACTCCGCTGCCACTTCTCCTGGGTTACATGCTGCCCAACCCCCCCCCCCCCACGACCCAGTGTCCACAGCGCACACCAAACTGTCCCTGCCCAGCCTTCAGCTGCCCTCATGCCACGCCACCCTCATGTCTATTTATAACTGCGTCTGCCAGAGGAAAAGCAGGCACACACTGCAGAGGGTTGGCACGGCTAGGCAGCGACCCTCTTTAAAAGGGGCGGGGCGATAGTCCACAATGCTGTACAGAAGCAATGAGAAATCCAATCCTGTGCCACCTCCATCTGGAGCTGCACACGTGGGCATAGCAATGGGGAACCTATGTGCCACACACTATTCATTCTGTCAAGGTGTCTGCATGCCCCAGTCAGACCGCGGTTTTTTATAAATAGTCACAGCCAGGTACAACTCCGCAATGGGAATTCCGTGTGGACCGACAGCATGGATGGGTGCCAGGAACCCACCGGCGGTACATAAATATATCCCATTGCATTGCCCATCACAGCTGAGGTAATGTCGTGCTTAATGCAGGTAGGCTTCGGCCCACAGTGCATGCCCCAGTCAGACTGGGGTTCTTTAGAAGTGGACACATGCAGTTACAACTCCCTGTGGACCCACGGCATGAGTGGCTCCCTGGAACCCACCGGCGGTACATAAATATATCCCATTGCAGTGCCCAACACAGCTGATGTAACGTCAGCTGTAATGCAGGTGGGCTAAAAATTCATTTGATTACACTGTAGACGAGGGCCCCCAAAAATTGGTGTACCAACAGTACTAATGTACCTGAGAAAAATTGCCCATGCCCAACCAAGAGGGCAGGTGAAATCTATTATTCGCTTTGGTTAATGTGGCTTAATTGGTAACTAGGCCTGGAGGCAGCCCAGTTAAAATAAAAATTGGTTGAGGTGAAAGTTTCAACGCTTTAAAGAGCATTGAAACATATAAAAATTGTTTACAAAAATTATATGACTGAGCCTTGTGGGCCTAAGAAAAATTGCCCGTTCGGGGTGATTATGTGAGGTTTCAGGAGGAGGAGCAGGAGGAGGAGGATGAATATTATACACAGATTGATGAAGCAAAAAGGTCCCCGTTTTTGATGGGGATAGAGAACGATGCTTCCATCCGCGGGTGCAGCCTACGTATTGCTTAGGTATCGCTGCTGTCCGCTGGTGGAGAAGAGAAGTCTGGGGAAATCCAGGCTTTGTTCATCTTGATGAGTGTAAGCCTGTCGGCACTGTCGGTTGACAGGCGGGTACGCTTATCTGTGATGATTCCCCCAGCCGCACTAAACACCCTCTCTGACAAGACGCTAGCCGCAGGACAAGCAAGCACCTCCAGGGCATACAGCGCGAGTTCAGGCCACGTGTCCAGCTTCGACACCCAGTAGTTGTAGGGGGCAGAGGCGTCACGGAGGACGGTCATGCGATCGGCTACGTACTCCCTCACCATCCTTTTACAGTGCTCCCGCCGACTCAGCCTTGACTGGGGAGCGGTGACACAGTCTTGCTGGGGAGCCATAAAGCTGTCAAAGGCCTTAGAGAGTGTTCCCCTGCCTGTGCTGTACATGCTGCCTGATCTCCGCGCCTCCCCTGCTACCTGGCCCTCGGAGCTGCGCCTTCGGCCACTAGCGCTGTCGGATGGGAATTTTACCATCAGTTTGTCCACCAGGGTCCTGTGGTATAGCATCACTCTCGAACCCCTTTCCCCTTCGGGTATGAGAGTGGAAAGGTTCTCCTTATACCGTGGGTCAAGCAGTGTGTACACCAGTAATCCGTAGTGGCCAGAATGCGTGTAATGCGAGGGTCACGAGAAAGGCATCCTAACATGAAGTCAGCCATGTGTGCCAGGGTACCTGTACGCAACACATGGCTGTCCTCACTAGGAAGATCACTTTCAGGATCCACCTCCTCCTCCTCCTCCTCCTCAGGCCATACACGCTGAAAGGATGACAGGCAAGCAGCATGTGTACCCTCAGCAGTGGGCCAAGCTGTCTCTTCCCCCTCCTCCTCATCCTCCTCATGCTCCTCCTCCTCCTCACCGCGCTGAGATATAGACAGGAGGGTGCTCTGACTATCCAGCGACATACTGTCTTCCCCCGGCTCTGTTACCGAGCGCAAAGCGTCTGCCTTTATGCTTTGCAGGGAACTTCTCAAGAGGCATAGCAGAGGAATGGTGACGCTAATGATTGCAGCATCGCCGCTCACCACCTGGGTAGACTCCTCAAACTTTCCAAGGACCTGGCAGATGTCTGCCAACCATGCCCACTCTTCTGAAAAGAATTGAGGAGGCTGACTCCCACTGCGCCGCCCATGTTGGAGTTGGTATTCCACTATAGCTCTACGCTGCTCATAGAGCCTGGCCAACATGTGGAGCGTAGAGTTCCACCGTGTGGGCATGTCGCACAGCAGTCGGTGCACTGGCAGATTAAACCGATGTTGCAGGGTGCGCAGGGTGGCAGCGTCCGTGTGGGACTTGCGGCAATGTGCGCAGAGCTGGCGCACCTTTCCGAGCAGGTCTGTCAAGCATGGGTAGCTTTTCAGAAAGCGCTGAACCACCAAATTAAAGACGTGGGCCAGGCATGGCACGTGCGTGAGGCTGCCGAGCTGCAGAGCTGCCACCAGGTTACGGCCGTTGTCAGCGGTCGGTCTGCTCTGTCAGACCCTGCAGCAGTTCGTAGGCCGTGTGCCTCTTATCTCCTAAGCTGAGTAGTTTCAGCACGGC
The DNA here is from genome assembly GCF_035609145.1 of Eleutherodactylus coqui. Lineage (NCBI taxonomy): Eukaryota > Metazoa > Chordata > Amphibia > Anura > Eleutherodactylidae > Eleutherodactylus > Eleutherodactylus coqui. The sequence goes on along the minus strand of NC_089847.1, from coordinate 37,617,194 downwards.
CTGCTGACGCTTGGCCACCACTGTGCTGCCACGCCGCGCGACACCGACTGCCGGCGACGTGCTGCTGCTGACACATCTTGATTGTGAGACAGAGGTTGCGTTGGAGGAGGAGGAGGGTGGTTTAGTGGAGGAAGCATACACCGCCGAACATACCAGCACCGAGCTGGGTCCCGCAATTCTGGGGGTGGGTAGGACGTGAGCGGTCCCGGGCTCTGACTCTGTCCCAGCCTCCACTAAATTCACCCAATGTGCCGTCAGGGAGATATAGTGGCCCTGCCCGCCTGTGCTTGTCCACGTGTCCGTTGTTAAGTGGACCTTGGCAGTAACCGCGTTGGTGAGGGCGCGTACAATGTTGCGGGAGACGTGGTCGTGCAGGGCTGGGACAGCACATCGGGAAAAGTAGTGGCGACTGGGAACTGAGTAGCGCGGGGCCGCCGCCGCCATCATATTTTTGAAAGACTGCGTTTCCACAGCCCTATACGGCAGCATCTCCAGGCTGATAAATTTGGCAATCTGCACGTTTAACGCTTGAGCGTGCGGGTGCGTGGCGGCGTACTTGCGCTTACGCTCAAACAATTGCGCTAGACGGCTGGACGGTGCGCTGACAGACATTGGTGGATGGGGCAGAGGACAGCGGAGGTGAGGGTGTGGGTGCAGGCCAGGAGACGGTAGTGCCTGTGTCCTCAGAGGGGGGTTGGATCTCAGTGGCAGGTTGGGGCACAGGGGGAGAGGCAGCGGTGCAAACCGGAGGTGGTGAACGGCCTTCGTCCCACCTTGTGGGGTGCTTGGCCATCATATGTCTGCGCATGCTAGTGGTGGTGAGGCTGGTGGTGGTGGCTCCCCGGCTGATCTTGGCGCGACAAAGGTTGCACACCACTGTTCGTCGGTCGTCTGCACTCTCAGTGAAAAACTGTCAGACCTTTGAGCACCTCGGCCTCTGCAGGGTGGCATGGCGCGAGGGGGCACTTTGGGAAACAGTTGGTGGATTATTCGGTCTGGCCCTGCCTCTACCCCTGGACACCGCACTGCCTCTTGCAACCTGCCCTGCTGCTGCCCTTGCCTCCCCCTCTGAAGACCTGTCCTCAGTAGGCGTAGCAAACCAGGTGGGGTCAGTCACCTCATTGTCCTGCTGCTCTTCCTCCGAATCCTCTGTGCGCTCCTCCCTCGGACTTACTGCCCTTACTACTACCTCACTGCAAGACAACTGTGTCTCATCGTCATCGTCCTCCTCACCCACTGAAAGGTCTTGAGACAGTTGCCGGAAGTCCCCAGCCTCATCCCCCGGACCCCGGGAACTTTCCAATGGTTGGGCATCAGTCACGATAAACTCCTCTGGTGGGAGAGGAACCACTGCTGCCCAATCTGAGCAGGGGCCCGAGAACAGTTCCTGGGAGTCTGCCCGCTCCTCAGAATGTGTCATTGTAATGGAGTGAGGAGGCTGGGAGGAAGGAGGAGCAGCAGCCAGAGGATTCTGAGTTGCAGCAGTGGACGGCGCAGAACTGTGGGTGGACGATAGATTGCTGGATGCACTTTCTGCCATCCATGGCAGGACCTGCTCACACTGCTCATTTTCTAATAAAGGTCTACCGCGTGGACCCATTAATTGTGCGATGAATGTGGGGACGCCAGAAACGTGCCTCTCTCCTAATCCCGCAGCAGTCGGCTGCGATACACCTGGATTAGGAGCTCGGCCTGTGCCCACACCCTAACTTGGGCCTCCGCGTCCTCGGCCGCGTCCACGTCCTCTAGGCCTACCCCTACCCCTCAGCATGCTGTATTACCAGTAGTGCAGAAACAGAACGCTGTAATTAAATGTGCCGCTTATTGGCCTGTGTTTGGAGGCTGACTTCGCTTACGGAACGCCAGGAAATAATTTTGCGCAAGCCTGCTGTAACACTTAGCTGGCTACGTATGAATTTGGAGGACTACTACACCCAGCACAGACCCAGAACACTGAGGACAGTCACAGGCAGCCCAAATAGATTTTTTCCCCAAATGTTTTTGCAAAGGCCCACTGCCTATATTCAATCAATATATCTCTTCTCTCTCTGCGTCACCACTTCTGGCCCTGGAGTATGTCAAAGAACTGCAGAGTGTTGCACTGGGGACTGCAATGCAGCGGTGATTTAACAGCCCAAACAGAGCCAGGAAATAATTTTGCGTAAGCCTGCTGTAACACTTAGCTGGCTGTGTATGAATTTGGAGGACTACTACACCCAGCACAGACCCAGAACACTGAGGACAGTCACAGGCAGCCCAAATAGATTTTTTTCCCCAAATGTTTTTGCAAAGACCCACTGCCTATATTCAATCAATATGTCTTCTGTCCCTGCCTCACAATATATGTGTTCTGTCCCTGCCTCACCACTACTGGCCCTGCACTATATCTAATTACTGCAGGGCGCAATGCTCTGCATGGCCGATATACCAAAAAAAAAAAAAAGTGCAACACTGCAAAAAGCAGCCTCCACACTACTGCACACGGTTAGATGTGGCCCTAAGAAGGACCGTTGGGGTTCTTGAAGCCTAAAATACTCCTAACACTCTCCCTATAGCAGCTCCACCAAGACAGCACTTTCCCTCCTCTATGTCAGAACGCATCTGTGGCGAGCCGCGGGAGGGGCCGATTTTTATACTCGGGTGACACCTGATCTCGCCAGCCACTCACTGCAGGGGGGTGGTATAGGGCTTGAACGTCGCAGGGGGAAGTTGTAATGCCTTCCCTATCTTTCTATTGGCCAGAAAAGCGCGCTAACGTCTCAGAGATGAAAGTGAAAGTAACCCGAACATCGCGTGGTACTCGTCACGAGTAACGAGCATCTCGAACACGCTAATACTCGAACGAGTATCAAGCTCGGACGAATACGTTCGCTCATCTCTAATGATCATCAGTGACACCCTTGTAGGTCTTCGACTATTGAGCTCTAGTCGACAAAAGCCATATGGTCACTGTGGAAATTTGTCTAACTTCCCCACTGTTGTACTGTTGGGTCATTGCTCAAATGCCAAACTGTGCTACTGTTTCAGAAATACTGTGGTCAAAGTCACTCGTTTACCCCTGACTGCCAAATGTTGCCTTCTGCTGCACATAGGAGATGTCAGCACAATCTGAGAGCAAATTGGGATGTGACCATCATGTGATTCGCGTGTTACTGATCACAAGATGTCATTCCTAATGCAGTGATCATTCAGTATTTATGTATGTATGCAACACTGAAAGCAAATTATGATTTGAAATTGGATGCAAACTATTACTATAGGTGTTTTAACTTTTGTTGGTTACTTTCAAACCCACTGATTCTATATAACCAGTGTTGGAACAAACTGCATTACAACACCCGCTAGGGCAGGATTTGGACAGTTTTGCTCTTCAAGACAGAGCACTTTACTATCATAGTGGCAGGAAAAAGACAATTAATCAAAGTAGACAAACAGACAATTATAACCCTTAGATATGTAGGTCTGTCCTACAGAGAAATTGCCAAGAAAGCCAAGGTGGCAGTCAGTGTGTGGTGCATCGGAGGTTAATACAACAGGCTAGCAGGGATCTGTAGTTCTTATGTCATGTAAAGGGTGGTTTCACTAACCTGAGGGTCCCGGGCTCCACACCATACCCTTTTGTCAAGGAGCTGCTTCAGTTATACAGAGTGCAAGATGGACTTCTCATGGAACAACTTTAAACTTTACTGTAATTGGTTATGCACATTCCAGGTTAAAACAGTCAATCATAGCAGCCAATCATAGCATAACGGGAGGTATTACAAAACAGCAGTAGATGAATGATCATTTGGTTATTGTGACTTTAAAGGTGGCTTCTTTAGCAGAGTTACTGATTCAATTCTCAATTGACTCAATGGACTCAATTTGGAGTATGCATTTTTCCCATATATTTAAGTTATAGCATTTGGTTTTAAGTGATTTTAACCCCCCGTTTTTCCTCTATATGTTTTTAGACTTTTTGTGTTATTGTTGCACACTAGTGATGAGCGAGCATACTCGCTAAGGGCAATTGCTCTTCCAAAGGGAGGGTCCATCCTTCACCCAATCTGAGACTCTGATCGCATTTGGAGCGCATTACAGTGTTCATTCTGTTATTTTTTCTCACATACGTACATCAGTAATAGATGACATATACATTATTTGCTTGAATTTGTTGTTGAATTGCATATTTGGTTATGATGTTGTGTTTGCCTATTATGTGCAATATTTGTTAATTCAAGATGGGCAACATCATCTCATTTAACTATTGATTAAACGACAATGAACTTTTGTTATATATGGTTACTTAATAAAATTTTGAATGCACAAGATTCTTTGCAACCAGATGTGTTCTTCATGCCCCCGGGGGTCACGGCCGTGGCTCCATTGAAAACAAGCATGCAGCTGCATACACGCGTGTTTTTACTCGTACATAGGTGCGCACCTATGTACGCGCGAAAACACGCTTGTGTGACCCCACCCTTAGGCATGCAAAAACCCTACATAAGGGCCAAAATTTGCAGGGAATAAGGGCTCCTTTATGCAGGCGTATTTTTCGTCAGTATTTTGTGAGCCAAGGCCAGGAATGGCTCCAAAATACAGAAGAAATGCAAATATTGCCATTACATGTTTTCTCTGTACGTTCCACTTCTGGTTCTGGCTCACAAAATACTGATGAAAAATACGCCCGTGTAAAGGAGCCCTAGAGTTGATGAAGACTGACAATTTCAACCAAAATGATCTACTGTTGGGTGAAATTCAACAATGTACGATTGTTTGAACAAGTGATGACAGACTGTCATCGTCTAGAAAGAAGTTGGCGATGTCTGAAATTTAAATTTTTTTTTTAGCTTCAGCAGGGCCAAGCAAAACTTACTGTATATACTCTTGATGACCTTAAATGTTCTATTTCACTATGTTCAATGAGGAATTGTATATCCATTTACATATTAATTATGACTAATAAGAATGTATTTGTCCTGTCAACAATAACTAATTGAAGAGAAAACTGCTGCCAGACATATTTGGCAACAGAGGAACAAAGGGATTAGTCATTGAAATTCAACGTGCCTGATGATTCTTTTTTCTGATATTATTTAAGGCCAATTTACATGCAACCATTATCGCTTAAAATTTGCTCAAAAGCCGTTGTTTGAGCGATAATCGTTGTGTGTAAATACTCCCATCTTTCACTCTTCAGCTGAACAATGATTGTTAGGTGAGCATAAAATCCATAGTTCAGCCGGAGAGAAGATAACACAGACCGCATGCTGTGTTTGCTGTACATGGTGCTTTATTCTCCACAGGAGCGCTGATTACATTGCATTCAGCTTGCAGCCCTGCAGCAGAACAAAAGAGCTGAATGCAGAGAACAGACCACCTGCTATTCTATGCATACAGGTCCTGGAGGCTCATTTACATGCAAATGAAGGTGATATGCTGCTAATAGACATTAGTGTCCATTAGCGGTTTATGCAAAACAATCGCTCAAAACCTATCTTTCGAACGATTATCTTTGCGTGTAAATGGGCCTTTATTAGGGGAAATTCAGGAGGCCATTATAAACGTACAATGATCAGTGGGTTCAGCCTCCTTTTACTAATATGTGTGGGGGCCTTTACAAGCATAAAAATTAACTGTTGACAAAAAAGTGTAAGGCTGCTTTCACACCTGCGTTATGGTCAGTTCAGGGTTTCTGTCTTTCTGCTCTCTTTTTGGAGGAGAGAAATTGAAATAAAATTTTAAAAAAATACCAGTTTTTTTATTTCAATGGGGTTTAAAAATGATGGAAATCAATACTTGATTGTCTATACTAAAGTTGTGGGCAATACACTTTGTATTGTACACCCTATGCACTGGGTACATTTTGCAATATGTAATTTACATGTTCTCTTACTTTATGTTAAAAAATCCAACAAAACACTTGCTGTTAAAAAAGATTGAAAGACAATGGAAAGGCTTCAGTTCGCTTCCATTCCGTTAGATTACCGTTTTTTTGGATGGTAAAATAGCACAGTCTGCAGCATTATTTTTCTATCCAGAAAAACAAAAACCTGACGAAACGGCAGCGAACCGTTTTTTCCTGGAATTGACTTTCTTCTAATGAAGGAACTACATTGGTGTGAAAACCTGTTATGGGTGATTGTCGCATAAGAACTTGGAGAAACTTTACAAAGAATAGTAGTTCCAGTACATTGTCAACAATACCACAGTTTGTCCCATTATATTGTATTATATGTGCTTCATGAGGACCCCAAGGTTTATCAAATTGGAGTTTCTTATTAAATTTTGTCTTTTTTAAAAAAAAATATGATAGAATGAACTGAGTATGAATTTTGAACGGTAAAGTCTAGAGTGCATTATTTACTAATCAGTGTACCTATTTTCTACAATTCCTTTAAAAAAAGGATATATTTAACATTACTTTGCAATGTATATGTAGAACAGTTAATTCATTTTGCAGATTAGGATTGACGTTTTAATACATTTAATACCTGAATAAATTTAAGGGATTCAGTTATATTTACTAACTGCATAAAAATGTGTGAGGTTCCTGACACCCTGCACCCTTTTTTTTTTTTTATCTGTCCTATGTGTATTAGTTGGCGTATATAGCTTAGATTCTAATTTCCTGGAATGTATTTGAAGCTAAGGCCCTAAAGGCCCATTTACACGCAAGGATTATCACTCAAAATTTGTTCAAACAGCCAAAAAGGAGCGATAATCATTACATGTAAATGAGGACATCGTGCACTTTTCGTTTGAACAATGATTTTAAGGTGAACTTCATCTATCGTTCAGCTACTGAGAGGTAAAGCAAACCCATTTGTATCTCAGTAAACCCCACAATGTTATGTGCATGGGAGTCGGCAGATAACAATGTAATCTGCTGGCAGCCACAAGGAGAACAATGCTGCTGTTTACACAGTTGGACGTGTGATTAATCACATGCTGGGCTCTGTAAGCAGCTCCTGGATGCCCTTTTACATGCAAATGAAAATAATAAAGTGTTAATGGCCATTAATGACCATTAACACTTTATGCAAATAGATCTTTCAATCTTTCAGTTGTTTAAAAGATTATCTCTGCACGTAAATGGGCCTTAAGAGAAGTGAGTCTAATTCAGGGTAAGACACATTTTAAGGAAGATCACTTGGATGTGGCAGATCTTTTTATTAAAAAATGTGTTAAGACCCTTGCACTTTTATGCAGTTACATAGAATCATAGAATGGTAGAGTTGGAAAGGACCATCTGGTCCAACTCCCCGCTCAGTGCAGGAGTCACTAAATCATCCCAGACAGATATTTGTCCAGCCTTTGTTTGAACACTTCAATTGAAGGAGAGAGAACTCACCACCTCCTGTGGTAATCTGTTCCACTCATTGATCACCCTCAATGTCAGAAAGTTTGTTTCTAATATCTAATTTGTGTCTCCTCTCTTTCAGTTTTATCCCATTGCTTCTAGTTTTTCCTTGTGCAAATGAGAATAGGGCTGATCCCTCTGCACTGTGATGGCCCTTCAGATATTTGTAGACTGCTATTAAGTCTCCTCTCAGCCTTATTTTTTGCAAGCTAAACATTCCCAGATCCTTTAACCGTTCCTCATAGGACATGCTTTGCAGACCGCTCACCATCTTGGTAACTCTTCTCTGAACTTGCTCCAGTTTATCTATGTCTTTTTTAAAGTGGGGTACCTAGAACTGGACACAGTATTCCAGATTAGGTCTGACTAAGGAGGAGTAGAGGCGGATAATTACCTAACGTGATCTAGACACTGTGCTTCTCTTAATACATCCCAGAATTGTGTTTGCCTTTTGGGCTGCTGCATCACATCGTTGATTCATGTTCAGTCTATGATAAATTAGTATAGCCAGTTCTTTTTCACATGTGGTGCTACTTAGCCCAATTCCTCCCATTCTGTATGTGCTTTTTTAATTTTTCTTGCCCAGATGTAGGACTTTGCATTTCTCCTTGTTAAATACCATTCTGTTAGTCGTGGCCCACTGTTCAAGCTTTTCTAAATCTTTTTGAATACTCTTCCTCTCTTCCCTAGTGTTAGCTATCCCTCCTAGCTTTGTGTCATCGGCAAATTTGATCAGTTTCCCATCAATTCCCTCCTCCAGATCATTTATAAAAATGTTGAACAACACTGGGCCTAGGACACAGTCTTGTGGTACCCCACTTGATACATTCTTCCACTTGGATGTGCAGCCATTTGTGACCATTCTTTGGGTGCGATCACTCAGCCAGTTTTGAATCCACCTAACAGTTGACTTGTCAATCCCATATTTGGTCATTTTTTCAATAAGTATGGTATGAGATACTTTGTCAAATGCTTTACTAAAGTCAAGATATACTATATCCACTGCATTTCCCTGATCAACCCAGTCAGTGATTCTGTCATAGAAGGAAATTAGATTCATCTGGCATGACTTGTTTGTTACAAACCCATGCTGGCTATGGTTAATTACTCCCTTTTTATCCAAGTATTTTCATACATGCTGTTTAATAATTTGTTCAAACATATTTCCCGGTATAGAAGTCAGGCTCACAGGTCTGTAGTTTCCTGGATCCACCTTCTTCCCTTTTTTTAAAAATAGGGACAACGTTTGCCCTTTTCCAATCTTCTGGGACTTCTCCTGTTCCCCAGGAATTTTCAAAGATTATGGCGAGTGGTTAAGCAATTACCTTCGCTGCTTCCTTTAGTATCCTAGGATGTCATTCATCTGGACCTTGAGACTTGAATTCATTTAAGTTAGCTATGTGTTCCTGCACCATCTCTCTGCTTATTGATAGCCAGCATTTTTTATTCCCCTAATCGCAAAGGGAAGATCAGTTGATGTTCCATCTACTTTTGGTGAGAAAACAGATACAAAATAGGAATTTAAAAATTCGGCCTTCTCAACATCATTCTTAACCAATTCACCATTTTTTTTTTTAACAAATAGTTTTTATTGGGTTATTACATAGGTAAACAGTACATGAGAATACATGTGCACGATGTGTAACATATTGTATATTCGTGAGGAAAATAGCAAGGTACACATGCTTTGTCCAACAATTAAAACTTTTGTCCATGTGAATTGGACTGTTACCCACAGTTTTTTATTTATAGTCCGATGCGTGGGTTAAGAATTAAAGTTTAAAGATAATTAGCAGAAAGATGAAACTAAGGAATAGAGATGAGCGAGCACGAAAATGCTCGGGTGCTCGTTATTCGGGACGAACGTTTCGCGATGCTCGAGGGTTCGTTTCGAGTAACGAACCCCATTGAAGTCAATGGGCGACCCGAGCATTTTTGTATTTCGCCGATGCTCGCTAAGGTTTCCTTGTGTGAAAATCTGGGCAATTCAAGAAAGTGATGGGAACGACACAGCAACGGATAGGGCAGGCGAGGGGCTACATCTTGGGCTGCATCTCAAGTTCACAGGTCCCACTATTAAGCCACAATACCGGCAAGAGTGGGCTCCCCCCCTCCTAACAACTTTTACTTCTGAAAAGCCCTCATTAGCAATGCACACCTTAGCTAAGCACCACACTACCTCCAACAAAGCACAATCACTGCCTGCATGACACTCCGCTGCCACTTCTCCTGGGTAACATGCTGCCCAACCCCCCCCCCCCCGCACGACCCAGTGTCCACAGCGCACACCAAACTGTCCCTGCCCAGCCTTCAGCTGCCCTCATGCCACACCACCCTCATGTCTATGTATAAGTGCGTCTGCCACAGGAAAAGCAGGCACACACTGCAGAGGGTTGGCATGGCTAGGCAGCGACCCCCCCATAAAAGGGGCGGGCTGATAGTCCACAATGCTGTACAGAAGCAATGAGAAATCCAATCCTGTGCCACCTCCATCTGGAGCTGCACACGTGGGCATAGCAATGGGGAACCTATGTGCCACACACTATTCATTCTGTCAAGGTGTCTGCACGCCCCAGTCAGACCGCGGTTTTTTATAAATAGTCACAGGCAGGTACAACTCCGCAATAGGAATTCCGTGTGCACCCACAGCATGGGTGGGTGCCAGGAAGCCACCGGCGGTACATAGAAATATCCCATTGCATTGGCCAACACAGCTGAGGTAGTAATGTCGTGCTTAATGCAGGTGGGCTTCGGCCCACACTGCATGCCCCAGTCTGACTGGGGTTCTTTTCAAGTGTACAGATGTAGTAAAAACTCCGTGTGCACCTACAGCATGGGTGGGTGCCAGGAAGCCACCGGCGGTACATAGAAATATCCCATTGCATTGCTCAATACAGCTGAGGTAGTAATGTCGTGCTTAATGCAGGTGGGCTAAAAATTTATTTGATTACACTGTAGGCGAGGGCCCACAAAAATTGCTGTATCAACAGTACTAATGTACCTGAAAAAAATTGGCCATGGCCAACCAAGAGGGCAGGTGAAACCCATTAATCACTTTGATTAATGTGGCTTAAGTGGTAACTAGGCCTGGAGGCAGCCCAGTTTAACGAAAAATTGGTTCAAGTTAAAGTTCCAACGCTTTTCAGAGCATTGAAACATCTAAAAATTGTTTAGAAAAATTATGAGTGAGCCTTGTGGCCCTAAGAAAAATTGCCCGTTCAGCGTGATTACGTGAGGTTTCAGGAGGAGGAGCAGGAGGAGGAGGAGGAATATTAGACACAGATTGATGAAGCAGAAATGTCCCCGTTTTGGATGATGAGAGAGAACGTAGCTTCCATCCGCGGGTGCAGCCTACGTATTGCTTACGTATCGCTGCTGTCCGCTGGTGGAGAAGAGAAGTCTGGGGAAATCCAGGCTTTGTTCATCTTGATGAGTGTTAGCCTCTCGGCACTGTCGGTTGACAGGCGGGTACGCTTATCTGTGATGATTCCCCCAGCCGCACTAAACACCCTCTCCGACAAGACGCTAGCCGCAGGACAAGCAAGCACCTCCAGGGCATACAGCGCTAGTTCAGGCCACGTGTCCAGCTTCGACACCCAGTAGTTGTAGGGGGCAGAGGCGTCACCGAGGATGGTCGTGCGATCGGCTACGTACTCCCTCACCATCCTTTTACAGTGCTCCCGCCGACTCAGCCTTGACTGGGGAGCGGTGACACAGTCTTGCTGGGGAGCCATAAAGCTGGCCAGGCCCTTAAAGACTGTTGCACTGTCTGGGCTGTACATGCTGCTCGATCTACGCACCTCCCCTGCTACATGGCCCTCGGAACTGCGCCTTCTGCCACTAGCGCTGTCGGATGGGAATTTTACCATCAGCTTGTCCGCCAGGGTCCTGTGGTATAGCAACACTCTCGAACCCCTTTCCTCTTCGGGAATGAGACTGGGAAGGTTCTCCTTATAGCGTGGGTCGAGCAGTGTGTACACCCAGTAATCCGTAGTGGCCAGAATGCGTTGAATGCGAGGATCACGAGAAAGGCATCCTAACATGAAGTCAGCCATGTGTGCCAGGGTACCTGTACGCAACACATGGCTGTCCGCACTAGGAAGATCACTTTCAGGATCCTCCTCCTCCTCCTCCTCCTCCTCCTCCTCAGGCCATACACGCTGAAATGATGACAGGCAAGCAGCATGGGTACCGTCAGCAGTGGGCCAAGCTGTCTCTTCCCCCTCCTCCTCATCCTCCTCATCCTCCTCCTCCTCCTCCTGAACGCGCTGAGATATAGACAGGAGGGTGCTCTGACTATCCAGCGACATACTGTCTTCCCCCGGCTCTGTTTCCGAGCGCAAAGCAGCTGCCTGTATGGTTTGCAGGGAACTTCTCAAGATGCATAGCAGAGGAATGGTGACGCTAATGATTGCAGCATCGCCGCTCACCACCTGGGTAGACTGATCAAAGTTTCGAAGGACCTGGCAGATGTCTGCCAACCAGGCCCACTCTTCTAAAAAGAATTGAGGAGGCTGACTCCCACTGCGCCGCCCATGTTGGAGTTGGTATTCCACTATAGCTCTACGCTGCTCATAGAGCCTAGCCAACATGTGGAGCGTAGAGTTCCACCGTGTGGGCACGTCGCACAGCAGTCGGTGCACTGGCAGATTAAAGCGATGTTGCAGGGTGCGCAGGGTGGCAGCGTCCGTGTGGGACTTGCAGAAATGTGCGCAGAGCCGGCGCACCTTTACGAGCAGGTCTGACAAGCGTGGGTAGCTTTTCAGAAAGCGCTGAACCACCAAATTAAAGACGTGGGCCAGGCATGGCACGTGCGTGAGGCTGCCGAGCTGCAGAGCCGCCACCAGGTTACGGCCGTTGTCACACACGACCATGCCCGGTTGGAGGCTCAGCGGCGCAAGCCAGCGGTCGGTCTGCTCTGTCAGACCCTGCAGCAGTTCGTGGGCTGTGGGCCTCCTATCTCCTAAGCTGAGCAGTTTCAGCACGGCCTGCTGACGCTTGCCCACCGCTGTGCTGCCACGCCGCGCGACACCGACTGCTGGCGACGTCCTGCTGCTGCTGACACATCTAGATTGCGAGACAGAGGTTGAGGAGAAGGAGGAGGAGGAGGGTGCTTTAGTGGAAGAAGCATACACCGCCGCAGATACCACCACCGAGCTGGGGCCCGCAATTCTGGGGGTGGGTAGGACGTGAGCGGTCCCAGGCTCTGACTCTGTCCCAGCCTCCACTAAATTCACCCACTGTGCCGTCAGGGAGATGTAGTGGCCCTGCCCGCCTGTGCTTGTCCACGTGTCCGTAGTTAAGTGGACCTTGCCACTAACCGCATTGGTGAGGGCGCGTACAATGTTGCGGGAGACGTGGTCGTGCAGGGCTGGGACGGCACATCGGGAAAAGTAGTGGCAACTGGGAACAGAGTAGCGCGGGGCCGCCGCCGCCATCATAGCTTTGAAGGACTCCGTTTCCACAACCCTATACGGCAGCATCTCAAGGCTGATAAATTTGGCTATGTGGACGGTTAACGATTGAGCGTGCGGGTGCGTGGTGGCGTACTTGCGCTTGCGCTCCAACACTTGCGCTAGCGACGGCTGGACGGTGCGGTGCGAGACATTGGTGGATGGGGCCGAGGACAGCGGAGGTGAGGCTGTGGGTGCAGGCCATGAGACGGTTGTGCCTGTGTCCTGAGAGGGAGGTGGGATCTCAGTGGCAGGTTGGGGCACAGGGGGAGAGGCAGCGGTGCAAACCAGAGGCGGTGAACGGCCTTCGTCCCACCTTGTGGGGTGCTTGGCCATCATATGTCTGCGCATGCTGGTGGTGGTGAGGCTGTTGGTGGTGGCTCCCCGGCTGATCTTGGCGCGACAAAGGTTGCACACCACTGTTCGTCGGTCGTCAGGCGTCTCTGTGAAAAACTGCCAGACCTTAGAGCACCTCGGCCTCTGCAGGGTGGCATGGCGCGAGGGTGTGCTTTGGGAAACACTTGGTGGATTATTCGGTCTGGCCCTGCCTCTACCCCTGGCCACCGCACTGCCTCTTGCAACCTGCCCTGCTGATGCCCTTGCCTCCCCCTCTGAAGACCTGTCCTGAGTAGGCGTTGCACACCAGGTGGGGTCAGTCACCTCATCGTCCTGCTGCTCTTCCTCCGAATCCTCTGTGCGCTGCTCCCTTGGACTTACTGCCCTTACTACTACCTCACTGCAAGACAACTGTGTCTCATCGTCATCGTCCTCCTCACCCACAGAAAGTTCTTGAGACAGTTGGCGGAAGTCCCCAGCCTCTTCCCCCGGACCCCGGGAACTTTTGAATGGTTGTGCATCAGTGACGATAAACTCCTCTGGTGGGAGAGGAACCACTGCTGCCCAATCTAAGCAGGGGCCCGAGAACAGTTCCTGGGAGTGTTCCCGCTCCTGAGCAGGTGTCATTGTAGTGGAGTGAGGAGGCTGGGAGGAAGGAGCAGCAGACAGAGGATTCGGATTTGCAGCACTGGACGGCGCAGAACTGTGGGTGGATGATAGCTTGCTCGAAGCACTTTCTGCCATCCAGGACAGGACCTGCTCACACTGCTCATTTTCTAATAAAGGTCTCCCGCGTGGACCCATTAATTGGGCGATGAATGTGGGGACGCCAGAAACGTGCCTCTCTCCTAATCGCGCAGCAGTCGGCTGCGACACACCTGGATCAGGAGCTCGGCCTGTGCCCACACCCTCACTTGGCCCTCCGCGTCCTTGGCCACGTCCACGTCCTCTAGGCTTACCCCTACCCCTCAGCATGCTCTATTACCAGTGATTTGATTTCCCAGGCAGGAAATAAATTGGCGCAAGCCTGCAGGCCAAATATAATGTTTTCGCTTTTTTGCAAAGGGAAGACCCCACTGCGTATATTCAATGAACAAGAAGTTTAATATCTGTGGTGTGGCCCTCAAAAAGTGTCACACAAGTATAGTGTAGCAGAGTTATTAACTCTAGCAGAGCAGGTATTTTCCAGTCAGGAAAGACAATGGCGCTAGGCTGCAGTAAAGCGTAGCTGGTTGCATCTGATTTTTGTACGTTGTACACGCAGCACACACGTACACGGAGACCTTAGGACTGACACAGGCAGGCAAAATATAATTTTTTTCCTTTTTAGCAAAGGGAAGACCCCACTGCGTGTATTCAATGAATAATAAATGTCTTCTGGCCCTGCCTACACAATTCTATCCCTGTAGTATTAATGCCGGGTGCAATGGTCTGCACAGCTGGTTTTGAGAAAAAAAAAAAATATGCAACACTGCTAACAGCGGCCTGGACAGTACTGCACATGGATAGAAGTGGCCCTAGAAAGGACCGTTGGGGTTCTTGAAGCCTACACTAACTCCTAACACTCTCCCTGCCTAACCCCCATTTCTGTCCCTATTGCAGGGCGCAATGCTCTGCAGATCCAATTTTGGACAAAAAAAAAAAAAAAATACTGTGCTAACACAGTACTGCACACTAGTAGATGTGGCCCTGAGAAGGGCCGTTGGGGTTCTTGAAGCCTACACTGACTCCTAACGCTCTCCCTACAGCAGCACCAGCAGCAGCACTTTCCCTCAGCTAAGTCACAAGGCATGTGTGGCGAGCCGCGGGAGGGGCCGATTTTTATACTCGGGTGACATCTGATCGCCCCAGCCACTCACAGCAGGGGGGTGGTATAGGGCTTGAACGTCACTGGGGGAAGTTGTAATGCCTTCCCTGTCTTTCAATTGGCCAGAAAAGCGCGCTAACGTCTCAGAGAGGAAACTGAAAGTAACCGGAACACCGCGTGGTGCTCGTTACGAGTAACGAGCATCCCGAACACCCTAATATTCGCACGAATATCAAGCTCGGACGAGTACGTTCGCTCATCTCTACTAAGGAATAAATCCTTGAAAACTGAAATGCAGTCACTGGATCACTACAACATCCATATCTGAGTTTCGTTATGTGTGATTACTTTCTCAGCAAGGGGGGGGGGGGGGGGGAGGTTATGTTAGAGTAATACTGCATCCAGGGGTTCCATGTGCGATGAAAATTAGCCATAGTTTCGTTGGATAGAGCATAGATTTTTTTCATATGAGCAGTGGTCTGCCATAACATCATATACCTCATTTATTGTGGGGGGAGATTAGACTTCCATTTCATGGTTAGGGCTAGTTTGCTACCATTAGCATGTGGCAAGTCCATTTCCGCACCGTTGAAGGGATCCCATTACATCTTAGTAGCAGTAATGCAAATTCTGGTCTTTGGGGGACTGCGTTATGGGTAACCTTACGTACAGTGAGGGCCAGAAATATTTGGACAGTGACACAAGTTTTGTTATTTTAGCTGTTTACAAAAACATGTTCAGAAATACAATTATATATATAATATGGGCTGAAAGTGCACACTCCCAGCTGCAATATGAGAGTTTCCACATCCAAATCGGAGAAAGGGTTTAGGAATCATAGCTCTGTAATGCATAGCCTCCTCTTTTTCAAGGGACCAAAAGTAATTGGACAATGGACTCTAAGGGCTGCAATTAACTCAGAAGGCATCTCCCTCGTTAACCTGTAATCAATTAAGTAGTTAAAAGGTCTGGGGTTGATTCCAGGTGTGTGGTTTTGGATTTGGAAGCTGTTGCTGTGACTAGACAACATGCGGTCAAAGGAACTCTCAATTGAGGTGAAGCAGAACATGCTGAGGCTGAAAAAAAAAAAGAAAAAAATCCATCAGAGAGATAGCAGACATGCTTGGAGTAGCAAAATCAACAGTCGGGTACATTCTGAGAAAAAAGGAATTCACTGGTGAGCTTGGGAACTCAAAAAGGCCTGGGCGTTCACGGAAGACAACGGTGGTGGATGATTGCCGCATACTTTCTTTGGTGAAGAAGAACCCGTTCACAACATCAACTGAAGTCCAGAACACTCTCAGGGAAGTAGGTGTATCTGTCTCTAAGTCAACAGTAAAGAGAAGACTCCATGAAAGTAAATACAAAGGGTTCACATCTAGATGCAAACCATTCATCAATTCCAAAAATAGACAGGCCAGAGTTAAATTTGCCGAAAAACACCTCAAGAAGCCAGCCCAGTTCTGGAAAAGTATTCTATGGACAGATGAGACAAAGATCAACCTGTACCAGAATGATGGGAAGAAAAAAGTTTGGAGAAGAAAGGGAACGGCACATGATCCAAGGCACACCACATCCTCTGTAAAACATGGTGGAGGCAACATGATGGCATGGGCATGCATGGCTTTCAATGGCACTGGGTCACTTGTGTTTATTGATGACATAACAGCAGACAAGAGTAGCCGGATGAATTCTGAAGTGTACCGGGATATACTTTCAGCCCAGATTCAGCCAAATGCTGCAAAGTTGATCGGACGGCGCTTCACAGTACAGATGGACAATGACCCCAAGCATACAGCCAAAGCTACCCAGGAGTTCATGAGTGCAAAAAAGTGGAACATTCTGCAATGGCCAAGTCAATCACCAGATCTTAACCCAATTGAGCATGCATTTCACTTGCTCAAATCCAGACTTCAGACGGAAAGACCCACAAACAAGCAAGACCTGAAGGCTGCGGCTGTAAAGGCCTGGCAAAGCATTAAGAAGGAGGAAACCCAGTGCTTGGTGATGTTCATGGGTTCCAGACTTAAGGCAGTGATTGCTTCCAAAGGATTCGCAACAAAATATTGAAAAAAAAATATTTTGTTTGGGTTATGTTTATTTGTCCAATTACTTTTGAGCTCCTAAAATGTGGAGTGTTTGTAAAGAAATGTGTACAATTCCTACATTTTCTATCAGATATTTTTGTTCAACCCTTTAAATTAAACGTTACAATCTGCACTTGAATTCTGTTGTAGAGGCTTCATTTCAAATCCAATGCGGTGGCATGCAGAGCCCAACTCGCGAAAATTGTGTTACTGTCCAAATATTTCTGGCCCTAACTGTATGGTGTGGAAGACCGCCTTCCAGAATTCATGGATGAGTTGACATTCCCAAAGTATATAAATTAACGTGCCTTCCTGTCCGCAACCTCTTCAGCAGAGTTTGTCTGTGTTGGGGAAGCATTTGGCTAATTTAACAGGTGTGTAATACCATCTGGTTAACACTTTGTAATGCGTCTGGAGAAGGTTTGCGGACAGCGTGGACTTATTTGCCCAGTTAAAGGAAAGTATCCACTGTTTCTGGGAAAATGTGCTTTTTAAGTCGCGTTCCCAATTTAGGAGATGAACTTTTTTTTGTGTTCCCATATCCCCGGTCAGGGTATTATAACAATATCTCGTATGTGAAACATCCTTTGGTCCTTTATTAAAAAAGGAAGGCAATCAATCCCTTGGGGAAGGAACAATTCTCCAAGTGGGACATATTTAAGTATGACCTTATTTGGCAATATAGGTGAAAGTCATCCGAGGAGACACCAAAGGACGTTCTCAAGGTTTGGAAGGGAGCAATCTTCTCTCCCACGAACAAGTCCCTCACTCGTTTGATTCCAAGTCTAAGCCATCTCATAATCGATATATCTGGAATATAATATGTTAGTATTTCCAGGGGAAGGTCAATCAAACTTTTATCGGGACTTAATTTTAGTTTCTGGGTGTAGAGATTCCAGGCCTGTAGGGTTGCCAGCATAGGGGGGGGGAAACCTCTGTAAGTCCGGGTTAGCCATGGGAAGTAGGTATATTCCACTGATTGCAGTCGCTTTTAGCAAGGATCTTAGACTTCTATTATTATTTGGATTTTTCTCTATATAAGCCCATGCTGTGGTTGGAGAGTTAGATAGCCAAGGATTAGATAAGTCTAGGTTTATGGCTTGGCAATATGACCACAGGTCAGGAACCCCCAAACCACCTTGTCTTCGATTGAGATAGATTATAGAAGATGCGACCCTTGGTCTCTTATTGTTCCATATAAATCGTAGCAGTTGTTTTTGAAGTTCGTTGATTTTATTATAAGGTATTGAGAGAGCTATATTGCGAAAGATATATAAGATTCTTGGGAGAATCAGCATTTTAAATAGTGTGATTCTGCCAAACCAAGAATATTCAATTTTACCTAACTCTTCTAGTTCTTTTTGTATTGAGGTATAGAGTGGATCCAAGTTTGCAGATATCATTTCTGCTGTCGGAAAACATAAATTTATACCTAAGTAGGGGATTGATGAGTGCCACTGAAATTTGAATTCCGTTTTAATGGCTTCCTTCAGGGAAGGTGGGATGTTGATACCTAGAATTTGGGATTTATTGATGTTTAGCTTGTAAAAGGAAACCCTACTAAAACATGAAATGATGTTATATATCTCTCTCAGGGAGTCTAATGGGTTAGTGAGCGTCAGGAGCACATCATCGGCATATAGTCCGATTTCGTGCTGTCTACCACCCATCGAGAAGCCTCTGACATGCGGTGAGCTTCTAATTTGTTCTGCCATAAGCTCCATTATTATTACAAACAGCAGAGGGGAAAGGGGGCAGCCCTGCCTTGTTCCATTGGTTATCTGGAATGGGTTGGACAGCACGCCAAAACCCTGGCTGATGGAGCTGTGTACAGGGCTTTGATTGCTCTTAAGAAGCCTCCCCTTCTTCCGAATTTTTTCAGAACCTCAAATGCGAAATCCCAATGAATTCTGTCGAACGCCTTCTCCGCGTCCAAGCAAAGGAGGAGAGAAGGCGTTCGACTTGACCCCATGCCCGACATTAGGTTTACCATTCGTCTTGTGCCATCAGACACTCGTCTACCTTTAGTAAATCCAACCTGATCGTTATGGATTATGGTCGGGAGTATTTGAGTTAATCTCATGGCTAGAATTTTGGAGTACAATTTCGTATCGGTATTAAGGAGCGAAATCGGTCTGTAGCTAGTTGTAGATTCCGTTGGCTTTCCCGGCTTGGGAATGGTAATAATGGTGGCCTGTAGCATTTCTGGGGGCATGGTTCCTTTTAACATTGCTTTGTTGAATGTGTTTGTAAGATAAGGGGTTAGAATGTGGGCGTATATTTTATAATATTCGTTAGCAAACCCGTCAGGTCCCGGTGATTTGAAATTTTTTAGGAGTTTAATTGCCCTTTCAACTTCTTCGGTGGAGATAGGGTTATCTAAGTTATGGATTGTAGTGTCAATTGTAGGTAGATCTATTTTTGTAGGAAATCCTTAATTATTGTCGAATTTGGTTGAGGGGTTGCTGGGTCTTGTTTCAAGTTGTAGAGGTTAGCATAAAAGGAGCTAAACTCGTTTGCAATGTCCTGTGGGTGGGTAAGTTTTATGTTTGGGGTTTTTGTTTTGAGTAGAAAAGGGGTTTTTGCTTTGATATGTTTAGGTCTGGCCAGATTTGACATTAGTTTAGAGGGTTTATTGTAAGAGGAGTAATAATTTGCTTTTAGGTATTTGGTATTTTTGTTGAATTCCTCTAATAGAACTGATCTGAGCGTTCTTCTTGTCTTTGCTAGCTCTAATAGATCAGGGCCGGAGGGGGAGTTCTGTAGGTTTAGTTCAAGTTTTTGAATCTGCATTAGTAGCTCATCGATTTGTTTTTGTTTGTTCTTTTTATATTGCGCATTTAATTTGATCATGGTGCCCCTGATCACTGCCTTGTGGGCATTCCATAAAGTAAAAGGGTTTATTTCAGGGCTGTTATTTAGACTGAAGTATTCCTTTAGGGACTCAGCTATTATTTTTTTGTTTTTAGGAGATTTAATTAAGGAAATATTATTTCGCCATATTCTTGTTGTTCCTTTGGGAGGTCCTAGATCAAGCTTTAAAGATATTGGGGCATGATCTGACCAAGTTGCTACATGAATCTCAGATGATTTAACTGCGGGTAGGGTCCATCTGTCCACTATAAATAGATCGATGCGCGAGAAGGATTTGTGTCTACAGGAAAAAAAGGTGAATTCTCTAGTA
This sequence comes from Eleutherodactylus coqui, assembly GCF_035609145.1. Lineage (NCBI taxonomy): Eukaryota > Metazoa > Chordata > Amphibia > Anura > Eleutherodactylidae > Eleutherodactylus > Eleutherodactylus coqui. Next base: position 37,596,985 of record NC_089847.1, on the reverse strand, counting down.
GAGTTAAGACACCTAAAAGAGTCGTAAAGTGCCTCCTTACATAGCCATGGGAACAGATTGGGAGATGTCCTTTGTTTGTTTGTGGAGTCCATTTCTCTGTCTGGGGTTATGTTGAAGTCTCCACAGATTACTAATTTCCCCTTTTGCATCTTTTTTACTTTTTTTATAACTTTGTTAAGAAAGGAGATCTGGGCTTTGTTCGGAGCATATATGTTGGCTATTGTGATGGGACACTCATTTAGGGTACCTACAAGGATGAGGTATCGTCCCTTAGGATCAGCGAGTTGTTCTTCAAGCACAAAATTAACATTAGTTCCAAATGCAGTCAGGACCCCTGCTCGTTTCTTTGAGGCGCAAGACATAAATATTTGTGGGAATCTCTTGTTGGAGAATTTGGGGCAGGCTATGGAGGAAAAGTGTGTCTCCTGCAGGCAGACAATGTCTGCTTTTGTTTGTTTAGCGTCCCTCCACACTGAGGCCCTTTTAAAGGGTGAGTTTAACCCTCTTGCATTTTGAGAAATGACTTTAAGTGTCATGGCTAATTAAATGAGATGCATTGATGTTTTGTATGTGAAATGTGACTGCATAAATAATAACATTTAAACAATTAAACATACGTAGTGAGATGAACATAGCAGGATCGACTCGAGTTGAAGCTGTGGCGGAACGATTCTGTTGCCTGCAAAAATAAGATAGAAAAGCAAAACATATACAGAAGATGTATAGAAAGGCAGGATTTGATACCTGCATGTTATCAAAGGGGGGGGAGGAAAGAGTTCGCCTGACATTAATCAGCCTTCCTTAAAGGTAGAATTAAGGAAACATTTCCTGAAGAGCCGGAGAGTAGAGAACGGTCTCCAGATGATGGAGCTGTCTATTACTTTCACGGATGAGTAGGTTGGGTCCCATTTTTGGATGCTTTCTTGGTCTTTGCCGCTGGGGTCGGGTGCGCTTTTTCTGCAGTAGTTATTCCCCATGTCTTTAGAAGTTTCTCTCCTTCTTGGAGGTTGGTAATAATATGCAGGGAGCCATCTTTGTGGATTAATAGCTTTGTCGGGAATCCCCATTTGTACAGAATTTTGTTAGCACGGAGAGCTGTGGTAATGGGTGTCAGATTACGTCTTGCTTGCATTGTTGTTTTTGACAGGTCTATGAATAGCTGGATGCCAGAAAATGGGTTAGGTAAATTATTGGTTTTCCGTGAGGACTGTATCATGGCCTCTTTGATGTGTAAAAAGTGAATTCTGGCAATTACGTCTCTTGGGGTATCTGCATGAATAAAGCTTGGTTTGGGCAGCCTGTGTGCCCTATCTATGAGACGTTCTTGCTCTGAGGAGTTTGGGAGAATTGCTTGAATCAATTGAGAGAGAAAGTCTTTCAAATTAGATTGAGTGACAGTTTCTGGGATTCCTTGGAATTTGACGTTGTTACGTCTATTTCTGTCTTCTAATGTGGCGAGTTTATTTTTTATGGCGACTACTTCTTCTTCTAAGGCGTAGTGCAAGTCGATTAAGTTATTGTGGGAGGAGGTCAGTTCCGCCATTTTACTTTCGACGTGATCTGTTCGGTCGCCTAGTTCTTGAATTGTGACATTTACTGAGGAGGACAGCTTATACAGGTCTTTTTGCATAGAGTCTCTCAGTGCTACCACTAGATTTTTAATGAATAGCTCTGAAGCTGGTTGGTTAGTAAAAGGTAGACTTAGAATAGGGTCTGCAGTTAGATCTATCATATTGTCTGGGGGAGAGGGAGAAGACACTCTCTGCCTCTGTTTCTCCGGGCTGGCAGTGGGGGAAGGGTTTGCCTCCGATTGAGGGCTGTGGCTGGGCGCCATTTTACATGTTGCACCTTTCTCAGGGGTCTTAATGGAGAATGCACTCACCCCTTCTTGTAGTGCAGAAGATCGCTGCTGCTCTTTGGATGCTTCCATAAGGTCTTCTGCGATGCCTGCTGCCGGAGAAACCTCTCTGCTGTGTGGAGAATCGGCTGCGGTCTCCTTGTCTGCAGGTGAGCCGGAGAGCGGGGGGGGGGGGGGGGAGCTGCGGGGCGCCGCGGTCTCTCCTCTGTCAGCGCGGAGGAGGAGCTTTGGAGATCTTTCTTTTAGCAGTCACTGTACTCCCACCGGCAAGTGGAGCAGCGGGTTGTGTTTTTCCTCTTCTGGAATGCATTATAGTAACTGCATTCTAGTAACACGCCCCCAACCAATTCACCATTTCATCTTGTAAGCATCCAATACCATCTTTGACTTTTCTTTTGCTTTTAACATACCCCCAAATCCTTTTTTACTGCTTTTGGCCTCTGTTGCAAGCCTCAATTCATTATTAGCTTTAGCTTTTCTGCCACTGGCCCTACAGTTTTTGCAGACCGCATTATATTCTTCTTTAGATATTCCCCCCTCTTTCCATTTGCTAAACATATTTTTCTTCCTTTTTAACATGTGTGCAAGTTCTGTGTTCATCCATCCTGGTCTCTTTAAATGTTTCCTATTCTTCCTTCTTTTAGGGATTATTAATGATTGTGCTTTGAGAATCTCATTTTGCAATATTTCCCAACTTTCTTGGACATTTCTGTCCTTAAGAACATCCAGCCATTGGATTCTTCCTATCCTCTTTCTGAGTTCATTAAAATCTGCCTTTCTGAAATTCAACCTTAAGTTTGAGTCTTCTCAGCTCTTCTTCCTCTTTTTATCCAAAATTCAAGGATAGCATGATCACTGCCTCCTAAGGTCCCAGCCACCCTTACTTCCTCAACCATTTCCTCCCGGTTGGTAAAAATTAGGTCCAAGATAGCAGATCCCCTTGTTTTCTCTTCTACCTTTTGGAAGATAAAGTTGTCATAAGAGCGGATAAGAATTTTTTGGATCCATTACTTTTACCTGAGAAAGATTCCCAACAAATGTCTGGATAGGTAAAATCTCCCATGATCACTATGTCATACTATTTTGAGAGCTTGGCCATCTGATGTAGAAAGAGTTCATCAATATCTTCTGCTTGTTCAGGTAGCATATAGTAAATGCCTACAATGGTGTCCTTTCTGTTGTTCCCTCCTTGTATTCTTACCCAAACAGTTTCTACAGAACTACCATGCTCTGATGCTTGAGTCTCGGTGGAGATGAATGTTTTCCTAACATACAATGCAACACCTCCTCCTCTTTTTGTAGGTCTGTTTCTTATAAATAAGTTGTATCCTTCAAGCCTTGTATTCCAATCATGTGTATCATTCCACCAAGTTTCCGTGATGCCTATGACATCATATTTCTCTTTTTGTGTTAAGAGCTCCAATTCTCCTTGTTTGTTTCCCATGCTCTGGGCATTTGTGTAGAAACATTTTAGTTTGTGATCGGTGTCTCTTGCTCCTCTACTTTCCTTTCTGAATTTTTTGTCTTTGTTCTTTCTTTCCACTTTTAATAGCGAGGTTCTCAAATGTATTAATTAGCTGCATATTTTTACCTGGCCTTTCACTTCCTTTCCAATATTGTTCTAGTTTAAAGCTCTCCTAACGAGTGAAGCAAGGCGCCTACCAAATATATGCTTACCTGTTTTTGTAAGGTGCAATCCATCTCTAGTAGAGATGAGTGAGCGTACTCGTTCGAGCATTAGGGTACTCGAGATGCTCGTTACTCGAGACGAGCACCACGCGGTGTTCGAGTCACTTCCATTTTCTTCCCAGAAAAGTTTGCGCCGTTTTCTGGCCAATAGAAACACAGGGAAGGCATTACAACTTCCTCCTGTGAAGTTCCAGCCCTATCCCACCCCCCTGCATTGAGTGGCTGGGGAGATCAGGTGACACCCGAGTATATAAACTGGGGCCGGCCGCGGCTCGCCACAGATGAACGCTGAGTGCCGTCCTGCTGTAACTGCTATAGGGAGAGTGTTAGGCTGTTATCTTCGTCTTCAAGAACCCCAACGGTCCTTCTTAGGGCCGCATCTGACCGTGTGCAGTACTGTTGAGGCTGCTTTTAGCAGTTTTGCACATTTATTTTTTTTTTGTATATCGGGCGTGCAGACCATAGCGTCCTCAGTCTGCAGTCATTTTACTGAGTATAGGGGCAGTACTGGTGAGGCAGGGACAGTGGTACAGGGAAAGAGATATACTGGCTATATAGGCAGTGGGCTTTTTCAACAAAATTGGAAAAAAAAAATCTTTGGGCTGCCTGTGACAGTGTTCAGTTTACTGCGTGTTTGCTGGGGGTAGTAGTCGCTCACTATTACCCAGCTAGGCGTTACTGCAGCCTTGCGCATAATTTTTTCTGGCTGCACTGTGCTTTCAATAACCAAAGTCATCCTCCAACAGGGAAATCCATATACAGGCTATATAGGCAGTGGGCTTTTTCCCAAAAATTGGAAAAAAATACTATATTTGGGCTGCCTGTGACCGTCTTCAGTTTACTGCGTGTCTGCTAGTGGTAGTAGTCACTGGAATGGAACTAATACTGTGCTCCCCCTATACTGCTGCTAGTGATATGTTACTGGGGCCTGTCTAGACTGCTACTACTACTGAAATGAAACTAATACTGTGCTCCCCCTATACTGCTGCTTTGGAATTGTTACTGGGGCCTGTCTTGACTGCTACTATTACTGAAATGGGCGGTTTGGGCAACATGTTACCCAGGAGAAGTGGCAGCGGAGTGTCATGCAGGCAGTGATTGTGCTTTGCTGGAGGTAGTGTGGTGCTTAGCTAAGGTATGCATTGCTAATGAGGGTTTTTCAGAAGTAAAAATTGTTGGGGGGGGGGGGGGGGAGCCCACTCTTGCCGCTATTGTGGCTTAATAGTGGGACCTGGGAACTTGAGATGCAGCCCAACATGTAGCCCCTCGCCTGCCCTATCCGTTTCTGTGTCGTTCCCATCACTTTCTTGAATTTCCCAGATTTTCACAAATGAAAACTTTAGCGAGCATCGGCGATATACAAAAATGCTCGGGTCGCCCATTGACTTCAATGGGGTTCGTTACTCGAAACGAACCCTCGAGCATTACGGGAAGTTCAACTCGAGTAACGAGCACCCGAGCATTTTGGTGCTCACTCATCTCTAGTCTCTAGCAAGCAATCCATCGTATAGGTAATTCACTTAATGGTCTAGAAATCCAAATCTTTGCTGACGGCATTATCGACATAGCCAGTTGTTCACCGCTAGAATGCTGTTTCATCTTCTTATTCCATGGCCATCCACGGGGAGGATGGATGAGAAGACCACCTTAGTGGTCTAAGTGCTCTTAGTTCCTTCACTTTTGTTCTGAGGTCTTCAAAGTCTCTGCAGATAGTTGCAAGGTCCTTTTTTGCTGTGTCATTTGTCCCTACATGTATTAATAGGAATGGGTGGTGTTCTGTAGAACTGAAGAGTCTTGACAGCCTATCAGACACATCTTTGATTTATGCATCTGGAAGACAGCACTCGTGAGGTGTCAGGTCTGCAGACAGTGGCCTCTGTTTCTCTTAATAGGGAATCCCCCACAACCACCACTCTCCTTTTCTTCTTCATAACAGCACTTATTTTTTTCCATTCAATAGGACTCTGTGTGCTTACTACACAGTTCTTCTCCTCTGTACCTCTTTCTCCTCTGCTCTGTTTGTGGGTAGAGTCATTTCTTGCTGTACCTCTTCCTCCTCTGCTCTGTTATTTGTGGGTAGAGTCATTTCTTGCTGTACCTCTTTCTCCTCTGCTCTGTTGTTTGTGGGTAGAGTCATTTCTTGCTGTACCTCTTTCTCCTCTGCTCTGTTGTTTGTGGGTAGAGTCATTTCTTGCTGTACCTCTTTCTCCTCTGCTCTGTTGTTTGTGGGTAGTCATTTCTTGCTGTACCTCTTGTATGCCGCAAAGTGTTTAGCGAGGCGGCGTGGGACTGGGGGCGGGGCGTGAAGGTGAGGGAGATTTGAGAATAGTGAGGTTTTAGAGGGAAGGGGAGGAGCTACAGACAGGAAGAGACGAGAGCGGGGAGCGGGAAAGCAGTAGGGTGTTAGACAGCGAGAGAGAAGGAGCGCTAGAGGACAACGGGATTAAAGGTGAAAGATTGCGAGAAGAACGGTGAGAGCGGAGAGAAGAGACGGCCGGAAAGAATAGGAGAAAGCCAGGAGTATCGGGTGGAAGAGGACGCCAGAGGATAAGAAAAGGAGGACCGGGACGAGCGGGTGGAAGAAGTCGGCCGGCGAAAGGAAAAGAGCGGGATTATCGGGTGGAAGTACAGGCCGAGGAGGCGAAGAGAGTGCGGGACTATCGGGAGAGGAAGCGTGCAGCGGAGGAAGAGGATCGTGCCAGCGCCAGCCCAGAGGAAAAGATTCCCTTGGATTTACAAATATGGAGGACTTACAAGGCCTGATCAAGGAGGCGGTGAAGAAAGACGGGACCCGGTGGCTCGAGGAGCTGCTGGCGACATGCCGGACACCCACGGTCCAGGCAACGAACACCGGGCAAGAGGAACTTCGCCAGGAATCGGGAGAAGATGGCGGCATCCAGGGAGAGGCTCCACGAGGTCGGCCGAGGAGAAGGAAGCAGCCGCCGGTAAGGCTCAGCCCGAGCCCAGCAAGGAAGAGGGGGGGGCGGAGGGACAGCCGTGTCGGCGATTGCCCGAGAGGGTCCGGTAGCCCCGGCGGAGGTGGGGCGCCGGTACCTCGGCGCGCGACAGAGAGACCGGCAGCACAGGCCCTACGGTCGGCAGTCATCGGGGACACCGAAGGCGGAGGACTGGCTTCGGCAACTGGGACTGGCTCCAGGCATCGCCACGAGCGCGCATCCGGGCGCAGGACCACAACGGCGGCAGCAGGTGAGCTCAGGCCGAGCGAAGAGCGGCAGGGAAGCGCGCGGTTAGGCCGCTCGTCCTCCCAGGATGGCGGCCCAGCACGTGGGGGGGGGGGGAGGGTAGCGCGCGAGGTGTGCAGCAGCTTCGGCCCAGGCAGGCACATAGGAGGCAGGGGTAAGGGGAAGGGAAAAGAAAAGGCAGCCAGCAGGCCTGCATATAATCCCCCTACACATAGTCCGGAGAGTTTTAGCAGCGAGTATAGCAGCAGCAGGGAGGGGGGGAGCAGCTTAGGTGAGCCCATAGGGGAACCAGCTAGTCCTGAAGGGGAAGGCCACACAGGTAGGGGGAAAGGGGCAAGGAGGCGACAGTACTTTCCCGCCAGCAGGCCTAGTAATCGCTTACAGCTGCAGTCACCCCGACACGTATTAACCCCTTCACAGGATATAGCCGTAGTGAGGCAGCAGCCTCCGGGCCAGATGCCATTCTATGACTCTCACGAGCCAACGGTTTCCTACCGTCGGTGTTATGTTAACCCCCGATACACTGCCCCGCAAGCTGAATACACTGATTACACCTATCCACAACCCCAGCCCCCGCGCAGGAGCTCCAAGAGGCAGGGCCAGGGGGCAAGGCAGAGGCAGAAGGCGCGAGCCAGGCAGGAGAGGCAGGAGCGGTTAGAGCGGCAGCGAGCGCAGCAGTCAGGCTTGGCATGCGGCGGCAGGGGGAGGGGCCGCGAGTCAAGTACCAGCAGCGGGCTAGAGGAACCGCAGCGATTGGTGGAACAGCCTCGGCAGTCGGACCCGCAGTTATCCCTCTATCGCGAGGACCGGGAACGTCAACGGTGGCGAGACCACGATCACAGTCGCTCAAGGCGGGAACAGCCTGGCTCGTCGCAACCACAAAGCGGAGGAAGGGCACTGTATACGGCAGTGCATCAGCCCGGATATGAATCGGTCAGGAGCCGCGGGAGCGGTACAGCGGGGACAGCACCCTTGGCAACGCCGGAGGTCGGTCCAGCTGGTGAGTCCGAAATTTATGATTTGATAAAATGTGTTATGGATCCCGCAGCGGGTGCGGAGAGGAGTGATGTGGTCGAGTTGTTGCGGTCGCTGCTGAGCCGGATGGAACAAAAAAGAGGGCTTTTAGTGTCCTGCGCTCCAGGGGGTTCAGGCCCGCCTGTGGGTAGCACCGGTGGTAGCTCAGCAGCGGGTTCGGAAATAGACCCGTCAGCGGGTTTACAGTTTGGAGATTCAATGTATTGTGGTGTCGCCCCACTGGGGGAGGGTTTGACGGATGAGTTGTTGGAAAAGATTAGGAATGGTTTGTATATAGATATATGGTCCTTGCTTTCGGCGGACCACGTAATGGTCGATAAGGAGCGTGGTTCAGAGCGCGGTTCTGACAAAAAGCCTAAAATTGCGAAGACCTTCGGTAACTGGTTGCAGGCGTATATGGTGATGGTACACGTTACGTGCCAGCACCAGCCCGCAAAAGGTCCGGAGATGATGGTGTACTTAAACACCATCTATAGCGCTTATCGGCTGCACGGGGGTGCGGCCTGGTGGCGCTATGACGAGGACTTTAGGCGTCGTATTTCGGGAAAGAGTCACATCAGTTGGGCCTCTAAGGCCACTGATGTGTGGATACAACTAATTTTAGCACAGCGTCCGGTTAAGGCGTCCTTTCCAGGGGCAGCCGCGGGGGGCACATCCCAGCAGCCCGCGGCCTCCTCTAGACCAAATGGCTCTTGTTGGCTATACAACGAGGGCCACTGCAGGTTTTACGCCACCTGCAAGTTTAGACACGAATGCTCGGTTTGCGGGGGGCAGCACGCGGCTGTGCGCTGCTTCCGCAAGCAAAGAGCAACGCCCGCGGTGGGTGGCGCCGGCGGCCATGCGAACGCCGGTGAGAAGCCGCTTCCTGGATCCGTGGTTAGACAGATACCACAGGAAACAGGAAGCAAAAATCCTTAGAGCGGGATTTTTGGAGGGCTTTAGAATACCTTTTTATGAGCAGCAGATGACGACGCTATGCCCTAACTTAAAGTCGGCAAGAGACGACATTGAGTTAGTGACAGAGAAGGTGATGAAGGAAGTGCAGCTGAGCCGTATGGCTGGGCCCTTTGATGTTCCTCCATTCGAAAATTTACGGGTATCCCCGTTGGGCCTCGTGCCTAAGAAGGAACCCGGAAAGTTTCGGCTCATCCATCATTTATCGTTCCCAAGCGGGGGATCGGTAAATGACGGTATTTCGAAGGCAGAGGCAGCCGTGGCTTACACGTCGTTCGACTGCGCGGTACGTTTAGTGAGGTCAGCGGGCAGGTTTGCCCAGCTGGCAAAAACCGACATAGAATCGGCTTTCCGGCTGCTGCCGGTTCACCCGGACTGTTTTCATTTGCTAGGTTGTAGGATCGAAGACAGGTTTTTCGTGGACATGTGTTTGCCGATGGGATGCTCCATTTCATGTTATTTTTTTGAATTGTTTAGTTCATTCTTGGAATGGATGGTACGTTATGAAACGGGCATCTCATCGGTGATACATTACCTGGACGATTTTTTGTTCGTCGGTTCAGAGACATCGGGCGATTGCGGTTTCCTATTGGCTAATTTTCAAAGGCTGATGCGTTTAGCGGGGGTCCCGCTGTCGGCAGAAAAAACGGCGGGTCCGGTCACGTGCCTGACCTTCTTAGGCATCGAGATCGATTCGGAAAACATGGTTTTTCGGCTACCGGCGGAAAAAGTCGCAAAGCTGCGCCAAGCGGTGGGGGACGTGGCCCACTGCAAGAAAGCGACACTGCGCCAGATGCAGAGTCTCTTGGGCTTATTGAACTTCGCGTGCAAGGTTATTCCGATGGGGCGGGTTTTTTCCAGGAGATTGTCCTTGGCGACGGTGGGAGTTCGCGAGCCGCATCATTTCATACGGGTGACAGCAGGAATGAGGACAGACCTGCACATATGGAGGGTTTTCCTCCAGTCCTTCAACGGGCAGGTGGTATGCCCCAAGGAGGATGTGGAAGGCCCGGCGATCAGTTTGTTCGCCGATGCGGCGGGATCGGGCGGTTTCGGCGTAATTTTTACCACCCATTGGTGCAGGGAACCCTGGCCGATGCTATGGAAAGAGAGAGGTTGGACAAAAAATATCACGTTGCTGGAATTCTTTCCGGTGGTGGTGGCCATCGAGGTATGGGAACCAGAATTACGGGACCGGAAGATTTGCTTTTGGTCCGACAATGCGGCTGTGGTGCAAACCATAAACAAGCAAACTTCGGCGTCCCCGCCGGTGTTGTCATTGTTGAGACACGTGGTATTGCGGTGTTTGCAAAGTAACATTTATTTGCGTGCAAAACACGTCCCGGGTTGTGACAACGGAGCGGCTGATGCACTCTCTCGTTCACAGATGGACCGGTTCAGGGAGCGGCACCCAGAGGCGGATGCCGAAGGGGTACGGTGCCCGCCTTCCTTGTGGAACCTGGCCGAGGAGAGCTGCTGAGGCTGGTGGAATCATCGGTGTCTGGGTCAACGTGGAAAAGCTATAATGCGGTTTGGGCAGCGTGGTTGAGTGTGGTAGGAGGAACAGTAGGAGGAGGTGCTAGAGCAAGGGCGGCAACGTTGGACTTGTTGGCGAGAGTGCGGGATAATGGGTCGTCCGTGTATGTGGCCAAAAAACAGCTGGCAGGGGTGGCCTTCCTATTGAAGTTACACGGGGTGGCAGACGTGACAAAGGAATTTGTGTTCCAGCAGATTATCCGAGGTTGGAAAAAGGAGAAGGCGGGCGCGGATACACGGCGACCCATTACGGAAAAATTGCTATTTAAGTTGCTGCAGGCGTTGGAGAAAGTGTGCTCGGATGCATTTGAAGTTTTGTTATTTAGATCAGCCTTTTCGCTCGCTTTTTTCGCGGCGCTGCGCATCGGCGAGCTGGTCCCAGCGAGCAAAGCAAAACCAGGTGGCTTGGGGCAAAGGGACGTGATTGCCACGGAGTCAACGGTCAAAGTTTGCGTCAGAAAGTCTAAAACGGATTTGTACGGTAGAGGCGACTGGCTGACCATTAGCAGTTTGCAGGATAGATGGTGTCCGGTGGGCATATTGAGGCGTTTTATCACAAAGCGCCCGGCGGTAGGCAATTTTTTAGCCCATGCATCGGGGGCACCGCTTACCCGTTTTCAGTTTGCGGCGGTGTTGCGTTCGGCGCTGAGGGAGTTGGGACTAAATCCGATGGAATTTGGAACCCACTCGTTCAGGATCGGGGCCGCTACGACTGCGGAAGCGCACGGCATGTCAGAAGATGGTTTAAAAAAGTTAGGAAGATGGAAATCGCAGGCCTATAAGTCATATGTTAGACCAGATCGGGTGATTGAAGGAGGTGATGATTGAGAGGCAGTTCAACGGCGTGGATTTTTCGTCGGTCATATGGCATTGTAGTTATATGTTTTAAGATATTTTGGGTTTTTTTGTTTTGCTATATCACCTCTTTATTGCAGCGCACGAGCCATGGCATGTGTGGATCATTGGACACTCGTTCATATATTGGGCGGAGAAGAGAGCGGCAACACGACCCATGGGCAGGAACTTGGGTCTGAGCGGAGCGCTGGTAAATTGGGTGGGAGTGCGGGGGCTGCTTTGGCCCCGTTTGCTACAATTGGTGCTAAGGATTAGCAAGTGGACCCCCCGGAAGGTTATACTGGTCGTTCATGCCGGGGGGAACGACTTAGGATGCACTAAGATGAATGACTTGTTGGTACTCATGAAGCAGGATTTGCTTCGTTTCCGGGACTGTTTTAATGATTGCACCCTGGTCTGGTCGGACATAGTGGCTCGGAGAGTTTGGAGAGGGGCCAGGAACACGGACGCCATCGAACGTGTAAGGAAGGTAATAAACCTGCGCATGTCTCGTTTTGTGCAATCGCTGGGTGGAGTGGCAGTCCGCCACTGGGAGCTGGAGGACAAGGAAAAAGGGGCCCTGAGGATGGACGGCGTGCACCTCAATGAGGTGGGTTTGGACACCTTTTTGTCCGGACTGCAGGACGGAGTGGAGATGGCACTGGAGAGGGTTGGCGGGGGGGGGGGGCGGTATGCGCCATAGGCGTACGGCGCATGCCGCGTGGCCGGGAGCTTCCCATGCGGGCTACGGCGCAATAGGAAGGTTTACAGGCCCATGTATAGGGGCTTACGAACGTCCTCTGGGCCGTTACAGTTTTGACAAGAGTTTAGTTAGGCATGGGAGGTTTAGAGTTAAAAAAGTTAGTAAAGTTAAAATTAAATAGTAAAGTTAATATATATGTTGGTATTATTTAATAAAGCTGTGGCCAACCCACATTTTTTCAGCAAGAAGTTGTGTTTGTATGTTTTTTGGTTACAGGTCAAGCGAACTATAGGTAAGTTAAAAGTGCCCCCAGTCTTGTATGCCGCAAAGTGTTTAGCGAGGCGGCGTGGGACTGGGGGCGGGGCGTGAAGGTGAGGGAGATTTGAGAATAGTGAGGTTTTAGAGGGAAGGGGAGGAGCTACAGACAGGAAGAGACGAGAGCGGGGAGCGGGAAAGCAGTAGGGTGTTAGACAGCGAGAGAGAAGGAGCGCTAGAGGACAACGCCCACCCGCCCGCCCAGGGGAGGGTAGAAAGGGGGGTTGTTTTTGTAGGGAAGTAGGAGTAGGTAGGAAGTTGTCACAGCAGGAGGTAAGGCCGGGAGCTTCCCATGCGGGCTACGACGCAATAGGAAGGTTTACAGGCCCATGTATAGGGGCTTACGAACGTCCTCTGGGCCGTTACAGTTTTGACAAGAGTTTAGTTAGGCATGGGAGGTTTAGAGTTAAAAAAGTTAGTAAAGTTAAAATTAAATAGTAAAGTTAATATATATGTTGGTATTATTTAATAAAGCTGTGGCCAACCCACGTTTTTTCAGCAAGAAGTTGTGTTTGTATGTTTTTTGGTTACAGGTCAAGCGAACTATAGGTAAGTTAAAAGTGCCCCCAGTCTTTCTCCTCTGCACTGTTCTTTGTGGGTAGAGTCATTTCTTGCTGTACCTCTTTCTACTCTGCTTGTTCTTTGTGGGTAAAGTCATTTCTTGCTGTACCTCTTTCTCCTCTGCTCTGTCCTTTGTGGGTAAAGTCATTTCTTGCTGTACCTCTCCTCTGCTCTGTTTTTTGTGGGTAGAGTCATTTTTTGCTGTACCTCTTTCTCCTTCTGCTCAAGAACCTGGTACTGGTTCCTGAGCGGTATGTGCTGGCTGACTCCTGATTATCCTGCTTCTTTGGGTCATATGCTTCTATTCCTCTGCTTTTGCAGGTACACTGGACATTTCTTTTCTTTAAACATTGTGAAGACTTTCTTCTACTTTGTCAAGGAAATTCTCACTTTCCTAAATGATCTTCAATTTAGCTATTTTCTCCTGAAGACTATGCACCTTTTCCTCCAGTAGAGACACAAGCTTGCATTTCTGGCAGGTGAAATTTGTATTTTCCTCTGGTAGGTCTGTAAGCATATAGCATGCGTTGCAGGTCACCGTATGGCTCCTCTCCTTTTCCATGTTGTCAAGTGATGTGCACTTTCAAACTTCTAAAAGTCAAGAATTGTAGTGAAGGTACTACTGATAGTGAAGATACTATTAAGCGTACAGCTTCGCCCACCCAGAATGCACAGGGAATATGTAAATGAACTTCCTGCAGCTCCAATTTCTGGTCTGGCGATGTCCTCCGAGCAGCTAGACCCAAGTAATCCCGACAATCTTCCCGCCTACAGTGATTCTTTGCTCTTCCCAGAATGCACAGGGAATATGCAAATGAACTTCCTGGAGCTCCAATCTCTGGTCTGACAATGTCCTCCCAGCAGCTAGACCCAGCTAATCCCAACAATCTTCTCGCTTGCAATGTTTCTTTGCTCTTCCCAGAATGTGTGGGGAATATGCAAATTAACTCCCTCCAGCTGCAATCTCTGGTTTGCCGATGTCCTCCAAGCAGCTAGACTTGGCTAATCCCGACAATCTTCCCACTTGCAGTGATTCTTTGCTCTTACCAGAATGCACCGGGAATATGTAAATTAACTTCCTGCAGCTCCAATCTCTGTTATAAATTTAAATTGAATGACAGCCGATTGGCCGAGCACTGTGACCAATCACAGACAGCAATCACAGACAGTGCATAATTCAATGAATGGCTGAGCTCTGCCTGTGATTCGCTGAGCGCTCAGACAATCAGACACAGCCCTTTCAGCAGGCGGGGATTTTCAATCCCCACCTGCTGAAAGAACTACAGAGCAGTGCAGGGGGACCAAGCGGCTAGACGTGCCTGAGCCCTGACAGTGGCGGAGAGGTGAGTATATATTTTTAAAATCTTTTTACACATGCTAGGGATAATTTTCAGGGAAGGACTTATATTGTAAAGCCCTTCTCTGAAAATTCCTACAGTTCTTGTCATTATCCCATTGCTTTCAATGGGGCTGCAGAAGCGCCAGCCCCATTGAAAGCAATGGGAGAACATCGCACTCCTGTGCCACAGCTGTGACAGCTGTGGCAGGGAACTCTTCATTCCCGCGAGGAGTCCCCTTGTGACTGAACACTGGAGAACAAGGGACTCCCCACGGAGATGAAGAAATTCTCTGCCAAAAGCCTTCACAGCTGTAGCACAGGAGCGCAATGTTCTTTGTATATTTTCAATGGGGTCGGTGCCGCTACTGCTGGCCACATTGACCACAGCAGGGGATAGCAGGCACCGCACTTTATGTGCGAATTTTGGTAGCACACAAGTGCAAATTTTACAACGTGATGCCCGCTTTGGTCACGCAGATTTTTAATGCATGCATTTAGCGTTTGTTTCACGCAACTAAAGCGCAACAAAAAAACGCCCATCTGACTGAGCCCTAGGAGCAGATGCTAAAATTTATCTAGACTGAATACTAGGGGTTCCCACTTATATTAATGGGCTGTCTTTGTAAACAGGGAACGTGCTGGGTTCTCTCAAATTTAAAAAAAAAATGAATATTATTTGAACATCTTTAATACATTCTGCATATTAAATGGGCTATAGAACAAATATACAGAGGAAGTCTACACACAAATTGGTGATTGGTACATTTTTTTGTACTTAACAACAGCATGAGAGGATAAAAGGACAACAAGAAGGAGAAAAAGGACAAAAAAAATATTCATTTAGGCTGCATTCACACGAACGTATATCAGCTTGGTTTTCACGCCGAGCCAATATACATCATCCTCATCTGCGGGGGGGGGGGGGGATGGAAAAGCTAGGAGCAGAAACTGAGCTCCCGCCCCCTCTCTGCCTCCTCTTCGCCCCTCTGCACTATTTGCAATGAAAGGAGGCAGGGCGGGGGCGGGGCTAAGTTCTGAGAATTAGCCCCACCCCCGTTCCACCTCTCCCTATTGCAAATAGTTCAGAGGGGCGGAGAGGAGGCTGAGAGGGGGCGGGAGCTCAGTTCCTACTCCTGGCTCTTCCATCCTACCCCCCCTGCAGATGAGGACGACCTATATCGGCTCGGCGTGAAAACCGAGCCGATATACGTTCGTGGGAATGCACCCTTAAACTGGGTTGGTTATGTATATAATTGCAAGATGAAGACTTTGGGTATTATGACTTCGCTTTATAATAACAAATATTCAATTCTGTGGGAGGGAATCCTTCCCGTACCTGGCAATCCAGAGAAATGTATGAATTACAGGAATATTTTAATTATTCTGAAGCATTTAACTAGAGAAGAGCGAGCACCAAAATGCTCGGGTGCTCGTTACTCGGGACGAAATTTTCGCGATGCTCGAGGGTTCGTTTCGAGTAACGAACCCCATTGAAGTCAAGGTTTCCATTTGTGAAAATCTGGGCAATTCAAGAAACTGATGGGAACGACACAGCAACGGATAGGGCAGGCGAGGGGCTACATGTTGGGCTGCATCTCAAGTTCCAAGGTCCCACTATTAAGCCACAATAGCGGCAAGAGTGCCCCCCCCCCCTCCCAACAACTTTTACTTCTGAAAAGCCCTCATTAGCAATGCATACCTTAGCTAAGCACCACACTACCTCCAACAAAACACAATCACTGCCTGCATGACACTCCGCTGCCACTTCTCCTGGGTTACATGCTGCCCCCCCCCCCCTCCCGCACGACTCAGTGTCCACAGCACACACCAAAGTGTCCCTGCGCAGCCTTCAGCTGCACTCATGCCACACGCTGGCCTCATAGCCACACTACCCTCATGTCTATTTATAAGTGCGTCTGCCATGAGGAGGAACCGCAGGCACACACTGCAGAGGGTTGGCACGGCTAGGCAGCGACCCTCTTTAACAGGGGCGGGGCGATAGCCCACAATGCTGTACAGAAGCAATGAGAAATATAATCCTGTGCCACCGCCATCAGGAGCTGCACACGTGGGCATAGCAATGGGGAACCTATGTCAAGGTGTCTGCATGCCCCAGTCAGACCGCGTTTTTTTATATATAGTCACAGGCAGGTACAACTCTACAATGGGAATTCCGTGTGCACCCACAGCATGGGTGGCTCCCTGGAACCCACCGGCTGTACATAAATGTATCCCATTGCAATGCCCATCACAGCTGAAGTAACGTCCGATTAAATGCAGGTGGACTTCGGCCCACACTGCATGCCCCAGTCAGACTGCGGTTCTTTAGAAGTGGACACATGCAGTTACAACTCCGTGTGGACCGACAGCATGGATGGGTGCCAGGAAGCCACCGGCGGTACATAAATATATCCCATTGCATAGCCCATCACAGCTGAGGTAATGTCATGTTTAATGCAGGTAGGCTTCGGCCCACACTGCATGCCCCAGTCAGACTGGGGTTCTTTAGAAGTGGACACATGCAGTTACAACTCCGTGTGGACTGACAGCATGGGTGGCTCCCTGGAACCCACCGGCTGTACATAAATGTATCCCATTGCAGTGCCCATCACAGCTGAGGTAACATCAGCTGTAATGCAGGTGGGCAAAAAATTAATTGGATTACACTGTAGGCGAGGGCCCCAAAAAATTGGTGTACCAACAGTACTAATGTACGTCAGAAAAATTGCCCATGCCCAACCAAGAGGGCAGGTGAAACCCATTAATCGCTTTGGTTAATGTGGCTTAATTTGTAACTAGGCCTGGAGGCAGCCCAGTTAAAATAAAAATTGGTTCAGGTGAAAGTTTCAACGCTTTAATGAGCATTGAAACGTATAAAAATTGTTTACAAAAATTATATGACTGAGCCTTGTGGGCCTAAGAAAAATTGCCCGTTCGGCGTGATTACGTCAGGTTTCAGGAGGAGGAGGATGAATATTATACACAGATTGATGAAGCTAAAAGGTCCACGTTTTTGATGGTGATAGAGAACAATGTTTCCATCCGCGGGTGCAGCCTACGTATTGTTTAGGTATTGCTGCTGTCCGCTGGTGGAGAAGAGAAGTCTGGGGAAATCCAGGCTTTGTTCATCTTGATGAGTGTAAGCCTGTCGGCACTGTCGGTTGACAGGCGGGTACGCTTAACTGTGATGATTCCCCCAGCCGCACTAAACACCCTCTCTGACAAGGCGCTAGCCGCAGGACAAGCAAGCACCTCCAGGGCATACAGCAGATGTCCAGCAGGACCTGGCAGATGTCTGCCAACCAGGCCCACTCTTCTGAAAGGAATTGAGGAGGCTGACTCCCACTGCGCCGCCAATGTTGGAGTTGGTATTCCACTATAGCTCTACGCTGCTCATAGAGCCTGGCCAACATGTGGAGCATAGAGTTCCACCGTGTGGGCACGTCGCACAGCAGTCGGTGTACTGGCAGATGAAACCGATGTTGCAGGGTGCGCAGGGTGGCAGCGTCCGTGTGGGACTTGCGGAAATGTGCGCAGAGCTGGCGCACCTTTCCGAGCAGGTCTGACAAGCGTGGGTAGCTTTTCAGAAAGCGCTGAACCACCAAATTAAAGACGTGGGCCGGGCATTGCACGTGCGTGAGGCTGCCGAGCTGCAGAGCCGCCACCAGGTTACGGCCATTGTCACACACGACCATGCCCGGTTGGAGGCTCAGCGGCGCAAGCCAGCAATCGGTCTGCTCTGTCAGACCCTGCAGCAGTTCGTGGGCCGTGTGCCTCTTCTCTCCTAAGCTGAGTAGTTTCAGCACGGCCTGCTGGCGCTTGCCCACCGCTGTGCTGCCACCCCGCGCGACACCGACTGGTGGCGACGTGCTGCTGACACATCTTGATTGCGAGACAGAGGTTGCATAGGAGGAGGAGGATGGTTTAGTGGAGGAAGCAGACACCACCGCAGATACCACCACCGAGCTGGGGCCCGCAATTCTGGGGGTGGGTAGGACGTGAGCGGTCCCAGGCTCTTACTCTGTCCCAGCCTCCACTAAATTCACCCAACGTGCCATCAGGGAGATATAGTGGCCCTGCCCGCCTGTCCTTGTCCACGTGTCCGTTGTTAAGTGGACCTTGGTAGTAACCGCGTTGATGAGGGTGCGTACAATGTTGCGGGAGACGTGGTCGTGCAGGGCTGGGACGGCACATCGGGAAAAGTAGTGGCGACTGGGAACTGAGTAGCGCGGGGCCACGGCCGCCATCATACCTTTGAAAGCCTCCGTTTCCACAACCCTATACGGCAGCATCTCCAGGCTGATAAATTTGGCTATGTGCACGTTTAACGCTTGAGCGTGCGGGTGCGTGGCGGCGTACTTGCGCTTGCGCTCCAACACTTGCGCTAGCGACGGCTGGACGGTGCGCTGAGAGACATTGGTGGATGGGGCCGAGGACAGCGGAGGTGAGGGTGTGGGTGCAGGCCAGGAGACGGTAGTGCCTGTGTCCTCAGAGGGGGGTTGGATCTCAGTGGCAGGTTGGGGCACAGGGGGAGAGGCAGCGGTGCAAACCGGAGGTGGTGAACGGCCTTTGTCCCACCTTGTGGGGTGCTTGGCCATCATATGTCTGCGCATGCTGGTGGTGGTGAGGCTGGTGGTGGTGGCTCCACGGCTGATCTTGGCGCGACAAAGGTTGCACACCACTGTTCGTCGGTCGTCTGCACTCTCAGTGAAAAACTGCCAGACCTTTGAGCACCTCGGCCTCTGCAGGGTGGCATGGCGCGAGGGGGCGCTTTGGGAAACAGTTGGTGGATTATTCGGTCTGGCCCTGCCTCTACCCCTGGCCACTGCCTCTTCCAACCTGCCCTGCTGCTGTACTTGCCTTCCCCTCTGAAGACCTGTCCTCAGTAGGCGTAGCAAACCAGGTGGGGTCAGTCACCTCATCATCCTGCTGCTCTTCCTCCGAATCCTCTGTGCGCTCCTCCCTCGGACTTACTCCAATTACTACTACCTGAGTCATAGACAACTGTGTCTCATCGTCATCGTCCTCCTCACCCACTGAAAGCTCTTGAGACAGTTGCCGGAAGTCCCCAGCCTCATTCCCCGGACCCCGGAAACTTTCCAAAGGTTGGGCATCGGTCACGACAAACTCCTCCAGTGGGAGAGGATTCGGAACCATTGCTGCCCATTCTGGGCAGGGGCCCGAGAACAGTTCCTGGGAGTCTGCCCGCTCCTCAGAATGTGTCATTGTAATAGAGTGAGGAGGCTGGGAGGAAGGAAGAGCAGCAGCCAGAGGATTCTGAGTTGCAGCAGTGGACGGCGCAGAATTCTGGCTGGTCGATAGATTGCTGGATGCACTTTCTGCCATCCACGACAGGACCTGCTCACACTGCTCATTTTCTAATAAAGGTCTACCGCGTGGACCCATTAATTGTGAGATGAATGTGGGGACGCCAGAAACGTGCCTCTCTCCTAATCCCGCAGCAATCGGCTGCGATACACCTGGATCAGGAGTTCGGCCTGTGCCCACACCCTGACTTGGGCCTCCGCGTCCTCGCCCGCGTCCACGTCCTCTAGGCCTACCCCTACCCCTCAGCATGCTGTATTACCAGTAGTGCAGAAACAGAACGCTGTAATTAAATGTGCCGCTTATTGGCCTGTGGTTGGAGGCTGACTTCCCTTACGGAACGCACAGCAGATCCAGGAAACAATTTTGTGCAAGCCTGCTGTAACGCTTAGCTGCGTATTAATTAGGACTACTACCTCCAGCAGATAGATACTGTAGGCAGCATATAATATTATGTATACTGTTTCCCTCTGGCGGGATGACGGCGCTGATGTAACAGAGACAGCAGATCCAGGAAACAATTTTGCGCAAGCCTGCTGTAACGCTTAGCTGCGTATTAATTAGGACTACTACCCCCAGCAGATAGATACTGTAGACAGCGTATAATAGTATGTATACTGTTTCCCTCTGGCGGGATGACGGCGCTGATGTAACAGAGACAGCAGATCCAGGAAACAATTTTCGCCAGCCTGCTGTAATGCTTAGCTGCGTATTAATTAGGAACTATAGGTGGCATGCTTCTTTATAGATCATACAGTTCCATTTCAGGAACTGTATGAATGGTAAACCTATCAAATGATCTAAAAGTATACACCAATATTGACACCTGGAATACGATTGCAGAACCAGTTTGGTTACATAGCAGGCCTAAGGCTCATTCACATAACCATTTGCATAAAACAGCCTGTGTGAGCTGGCCATCACTACATATAGCAGTGAGTGCACTGCGCATAACACCATATCTCACACATGCAGTCATGCGCAGTGTAACTTTTTTTTTTTTTTTTTAATTACCCGCTCTGTCACATAGCGCAGTTGTGCAAGTATCGTCAGCCATACGCAATTTGTTTGCTATGTTCAGCATTGTATACGCTACTCACAGAAAAGCATAGGGCTCACGGTTGCACGATATGCTGTGAAATACAGCAAACTGCAGTCTTTTTCACGCTCGTATCTACACAGTGTTCACAAGGTAACGCGAACAGATCATTGAAAGTCCATGTACTTTCATTGAGTCTATTCACCATGTGTCATGTGGCCGTCCATGGTGTGCATAATATGCGATGAAATCACGGTCATGTGAATGTGCCCTAACGAAAACAGATCACTAGTATAGGAGAAAATCATGTAAAAGGTCATGCAGCAGCGGGGCGAGGCAAAGGGAAGGAAAGCTCTTATATTGCGGAGTGACTGGTACCCAACTTTCCAAGACTCTGCATGTCATCCGGACAAGCTTCCATCACCTACCACCAGATCTCTACAGCAATCCGCCTGGCCCTGCACTGTAAACCAGTTTGTCCTTCACTGGACAAGAAGGGGAAGGGACGATATCTATTAATGCCGCCTCTGTCCTCAAACACTCTGCAGTATTGCAAGCTGGCAGTCATTAGACTACAGGCTGATTTGTACCCAGATTCCTCAGGCTTCGGCACAAATGCGAAGAGAAAGCTCAAATCACCCACTTGATCCGTTCTAACGCACTCCAGAGCGCTACAATATGCATACAGCTGCCAACACCAATTTCGTAGCAGTAAATTGGAACCCAATTTATGATTTATTGATAATCTTTAGAGAATATGGTTTCGTGCTCACACTAATTTAAAGTTTAATTCTCAAAGAAAAGAGCAGCGCTTCTTCACAGAAATACAAAAATGATGTTACAAGATAATCAGCGAGAGATTTACATACGATATTACAGACCGTAAAGTAATAGAGATTAACCCTTTCCAATCCACTGTCTGATGTCTAAGGACATTCTGATTGAACTGTACAGCTCAGACGCCAGAAGATGTCTGCCAGGGTATTCTTACTGTAGATTACTTACCGCTCTGTTAGGGGCCTCTCCAGCATGTCACATACCGCAGTACTGGCTCTAGCCAGCAGATGGCTTCATTGTATAATAGCAGAAAGAGAAAGCCCCCTAGAAAACCCTGAATCCAAAATTGGATTGCAAAGGGTTAAAATAAGAGTGGTACCATTCTTATGCACGGAGGCTCACGGGTTACTATAGGGCAGTCGTCACGATATAGTGACCTCCAGCACATGTCCGTGTGCGATTTTTAAACTCTCACTGGGGTAACTCCCATGTAGTTCCTTCGAGCCCCCATAGGGGCTGGTTTACCTCGGAACATATAATCCCTGAATTACATCTTTTCTTCATAACTCCGTGTGGGTGTGACCCACCATGAAAATATGGCAATGATGTTTCCGCTAATGATTTTACGTGCGTTTTGAGCCCACACATGAGTTTTTTCGGACCTATCTGGTCCGAGATACGCAATTCTCGGTTCCTGAGCATTGTGCAAATATGGGAGTCCCTGCATCTTATTTGCAGTGATACGACATTGCATAAAATACCCTTGTCAACGGGCTGCAACGTACAGAGCCATCATAATTTCTAAATTACATTTTTCTGTCTTGAAGGCTCATCCTTTTGTTAACTTTGCCTCCAAAAGTTATCAGGTCTGGCTTTTGGCCTTCAGGAAATGGGGGCAGAGAAGATCCCCATCCTTAGCAACTAATAAACAGTTTCTGCTCTGACTTCGGGGGGGGGGGGGTGTAGGACAGGGGGAGAAATGGGACAGGCTCTTTGAAGCCTACTGCTCAGATCTTCCTACAGCACTCAGCTTTCCTATATGCAGAAGGGCATCTAACCCTTCTCTCTACAAAATGACTGACAGACTACAACCTCCACATCACAATACATATCTATTAATCTCATATCTTTATCAATCTGTCATCTTATCTAGTAAGGGTAAATACAAGGGGGAAGGAGGTCACTCCACTTTCCTAATGTCCTGCACATCAGCTGATTGATGCTGGACAGCTGCGGGGAACACTATACTACAGAGTGCAGCTTATTTCCAACCTTAGCAGTGGATCCAGAGAGTTAGATGTATAATAGTGCAAGTTAGTGTAGTACTAAAAATGTGTTACAGGAAAAGGTAAGTGAACCCTTTGGAATTAAAGGGATTTCTGCATTGATTACTAAAATGTAGTCTAATTGTTATCTAAGTCACAATTATAGACAAACACAATCTAAGTGAACTAATAACACACTGTCCATGGAAAGGCTCATCAGAATGTATAACAAAGAACCTTATACCAGCTTTGCTACAAGGGTTTATTATATGGAGCCGATAGTGTCTCTACCACTTTCTTGTTTTCCATATGATTCCTACCTGACTCACCTGGAGGTCAGTTGTGGTTCTGGAAGGCTGGAAATGGGACAAATTATACCAGCTGATGGACTCAGTTCTGTGTAGAGGGAAATTCCTCTAGAAAAAAAAAAAAAAAAGCTGGAATAAGGCTGTTCTCATTACAGAGGTCCTTTAGAGCAGCCGTTCCCAAACTTTCTTGCCATGGTGGCCTTTTTGAAGCAAATGTCTCTCATTAAGTCCCAAGGTGTGGTCAGGGGAGGGGGTAGAGGCGTGGCTTATCACTACCTGTTTGTAGTTACAAAAAGGACTGGGCCATTAACAAAAAAAAAAAAAGAAAGAAGACAACAGTAGGGCTGCATTCCCACGGACGTATATCGGCTCGGTTTTGAGGCTGGATTCAGACAATCGTATATCGGCTCAGTTTTCACGCCGAGCAGATATACGTCGTCCTCATCTGCAGGGAGGGGGAGGGGGGGAGGGGATGGAAGAGCCAGGAGCAGGAACTGAGCTCCCGCCCCCTCTCTGCCTCCTCTCCGCCCCCTCGCTGCCTCCTCTCCGCCCCTCTGCACTATTTGAAATGGGGAGAGGCGGGGCGGGGGTGGGGCTAATTCTCGAAACGTAGCCCCGCCCCATTCCACCTCCTTTCATTGCAAATAGTGCAGAAGGGCGGAGAGGAGGCAGAGAGGGGGCGGGAGCTCAGTTCCTGCTCCTGGCTCTTCCATCCTCTCCCCCCTGCAGATGAGGACGACGTAACATAGTAACATAGTTCGTAAGACTGAATGAAGACAATGTCCATCTAGTCCAGCCTGTCTAGCCTCCTGTTTTGTTGATCCAGAGGAAGGCAAAAAACCCCAAGGGCAGAAGCCAATAGCCCTTTTGGGGGAAAAATTCCTTCCCGACTCCCCAATGGCAATCAGACTGTTCCCTGGATCAACCCCTAATAGTTCCTACCTGCCTGTATACCCGGATTAACAAATACTCTTAGATTTATAGCCTATAATATCCTTCCTCTCCAGAAAGACATCTAGTCCCCTTTTAAACTCCTCTAAGGATTTTGCCATCACTACGTCCTCAGGCAGAGAGTTCCACAGTCTAGCTGCTCTAACAGTAAAGAATCCCTTTCTATGTTGGTGATGAAACCTGCTTTCCTCTAAACGTAGCGGATGCCCTCTTGTTACCGTTGCAGTCCTGGGTATAAACAGATCCTGGGAGAGATCCTTGTATTGTCCCCTCATGTACTTATACATGGTTATTTGGTCGCCGCTTAACCTTCTTTTTTCTAGAGTAAATAGTCCCAATTTGGATAGCCTCTCTGGGTATTCCAGTCCCGTCATTCCATGTATTAGTTTAGTTGCCCTTCTTTGAACCCCCTCCAATACCGTAGCATCTTTCCTGTGCACCGGTGACCAGAACTGTACGCAGTATTCCATGTGGGGCCTGACAAGTGCCTTATATAATGGAAGGATAATGTTCTCGTCCCTCGCCCTTTTCCCCTTTCAATGCACCCCAAAACTTTATTTGCCTTTGCAGCAGCTGATTGGCATTGGTTACTCCAGTTTAGTCTATAGTCCACTAGTACCCCCAGGTCTTTTTCCATATCACTTTTCCCTAACGGTACCCCATTAAGTGAATATTGGTAACAACCATTCTTGCTGCCCATGTGCATAACCTTACATTTATCAACATTGAACTTCATTTGCCATTTTTCTGCCCAAGCCCCCAGCTTATCTAGGCCTGTTTGTAACCGCACATTGTCCTCCATTGCATTAATTATTTTGTATAATTTTGTGTCATCTGCAAATATTGAAATTTTGCTGTGCAGTCCCTCTATCAGGTCATTGATAAATATATTGAACAGAATGGGGCCCAATACTGAACCTTGTGGCACCCCACTAGTGACTGTGGCCCAATCGGAGTATGAGCCATTTATTACCACCCTCTGCTTTCTATCATTGAGCCAATTTTTAACCCAATTACACACGTTTTCACCCAATCCAAGCTGTCTCATTTTGTATATTAGCCTATTATGTGGCACTGTGTCAAACGCTTTAGAGAAGTCCAGATATACGAGATCCATAGACTCTCCCAGGTCCAGCTTAGAGCTTACTTCATCGTAGAAACTGATCAGATTTGTCTGACATGAGCGACCCTTCATGAATCAATGCTGGTAAGGAGTTATTCCCTTGTTCTCCTTGAGGTGCTCATCGATGGCGTCTCTCAGGAAATTTTTCCCTTTACTGAAGTGAGACTTACCGGCCTGTAGTTGCCAGGCTCGCTTTTGGTCCCCTTTTTATAAATTGGAACCACGTTGGCAATGCGCCAATCCAATGGTACAACACCGGTCTTGATAGTGTCTAGAAATATTATGTATAGCGGCCTAGCTAACTCATCACTTAGTTCCCTTAGTATCCTTGGGTGTATTCCATCTGGGCCTGGCGATTTATCGATTTTAATCTTCTTTAACCTGTTCCGCACTTCCTCCTGCGTTAGGTATGACATATTTTGTGAGGGGTTTATTTTATTCCCCTGTATCGCGTGTGGCATTTCCTTTTCGTTTGTGAATACGCTTGAAAAGAAACTATTTAGTAGATTTGCTTTCCCTCCATCATCTTCAATGATTTCCCCTGCATTATTTGTTAAAGGGCGAGTGCTCTCCCTGCAAATCCTTTTGCTGTTAATATAGTTGAAAAATAGTTTTGGGTTGTTTTTGCTCTCTTTGGCGATCAGTCTTTCCGCCTCCTCCTTAGCAATTTTGATCGTATCTTTGCATATTTTGTTTTTTTTCCTGTACGATTTTAGTGTTTCTTCACTGCCTTCTTGCTTTAGTAGTTTGAACGCTTTCTTTTTTTCATTTATTGAGCCTCTTACCGTCTTGTCGAGCCACATTGGTTTCCTTTTGGTTGAGATTCTTTTATTTTTAAAGGGAATGAACTGTTCACATGAAGTGATTAGGATCCTTTTGAACTTCTCCCATTTGTCCTCCGTACTGGCATTTTTGAGGATGTTGTCCCATTTAATGTTACCGATAGTAGTTCTAAGCTCATCAAATTTTGCTTTACTAAAGTTTAGTTTGTTTGTCGCTCCCTGATAAGGCTTCTTATTGAATGACAGCTGGAAGTTGATTATATTGTGGTCACTGTTCCCCAAGTGCCCCTCAACCTGTACCCCCTTTATTCGGTCCGGTTTGTTAGTTAGTACTAGGTCCAGAATGGCCCTCCCTCTTGTTAGTTCCTGCACCAGTTGGTTCAGGTAATTATCTTTAATTACTCTCAAGAACTTATCACCCTTGTGAGATTTGCAGGTCTCATTTTCCCATATTATATCTGGATAATTAAAGTCCCCCATTATAATTACTTCATTGACACTTCTTCTATCTGCCTTAACGCTTTTCACTTGGAAACGGAGGCGGGGGAAGACAGTATGTCGCTGGACAGTCAGAGCACCCTCATTTCTATATCTCAGCGCGTTGAGGAGGAGGGGGAGGAGCATGAGGAGGAGGGGGAAGAGACAGCTTGGCCCACTGCTGAGGGTACCCATGCTGCTTGCCTGTCATCCTTTCAGCATGTATGGCCGGAGGAGGAGGAGGATCCTGAAAGTGATCTTCCTAGTGAGGACAGCCATGTGTTGCGTACAGGTACCCTGGCACACATGGCTGACTTCATGTTAGGATGCCATTCTCAAGACCCTCGCGTTACACGCATTCTGGCCACTACGGATTACTGGGTGTACACACTGCTCGACCCACGGTATAAGGAGAACCTTTCCACTCTCATACCCGAAGAGGAAAGGGGTTCGAGAGTGATGCTATACCACAGGACCCTGGCGGACAAACTGATGGTAACATTCCCATCCGACAGCGCTAGTGGCAGAAGGTGCAGTTCCGAGGGCCAGGTAGCAGGGGAGGCGCAGAGATCAGGCAGCATGTACAGCGCAAGCAGGGGAACATTCTCCAAGGCCTTTGCCAGCTTTATGGCTCCCCAGCAAGACTGTGTCACCGCTCCCCAGTCAAGGCTGAGTTGGCGGGAGCACTGTAAAAAGGATGGTGAGGTAGTACGTAGCCGATCGCACGACCGTCCTCGGTGACCCCTACAACTACTGGGTGTCGAAGCTGTACACGTGGCCTGAACTCGCGCTGTATGCCCTGGAGGTGCTTGCTTGTCCTGCGGCTAGCGTCTTGTCAGAGAGGGTGTTTAGTGCGGCTGGGGGAATCATCACGGATAAGCGTACCCGCCTGTCAACCGACAGTGCCGACAGGCTTACACTCATCAAGATGAACAAAGCCTGGATTTCCCCAGACTTCTCTTCTCCACCAGCGGACAGCAGCGATACCTAAGCAATACGTAGGCTGCACCCGCGGATGGAAGCATCGTTCTCTATCACCACCATCAAAAACGGGGAGCTTTTTGCTTCATCAATCTGTGTATTCTATTCATCCTCCTCCTCCTGCTCCTCCTCCTGAAACCTCATGTAATCACGCCGAACGGGCAATTTTTCTTAGGCCCACAAGGCTCAGTCATATAATTTTTGTAAACAATTTTTATACGTTTCAATGCTCATTAAAGCGTTGAAACTTTCACCTGAACCAATTTTTATTTTAACTGGGCTGCCTCCAGGCCTAGTTACCAATTAAGCCACATTAACCAAAGCGATTAATGGGTTTCACCTGCCCTCTTGGTTGGGCATGGGCAATTTTTCTGCTGTACATTAGTACTGTTGGTACACCAATTATTTTGGGGCCCTCGCCTACAGTGTAATCCAATTAATTTTTTGCCCACCTGCATTACAGCTGATGTTACATCAGCTGTGATGGGCAATGCAATGGGATATATTTATGTACCGCCGGTGGCTTCCTGGCACCTGAAAGATGGCGGAATGACATTTTTTTTTCATTTTACTCCACTTAGAATTTTCTAAAAGTTTTTCAGTACATTATATGGTACTTTAAATAGCACCATTGAAAAATACAACTCGTTCTGCAAAAAACAAGCCCTCATACAGCTACATCGATGAATAAATAAAGGAGTTATCATTTTTTTAAAGTGGGGAGGAAAAAACGAAAAGGGAAAAAAAAGTGGGCTGTGTCATTAAGGGATTAAATAATGTACTAACTTTTTACGAACGCAGGGATATCACCTGTGTAATTTTTGTTTTTCATTTTTTACAAAGTAAAGGGAGAAAGGTGTTTTTATTTTTATTTTTTTGCCAGATACAACATAGGATAGCATTGGGGCAAAGCACGAAGCTAAACATGGACAAAAATCTGGAGAAGTAGGGATATCGGCATAACAACCCAACACAGGATAGTGAAAATAATCGCTTTCTCCATAGGAAAGGATGTGAAAGCTTGTCTGGTAGTGTTTTAAGTTTTAAGTGCAAATCAGTCTCAAATTTCTGTGTGTGAACATTTATATTTAGATCAAGAGGGGTTTCCTCGCTGCATTTGTATATGTAAATATATGTGCCCCATCCAAATAAGCTTCATCAAGCCTGATGAAGGGTTCATAGAAGATCCAAAAGCTTGATGTAACATCATGTATTTTTGTTAGCCATTAAGAGGTATCATATCTACAAGATTACTTGATTTCTCTTTCTGAGAACAATCAGATTTTCCTCTACTGACTAACACAGTGCCAAACTTTTTTTTTTGTTTTACCTATGGGCGGTATTTGCGATGGAATCTGGAGGTGGACGCCTGCTCTGGATTTCGCAATGCAAATCCACCCGTGTGCTGTCGGCCTTACTCTGCATTTTTCCAAACCTGCCTTGGCGTACATTTGATCAGCCCATATAACATTAAGTGTGCAGTACTCCTCTTGCTCACAAGATGTCCTCAGTGTACCTGAAAAACTCCCTCTTGCCTTTTATCTAATAAAACTTGCAGTAAAAAATTGTTCCTAATATTTTCTTTGTTTATTCATATGCCAATGCAGCGCTTGTGTAGTTTGCTCTCTGTAATGGAGGTGATACATTTTTAAATAAATATATTACAAATATGGACAGTTCATAGCATGTCTTCTTCTAAACTCATCTATATGATTAGATAAATATAATCATGCTATGTTGGATCACATCACAACATAGACATCTTTTTCGGTTACATCATTTAACTCTTTGGCTTTCTGGCATGCATGTTTTATTACACCTTTTGTTGTTTTTTATGTAGCTAAAATGCTTCTGGCTTTGTATTTGTGGTAGTGCATACTGGAGCTTTTAAATATGCACAGGAGTAATGTCCAAGGTTTTACATAGTACATTGAAAATGAGGACACATGTGAAACCTGGAAAGAACCAAGGCTGGCAACTCCCAAAGGAACAATTCCACTAGCTCAGTCAGCAGTGGCTGTCTAGTCAGGAGACTGGTATTTATTTTCCTCATTGTTGACTGTATATTTAGCTCTCTTCCCATAGGGTACAGCTATGACCAGTAACCCTCGCTTAGCTACATAGTAGTCTAGGCATCAAAGGAAGTCTAAAATACACCTCCTATCTAAGGCTGTTGCTCTATCAGTAAGAGGAGTAAGTAGTACTGTAGTGGCCCGAAACACCCATTTCTGGCTCCTCCATAAATGTCATAAATGTCATGTCTTTTGTGTAGATGCAATGTGCAAAATGTCTAGTCTTGTTATGTGTATTGCACAGCTGCAGCAAGTGAAGAGTTAATGTCTGGATGTGGCTGGGATATGTCTGGAAAAAGTATCAATTTATGTCCTGTCACATGGTATGCTACACTCTATAAGTATGAGTGCCTGAGAGCAAGGTGTGGTCTTTCTTTTGGAGTCTGAGTTCCATCTTCTGGGTTCCTGAGAAAGAGTGCCCGCCGCATGGGGCGTACCTTCAACCCTCATGTGGTGAAGATGGAGGAGAAAGAGAGAGAGAGCTGAGTGAAGAGGGTGGAGTCTGCCATGCAGAGATTTAAGTCTGTAACAAGTGAGTGGAGTGACCCTACCCCTATCCTCCTCTGGAGAGTTCTCCTTCCAGGACCGGTACCTGACAGATATTGTGGACTGCAAGACCGATATCCTGAGCTTCTTCCGTGACCTTGAATCTTCTGTCCTACCTACATTGGTGTGTTTTACGCTGCATACTGTCAAAATACCAGTAAAGCTTTGCCAGCCCCTGACCGTTCCCAGGAACTGAGGTACTAAAGTTAATTGTGTGTGAACTTCCTTCATTTCTCCGCCAAAGTTCATTCCCGTGAATAAGGAATGGTGGCGTCACATGACAAATCTACAGTTCACCACATGTTTATAGGCCATTCCTGTCCCAGGATTGTCCAGAAGAGTCCTAGTGGTACTTGGGCTGAGGTTCAGTCTGTCCCTCCGGGGAGGAGTCTGGTAAGAGCCATCGTGACAAGGGACAACTCTACCTTCCCAACTCCTCAGCTTGTGTCCTGAGTGGTCATTTGGGACACCACAGTACCCTGCTCCCCTCTTACTTATGATAGCAGCTTAGCTACTAGCTATTAAGAGAATATACACATCAGAAAGCTTCCAGAAAAGAACTCTGATTAGCTGTGTAGCCCATTGTAATAGTGGTAGAAAGACCAGCAGCCCTCTTGGGAGTGCGACACAGCCCTGTTCAGTGTGATGTAGTAAACAGTAAGGCAGAGGGGCGACACAGAGCGTCTTGAAGTAGTTGTGGCCTTATATTGAGAAAAGCAGCAAAGCACACTTTCATCTGCCGAAATAGCGGCCAGCAGAGGAACTTAGACACTTTAGAAAAACTTAAGAAGAGAATTGCTCTAGTAACATTTGGTGATTCCTTACTGAATATTTGGTGATGGACTCTACCTGAATTTAAAGAATTTAAAAAAGACAAAAATTATGATGATTGCAAAAAGTTGCCAAATTCAAATCATAAGCGGCATTGAGACCATAGACTGTGTGCAAGACTTTATCTTCCTTGTTTCAAAATTCACCAGGATGGAGAATCTATGCCAGATACAACATAGGATAGCATTGGGGCGAAGCACAATGCTAAACATGGACAGAAATCTGGAAAAGTAGGGATATAGGCATACCAACTATATGAAGGATAGTGAAAATCATTGTTTTCCCCGTAGGAAAGGATGTGAAAGCTCTACTGCGAAAAAAAGGAGGATTGATGCGTTTGAGCTGTAGTGCTGGTAAAAGCTGCTCCGTATACCCTGGAGGGCGAGAGTAACAAATAGAGAAGTCCTGAATCGTCTAAGACCTGATATATCGCTGGAAGGCAAGATGATCGGGATCAGGTTCACGGAATTTGGCTATTTAATGCATGCAGGGTCACCAAAAAAATCTATAATGCTTGGACAGATCAGTGGCAAAAGAGGACCTAGCTGCCAAAGAACACGATGGCTGATACTGTCAAAGCTGATACTGTGATACACAGATATCACACAACTGAAAGAAGCAGTGCAAAATCGAAAAACATGGAGGAAGCTCTCCTTTAAGGTCAACGAGGGACGTGAATAATTAAATAGCTAACAACAGCTACTGAATATTTCTGCAGTAACCGGGTCCTGAGTGGCCTCAGTTCAAGTTTACAACCTACCTTGTTCTGCAAAGATTTGGATTTTGTAACCAATTTGAACGTATGCTTAACAAAATCTCATTTGCTCTGATCCTGCTCACTATAGAATGTGCTGAGAAAGAAATGTATTCACAGCAAAGTAGAAGTACTTGAACCACAAGTTATTAACCTCTCAAGAGATAATCAAGGCAACATGACTATCAATCTGATACAGAGGCTTAATACGTTCTGCATACATTTTGAATACCAGAAGAAAACCAATTTTACTAGAAACACTAACAATTATTACACCAGTCTGGTGTATAAGTGGCGTTAGAGAAGTTTCCCGCAACGATTCTCTCACTGAACGTCCAGAGACCAATCAGCATCCAGTGGGGAGTCTTCTTCCGGTTCTCTTCTAGGTCTCTCCCATAGGCTATGAGCTGCATGTTGTGTTCGTTGATTGTCTAGGTTGTTGAGGTGTTGTTCTGAATATATCCGACAAAGTTACAAAAATTTGCGCCAAAGAGTCTCTTTTGTAAGGTGGATTGTAGGAAAGGCCATGACACTTTACTGAATGCCTTTTCTGCGTCTAAACTCAGTAGAAGCATTTGGGGAGCATGTGAGTAGTATACTGTCCATACCTTATATCAAGCCACCCACTTTTGGAAAGTGACAGGTGCCACGCCCCCTTCCCATGACTTTTGACCCTCCCCCTTCGGCGCACCAGCTGTCCGTCATCTGGCGAATGGTGGAGGCCCATTCCGCATTCCAGGGGTGTGATGTGCATCAAGGCCCCCTATCCGCATTCCAGGCCTGTGACGTATCATGAGACACACTTTAGAATAAAGTGTGTCTCATGATAATCAAGGGCCTTATTATATTTATAGCCTGACTTGATGTTATATACCATTCAAGTCACCTTAATCAAGGGCCTTATTATATTTATAGTCTGACTTGATGTTATATACCATTCAAGTTGCCTTATGAGTATAAGGCTTAATATATAGAATGCATTTCCATCTCCTAATAGCAAGGATTGCCAATTTATTGCTGAGACTGCGCATGCGCACTGTCTTGCTGCGAGTGTTCATATGCTATTGCAGCGATACAGCAAGCATGCCCAGTCTGGGCAGTAGCTCGGCACTCCCTGCTAGGCTATGAACGTCACTAGTGATGTAGAGTACAATGCCTTGCAGGAAGGAAACTGCAGGGAATGGATGCTTCATCACCAGAAGAAGAAGTATCGGCCGGCTGGAGGTGCAGTGACTCAGAGGACGGGCTGCAGGACCCAGGAGAAGATTGTCGGGGAGAAGATGCAGTAAGAAGATGGCCTTTGAAAGAATAGGTAAATATTGATTTTTTTCTAATGACAGAACCCCTTTAACAAACGATGAAAAATAAACTTGGATGAAGATCTGTGTATCTCAGATATGTTTTTTCCTGGATAGGTACTCTGCTCGAAATTTCTTGCATAGAAAGGTCCACAAAAGCACCCAAAGACATTCTGGCATCCAGCATCCTAAGGATAACTGAAAAAAGGTTTCATTAGAAAAATCCTTATTTTTGTTATTACAATATGAAGTATAGAAAGCTTCTATTCATCTCTTTGATGCCGGAAGCAGCCGAAAACTAGCCAACATAGCCGAGGGGGTACAGCGCTCACCCAGGTAAGCGCTGCAGCTCCTTATTCTAGCAATCAGTGGGTGTCTCAGCAGTGGGACCTCCACTGATCAAAACTTATGACATGTCGAAAGTTTTCTGAAAGTACAAGTACTCTTTAACTAAGTTCTAGTTAGAGAAAACTGCCCATACTTATTTGTCCAGTATCTTCTATGTTTGACTCAGAACAGCTCAGAAGTTCAAAGCTTGGCTTCAAATTTTTTTCGAATTTCCAGTAGCGTTAGTTACAACGCCAAATACAACAGACAGAAAAACAACGTAAGCTTTTTCAGCAGATCATAATGTGTGGGTATAAGTTATATCCATCAGAGGAAAACAGGCTAAATAACCTTTGATATTCGCCACTGCTGTTTGTCTCCACTGTCTCAACGCCCAGATGTGGAGGCTGCAGGCTTTACAGTCTGGACTGTTATTTCTGTAATTTACATACAAATAACAGGCACTTAGAGCACACTGATAGGCCTGATAAGTGCGCAGCAGCTCTTTAAAGGGGTTGTCCGGTTCTATTTATAATAGGCCATCAATAGTAGATCCGTGGGGACCTGCTGCTTGGGACCCATGCTGATCAGCTGTTCGCTGGGCCTGTATGCTCATGCACTGAGCTGATTTTTGCAGGAAGCTGACAGCTCTGTTCCCACTGCAGTGGCCAGGTTTGGTATTACAGGCAAAGTTCCTAATGAAGTGAATAAGGGCGTGTAATACCAAGACTGACCTCTGCAGTGGGAATGGAGCGGTCTGCTTCCTGCAATAGGCAATAGATCCCTGCCAATCTACTATTGATGACCTTTCCTGATGCTAAGCCATCAATGGTTTACAACTGGACATACCCTTTAAACAGAGACAATCTTCTGTCCTCAGTAGAATGGTTTGTGAGTTACTGAGCATGCCCAGAAGTCCTCCTATTGAGATGAATTGAAGAGCAGTGGCCTGGAGGTAGTCTTCTTGACACCTAGCTGTACACAGTGAGATTAGAATAGACAAGACATCTCCTGCAGCACTGTGTTTTGGACACAAGTGCTCCATTTCACTTATTAGACACGAAGAACATTGATGAATATGATGGTAATACCTGTTTAATGTCTCTGTGTTCCCTTTTTGTCCTTATCTGACATTCACCATATTTACCTGGATGGAGTGAGACCAGTGTCCTGTTGTATTCAGTGATACTCCGATTGTTCTTACAGCACTGTACACATACTCTTTCGCTAGTAGTACCAACAAGGACTTTTTCCTGAAGCCTTCAGCAAACTCTACCATCTTTGTGACCACAACAAAAGGAGTCAGGTTCTGTATAAATATTCCCTGGGAAGCATATTCATATTGCAAAGAGCTGGTGAACCTCTCCAGAAAAGCCTGAAAGAAAAGATAGAATTGACTACTGTATATAAATCTATGAAATAGTGTTACAAAACACATACCTAAAATTATGAAGTAAACGATAACTCATGCAGTAACATAGTCCAGATAAGTGTACAGCTGTAGCAAAGTTTGAACTGAGACTTAGATGGACACTAACTCGTCATACAACATCTGCTCATCTAACAGCCTTTGTGTAATCATTAATCTTGTAATATACTTGCATAAATAGTTTTTCGGTTTTGCCACTGAAAATCAAGTTTGAAGTACTGCGACCAGGGGTCTCCCTTCCAGCACTTTTGCAAACCACTGCCTGTCATTAGGGATATGGCTTCTCTAGTAACAGGGACATGGAGACATTCTAGTTACTACATGCAACAGAGGGCCAGACATTTAGATACTGCCTTGCAGCTGATTGGAGCAGGGACATGCAAGGCAGCATGGAAAGTGTGAGAGAGGAAGTTGTGGCCAATACAGTACCAGCAGAAATGCTGGCTTAGAACACCCCTCCACCTGCAAACAGCAGGGCAGCAGAAAGATAGGAAAATCTACATAGAAAACTGAATAATAGAGCTCAAACTGGGTGCAAACAGCACAAAAACAGCATCCAGTGAGGATCTGGGCTGCTTTTGAAAATGTCTTGAAGCCTCAGGTACGCTTTAATACCTAGCTAACATACACTTAGTTCCTTTATGGACATAGTCGAGATCTAGTTCAGCCACCTACTCCTTTGTTTTAAAGTTTCTTTGTACTGTTTTTAGCACATATGTGTTAATAAAGTATGCAATTTATTATTTTGTGTTTGGGAGGGTATAACCATTAGGCTCTTCTCTTGCCTCTGGCAATTTTCTTGGTAATTGTTTGTTTAGCCAGGTATACCCTATGGCTGTCTCCTTTCTTTAAAAT
The DNA here is from genome assembly GCF_035609145.1 of Eleutherodactylus coqui. Taxonomy (NCBI): domain Eukaryota; kingdom Metazoa; phylum Chordata; class Amphibia; order Anura; family Eleutherodactylidae; genus Eleutherodactylus; species Eleutherodactylus coqui. The sequence continues at coordinate 37,561,818 of NC_089847.1, read as the reverse complement.
TTGTCTTGAGACTGGAGGTGAAGAGTTATATCATATGAGGTTTGTCCTCTTCTCGGTTCATTTGCTGCTCCTGAGGCTACTTTTCATATGTGCAAGATGTTCGCTGTGATCCTTAGGCTACATAATGTACAATGGGCACTCGTGGTGCATTGGTAGTCTAAGATATCACACACTGCTCTGATTGGCCAGTGCTGCTCACATGAACAGCACATGCCAATCAAGAAGCACCATGCACTGACTACCAAGGAACAGTTTGCATCGAGTGGTTTACCAGAGTGCCATGGCCATGTTGTAAGAATGAAGAGGACCCTCAGAAACAAGAAGATCCAGGAGAGAAAAGGAAGGCACCAGGTAATATAACACTCCCAAGATAAATTTTGTCCAGGGACTTGAGGGTTCCTTTTACACTGCAATGTAACAAGGAGGCACAGATATTTTTCTCACAAGTTTCATATAAGAACAATTTTGGTATGTTCTATTTATTGTCGTATTATGAAGTCATTCTCCCTATAGAGATGCATTGTTTCTAGGGGAAAATACAGTGCTATACAGAGATACCATATGGAGACTCATGGGAGTGCTAATGGATCTGTAACAGGGAACTGTAGAGACTTTGTGTACCACAGTACAGGCTTTGCCAGGTGCATGAAGCATTCATACATGTACAGTCCCATGACTTTATTTAACAAGAACTTATACTTTTACATTTGCAATAGATAGAGTGAATCACAATATAAAAAAGATTCAATAGGCTGATGAAGGGGGCGAGATATCCCGAAAGCTTGCTCGCTGTAACATCATGCATTTGTTAGCCATTAAAAGGCATCATATCTACAAGATTACTTGGTTTCTCTCAATGAGAACAATCACACATTATCACAATGTATGGCACTCTTTTCTTTACCAGAGAAACAAAAGGGACCAGTGCACACAAACGTTATCACATCTATTGTGACATAAAACACTAATCAGATTAAGGTTTATAGCTTAAAAAAAATACCTTGGAGGCAACATACACTGTTCCCAGGGGCAAAGGTTTATAACTTAATGCTGAGGCCACATTGATTATTGCTCCCCTCTTCCGTTGTAACATACCAGGCAGCACTACATAAACCATCATTATAGCAGCGGTAATGTTGACATTGATGATCTCCAAACTTTTTTCTTCTGGTACTTCAAGGAGGTAGGTTGGATACTCATAAAATACTCCTGCATTGTTCACCAGAATCCCAACATCTACATCTCTCAGAGCCTCCTTAATGGGCTCGAAGACCTCTGGGCCTTTGCTGAAATCGGCAACTATGAAACGAGTTTTCACTCTGTAGGTTGAAGATATGGATTCAGACACATTTTGGAGCTTTTCAGTGCTGCGGCCTAATAAGATGATGTTTACACCATGACTGGCCAACTCCTCGGCGTAGGCTTTGCCAATACCATCTGAAGCTCCTGGGGGGAAAAAAAAACACACACCACATTTTTACTGTATGAAAAGATGAATATTTACCAGATTAAAGCATTTTAAAACTGTTCTCAACACACAGACCACAACATTCCTAACATAACAGTTTGTAAGGCTGGAAATACACATATGTCCATCTAGTTCAGCTATTTTCCTTCAATGTTGATCCAGAGGAAGGCAAAAAACCTTCCTCACCCAATGTCCATCAGAATAATTTCTTGGATCAACAATCCTTCTGAAGTAGTCAGTGACTATAACATGTAATATTGTATCTGTCAAGAGAGACATCCAGGCCTATCTTGTACTTTTTTTTAGCGAGTTCACCATCACTACGTCCTCAGGCGAAGAGCTCGATAGTCTCACTGCTCTTACAGTAAAGAACCCCCTTCTATGTTGGTGTAGAAACCTTCTTTCCGTTAGATGTAGAAAATGCCCCCTTGTTACAGTCACAGTCCTGGGTATAAATCTTATTACGTTCATCATGCACATTGCGATATTACTGATCAAACTACTAACGACCACTTGTCTGTTAATATGTATGTGTGTGGGTGTTTCTCATGCTCCTGCCATGATGACATCATCGCAGGTCTTACAGCATATATAAAACACAAAGCCTGACTGACAAAAGAAAAACAAAGTTAGGGACCTTGGAAGGGGAGGAAAAAATAACAAAATGAAAATACAAGTAAGCCGTTATTATCTCAGACACAACTTAGTGGTCCCGACAGGAGACATCCTCCTACCGCCACCACAGAGATTCGGTGAGCTGAAGGACCTGAGGTGATGTCACTTGAATGTGACCAGCACTGCTGTAGGAGGAGCCATTCTGCAGTTTGGTAGAAAGTACTGTGTACTGGATAAGCTGACAGCAGCTGTGATGATGTCACCATTATGTGATCACCTGTGTGGGTGGAGTCAGGGATCACATGATCAGGGGCTGATCACTGTATTCAGGAGTCTGCTGTGCTGGAAATCAGGATGGATGTAGATGTACTACAGCTGTGTGTGTAATGTGTGGGAATCAGGATGTATGTAGTAGAGCTGTTTGAGTAATGCGTGTGAATTGGGATGGATGTAGTAGAGCTGTTTGCATCATGTCTGGGAATCAAGATGAATGAAGTATGGCTGTGTGTGTGAATCAGGATGCATGTAGTAGAGGTGTGTGCATCATTTGTGGGAATCATGATGGATATAGTAGAGCTGGGTGTGCGATGTATGGGAATCAGGATAGATGCAGTAGAGCTCTGTGTGCAATTTCTGAGAATTAGGATGGGTTAGTAGAGCTGTGTGTAATGTGTGGGAATCAGGATGGATATAGTAAAGCTGTGTGTGTGATATGTGTGGGAATCAGGATGGATGTAGTAGAGCTGTTTGTGTCATGTCTGGGGATCAGGATGAATGTAGTATGGCTGTGTGTGTAAATCAGGATGCATGTAGTAGACCTGTGTGTTTCATTTGTGGGAATCAAGATGGATGTAGTAGATATGTGTGTGCGAAGTATAGGTATCAGGATACAAGGAGGCATTTCATCATGGATTGCAGTGCCTAAGTCAACATAATAAGGAACCATAGAGACACTATGTAGCCATAAAGGATCTGTACACACAGCTTTATGGTGTATGCAGGAAGCCTACTAGTCCAGACTCATTCATCATCTTCTGCATGATGACCAAGTGGAATACATTTAAAATGGATTTATTCAGGGATTTCAGTATAATTTTCATGGAACTTTTAAGTTTCTATTACAAAATAATCCTTTATAAATTCAAATGCCCATATAAAATGAATAAATTATAAAGATATTCTGTATATTCCCTACCATTCTCACTTACCAGTGACTACTGCCCACTCTCCATATTGCAGTATTGTTTTGGTATTGCTAAAAATACGAGGGAAGATTTGATGTTTTATGAAACGGTAACATCCACTCAGCAAATTAAGACATTTCCACATTATGTAGCAGACTGCAACTACAGCCAGAATTTCCATATTATTGTGATAGGCTTGTGAAAGCTCTTTGGCTAGTGACAAGGTGATGTCGTTCACAGCATTTGCCAGCTTTGCAGTATTAAAGTCGTAGGGCGACATCTGAAACAGAAGAATAGAATGGAATTACTTGAAACATCTTTGTAGTACTATGATCTCAAAATAAATTGTATTTATATATATATATATATAGTAAATCCTTACTGGAAAATACAAATATATAGCAAATACTATTTAAAATGTATGTAAATTGGAAAAAATATAATGCCACTATAGTGCCATCTATTAACGTAGAATGTCAGCATCCTTATAAGTCAATGTCCAACCTTCTAACAGGTCTTGCAACATGGCTAAGGATATAAAGTAAGACAAACCATAATCTTCTGCATAACAGAAAGCTAGCCATGTACATACAGCTGTTTCAGGGTACTTGCCCCTCATCAGTGCACAGTAGGGTTTGTGTTGGCTGAGTAATATGATAAAGGTTGGGTTATGAATTGGGAGGGGTACTGTTTCTGTTTGACGACAGCGTTAAGTTGCATGTTATGTTGCAAGGTCTGTAAGAAAGTTGGACATTGACTTATAAGGAAATTACCTTTTAATAGGCAGCGGTACAGTGGCATAATACTATTTTCCATGTGTCTACCATATTTCCCAGGAAAGCATTGCATGGCCTATAAGTCTCTCTACGCCTACTTGGCACTATTCACTGTCCTCAAGTAGAAACAGTATGCCTCCTGGCCTTAAAATCTAAATATGATCTATTTTACCAACTCCATTCCAAGATGTGTGCACATGGCTAAATTCTCAAAAAATATACTTTTTACAAAAATGCTAGATTTTCACCTAATTAATAATGCACAATTTATTCCACAACAAAGAGTAAAGAATTGAGAAAAAAACATGAAAAATTTAAAAAGCATCCCGTTTTTCTACTAAAGCACCCTGAATGCTCAGTCCACCCCAATGATATTCTGCAGGTGCTCGGTGGAAACTCCTTGTATTACTGACAAGCATAAATGCATGATCCCTATTTTTTGGAATGCTGAATGGGGTGCGATCATGCAGAAACAAACACTCTACATGTGAAGCCTGAGGTTGTTATCAAAGGTGCTGTCAGTGGAGCAGCTCATCTGAGATAGCCATGTCAGAACACAGCAATGTGTTCACAGGCTCTTCACAGGGTGGTGCCTGTTTGCTGTGCTCGGATGGCTCGCTGTACTCCACTGGGCTCATCCGGGATCTCAATGCAGAAGAGAACACAGATGACAGAGCCGCATGCATCACATATAGGAAAGTATCAGCTTCTCTACTAAGGCTGGAGACAATAAAAACTACACGTTTCAGAGCCACACCGTCCCCTTCCTCAGATCTGTCGCTAGTGGCACAATACACAGATACTGCCCTATAAGTACAAATGTAGCAATTGTCAACATGGCTGTTGCATCATGGTATAAAACTCCATTTACAGCATTGTTTTACATTACATTTAAGTTATCAGAACACTTTAAATTCTAAGTGAATGTCTGCTACATCTGTACACAGAGCGAAAATCATGATGCCAACACTCTGCCAACATTAAGATACTTTAGTTTAATGAGGAAGGAGTAAACACGTTCTGCATATATTTATATTGGCCGGTAGTTCAGGATCACATGTTGATGTAACAGCCCCGGGGTTTGATGCCAAGTAGGAGTTTTGCCTGAAGCAAAAGGAGAAATAACAGATATAACTATTTTCCTTTAGCCAGGCTCAAACGGCCGTAGTATAAAATGCAGCGTTTTACTGCAGTCTGGATCGTCATATCACTGCGTATGGCAGGGATTTTTGCCTGCGTATAACAGCGTATCTCACACAAGCTGTCATGTATAGGATTCCAGGTTTCCTTTTTTTTCCTTTAATTTCCCTTTGTCACTTTCCGATATTGCGTATAAATGCCGTTCATACACACCCATAGAGAGTAATAGGGCTGTCTCGCATGTGATACACCGTAAAATAGAACATGCTGCGCTGTTTTTTACGAGCATATTTTACACAATGAAAAAATGTTAGTGTGGGTGTAACAGCAAAAATCAGTGTATTTGAATTGCCGCGATGCACCGTGTATTATACATTCATACATCGTGCATGTAATACGCAGTTCAAATACGCTTATGTTAGACTGGCCTTTGAAAGAGCATTGGATTTCACAAAAAAAGCGGTGTTTTACAGCTTTGGAGTCTCTATGGAGCCTTGGTGGCTCTATAGTCAGACAACCATTCACTTCAACAGCCAAGCCACGCCACGCCCCCAACCCCATGGCTTATTTTGGTGTATTATACACCAAAATAAGCCATGGAAGTAAATGGGTCAGTGCAAATGCACAGTGAATACACAGGAAGTCTGCATATTTTCATCAAAAAACAATGGTCCGTCTGGTTATTTGTATGCATATGTTAATACATTGACAAGATTTTGTGTTAAGGTGGGACAAAGATGCTCTAGATTTCCATGATGCTTAGCGTTCAGGTCAGGATACCAGCAATCTGGCTAGGACCCTCATCCATATTACAGATGCATAAATGAGGCAGTAATACAGTCAAATGAAAGTGAACTTAAGCTGACCCACAAGACACAGGAGAGGTACAAATTTACAAACAGGCTGTCAAAACTGCATATCATCACCAAAACCTCATCCCAACTGTGAATCAGCGTGGAGGTAACATTATTGGGGCCACTTTGCTGACTCAGGGCTTGGACAACTTGTGATCTGTGAGTAAACACAATGAATTCTAAGGTGTATCAAAACATTTTATGTTTCTATCTACAGTGTTCATTTGGCCAGGTTGATGGCAGCTGTGGGTGGACCTGCTTATATAGCCACCAGAGCTATCTGGAGAACCACGGCCTACACCTTGTCCTCCAGCTGTACTTTCACTACGTTATATACAGCGGTGGCCTACAGCAGCGAGCGCTGGCAGAGGTGCCCGGAGTGACACAGAAGGAAGCCCTCACCTTGCTCAAGCGTTAGGAGTTACGCCTCTTACTTATGCAAATGTCTGGTCCCAGATGGGTGAGGCTTATTTTCAACTGTGCTACTGTAGTGACCCAGAGTTTGGGGTTCCCTCCAGCATTTCAGAATACATGTTTTATGTCTGTCTTGTGTTATCGTCTTGTTTGTGGAATGCATCAGATTTATGTGTATTGGAGTTTGCAGACATGAAAGGCTTAATGTCTGGTGTTGTCTAGAAAATGTATCAATTTGTGTGTGTCAAAATGTGTGCACATGATGCAGAGAGATATAGGTCTGTAAGAGTCGGGAGTAGGAAGTAGGAGCGAGTAGAAGTCAAAGAGAGCCTGCTAATGGGAGTCCAGTGAGCAAGAGTCAGAAGGCGGTTGGTGAGCGGAGAGATGGAAGAAACCAAGCGATGGTCTGCTGCTCGTGTTTGGGCTCAGCCATTCTAGGGACCCTCCACATGGTCGCTGGTCTTGAAGAGAGTAAAAGCCCGGAAATGGTGGAAACGCATGGGTGTACAGTGCAGGTACTGCATGTATCCGGAGAAATAGAAACCACTTCTTAGCAGAAGAGTGAGTGTATGACAGTGGAGAGAGAGTTTTGCCAGGAGAAAGATGCAGCAGATAACTTAGACTGTGGATTATGCAAATGCCCCAAGAATCCTCACTGCTTCAACACTACAAATTGTTTCTGTACAAAGACTGTTTGATTGGCCTTAATTAAAAAAGTTTTAAGTAAACGGGCAGGACCGAATGTTCCTAGTGTGGGCTAATTAATTCTACCAGAGTGATCTGCTGCAGAGGACAGAACGTTGGTGTCACGAGTGACAAAACAGGACTTAAAGGGGTTGTCCGGCCATAAACATTAGGTCTCATTACTTCTGTTTGCCCAATACAATGCACTTTGTAATATACATTGTGCATTGTAAATTAGGCAAACAGAAGTTATTCACTTACCTTTTGGGATGCCCCCCCCCCTGTGTTGCTCCTCGGTTGCCATGGGTTCCGACAAGTCTCTTGTCCTCTTCTTGTCGGGATGACGGGGACACGCTTCTCCAGCACAGCTCTGCGCATGTGCAGAAGAACTTCAGCCGCTGGGAAGCTCAGTTCTGCCTGCAGGGGAGGCGTGGCTGCTGGCTCTTCATCTCCAAGGTAAGAATGAGTGGAGGGGCGGGCTCTGACGGGGGGGGGGGGGGGGGGTAGGGTGGAGAGGGAGAGATGGATGGATAGATGGATGTGTGCAATGGGGGGGGGTGCAATGATGTGTGTGTGTGTGTTCGTGGTGTCTGGAGACCCGGCTGTCAGAAGTCCCGGGGGAAAGGGGGGGTGGAGAGGGAGAGATGGATGGATGGATGGATGTGTGCAAGGGGGGGGGGTGCAGTGATGTGTGTGTGTGTGCAGGGACCCGGCTGACAGAAGTCGGGGGGGGGGGTCATTGTGAGGGGGGGGTCGCTATGGGAGGGGCACTATGAGGTAATGTGTGTGTGGGGAAATGTTTTGTTTTACTTTACTTTAGCAGGGTGGGGGGGCAGTAGGTAGCCTTGCAGTGGGGGGCTGCAGGAGAGTGTTCTCTCGGCTCTCCCCAGCCCCTCTCCATTCACTATACACTCATGTCAGGATTTTATCCTGAACCATGAGTGTATAAGTGTCCCCTGGCTACAACCCCTCTGAGTATAGTATGCAGCAGGGGGCGGGGCCTGGGCGGGGAGAGCCTGTAGAGCAGTTCAATAGAGGTGGGCATGTCGTGGGCGGGGCTAGGACGTGAGCTGAGGGAGGCCATGAAATCCTGCCTTTTCATGTCTCTTACTACCATCGGGAGCGCGCACACAGAAGAGGGAGAGTGCAGAGCATTGTGGGAAGGCAGCACAGAGGCGCCATCTTTGAAAGCTGCAGTGAACATCAGATTCTAAGGTAAGAAACTGACATTGCAGCTGATCTGCCTGCCGGTTTGAGCCCCTGTATGCTGTGTGTTACTATCCTTACTGAAAGGGAAGCAGCAGCATTATAAAAAATTTTACCCTGTGTGGCCGGACAACCCCTTTAAGGTAACTCAGGTTACTAATTGTTAGTCTCCCCCTGTGGTAACTGTATTGGGTTTCTAGCCATGCGTAGTGAGGAGATGGTAGAGCCCTGTGACAAGGTTATTTTTCTACCATGCTGTCTCCTCGACTGAGGTCCTGCTCCTCAGACGCTGCACTGCCACTGGGCTGGGAAGCATGATATTGGCTGGCGCTCAGCTCCTATAGTTGGCATTGTCTTCTGCAGCAGTTCAGAGGGAGCGAGGGGGATTGTTAGATCTCAGCTGGTCTCTGTATATCTGGTGGTGGAGTGTAGAGGTTGGGCTCATGAAGGGGAAAAGACCCAAGCCTGCTGCAGTCTCGGTGCCTGGAGCTTCCAGCTTTGCAGCAAAGGGAGAGAAATAAACAATCATTCTCCCCAGAGGCCCAGAATTTAAAACTATGAGGCCCCCTTACACAGTCGCTTTTTACTGCAATTAGTGAGGCGCTTTCAACACAGTGCTAATCGCAGTGCAACACTCCCATTGTTTTCAAAAGGACCGCTCACACAGGCACAGACAGCCGCTCGATTGCCACAATTTTCATGCTTCCGTGCAGTTGTCAGCACCGACAGAAGATCTCCTGCTGGTAACGGGGATTGAAAAGAGATTGCTCTGATTAATTAATTGAATGGCTGTGATTGGTGCATCAAGCACTGTCTCTGATTGGCTGAGCCACCCCTCGAAAGCCATTCAAAGCAATCTCTTGCTGGAGGCGGGGTTTTCAATCCCTGTTACCAGCAAGAGATGCTCTGTCGGCGCTGACAACTACAAGCAAGCCTGCAGGAATGCCATTGAGCAGCGGGACGGACCTGGACAGCGACCTGCTAGGCTCATATTGCTTTAAAAAAAAAAAAATTCAGCTTCCTTGGCTGCGTTTTCACCTGCTAGAGCAGCGCTGCGTCTCTTCCATTCCTGTGCCCATCAGCATGAACATCAGCAGGAAATAAATGAGCCACAGGCAGTAATAGAGTACCTCAGGTCCCTGGGAATGGTCAGGGCCTTCAGAAAAGTAGAAAAAACACAATTTACAATCTTGAAAGTGCAGGCAATGGCCAGGCTTGATCAAGAGTACCTCCACACAGCAGTCCCATACTTCAGGATGCTGTGTGTGAACAATTAAAGAGTCAAAGACGCGTTTCTCCACCCAGCAGTCCCAGACTTCAGGGCGCTTGGGTGTGAACAATTGAAAAAGAGTACCTCCACCCAGCAGTCCCAGACTTCAGGACGCTCGGGTGTGAAAACACGTGGATGAGTACCTCAAAAAAAACAAAAGATCTCAGCAGCACACCTTCAGCCCAATAGGCTCACAGATAGGGAGAAAGGGATAGAATATGGCATCAAGCCAGTAGATGCGCGCTCACCTAGGGGATCCGGACTTCATAGATCCCAATGCAGCGTAGAGAAAATGTGTATGGAGAGTAGCATCAAGTAGAAGCTATTTCAAAAAGACATCCTGGAATCTTCAGGGAATCCAAATCCAATTTTCATCTTTATTGAGTTAAAAACTCCGTCAGCATAAACAACAAAACTTGCAACGTTTCGTCCTATGCAAAGGACTTTGTCAAGCAAAGGCCTTCGAAAAACGCGCTCACTCTCTCTCTCTTTGGGGCCTCACTCTCTCTTCATCACGGGAACACATTCTCTGTGGAACCTCTCCTCCTTTTCCATTTTCACTACATGAGGGTTCAAGGTACCCCCTTACAGCTCTGTACTTTCTCTCCTTGGTGGTACTTAAGATGGAAGCCCTTTCCAGCCCTCACATTTATACCCTCACTCATACCACATGACAGGACATAAATTGATACTTTCTCCAGACAGTCAGCTCACATCTTTGCAGACATTTAACCCATCAATCACTTGCTGCAGCTGTACAATACACATAACAATGTCAAGACATTTCTGCACAGCACACCAACACAAGACATTACATGTATGACATTTATGGAGGGGGCCAGGATGATGCACTGGGCCACTACACTAGCTCAAATACACTTTTACCAGACTGAGGAGAAATTCTTGAACAAGAAGAGGCAAAGAGGATCTCTGCCAGACTCATATACTGCTATACTGATGTTCCCTGATCTCTCTCAAATGACTCTGCAACTTTGTAGACAATTTATTCCAGTTACTTCATCTCTCCACAGTGCCAACATTAAGTGGGGCTTTCCTACCAAGCATCTTATTTCAAGGAAAGGAGCATCCTACATTGCAGCGTCTATGCTAGACGAACCATTTTTCCTAATGAAATGAAACATTCCTTTTGAACAAACATTTTATTAAATTCATACTTCCTGCGTAACCGACTAGCTGGATTGTTTTTACACATTTTGAAGGAAACTGCTAAAACCCAAAATGGCAGTTTGATAATTGGGGGCAATTTTAATTCAGTTATGGATACATCTATGTAATCCTCTTCTGGATCCAGAATACCTTTCCCTATTGTCCTGAATTTACAAAAGGAGGTTTAGCTCTGCCTTTATACTTTTCTATCTCTACCTCATTCTTCTTATGATTAACCCATTGGCATACACCCCGAGGGTTTTAAGGGAATTAAGTAATGTGATAGACAAATCATTCTGTCTGTTCCACTAGATTGGCATATGGCTAATGTGGTACTGATTTTCAAAATGGGATCAAACAGTGAACCTGGAAATTACAGGCCGGTAAGTATTATTTCTATTGTGGGTAAATTGTTTGAAGGGTTTCTTAGAGATGCTATCCTGGAGTACAAATAGGTGTATAACTCCATATCAGCATGGGTTTATAAGGGGTTGCTCCTGTCAAACTAATCTGATCAGCCACTATGAAGAGGTAAGTTCTAGACTGGACTTGGGAGAGTCATTGAATTTTGTCTATCTGGACTAGAGATGAGCGAGCACCAAAATGCTCGGGTGCTCGTTACCCGGGACGAACTTTTCGCGATGCTCGAGGGTTCGTTTCGAGTAACGAACCCCATTGAAGTCAATGGACGACCCGAGCATTTTTGTATATCGCCGATGCTCGCTAAGGTTTTCGTTTGTGAAAATCTGGGCAATTCAAGGAAGTGATGGGAACGACACAGCAACAGATAGGGCAGGTGAGGGGCTACATGTTGGGCTGCATCTCAAGTTCCCAGGACCCACTATTAAGCCACAATAGCGGCAAGAGTGCCCCCCCCCCCCGCACTGTCAGCATAAAGATCGTTCTCCTCTGCCATAGCTGTAACAGCTGTGGCAGAGAAGAACGATGTTTGCCCATTGAATTCAATGGAGCCAGCAATACAGCAGGTTCCACTGAAAGCAATGGGCTGCCGGCGATCGCGGGATGAATTGTCGGGAAGGGCTTAAATATATAAGCCCTTCCCTGCAATTCATCCAGAAATGTGTTACAATAAAAATATATACCGGCGTATAAGGCGACGGGGCGTATAAGATGACCCCCCAACTGTCACCTTATACGCCGGGAATACAGCGGAGCAAAGAATAAAAATCATTACTCACTTCACCGGTGCTTCTGCGGTGCTGCTGCAGGCTGTCGCTCCCTCCTGGTCCCCGGCAGAGCATTGCTTTCTGGACGCAGTGGTTGAAATCCCCACCTCCAGAAACACACGTGCCTTCAGCCAATCACAGCCATTCAATGACATCATTGTCATTGGCTGTGATTGGCTGAAGGCACGTGTGTTTCTGGAGGCGGGGATTTAAAGCCCTTCGTAGAGAAAGCAATGCTCTGCCGGGGACCAGGAGGGAGCGACAGCCTGCAGGAGCACCGCAGAAGCACCGGTGAAGTGAGTAATGATTTTTATTCTTTGCTCCGCTGTATTCCCGGAGTATAAGGTGACAGTTGGGGGGTCGTCTTATACGCCCCGTCGCCTTATACGCCGGTATATATTTTTATTGTAACACATTTCTGGATGAATTGCAGGGAAGGGCTTATATATTTAAGCCCTTCCCGACAATTCATCCCGCGATCGCCGGCAGCGCATTGCTTTCAGTGGAACCTGCTGTGTTGCCGGCTCCATTGAATTCAATGGGCAAACATCGTTCTTCTCTGACACAGCTGTTACAGCTGTGGCAGAGAAGAATGATTTGTCTTCTATATGTTCTCAATGGGGTCGGCGCTGCTGCCGCCGGCCCCATTGAGCGCATATAGAGAAGAGAACAGGAATCGCAGATCGCACATAGGTGCGATCTGCGATTTCTATGGCCTAAGAAGGACCGTTGAGGTTCTTGAAGCCTAAAATAACTCCTAACGGTCTCCCTATAGCAGCAGCACTTTCCCTGATTTATGTCAGAAGGCATCTGTGGCGAGCCGCGGGAGGGCAGATTTTAATACTCGGGTGACACCTAATCTTGCCAGCCACTCACTGCAGGGGGGTGGTATAGGGCTTGAACGTTGCAGGGGGAAGTTGTAATGCCTTCCCTGTCTTTCTATTGGCCAGAAAAGCGCGCAAATTTCTCAGGGAAGAAAATGAAAGTAACCCGAACACCGCGTGGTACTCGTTATGAGTAACGAGCATCTCGAACACCCTAATACTCGAACGAGTATCAAGCTCGGACGAGTATGCTCGCTCATCTCTAATCTGGACTTTTCCAAAGTGTTTAGTACTGAGCCGCAAAAAAGCTTGATATATACAATGAGTATGCGTGTAAGTAATTGTCTCAGCGATAAAAATCAAAGGGTGGTTATTAATAGTACTTACTCTGATTGGGTCATCTATTACTAGTGGGGTGCCCCCAGGATCAGTTCTGGGCTGTATCCTTTTTAATGTATTTATTAATGACCTGGTAGAAGGATTGTGCAGTAAAATATGAATATTTCCAGTTGATACAAAATTATGTAAGGTAATTAACATGACGGACAGTATACAGTTGCAAATAGATCTGTATAAATTGGGGGCTTGGGCAGAAAAGTGACAAATATGTGTGAGGGGTTAATTCTAGATTTTCCCCTGCAGTCAAAATTAAATAGAGGAAAAATACGTTTAATTCTCCTACAACTTTCTTTTATCTAACTTTTTCTCAATATGACCCTGAATCTTGTTTTCACATATCTTATCTTTACTTTCCCAAGTCATCCTGTTTTGAGAAAGTTATTTTCTGAGAAACTTATCCAAGGACACATTTTTGCTTTGATACAGTTGTTACAGAGTGTTGATATATTGTTCTTGTAGGAGATGTCTTTGAAAGAAGTATTATTAATTATAATCTCCAGATGTCCAGCGACTTCGGACATGCGCAGTGATTAGATCTTACGCAAGCAACCTTTCTATATATTCTGTACTTTGCAAATAAACTCACTTCGCTTCTTGGCATCACATGTCGTATGTGGCTGTCCATTTGCGTCGTCTGAGTACTCACATCTAAGACTAATTCAGAAGCAGACAGCATCAGCTGAACGGTCTAATCAAAGACCCCCCTAACATTACTTGGCGCTGTAACATGGGGGCAGAGGCTAACTCCTTACCTGCAGCCAATACCTGACGACCCTACCTGCCGACCAGCTGGACCAGAGGCCACGGGACCCCAGATCTACAAAACACCGGTGTAAGGTAAGCCCTTGACTTACCACTCCAGCTCTGGGCTCCCCTGACTTCAGTCCCGTGTTGACAGGAGGTGAGTCGCTGCATGTTATATAGGATGCTTCTGCCTGTTATTTACGGTGTTCTTAGTAACCGCACTAGACGGAAGAACCCTTGTGTGTACATTGCCATGCTGTCTGCTGTGTGCTGTAGAAATTATTGCTTTTATTCTTGCTTTAACTGCCATAATGTTAGCTGTAATTTGTAAAAGACAAAATTACTAAAGCCACCCAGCAAGGCAAGCTGTGTCCCCTTATGCCAATAAGAAGTAAAGATATTGCAAATAAGTGTCCTGCCAGCTGCGGACCTGGCAGAAGGGACTGGCCTGATTTACCCGAAGGAAGCGGTGTGCATTCTTAGACTGCGTGATTGAGATAAAAACAGAGGAACAAGTCCATAGTGCAAATAAGTGTCCTGCGAGCCGCGGACCTGGCAGAAGGGACTAAAAGGTCTGTGTGACCACCAGATTTACCAGAGGAAGCTGTGTGCATCCTTACACTGTGTGATAGTGGTAAATCAAAAGGTAAATCCATGAGAGAAGGGGAAGGGAAAGACATTTGTTGGCAAGCCTATAAAATATACAGACAGATAGGACTTAAAAAGACGGGAACCTTTAACTATGAGTTCTGGCAATAGTACGGGAGAAAGCATGAAAGATATCAGAGACGCTGGCTTAGGGGGAAAAAAAAACCAGACAATATGGAAAACAGCTAGAGAAATAGCAAAGGACAGAGAAAGCAAGTTAGCCGTGGGGAGAGAATGTAGTAAGTTGTTGAGAAAAGCAGGTGTTTAGAATTTTGGGAATCTTAGACCAACAAGTTTGGGAAAGATTCAGAGATAGTCAAAGGTTGGATAAAAGTATGTTAGACAGATGGATTGAGGCAAGTGTAGATACGGCAGTTATCAGAGAAAGGGAATCCTTTTATAGTCTGTGTTCCTTTGGGACATAAAGCAAGTTCATGCAGAATCTGTGGACAATTATGTGACAAATAACCATTATTGTTTGTCTTGTATGTCTTGATGTTATGTAATCTAATCTTTGTTGTACGTTTTAGTCTCCGTCATACAAGTGTAAGAAAGTTATACCCCACTCACGTCAGTGGGGGCTTTTGAGAATACAAGGGTTTAAAATGCTGCGCTGTTAGAAGCGCTTAGCATGTTGTCTTTTCTATGTGTTTAACTATTCCCCTGCCATCTGTGTTTGATAGTCTGTGCAGAGAAATGTACCTCTTATAATTACTAATGATTAATGTTGTGTAAAGTCTGAATGTTCTGGCCACTTTCTAAAATCTGTTTCATAGAGAGATAAAATTCAAGGTTATAGAATAAAAGACAGACGTTGATGAAATAAGAAACTTGTAATGAATTACGTGAATTATACGGTCTTAAAAATAGAAAACATATAGGGATTTTGAGGTATGTTTTTGCTTTTTGGGTAAATGTCAGTTCTGTGATTGGTTGGATGTCTGTATCACTGCTAAATGCTGTTAGTACTGTACTGTCTCTGAGAGAATGGTCTGCAGGGGCTTGTTGTAATTCATGTCTTTGTTATTTGTACTGATATCTTACAAGCCTTATCTGCATCCATCAAATTCTCACCAGATGGATCGGTACGGGTTGAGACCTCAGGTGCCAGTTCAGAAGAGTTTTGTAAACTAACTGCTCTCTTGGTGGATCCGGCTCATGTATTTGTCTTGACAGCTACTGCAGAAACTCAGCTTTCCGCAGGTCCTGACAAATAGTAAGCCACTTCCAAGACAAACTCCAATTCTGCAAAACAAAGGTTGTTCTCCTGGCTCATCGCTTAGCCCAAGGAACTGGACATCTGACATAGGGACAAAAGGCTGCTGACCAAAAGCCATACCTGTACTTACACCTGCTGCCAAATTCCGCACCTTTCTGGGCCTTGTTTCATACTGCCGCCCATGGATCCACTCTGTTTCCTCTCTTATGCAACTACTCTATGACTGTCTCTCAATCATTCTTTTCTCTCTCACCCCTGAAGCTCAATTCTCAGCTCTCCACCCTTTTACACTTTACCATTTATTCTTTTCTGTACTGAATTTTCTGGCCATATGACGACAGTATTGACACAAAAGCATGGGGGAGAACCACGGCCACTTGGATACTACTCCATGAGGCTTGATCCAGTGGCTCGAGGAGCTCCCTCATGTGTGTGTGCGGTGGCAGCAGTACAGGCAATGGTTGACAAATCTTCGGAGTTGGTATTGGACTACCCCCCCTAGTGGTCCTCACCCCTCATGACATCCAGAGCATATACACGCAAGTGCAACCCAAGCACTTATTTCTGGCCCGTCAAATACAGCTACAATGTGCTCTTGTCATTCTTTTCAATGTTGCTACTACTTTGAACCCGGCTACTCTTCTTCCAATTAAGTATCCTAGTTCAAAGGGGGGGAGGAGAAGACATAGGTGATCTAGGCATTGCAGGTCAGTTATTTTAAAAATGTTTTTTTTTTGCAACAAGGTTCTGATCTATTTGAAATAGAATACCAGCCTGATTGATTAGCAGTAATCGGTGCAAGGGGTTTCAGGAGTGCCAATTCAGCTGGCAGAAACTGAACCGCTTGAGGTAATGTTTAAAGGGTCGCGATGCCTCACGCGCTTCCTTGTGCTAGAAGGTCCTGAAAGCATATTGGGAACTGACGTGATGGGACCCTTGGGATGTTGTATCGAACTTCACCCGTCCGGTGAGGCTCGTATACACCCCGGGTCTGAAAGTCACCCGACCTTCTTTCGGATGGCAGCAGACCAAGCGACACCTCTCCCTGTCCTCACTCTTACGCACGCAGAGGAACAAGTTTTTAGTGTCATTCCTTTGAGCCTTTGGGCTACCAAACAGACGGACCTCGGCAGACTGTCAGTCCCACCGGTAATGGTTTACCTAAAGGAAGGGGGAAAAGCCCCCTTGGTCCGTCAGTACCCCCTGGCACATGTCCAAGAAGATGCAATTGCAGACACTGTCTCTTCTTTATGTCAACTTAAAGCCCTTAAGGAATGTGTCTCCCCAGCCAATACCCCTTTGTTCCCCGTTAAGAGAAAGAGTATGAAGGGCCAGCCAGACTGTCAGTATTTGTTTGCATTTATTTTCAGAGGAAAGCAGTACTGTTGGACAGTGCTGCCATAAGGGGCACAGAATAGCCCAAAACCAGTTCACCAGATGCATGAAGCTGGTATTAGACGCCTGGCCAATTCCCGAGGGCACCGCCCTCTTGTAATATGTTGATGACTTACTTTTGTGTGCTCCTGACCCAAATAGTTGCCTCAATGCATCACTAAGCCTTTTGTGTTTCCTCCATCAGAGTAGAATTGCTGCAAAGCCAGCAAAGACTAACTTCAGTTCTACAAATCTCACGTAGTGTTCCTGGGCCACTGCCTAGGTCCAGGTACTAAACACCTAACGCCGGAGCGCACGAAGGTGGTAAGTGACATGCAACTCCCCACCTCCCATGCCCAGTTGCGTACCTTCTTGGGACTGGTTTCATGCTGTCGGCCGTGAATACGTTCTGCCTCCATGACCATGCAGCCTCTGTACGACTGTTTGGGTTCACAGCCATTTGCCCTGACCCCGCAGGCCGAGTCAGCCCTCCTTCAGCTGAAGGTACAGATAACCAGTGCACCCGCACTGGGGCTGCCAGACTATGACAAACCTTTCCAAATGTACGTCACTGAGATGGCGGGACACGCCACCGCTGTACTGACACAAATGCATGGTGACAAAAAGCGACCTGTAGCATACTACAGTGCCCATCTTGACGCGGTGGCTAGAGGGTCTCTATCATGCGTCCGAGCGGCTCTAGCAGTTCAGGCACTACTGGACAAAAGTTCTGACGTTATCCTAGATCCCACCATGGTGATCTACACCCCACATGACATACATGGTATCCTGACACAGGTAAGCTGTAGACATCTGTCTCTTGCCAGACAGATAAAAATGGAACTCGCAGTGCATTCCTCCTCGAACATCTCATTCCAAAGGTGCACCACCTTGAATCCAACCACCTTACTTCCATTAGGTGACGTAGATTCAAATGGGGGAGTAAGCACAGGGGACCAGTTGTTTTACAACTCCCTGACTGATGAACAGGAGGCATTTGACACCGGAAACCAGCATGACTGTGTGGGTTTGCGCATGTCACAGACAAGCCCCTGCAGAACCCCCAGTTTGAGCTGTTTGTGGATGGATCCAGATACCTGAATGACGAAGGAAGGTTTGTAACAGGTTTTGAAGTAGTCACACTGAATGAGATACTTGTACAAAAACCACTGCCGCCACACATGTCAGCACAGGAGGCTGAGCTCCGTGCTCTAACTGAGGCCTGTACGATTGCAAAGGGTACCACTGCCAACATTTACACTGATTCTAGGTACGCGTTCGGCATCGCACATGATTATGGACCCATCTGGCGGTCCAGGAGCTTTCTCACAGCACAAGACAAGCCCATTAAGAATGGTGTATCAGTAGGTAGATTAATGCAAGCCATCATGTTGCCCGAACAGGTGACCATAATAAAGGTTAAAGCACACACGCAGGGACTGTCACCAGAGAGCAAGGGGAACGATAGGGCAGCCAAGGCTGCAGCTCTCCTGGACAGGACTCGAGACCCCCCAAGCCCTGTGTGCTGTAAGGTAGACTCTGGTACCACAGTACCCTCCAACCTAGGGCCTACGGCCACGGGAAGTGAGGTAGAGCAGTGGACCAAGGCAGGTGCTAGGTATGTTGATGGAATGTGGAGAATGGGAAGTAGAATGTGTTTGCCGGCAGCAGTTTTCCCGCAGATGGCGGACCTAGCTCACGGTAAGGTGCATGCCTCCAGGAATGCTATGGTTTCTGTTGTGGACAAGGTATGGTATGCTCTAGGGTTCGACAGGATGGCGAAGGCATGTGAAGTGTGCACCCTTCACAAGAAGTGGTAAGAACCCCCCCCCCCCCCCCTGGAAGTGCACACCCAGACCACTGTATCCTGTTCAGAGATTACAAATCGATTACATCCAGTTTCCTAAATCAGGCAGGTATGAGTACGTCCTTGTGTGCGTGGACCTGTGCAAAGCCACCGCACAATGCACAGCGACTAAACTTGTGTCAGAACTTGTATGTAGATTTGGGGTACCAGAGACAATTGAGAGTGACAGAGGTACACATTTTACAGGTGAAGTGATGCGAGAGGTGATGTCAGCCCTTGGGGTGGAACAAGCGTTTCACACCCCATACCACCCGCAGAGTTCAGACAAGGTTGAAAGACTAAATGGTACGCTTAAGTTAAAAGAAGTGTTGTTTGGCTCTATGCCAAGATTGGGGCTGTATCATCCACAGGCCCTACAGCAGGGCTATGACACAGTAGCCGGATATGTAAAGCACCTGTGTGACCAACTAACAGTAACACAGAATCTAGTCTTTTTCTTCCATTCCAGACACAGACAACTTAGAGGGATCACACTCTCTACAACCTGGAGACTGGGTGGTCGTAAAGAGGCGTGTCCGGAAATCCCTAGGGCCCAGATTCAAGGGGCCCTATCAAGTCCTGCTGACCACACCTACTTCAGTAAAAGTTGAAAGAACTGTTGCTTGTCTTGGGACTAATGGGACTTTTCATGCCCTGCTTTGCCCCCCCCATGAGAAGGAAAAATGAAGGACATTTTGTTTATTGATGAACTTTTTGGACTCCTCACTCCATGCTTCGCCCCTATGAAAGGGTGCAAAATGACAATGCCCAGAACCACTTTGTTAGACACCACCAAATACTGGTAGATGGACTGAACACCGCACAGGTGAAGGACTGTTGGACTTGCACACACGCACCTGGTGCCACTAGTTTTCTTTTCCTGGTTGTTCCAGAATTGCTTACATGGACAAATGAAAACTCAGAAACCTGGGATAGCTGGTGGGGTAACACATTTAGTTCTTTGAACCCTGCCAATTGGTTCTCTGGTCTGGGAGGGTGGTTCATGGGAATTTTACAAAGTATGCTTCAAGTAGTAATGATTTTGCTCGTCATATATGTTGCTTTAAAGTTAATCATGTCTTGTATCACATGTTGTAGTGAAAAGGCTTTTGCTAAACTTTAACCCAGATGGACTTTGGGACCACCACATGACTCTAGGGAATCTTGCAGGAGCTGGCACCACTCGGGTGAATGTACCTAGCATGATGGTGGACCCTATGTCCAAATGGGGGAATGTGAGGGGTTAATTCTAGATTTTCCCCTGCAGTCAAAATTAAATAGAGGAAAAATACGTTTAATTCTCCTACAACTTTCTTATCTAACTTTTTCTCAATATGACCCTGAATCTTGTTTTCACATATCTTATCTTTACTTTCCCAAGTCATCCTGTTTTGAGAAAGTTATTTTCTGAGAAACTTATCCAAGGACACATTTTTGCTTTGATACAGTAGTTACAGAGTACTGATATATTGTTCTTGTAGGAGATGTCTTTGAAAGAAGTATTATTAATTATAATCTCCAGATGTCCAGCGACTTCGGACATGCGCAGTGATTAGATCTTATGCAAGCAACCTTTCTATATATTCTGTACTTTTCAAATAAACTCACTTCGCTTCTTGGCATCACATGTCGTATGTGGCTGTCCATTTGCGTCGTCTGAGTACTCATATCTAAGACTAATTCGGAAGCAGACAGCATCAGCTGAACGGTCTAATCAAAGACCCCCCTAACATATGGTTTAACACTAATAAATGTAAGGTTCTGCACACGGGCAGGTAAATACATATCACCATTACATGCTAAATAGGAAACCACTGGGCAAAACTGACATAGAAAAGAACTGGATGTCACGTCCGCTTCAAACGTGCTTTAACAGCATTTGCAAAATAAACACTCTGGCACTGTTCACACCATGGAACCAGTTAAGCAAACTATAAGTGGTAAAAAGAAACAAAAAAAGAGAACTTTCCCTATGTGGCTCTAGCAGGTGATCCCTGCCTAATAGTGAATGTCTCGTCCAATAAGGACTCATTCACACATGTTCCTCACTATCCCTGCAACCGATAGCTAAAAATTCCACTATACAAATAAACATACTCCAGCATAAATCAAATGACTTTACTTATCTTTAAAGAGTTGCTAGGAGGGTCACAGAACCTAGTTGCTGAATGAGCCACAGAATGTTCTCCTACACCTACTAAAGGAGACTGCATGAATTGAATAGCACAGAACCAAGATGATGTGGAAATAAAAACCCTCTCTAATTACCCTCAGGTGTGTTTCAACAGAAACACACACCCTAAGCAACTCCCACCAGTGTTAAAGGACACAAATGAAAAGAAATACAAAAGAGCAGCAGAGTGAAACTCAACCCATCACAACACTTGGGGATTTTAGTTAACTGTAAACTTAACTTGTGCAACCAGTGTCAGGCAGCTGCTGCCAAGGCAAATAGGATTATGGGGTGCATCAAAAGAGGTCTAGGGACACATCTTGAGAACATCGTTCTTCCTCTTTTACAAGTCACAGGTCAGATCACGGATGGAATATTGTGGACAGTTTGGGGCACCAGTACTCGAGAAGGACAAATCAGAGCTTGAATGGGTTCAAATGTGGGCAACTAAAGTAATAAATGGAATGGGCAGACTACAATACCCAGAGAGGTTTATCAAAACTGGAGTTATTTAGCTTAGAAAAAAAGAGAGCTGGGGGTTACCTAATAACTATGTATAAATATATCAGGGGATACAGAGATCTCTCCAATCTTCTATTTAAAACCAGGACTGTGATTGTAACAAAGGGGACATCCTCTAAGTCTAGAAGAAAGGTTTCTACACTAACATAGAAGGGGGTTCCTTACTGTAAGGGCAGTGAGACTATGGAGCTCTCTGCCTGATGATGTGGCGATGGTGAACTCGACAAAAAAGGAGCCTGGATATCTTTTTTGAGCATTATAAGTCTATGAATCTTATGCATCAATTGGAAGAATTATATTCCTTTAGATATGTTACTAAAACCTTCACATTTTCCTCCTGGATACCTTGGACAGAATATCTTGCCAAGAGCCCCTATAATTGTCCATTCTTTTTATATTGCCAAATTAACAGGGGTATGATACCCATGCCAGGCCTGCGGGCTGCATGGGATAAAATGAGTGTAGTATTTTGATCAGTTTATCCTCGCCTACATTTATTTATTTCTCCTTTTCTTTTTCATTATACGTATTTAGTAGTTGTGCACACATTACTATTAATACTTATCCATTCCTTATTCATATACCTATATGTTAATTTTAAATGTTTACATTTACTTTAATGCTAGTATGTTTAATTACTCTGATAGGTCTACCGAGTCTATGTTTTGGACTTAGATCATACTCCTGGAGGGAGTATGACAGGCACTGCGTTATACAGCATTCATCATGCTGTGAGTATAACTGCTGCTTGAGCATGTGCATGATCCCCAATGAAACAACGTGAGAGTTGCTGTTCCTGATCGGCAGTGATGCGCCAATCTGGATGTGCCGCCCGGGATTGATCGACTGGTTATCCAAGAAGGTTTTTTTTATATGTGATAGTGCTGGATGTGGAGCTTGTAGATATGGGTTAAAAACTAAAAATGTTAAAAGTGCAGATGGAAAATCTGAATTTATTATCATAAATGTCATCAATTGTGATAGTAAACGTGTTATTTACAACATATTTTGCACTAATTTTAATAAAAGTTGCACAGCTGCACTATTCGCACTTAAAAACACTTATCATGGAGCATATTAATGACATAGAGAAAAAAGGAACAAAAATGCCTTAGGAATTGCAAGACACTTTTTATAGAACATCAAGCAGGCTCTTTGGAGCCATTTACACTCTGGGGTATTGAAACTGTAAAAAAAACTCTATGAGGAGAGGATTGGAGAAAGATTTTTGTCAGCAGAGAGGCATTCTGGGTATTGAAATTGGGAACTCGCTTACCAGTGGGTTTAAATTTTTAAAATAATTTGCTGTAAATTTACTAAAGAAGAAGGAATAAAGAGCAAGGAAGGAAAGAAAGAAAAAAAAATGTTTTGAATTTTATTTTCAGTTTTGAGTGTTGCAATCAAGTTTGTGGAAATGTGCAGAATTAATTTAAATGTACAGTATAATGATTGGTCCATAATTGATTTTAAAGGGAAGTACCATGTGAGCTTGTTAGCGGTGATCCAGAAGGAAATCTTTCGAAACGCGTCTGTGCATAGTCATGGTGTTACATGGAAGCTACCATTTGTAATTTTATGGATTTTTTGGAAGAAAAGTAGTGTTTTTAAGGAGCCGGCTTTTCTCCTTTGTTATTTATGTGTTATTGGTTTACTTACATTGTTCTTTTCTATAATTGTATCTTAGGTAAGAATCAGACCACATTTCATTGGTAATCAATATAGGAATTAACCTACTTTTTCTTGCAACTGTAAGTCTTCGTTTATACCCATGTAAAAGAGCCCAAAAGTTGATGAAAATGGACAATTTCCACCAAAACAATCTTCTCTCCAGTGAAATATAACAATGTACAAGCAATGATAGATTGTCATCGTCTAGAAGGAAGTTAGCGATTTCTGAAATGTGTTGTTTTTTTTTTAAAGATTTTGCCGAGTCCAAATGGGCTAAACAAAACTTACTGTATATACTCTTGATGACCTTAAATGTTCTTTTTCACTATGTCTAATGAGGAATTGTATATTCATTCACATATTAATTGTTACTCTAAAGAATGTCTTGTCATCAATAATTAATTTAATAGCTTAACCTGCCCATACATCTTCAGTAGCTGGCAGCCAAATATTTGTTCAGCCTCACAGTAACTATTTCACCTGAATCCCCCATATAAACATGAATGCTCAGATCAACCAACTGTTCATGTGTTTTCAACAGGCAAAGGGGAGAAAACTTCTGCCAGACATACCTGGCAACAGAAGAACAAAGGGATTAGCCATTGAAATTCAACAAGCCTGATTCTTCTTTTCTCTGACATTATGTATCAGGAGAAAGTCGGGAAGCCCTCATACCCCTACTATGGTCAGTGGGTTCAGCCTACATTTCGCTAATGTAAACATGTACATTGTAAAGTACAAAAAGTATCTGCCACTATACAATCAGCACAATATTTTAAAAAGTTATGGTTTTATAATTTGATGACATAAAACTATATTTTTCCCTGAAATGTGCTATTATTGTGGACAAGTAGTAAAACTTGAGAAAAATACGAAACATATTTGGTATTTCCATAACTGCATCAACCCATAGAATAAAGGTAGCACAAATTTTTTCGCCACCGGTGAACAACATAAATTGAGAACAAAAAAGATAGGGGGGAATTGAGTGGGAGAAAACCCATGCAAACATGGAGAGAACATATAAGTCCATGCAGATGACAACATTTGGTGGTATTGGAACTCAAGACCTGAGAGCTACAAGGCAACAGAACCAACCACTGAGCACTAAATAGTTTTAGGTCTTCAGGATACAGATTAATTATACATAATATGTAATAGCAGACCTCAGAATATGATCCTCATTGTGCATTTAAAGGGGTTGTCCCGCGGCAGCAAGTGGGTCTATACACTACTGTATGGCCATATTAATGCACTTTGTAATGTACATTGTGCATTAATTATGATCCATACAGAAGTTATAAGAAGTTTTTCACTTACCTGCTCCGTTGCTAGCGTCCTCGTTTCCATGGAGGCCGTCTAATTTTCGGCGTCTAATGGCCAAATTAGACGCGCTTGCGCAGTCCGGGTCTTCTTCTTTCCTCAATGGGGCCCCTCGTGCTGGATGCCGGCTCCTTGTAGCTCCGCCCCATCACGTGCCGATTCCAGCCAATCAGGAGGCTGGAATCGGCAATGGACCGCACAGAAGCCCTGCGGTCCACCGAGGGTGAAGATCCCGGCGGCCATCTTCAGCAGGTAAGTAAGAAGTCACCGGAGCGCGGGGATTCAGGTAAGCACTCTCCGGTGTTCTTTTTTAACCCCTGCATCGGGGTTGTCTCGTGCCGAACGGGGGGGGGGGGGGGGGTTGAAAAAAAAAAAAACCCGTTTTGGCGCGGGACAACCCCTTTAACTCACGTTTTAGATGGAAGGTTAGATGAAAATGAAGTCCTCACTGATAAAAATTTTGTCCACTGATGTTATCTGCCCTGGAATGTAAAGATACCTCATATATATTAGTCGGCTGATAAACTTCTAAAGTTTTTGGTCTAACAGCTCATTTGATATCTTGAGCAAATTTCCTCTTTTCTTGTCCCTCCCTCCTAAAACGTGAAACCACTAATAGAATCATAGAATGGTAGAGTTGGAAAGGACCTCCAGGGTCATCGGTTCCAACTCCCTGCTCAATGCAGGATTCGCTAAATAATTACATACAGCCTCTGTTTGAAGACGTCCATTGAAGAACTCACCACCTCACGTGGTAACCTGTTCAACTCCTTGATCACTCTCACTGTCAATTTTTTTCTGATATCTAACCTGTGTCTCCTCCCTTTCAGTTTCATCCCATTGCTTCAAGTGTTTCCCTGTGCAGATGAGATTAGGGCTGATCCTTCTGCACTGTGACAGCCCTTCAGATATTTGTAAACCGCTATTAAGTCTCCCTTCAGGCTTTTTTTTGCAAGCTAAACATTCCAAGATCCTTTAACCGTTCCTCATAGGACATGATTTGCATATTGCTCACCATCCTAGTAGCTCTTGTCTGAACTTGCCCCATTTTTTTGACCATGCTGTGGACAAACAAGAAACATTATATTGTTTTGTGTGTCTACAGTGTAATCATACTCTACAGATGCAACAGAAAACAAATTCCATCAGCACTTACTACAAGTGAATTAAATGCAAAGGTGCATGTAAGCCATAGTGGCAACAAAAGCATTAAACAGACAAGTGTTGTTTTAGGATTCGCTTCCTCCTCTGATGCTCATTATTGAGTAGAAGGAAAATATAGAATAACACACTGTAGCACAAGCTCATCATGAACAGACAGTGCCAGGCTGTCATCTTGAGCTATTTTCAGAAGGGAGGGCTTTTTTTAATTTTCCCCATGTCATAGGTCACATATGTGGTATCTGTTACATTTGTGTGGGCTAGTGAGCACCGGACCCACACAAATGTTACCAAAGATAGGGAAAACCAAGTGAAACAACCACCGCTTGACACCTCTTCTTATCTTCTATAAGGAAGATGAGCAAGGACCTACCTCATCGTGGACATCACCCCAATAGAGGGTGACCCAGCGGTCTTCGGATCTGGGCCCTTGCTGCCCCTAGGAACCCATGCCCCCAGGCTAGGACATATACACATGTTAGCACCGACAGGGACAACTTGACATATCAGGGTAACATCGCTTACAGCATCAATCAGGCCCACCCCAATGACCTGTTGCCAGCGGTAAAGAAAAAACACCACACATGGAGGTCTGGTATAGTTCCTCACACGGGAGTAACTGCATACCTTATTATAGATTACATGGGGCTTTATACCCCTTATCACGTCATTAGAAGTGTGTAACTGTCTTATTGGCTCAAATCCACCGCATAACCCTATATACGTGATGTCCACAGTTCCGCCTGAGGCAGTGTTAGTCATATACGTAGTTAAACAGTCTTTATCTAGTTAAGGCATCTTTGGGAAAACTGCCAAGCACACAGTCTTCATATCCGTTTCTCCTTTACCTTATCTTGGTCCCTTGACACATCTCTCTCGGCCTTGCAAAACCTTGGCATAATATCTAATTAAGCTTCAGTAAGGTCCATATTAAGTTTTTTTTTTCATTATAGCATTGCATACAATTAGCATACGTATAAAAAGAAAGACATATAACAATATATATATATATATATATATACATACATACGTATTTTCTACCAACATACACATGTATTTCCCTGTCAGACAGGAGAAGAAGACACACAGTGCCATAATCACTGCATACAGAAGCCAGTACACAAACACTAGTAGTAGATGTTAATACTATAATTGCCAGGTATTTGTTGATATTTTGGCCAAAATATGGAAACTAGCGGGCCACATCATGGCTCCCGGCAATACCGCTAGTCCCTACACTAACCAGGAGTCCAGTCACATAACCAAACAAAAGCACAAGAAACAAACCTTTTTTTGCAGCCACCACACATAGAACCTGCTCACATGACATAAAGAAAGAAATGAGAACAGAGACAACTGACCACACCCACACTTGGGAAGACAGCTTTTATGCTTACTGACCTAGAGTGATTGGCTGACCGAAGACACACACGCCCTGCCAGCACAATCCCCCGCACCTGAGCAGGAGAACTCCAGGGAACCTGGAGTATCACAGATCTCAGGAAACAGACGTGGCAGTATCTTTGCATTTGTAATGTTACAAATAAAAAAGTTAGTATATTATTTAACCCCTTAAGGACATGGCCTAATTAGCCATGAGGAGGCAAGGAAATTTGGGAGATTTTCATTTCCACTTTTCAAAAGCGACAACTTTTTTATTTTTCCGTCGACATAGTCATATGAGGGCTTGTTTTTTGCATGGCCATCTGCAGTTTTAATTGGTACCATTTTTAACTGCATATAATGTATTGTAAAACTTTTTTGAGAGAGAGAGACGGGAGAAAAAACATAAATTTCAGGTTTTTCAACTTTTGCACAGTAAGGGCGCCCACCCACTGGCGATTTTTTTTCCCTGCGAAATTCGCAGCATTTTTTTCTCTGCAGCGGTCTATGGGACTTGTAATGTTAAAATCGCGATCGCGCAAAATCGCGATAGACCCCTGCAGAGAAAAAAATGCGAATTTCGCAGGGAAAAAAAATCGCCAGTGGGTGGGCGCCCTAAGGGTGCAGTCAAACGAGCGTGTTTTAAGTTTAGAGAAGTACAATTCTTGGTTCATTTAATGCAGGTTGAAATTCTTTAAGCTTGAGCAGTCTAAAGGCCCATTTAGACAGGACGAATGTCTGGCAAACAATGCCCGACACTCGTCCCTCAACATACTCGCTCCTGCGCTGTTTCACGGGAGTTAGTATCTCTGGCTCACAGCAGGGTGCAGGAGGAGATTTCTCTCCTTGCTCTCCCCCGCCCCTCTCCATTAACTTAACATACTGAAAGGTCCCTATAGTGAGAGAGGGGCGGAGGAGCACTAGGAGAGAAATCTCCTGCAGCCGCCCCACCCCCCCTGTTGGCCACTCTATAAGTGAGGTATAGTAGTATATTAGAAGAATGAAAAAAGATGCAGATATTCAAGCCCCCTAGTGGGACAAAAATAGAAAAATAGTCCAAAAAATAATAAAAGTCAAAACTCAATCTTTCCCTCTTTACTATGTAAAAAGTATCATTAAAAAATAATGTGTTATTGCTGTATTCATAATAATCAGGGTAAAAAAGCTAGTACATTATTTAGGCTGCACAGTGCATGCCATGAAAAAAAGTACAAAAAATGGTAAAAATAGCTCATTTTGGTTCTCTCGCCTTACAAAAACCAAAATAGAAAGTAATTAAATCATTGCATGAATCAACATTTTTTTTCTCTCAAAACGGCTGTGCAGACCATTGCACCCGGCATTAATACTACAGGGATAAAATTGTGTAGGCAGGGCCAGAAGACATACATTATTCATTGAATAGACGCAGTGTGGCTTTTCCTTTGAAAAACAAGGGAAAAAATTCTATTTCGCCTGCCTCTGACAGTCCTCAGGGCTCTGGGTACGTGTGTGCTGCGTGCAGAACGTTAAAAAAAATCAGACGCAGCCAGCTACGTTTTACTGCAGGCTTGCGCCAATTTTTTTCCTGCATGGGAAATCCCTGATCTGCTGTAGCGAATAACTTTGCATCACTGCAGTTCTGTGACACATTTGCAGGGCCACAACACAGTTATTAAACTTAGTAGTATTCATTGAATACACGCAGTGTGGCTTATCCTTTGAAAAACAAGGGAAAAAATTCTATTTTGGCTGCAGGCTTGCGCCAATTTTTTTCCTGCATGAGAAATCCCTGATCTGCTGTAGCGAATAACTTTGCATCACTGCAGTTCTCTGACACATTTGCAGGGCCACAACACAGTTATTAAACTTAGTAGTATTCATTGAATACACGCAGTGTGGCTTGTCCTTTGAAAAACAAGGGAAAAAATTCTATTTTGGCTGCAGGCTTGCGCCAATTTCTTTCCTGGCTTGGAAATCACTGGTAATACAGCATGCTGAGGGGTAGGGGTAGGCCTAGAGGACGTGGACGCGGCCGAGGACGCGTAGGCCCAAGTGAGGGTGTGGGCACAGGCCGAGCTCCTGATCCAGGTGTGTCGCAGCCGACTGCTGCGCGATTAGGAGAGAGGCACGTTTCTGGCATCCCCACATTCATCGCCCAATTAATGGGTCCACGCGGGAGACCTTTATTAGAAAATGAGCAGTGTGAGAAGGTCCTGTCGTGGATGGCAGAAAGTGCTTCGAGCAAGCTATCATCCACCCAGAGTTCTGCACCGTCCAGTGCTGCAAATCCGAATCCTCTGTCTGCTGCTCCTCCTTCCTCCCAGCCTCCTCACTCCACTACAATGACACATGCTCAGGAGCGGGAAGACTCTCAGGAACTGTTCTCGAGCCCCTGCTCAGATTGGGCAGCAGTGGTTCCTCTCCCACCAGAGGAGTTTATCGTCACTGATGCACAACCATTGGAAAGTTCCCGGGGTCCGGGAGATGAGGCTGGGGACTTCCGGCAACTGTCTCAAGACCTTTCAGTGGGTGAGGAGGACGATGACGATGAAACACAGTTGTCTTGCAGTGAGGTAGTAGTAAGGGCAGTAAGTCCGAGGGAGGAGCGCACAGAGGATTCGGAGGAAGAGCAGCAGGACGATGAGGTGACTGACCCCACCTGGTGTGCAACGCCTACTCAGGACAGGTCTTCAGAGGGGCAGGCAAGGGCAGCAGCAGGGCAGGTTGCAAGAGGCAGTGCGGTGGCCAGGGGTGGAGGCAGGGCCAGACCGAATAATCCACCAACTGTTTCCCAAAGTGCACCCTCGCGCCATGCCACCCTGCAGAGGCCGAGGTGCTCTAAGGTCTGGCAGTTTTTCACAGAGACGCCTGACGACCGACGAACAGTGGTGTGCAACCTTTGTCGCGCCAAGATCAGCCGGGGAGCCACCACCAACAGCCTCACCACCACCAGCATGCGCAGACATATGATGGCCAAGCACCCCACAAGGTGGGACGAAGGCCGTTCACCGCCTCCGGTTTGCACTGCTGCCTCTCCCCCTGTGCCCCAACCTGCCACTGAGATCCAACCCCCCTCTCAGGACACAGGCACTACCGTCTCCTGGCCTGCACCCACACCCTCACCTCCGCTGTCCTCGGCCCCATCCAGCAATGTCTCACACCGCACAGTCCAGCCGTCGCTAGCGCAAGTGTTGGAGCGCAAGCGCAAGTACGCCGCCACGCACCCGCACGCTCAATCGTTAACCGTCCACATAGCCAAATTTATCAGCCTTGAGATGCTGCCGTATAGGGTTGTGGAAACGGAGGCTTTCAAAGCTATGATGGCGGCGGCGGCCCCGCGCTACTCAGTTCCCAGTCGCAACTACTTTTCCCGATGTGCCGTTCCAGCCCTGCACGACCACGTCTCCGGCAACATTGTACGCGCCCTCACCAATGCGGTTAGTGGCAAGGTCCACTTAACTACGGACACGTGGACAAGCACAGGCGGGCAGGGCCACTGCATCTCCCTGACGGCACATTGGGTGAATTTAGTGGAGGCTGGGACAGAGTCAGAGCCTGGGACCGCTCACGTCCTACCCACCCCCAGAATTGCGGACCCCAGCTCGGTGGTGGTATGTTCGGCGGTGTATGCTTCCTCCACTAAAGCACCCTCCTCCTCCTCCTCCTCAACCTCTGTCTCGCAATCTAGATGTGTCAGCAGCAGCAGGACGTCGCCAGCAGTCAGTGTCGCGTGGCGTGGCAGCACAGCGGTGGGCAAGCGTCAGCAGGCCGTGCTGAAACTACTCAGCTTAGGAGATAGGAGGCACATGGCCCACGAACTGCTGCAGGGTCAGACAGAGCAGACCGACCGTTGGCTTGCGCCGCTGAGCCTCCAACCGGGCATGGTCGTGTGTGACAACGGCCGTAACCTGGTGGCGGCTCTGCAGCTCGGCAGCCTCACGCACGTGCCATGCCTGGCCCACGTCTTTAATTTGGTGGTTCAGCGCTTTCTGAAAAGCTACCCACGCTTGTCAGACCTGCTCGTAAAGGTGCGCCGGCTCTGCGCACATTTCCGCAAGTCCCACACGGACGCTGCCACCCTGTGCACCCTGCAACATCGGTTTAATCTGCCAGTGCACCGACTGCTGTGCGACGTGCCCACACGGTGGAACTCTATGCTCCACATGTTGGCTAGGCTCTATGAGCAGCGTAGAGCTATAGTGGAATACCAACTCCAACATGGGCGGCGCAGTGGGAGTCAGCCTCCTCAATTCTTTTCAGAAGAGTGGGCCTGGTTGGCAGACATCTGCCAGGTCCTTCGAAACTTTGAGCAGTCTACCCAGGTGGTGGGCGGCGATGCTGCAATCATTAGCGTCACCATTCCTCTGCTATGCATCTTGAGAAGTTCCCTGCAAACCATAAAGGCAGCCGCTTTGCGCTCGGAAACAGAGCCGGGGGAAGACAGTATGTCGCTGGATAGTCAGAGCACCCTCCTGTCTATATCTCAGCGCGTTCAGGAGGAGGAGGAGGAGCATGAGGAGGATGAGGAGGAGGGGGAAGAGACAGCTTGGCCCACTGCTGACGGTACCCATGCTGCTTGCTTGTCATCATTTCAGCGTGTATGGCCTGAGGAGGAGGAGGAGGATCCTGAAAGTGATCTTCCTAGTGCGGACAGCCATGTGTTGCGTACAGGTACCCTGGCACACATGGCTGACTTCATGTTAGGATGCCTTTCTCGTGACCCTCGTGTTGCACGCATTCTGGCCACTACGGATTACTGGGTGTACACACTGCTCGACCTACGCTATAAGGAGAACCTTCTGACTCTCATTCCCGAAGAGGAAAGGGGTTCGAGAGTGTTGCTATACCACAGGACCCTGGCGGACAAGCTGATGGTAAAATTCCCATCCGACAGCGCTAGTGGCAGAAGGCGCAGTTCCGAGCGCCAGGTAGCAGGGGAGGTGCGGAGATCGAGCAGCATGTACAGCCCAGGCAGTGCAACAGTCTTTAAGGGCCTGGACAGCTTTATGGCTCCCCAGCAAGGCTGTGTCACCGCTCCCCAGTCAAGGCTGAGTCGGTGGGAGCACTGTAAAAGGATGGTGAGGGAGTACGTAGCCGATCGCACGACCATCCTCCGTGACGCCTCTGCCACCTACAACTACTGGGTGTCGAAGCTGGACACGTGGCCTGAACTAGCGCTGTATGCCCTGGAGGTGCTTGCTTGTCCTGCGGCTAGCGTCTTGTCGGAGAGGGTGTTTAGTGCGGCTGGGGGAATCATCACAGATAAGCGTACCCGCCTGTCAACCGACAGTGCCGACAGGCTAACACTCATCAAGATGAACAAAGCCTGGATTTCCCCAGACTTCTCTTCTCCACCAGCGGACAGCAGCGATACCTAAGCAATACGTAGGCTGCACCCGCGGATGGAAGCTACGTTCTCTCTCACCATCCAAAACGGTGACATTTCTGCTTCATCAATCTGTGTATAATATTCCTCCTCCTCCTCCTGCTCCTCCTCCTGAAACCTCACGTAATCACGCTGAACGGGCAATTTTTCTTAGGGCCACAAGGCTCACTCATATAATTTTTCTAAAATTTTTTTATACGTTTCAATGCTCTTAAAAGCGTTGGAACTTTAACTTGAACCAATTTTTCGTTAAACTGGGCTGCCTCCAGGCCTAGTTACCACTTAAGCCACATTAACCAAAGCGATTAATGGGTTTCACCTGCCATCTTGGTTGGGCATGGCCAATTTTTACTGAGGTACATTAGTACTGTTGGTACACCAATTTTTTGGGGCCCTCACCTACAGTGTAATCATAGCAATTTCTATGTTCTTCGCCTGCACTCATGGTACAGAAAGGTGTGTGGGGTTGGCCTACACTTTAGCTACATAAATGTAACTTGGGCCTTGGCTATACTGCAGCTACTGAAATGGAACTAAGACTGCGCTCCCACTATACTGCTGCTTCAGAATTTTTCCTGGGGCCTGTGTAGGCTGCTACTATTACTTAAATGGAACTTAGACTATGCTCCTCCTATACTGCTGCTTCGGAATTGTTACTGGGGCCTGTCTTGAGTGCTACTATTACTGAAATGGAACTAATACTGTGCTCCCCCTATAATGCTGCTAGTGATATGTTAGTGGGGCCTGTCCTAATGCTACGGCTGAAATGTTACGAATTCTGGGCTCTGCCTATACCGCTGCTAATGGTATGTCTCTGGGGTGTGGAAACAGAGGCTTCCCAAAGACATGATGGCGGCGAGGCCATTTCCCACCAACGCTGTTACTGTTAAGGTGCATATAACCACGGACACGTGGAGAGGACACGTAGTGCCTCAAAAACATCCCCCTCCTCCTCCAACAATGAAAACATTCTTGGCAAATGCCTTTGCATTGGTTCGTCTGGTGGCAGTCCAAGAATTTCACCTTTACCGACACAACAAGAGAGCCCCCCCCCATTCCGAAAACCAACAAAATACAACCGTGCTACTAGGTCCGCAGTCACCACCACATTACCACCAACGCGGTTACTGTTAAGGTACATATTACCAGTCTGACTGGGGCATACAGACACCTTGACAGAATGAATAGTGTGTGGCACATAGGTTCCCCATTGCTATGCCCACGTGTGCAGCTCCTGATGGAGGTGGCACAGGATTGGATTTCTCATTGCTTCTGTACAGCATTGTGGGCTATCGCCCCACCACTTTTAAAGAGGGTCGCTGCCTAGCCGTGCCAACCCTCTGCAGTGTGTGCCTGCAGTTCCTCCTCATGGCAGACGCACTTATAAATAGACATGAGGGTGGTGTGGCATGAGGGCAGCTGAAGGCTGCGCAGGGACAGTTTGGTGTGCGCTGTGGACACTGTGTCGTGCAGGGGGGAGGGGGGTTGGGCAGCATGTAACCCAGGAGAAGTGGCAGCGGAGTGTCATGCAGGCAGTGATTGTGCTTTGTTGTAGCTAGTGTGGTGCTTAGCTAAGGTATGCCATGCTAATGAGGGCTTTTCAGAAGTAAAAGTTGTTGGGAGGGGGGGGGGGGGCCCACTCTTGCCGCTATTGTGGCTTAATAGTGGGACCTGGGAACTTGAGATGCAGCCCAACATGTAGCCCCTCGCCTGCCCTATCCGTTTCTGTGTCGTTCCCATCACTTTCTTGAATTGCCTAGATTTTCACACATGAAAACCTTAGCGAGCATCGGCGAAATACAAAAATGCTCCGGTCGCCCATTGACTTCAATGGGGTTCGTTACTCGAAACGAACCCTCGAGCATCGCGATAAATTCGTCCCGAGTAACGAGCACCCGAGCATTTTGGTGCTCGCTCATCTCTAGTTATAATGTTTTATTTCATGTTTTTAACTCTGACCTACTTGACTTCCAGAAAAAGATTTAAAAGGGAGATCAGAGGGCCTCGCCGACAAGGCACGACCACCACCCAGTTGCATCCGCGGCTCGCTGGGACCGAAGGACGCAACAAAGATAAAGAGGCAAAAAAATGGTAAATAAGACCAAATTTAATAGATTGTATGCTTGATAAAGGCCCTTAAAGGGCTGAAACGCGTTGCAATAAATTTTATAAACCTTCACCGAGTGGATCAACTACTGTATCCCTAATGCCTATTACCCTTGCAAAAATCGCACAAATAATACGCTTTACAAATACGTGTGTGAACAAGCTCTTACTATACAGTCTCATAATTACAATTGACCCTTTGAAGGCAGATCTAAGGCTTATGTGTACCTCAGTGTACCTCATGAAAATGAGTTTGACACCCCTGAGTTAGGCTATAGGCACACAAATGATTTTTCCGTCCGATTTTCAGAATTTTTCGATCTGTAAATTCGGGCAGAAACATATCTATTTATTTGAATAGTCGTATTCACACGGATACTCGGACTAATAGTCAGAAGTAAAAAAAAAACAGTAGTACAAATGTGTGGTGTCCTGCACATCGGACAGCACACGGACGGGCGTGGGGGTCCGTGTGCCATCTGATGTGAGTTGCGCAAATCTCGCACGAATATGAACCCTGTTCTTTTGAATGGGCAATATCACATTTGGCCGTGTGAAATTAGCCTAAAGGAGTTGCTCAGGATTAGAAAAGCATCACTACACTCTGAAAATTTTCGCTCATCTTTAACCCCTTAGGACGCAAACTAATTTTGTACAATATTTTGGGATCTTTACAAATTTCAAAAGCCGTAACCTTTTTATTTTTCTGTTAACATAGCCGTATGAGAGCTCGTTCATTGCGTGGTGAGCTGTAGTTTTTATTGCTACCCATTTAAGGAACATATAATGAGTTGTGTAACTTTTATTTTATTTTTTTGGCATGGTGAAAATATACACAAGTTCTGCCATTTTTTATTTTATGGTGTTCACTGTGCCGTTTAAATTATATAACAGGCACCCTAAGTCATGCAATGGTATTCCATATTAAGACCTCCAGGGGTCAGCGTATTTAAATTATGTATCCATATCAGTTCTCTTTTTTTCAATAATCCCTCACGATCACCACTAGAGATGAGCGAGCCTACTCGGCCATGCCCCTTTTTCGCTTGAGCGCCGCGATTTTTAAGTACTTCCGCACTTGGGCAAAAAAATTCGGGGGGCGCCGTGGGTGAGTGGGGGGTTGCAGCGGGGAGTGGGGGGGAGAGGGAGAGAGGGTTCCCCCCTGTTCCCCGCTGCTACCCCCCGCGCCGCCACGCCTCCCCCCGCCCCCCGGCGCCCCCCGAATCTTTTCACCTGAGTACTGATGTACTCGAAAATCGCGGTGCTCGATCGAGTAATTACTCGAAAGGAGTAGATTCGCTCATCTCTAATCACCACCCCTTGGAAGAGGTGGGACGTGGTCGATTATACAGAATCTTAATTGGCTGATGTTATGTTTCTCTTCAACAAAGTGCCTCGAAACTGGAAGCTCCACGTTACCCATTCTTATTGTGCTCTTGTGTTTGGTCATGCGTGTCCTCACCTCCATCGTGGTCTCCCCGACGTATGCCAAACCACAAGGGCATACTATTAGGTAGATCACGAAGGAAGATTGGCACGTAAATCTACCATTTATCCTATATCGTCTGTCAGTTTGTGGGTGACTAAAGGAGTCACCCCATATCAGATTCCCGCAGTATGCGCAGCCGTGGCAGGGATACTTACCATTTTTCAATGGGGCGAGCCACCTCTGTGCCTTAGTGTGTAAAGAACCTGTATCAAAAAGAGGTGTGGTCAATTTATCTCTTAAGTTGTGACATCTCCTGTATGATATAAGTGGTTTGCTGCAGAACTCATTAGTTTGATCCCAACCCTTAGATAGAATAGATCAGTGTCTATGTAAGATATTAGCAATACCCCCAGTAGAGGGATTATACGTACTTGTAAAAGAAATACTGTTTAAAAATGTATCTTTCTTCACCTCAGATACCAAAAGAGTATTGCATTCTTTCTTTTTAACTTCCTCAATGTTATTTTCAATCAGGGTTACTCTATTGTCATGTGCAGGCGCTCTGGCCATTATGGGAAGCCTCTGGGGTGCGGTGAGAAAGATGGATACCACCCATAGGTATGTGATCATGTTAACCTTGCTGCGTCTGTTCACAGGTGCAATGTGGCATCATTAATAAAAAGGAGGTGGGGGTTTAAATGGTGATTGGTTGTTGGTCTTGTTTTGTTACTATATATATGGGCTCAATATATGTTCATATTATGCTTGAAAAAGGCCATTGGGCTGAAACGCTGTAGTTTTTACTGGATGGAATGAAATAAAAATCTGGTTTTATTACACCATTGATGCTGCTACTATGCTTCATCTGCATGGTGCTACGACACTAGTGATATAGTGTACATTGCCCTTGTCATTTTCTAATGACAGAATCCCTTAAACAAATGAGGAAAAATAAACTTGGATGAAGATCTGTGTATCTCAGAGATGGTTTTTCCTGGATAGGTACTCTGCTCGAAATTTCTTGCTCAGAAAAGTGCACAAAAGCACCCAAAGCCATTCTGGCACGCAGCATCCTAAGGATAACTGAAAAAAAGGTGTAATTAGTAAAATCCATATTTTTGTTATTACAATATGAAGTATAGAAAGCTTCTATTCACCTCTATGAGGCCTTCTTCAGTTGCTGAAAGCAGAAGAAAACGAGTGAACATAGCCGAGGGGGGTACAGCACTCACCCAGGTAAGCGCTGCAGCCCCCTTATTCTAGCAATCAGCGGGTGTCTCAGCAGTGGGACCTCCACTGATCAATGCTTTTGACAGGTCTCTATCACATGTCAAAAGTTTTCTAAAAGTACAAGTACTCTTTAAAGGTGACTACCAACTTGCGTTTTTGGTGCATTGTGTTTTTAACATTAGAAAGTCCCATTGACAATTGGAAAAAAAAAACACAGCGAATTCGCAGCGGAAAAAAACGCTAGTTGGTAGTCACCCTAACTAAGTCCTAGTTGGAGAAAACCGCCTAAGCTTATCTCTCCAGTATCTTCTATCTTTGACTCAAAATATACCTCAAAGGTCAAAGCTTGGCCAAAGTTTTTTTCTGATTTCCAGTAGCATTAGTTACAAGCCAAATACAGCAGACAGAAAACTATGTAAGCTTTGTCAGCAGATCATAATGTGTGGGTATAAGTTGGCATAGAGTTATATCAATCAGAGGGAAACGTCTAAATAACCTTTGCTATTGGCCAATCCTGTTTGTCTCCACTGTCTCAATGCACATGCTGCCCAGATGCAGAGGCTGCAGGCTTTACAGTCTGGACTCTTACTTCTGTACTTTACATACAAGAACAGGCACTTAGAGCACACTGACATCCCTGATAAGTGCTCAGCAGCGCTTTAAAGGGGTTGTCCAGTTGTTCTCGGGATAGGGCATCAAAAGTTAGGGTGCATGTCCACGGGCGTGTTCTCCGGTGGTAAACGGACGGCGAATCATGCCCTCTGAAGCTTTCCATAACACTGCTATGGAAAGCGCCGACACACTGTTCACGAGCGGAGAATCATCGTGATTCTCTGCTCGCAGCAGGCAATTCGCAGCATATCAGATAGGGCTGACCGGCGGAGATTCGGCTGCAGCTCCGGCTCCCGTGGCAGAGATCCACCATGGGATACTGCAATGCTTGTGGACAGGGGGCCTTAATCGGTAGGGGTCTGCTGCTCAGGACCCAAGCTGATCAGCTGTTTGCTGGGCTAGTGTGCTCATGCACTGAGCTGATTTTTGCAGGAAGCAGACAGCTCTGTTCCCACTGCAGTGGCCAGGTTTGTTATTACAGGCAAAGTTCCCACTGAAGTGAATAATGGCATATAATACCAAGACTGACCACTGCAGTGGGAATGGAGCTTTCTGCTTCCTGTAGAAAATCTGTTCAGTGCACATGCGCATTGGCCCAGAGAACAGCTGATCAGCAGGGGTCTCAGGCAATAGATCCTTGCCAATCTACTATTGATGACCTATCCTGATGCTACGCCATCAATAGTTTACAACTGGACATACCCTTTAAACAGAGAAGATCTACTGACCTCGGTAAAATTGTTTGTGAGTTACTGAGCATGCCCAGAAGCCCTTCTATTGAAATGAATTGCCGAGCAGTGTCCGGGAGGTAGTCAGTCAAGATATCTGTGCAGCACTGTGTTTTGGACAAAAGAAGCAAATTGGTGAGATTGGAATACCCCTTTAATGTCTCTGTGTTCCCTTTTTGTCCTTATCTGCCATTCACCATATTTACCTGGATGGAGTGAGACTAGTGTCCTGCTGTATTCAGTGATACTCCGATTGTTCTTACAGCGCTGTGTGCATACTCTTTCGTCAGTGGTACCAACAGCGACTTTTTCCTAAAATATTCTGCAAAGTTTACCAACTTTATAACCACAAAGCAAGGAGTCAGATTCTGTATAAATACTCCCCGGGAAGCATATTCATATTGCAAAGCTGCAGTGAACCTCTCCAGAAAAGCCTAAAAGAAAAGACATAATTGACTGTATTAAAGGGGTTGTCTCGCGCCGAAACGTGTTTTTTTTTTTCCATAGGCCCTCCCGTTCGGAGCAGGGCAACCCCAACGGATGTGTTAAAAAAAACAAAACATATTACTTACCCGAATCCCCGCTCTGCGACGTCTTCCTTCTTCCTTCTTCTTCCTTCACCAAGATGGCTGCTGGGATCTTCACTCACGATGCACCGCGGGTCCTTTCCCATGGTGCACCGTGGGCTCTGTGCGGTCCATTGCCGATTCCAGCCTCCTGATTGGCTAGAATCGGCACACGTGACGGGGCGGAGCTACGCGATGACGCGTAGAAGGGGGCGGAGCCAGAACGCCACTCGTGCCGGACCGAGCAGAAGGGGAGAAGACCGCACAGCGCAAGCGCGTCTAAAAAAGCAAGAAGACAGCAAAATTAGACGGAGCCATGGAGACGGGGACGCTAGCAACGGAGCAGGTAAGTGAATAACTTCTGTATGGCTGATATTTAATGCACGATGTACATTACAAAGTGCATTAATATGGCCATACAGAAGTGTATAACCCCACTTGCTGCCGCGAGACAACCCCTTTAATCTATAAAATAGTATTCCGGAACACATAGCTAAAATTAT
Source organism: Eleutherodactylus coqui (assembly GCF_035609145.1). Taxonomy (NCBI): domain Eukaryota; kingdom Metazoa; phylum Chordata; class Amphibia; order Anura; family Eleutherodactylidae; genus Eleutherodactylus; species Eleutherodactylus coqui. The sequence continues at coordinate 37,522,027 of NC_089847.1, read as the reverse complement.
GAAGTTATTGATTACGCATGAAGTAATATAGTCCAGATAAGTGTACAGCTGTAGCGAAGTTTAAACTGAGTCTTAGGCCTCCTTCACACGGTCGACAAAATACCGCGATTTTGTAGCGTTGCTACGATGCTACAAATTGTATGTATGAGAAGCCCATGGTTTCCTATGGGTTCCTTCACAAATACAATGTTTTGTAGCATGTTACAAAATGACACAAAAACCTCACAGGTCCGAAGATATGCACGCGACTCGTGAGGTTTTGTAGCCCATGTTTCCCTTTGGAGCCTTCCTCTCTGTTGCATCGCATGGAAACCCAGTTTGCATGCGATGCAATGCAACTTTGACAGTAGCAAATGCTGCTGTCAAAGCTATAATCTAAGCCCTAGCTGCAGAAAAAAAACAATACACATACATCACCTTAGACAGGCTGTCAGCCTGGCTGCAACTTCTCCCCAGGTCCCGGCACTGATTTTCTTCTTCTCTTCTGGCCGAGGATTCAAAAGTCCCTGCCTCCTGGAAGCGCTGGCTGTGATTGGCTGACACTTAGCCAATCACAGCAAGTGCCCGATGAATGGCAGTGATTGAATCAATCACAGCAATTCTTCGAGCACTGGCTTTGAATGGATAAGCAGTAGCCAATCACAGCCAGCGCTTCCAGCAGCCAGGGATTTTTCAATCCCCAGCGAGAAGATGAAGAAGATCAGTGCTGGGACCTGGGGAGAAGCTGCGCGGCACCTCGGACTGCACGGGAGAGGTGATGTATACTTTTTTGTTTACCTTTAGTAACAGCTTAATTTCAGGTTAGGGCTTATATTTCAATACCCCCCCCCCCCCCCCCACACACACACACACACACACACACACAAACCCCCCGAAAATCCTTGCATGTGATGCTGCAAAGTCACGCAACTTTGTAGTGCTACAAAATCGCGGTATTGCCGCGAGAAGATGCAGAGATTTTCTAGCTGCGATGCCGTGTCGCCCGTGTGAAGGAGGCCTTAAATAGACACTAACTTGTCATACAACATCTGCTCATCTAACAGTTTATGTGTAATCCTTAATCTTGTAATTTCCCACTGTATAAGGCACTTGTCAGGCCTCACATTGAATACTGCGCACAATTCTGGTCACCGGTGCTCAGGAAAGATGTTACAGTGCTGGAGGGGGTTCAAAGAAGGGCAACTAAACTAATACATGGAATGACGGGACTGGAATACCCAGAGAGGCTATCCAAATTGGGATTATTCACCCTGGAAAAAAGATGATCAAATAACCATGTATAAATACATGAGGGGACAATACAAGGATCTCTCCCATGATCTGTTTATACCGAGGACTGCGATGGTAACAAGAGGGCATCTGCTACATCTAGAAGAAAGCAGGTTTCATCGCCAACACAGAAAAGGGTTCTTTACTGTAAGAGCAGTGAGACTGTGGAACTCTCTGCCTGAGGATGTGGTGATGGCAAAATCCATAGAGGAGTTTAAAAGGGGACTTGATGTCTTTCTGGAGGGGAAGGATATTACAGGATATAAATCTTAGGTTAATTCCTAATCCGGGAATACAGGCAAGTAGGAACTATGAGGGGTTGATCCAGGGATTAGTCTGATTGCCATTAGGGAGTCGGGAAGGAATTTTTTCCCCAAAAGGGCTAATTGGCTCCTGCCTCTTAGGGTTTTTTTGCCTTCCTCTGGATCAACAACATAGGAGGATAAACAGTCTGAACTAGATAGACATTGTCTTCATTCGGCCTTACATACTATGTTACTATGTAATATACTTGCATAAGTTGTTTTTTTGTTTTACCACTGAAAATCAAGTTTGAAGTTTTGCCACCAGGGGTCTCCCCTCTCCAGCACTTTGCAAACCACTACCTGTCATTAGGCATTTGGCTTCTCTAGTAACAGGGACATGGAGACACTGCTAGTTACTACATGCAACAGAGGGGCAGAAATTCAGATACTGCATTGCAGCTGATTGGAGAAACATGCAAGGCAGCCTGGGAAATGTGAGAGAGGAAGTTGTGGCCAATACAGTACTGGCAGAAATGTTAGATTTCAAACAGCAGGGCAGCAGAAAAATAGGAAAATTAACATGGAAAACAGAATAATAGAGCTTAAATTGGGTGCAAATAGTAGCAAAACAGCATGCAGTCAGGATCTGGGCTGGTGTAGAAAATGTCTTGAAACCTCAGGTACACTTTAATGCATTAATATATACCGTATTTCTGTGCCAGTTTATTTGCTATTTCAATTGAATTTTAATGGTTTATAACAATTGCTTTTCAATAACTTGTCACAGAACATTATCACAATCAAGTTAAACTTTGCTACATCCTCATTTGTACCCGTGGATCACTTAAACCATTGGTAAATCTGTCCAGTGAAGCAACAACAGTATAAAGATATCTTGGTTTCCTAGGAACTACTTGGGGAAGACAACTGTATATCCATACTAATATTATAAATGTGACAGTAACTCTGTCTGTCTGTTACCTTTTCACAACTAAACCGCTGAAGCGATTTTGATGAAATTTGGCAGAGAGATAGCTTGCATCTTGAGAAAGGACACAGGCTACGTTTTATCCCAAAAATGTATAGAGTTCTCTAGGGAGCGCGAGAAGACAGATTTGTTTGGCGATGCGCAGGCGCACCTTCACTCCTCCACCGCGCCGTGTGACGATGCTGAGGGGAAGGGGTGCACACGTCATTGCCGCATGTATGCGATTATTAAGTGGAGGGGAAGGTGGTGCACATCAAAAGCTAGGCCTCCCCAAATGGGCAGACACGTGAGGGAAAAAAACGTTTATTAAACTGGCAGCGATATCCGGCATTGACTGGGATTAAAATTTAAACCAAAGACACATTATCATGGATTGAGATTTTAAAGAAAATCTGTGTTGCCCATAACAACCAATCACAGCGCAGCTTTTATTTTTACCTTAGCAGTATAACAAATAGCAACCAATCACAGCGCAGCTTTTATTTTACCTCAGCAGTATAATAAATTAAAGCTGGGCTGTACGACACAAATAGATAGATTTTGCCTTACAACTTGAACAAAAGAGGTATTTGTTGACATTTTGACCAAAATATGGAAGTTAACGGGCCACGTCATGGCTCCCTGCAATACCACTAGTCCCTACATAACCAAACAAAACCACAAGATACAAACTTTTCTTGCAGCCACCACACATAAAACCTGCTCACACCACACAGAGAGAGAAAGTAGCAGTTTTCATTAAGCCGTCACTGATCGCTGAAAGATCAGCGATCGGTTATCAGGAATTCACTGTGGGATACAGCTAATACTATTGTTTCAGCTGTATCCTGCTCCCGGGTGCTCCAAGCAGAGAACAGCTGGATGCAAAAGACAATCAGGGCCCTGCTTGTCTACTGCATCCTCTGCTCGGAGCGCTCGGCTGTATAAAGGCCGGCGCTCTGAGCAGGGAAAAGTTGGATGCGGAAGACAAGCGGCCTTGCTTGCCTTCTGCATCCCCCACTTTGCGCTGTAAAAAAGCACACAACGATTTTCGCTCAAAAGTCGCTCAAAAGATTTTTTTGAGCGATAATCGTGTGTCTAAACCAGGCTTTAAGGACATGGCCTAACTAGACATGAGGAAGCAAGGATTTTTTGGGAGATTCCCATCTCCACTTTTCAAAAGCCACAACTTTTTTATTTTTCTGTCGACATAGCCATATGAGGAATGTGTACTTTAGCAAAATTGGAGCCAGCAACTTCGGTTTGGAAAAAATGATGAATTTCCCTATCAGCACATCCCTTCTCACATGTTGTATAAACGTGATACATCTGATAAGAATAAGAAGCTATACTTTGCTCACACTCATTGGGCCTGGAAAGCAGGTGCAGTCCTAGGTGGACCCATAGGTATGATGTTTAATTCACTAAGAAATACACAGAAGACTAAACCTTGTCCGGGAAAGAATGGCAGAGTGTTTCTCTGCTGTTTGGGAGAAAGGAATGTTACCAAAGGGGAATGAAAGGGATAGAGAAATAGAATGAGGGGGTAGGGGGAAAAGATGGCGTGCCGACAATTATAGTACATGGGACATTACTAGAGATGAGCGAACGTGTTCTTCCGAGCTTGATATTCGTGCGAATATTAGGGTGTTCGGGATGTTCGTTATTCGTAACGAACACCATGCGGTGTTCTGGTTACTTTCACTTCCTTCCCTGAGACGTTAGCGCGCTTTTTTTGGCCAATTGAAAGACAGGGAAGGCATTACAACTTCCCCCTGTGACGTTCAAGCCCTATACCACCCCCCTGCTGTGAGTGGCTGGGAAGATCAGGTGTCACCCGAACATAAAAGTCGGCCCCTCCCGCGGTTCGGCTCAGATGCCTGGTGAGTTAGCTGAGGGACAGTGCTGTTTGTACCGGAGCTGCTGTAGGGAAAGAATTGGTAGTTAGTGTAGGCTTCAAGACCCCCCAAAGGTCCTTATTAGGGCCACTGATAGCTGTGTGTTGGCTGCTGTTAGCAGTGCCATTTTTTTTTTCTCAAAATCGGCTCTGCAGAGCGTTGCACCTGGCATTAGGGACAGAAGTGCTGCATAGGCAGGGAGAGTGTTAGGAGTGAGTGTAGCCTTCAAGAACCTCAACGGTCCTTTCTAGGGCCATATTTATCCGTGTGCAGTACTGTCCAGGCTGCTGTTAGCTGTGCTGCATTTTTTTTTGCTTCTCAAAATCGCCTCTGCAGAGCATTGCACCCTCCATTGATACTGCAGGGAAAGAATTGTATAGGCAGGGCCACAACACAGTTATTATTCATTGAATATACGCAGTGCTGCCTTTTGCTTGTAAAACAAGTGAAAATAATTCTATTTGTCCTGCCTCTGTCCGTCCTAACGCCGGTGGACACGTGTCGGCTGCGTGTGCAACCTGTAAAAATCATACGCACCCAGCTACGTTTTACTCCTGGCTTCGCCATTTGCTTTCCTTAATTGGGAAAAAAAATACCTGCTCTGCCACAGTTAATAACTCTGCTACCCTCACGTTCTGTGACACATTAGCAGGAAAACAGCACAGTTATTAAACTTCTCATGTTCATAGAATATACGCAGTGCTGCCTTTTGGTGCAAAAAAACGGAAAATAATTCTATTTGTCCTGCCTCTGTCCGTCCTAACGCCGGTGGACACGTGTCGGCTGAGTCTGCAACCTGTAAAAATCATACGCACCCAGCTACGTTTTACTCCTGGCTTCGCCATTTGCTTTCCTTAATTGGGAAAAAAAATACCTGCTCTGCCACAGTTAATAACTCTGCTACCCTCACGTTCTGTGACACATTAGCAGGAAAACAGCACAGTTATTAAACTTCTCATGTTCATAGAATATACGCAGTGCTGCCTTTTGGTGCAAAAAAACGGAAAATAATTCTATTTGTCCTGCCTCTGTCCGTCCTAACGCCGGTGGACACGTGTCGGCTGCGTCTGCAACCTGTAAAAATCATACGCACCCAGCTACGTTTTACTCCTGGCTTCGCCATTTGCTTTCCTTAATTGGGAAAAAAAATACCTGCTCTGCCACAGTTAATAACTCTGCTACCCTCACGTTCTGTGACACATTAGCAGGAAAACAGCACAGTTATTAAACTTCTCATGTTCATAGAATATACGCAGTGCTGCCTTTTGGTGCAAAAAAACGGAAAATAATTCTATTTGTCCTGCCTCTGTCCGTCCTAACGCCGGTGGACACGTGTCGGCTGAGTCTGCAACCTGTAAAAATCATACGCACCCAGCTACGTTTTACTCCTGGCTTCGCCATTTGCTTTCCTTAATTGGGAAAAAAAATACCTGCTCTGCCACAGTTAATAACTCTGCTACCCTCACGTTCTGTGACACATTAGCAGGAAAACAGCACAGTTATTAAACTTCTCATGTTCATAGAATATACGCAGTGCTGCCTTTTGGTGCAAAAAAACGGAAAATAATTCTATTTGTCCTGCCTCTGTCCGTCCTAACGCCGGTGGACACGTGTCGGCTGCGTCTGCAACCTGTAAAAATCATACGCACCCAGCTACGTTTTACTCCTGGCTTCGCCATTTGCTTTCCTTAATTGGGGAAAAAAATACCTGCTCTGCCACAGTTAATAACTCTGCTACCCTCACGTTCTGTGACACATTAGCAGGAAAACAGCACAGTTATTAAACTTCTCATGTTCATAGAATTTACGCAGTGCTGCCTTTTGGTGCAAAAAAACGGAAAATAATTCTATTTGTCCTGCCTCTGTCCGTCCTAACGCCGGTGGACACGTGTCGGCTGCGTCTGCAACCTGTAAAAATCATACGCACCCAGCTACGTTTTACTCCTGGCTTCGCCATTTGCTTTCCTTAAGTGGGAAAAAAAATACCTGCTCTGCCACAGTTAATAACTCTGCTACCCTCACGTTCTGTGACACATTAGCAGGAAAACAGCACAGTTATTAAACTTCTCATGTTCATAGAATTTACGCAGTGCTGCCTTTTGGTGCAAAAAAACGGAAAATAATTCTATTTGTCCTGCCTCTGTCCGTCCTAACGCCGGTGGACACGTGTCGGCTGCGTCTGCAACCTGTAAAAATCATACGCACCCAGCTACGTTTTACTCCTGGCTTCGCCATTTGCTTTCCTTAATTGGGAAAAAAAATACCTGCTCTGCCACAGTTAATAACTCTGCTACCCTCACGTTCTGTGACACATTAGCAGGAAAACAGCACAGTTATTAAACTTAGATTATTCATTCACTAGAGGCAGTGGGGCCTTTCGTTTTCAAAAAAGGGAAAAAATTATATTTGGCCTGCAGTCTTGCGCCAATTTATTTCCTGCCTGTGAAATCAAATCACTGGTAATACAGCATGCTGAGGGGTAGGGGTAGGCCTAGAGGACGTGGACGCGGCCGAGGACGCGGAGGGCCAAGTCAGGGTGTGGGCACAGGCCAAGCTCCTGATCCAGGTGTGTCGCAGCCGACTGCTGCGCGATTAGGAGAGAGGCACGTTTCTGGTGTCCCCACATTCATCGCCCAATTAATGGGTCCACGCGGGAGACGGTTATTAGAAAATGAGCAGTGTGAGCAGGTCCTGTCCTGGATGGCAGAAAGTGCTTCGAGCAACCTATCGTCTACCCGCAGTTCTGCGCCGTCCACTGCTGCCAATCCGAATCCTCTGTCTGCTGCTCCTCCTTCCTCCCAGCCTCCTCACTCCACTACAATAACACCTGCTCAGGAGCGGGAACACTCCCAGGAACTGTTCTCGGGCCCCTGCTTAGATTGGGCAGCAGCGGTTCCTCTCCCACCAGAGGAGTTTATCGTCACTGATGCCCAACCATTCGAAAGTTCCCGGGGTCCGGGGGAAGAGGCTGGGGACTTCCGCCAACTGTCTCAACAACTTTCTGTGAGTGAGGAGGACGATGACGATCAGACACAGTTGTCTTGCAGTGAGGTAGTAGTAAGGGCAGTAAGTCCGAGGGAGCAGCGCACAGAGGATTCGGAGGAAGAGCAGCAGGACGATGAGGTGACTGACCCCACCTGGTGTGCAACGCTTACTCAGGAGGACAGGTCTTCAGAGGGGGAGTCAAGGGCATCAGCAGGGCAGGTTGCAAGAGGCAGTGCGGTGGCCAGGGGTAGAGGCAGGGCCAGACCGAATAATCCACCAAGTGTTTCCCAAAGCGCCCCCTCGCGCCATGCCACCCTGCAGAGGCCGAGGTGCTCTAATGTCTGGCAGTTTTTCACAGAGACGCCTGACGACCGACGAACAGTGGTGTGCAACCTTTGTCGCGCAAAGCTCAGCCGGGGAGCCAACACCAACAGCCTCACCACCACCACCATGCGCAGACATATGATGGCCAAGCACCCCGCAAGGTGGGACGAAGGCCGTTCAGCGCCTCCGGTTTGCACCCCTGCCTCTCCCCCTGTGCCCCAACCTGCCACTGAGATGCAACCCCCCTCTCAGGACACAGGCACTACCGTCTCCTGGCCTGCACCCACACCCTCACCTCCGCTGTCCTCGGCCCCATCCAGCAGTGTAGTTCAGCGCACCGTCCAGCCGTCGCTTGCGCAACTGTTGGAGCGCAAGCGCAAGTACGCCGCCACGCACCCGCACGCTCAAACGTTAACCGTCCGCATAGCAAAATTCATCAGCCTTGAGATGCTGCCGTATAGGGTTGTGGAAACGGAGTCCTTCAAAAGTATCATGGAGGCGGCGGCCCCGCGCTACTCAGTTCCCAGTCGCCACTACTTTTCCCGATGTGCCGTCCCAGCCCTGCACGACCACGTCTCCCGCAACATTGTACGCGCCCTCACCAACGCGGTTACTGCCACGGTCCACTTAACTACGGACACGTGGACAAGCACAGGCGGGCAGGGCCACTACATCTCCCTGACGGCACATTGGGTGAATTTAGTGGAGGCTGGGACAGAGTCAGAGCCTGGGACCGCTCACGTCCTACCCACCCCCAGAATTGCGGGCCCCAGCTCGGTGGTGGTATCTGCGGAGGTGTATGCTTCCTCCACTAAAGCACCCTCCTCCTCCTCCTCCTCTGTCTCGCAATCAAGATGTGTTAGCAGCAGCATGTCGCCAGCAGTCGGTGTCGCGCGGTGTGGCAGCACAGCGGTGGGCAAGCGTCAGCAGGCCGTGCTGAAACTACTCAGCTTAGGCGATAAGAGGCACACGGCCCACGAACTGCTGCAGGGTCTGACACAGCAGACCGACCGCTGGCTTGCGCCGCTGAGCCTCCAACCGGGCATGGTCGTGTGTGACAACGGCCGTAACCTGGTGGCGGCTCTGCAGCTCGGCAGCCTCACGCACGTGCCATGCCTGGCCCACGACTTTAATTTGGTGGTTCAGCGCTTTCTGAAAAGCTACCCACGCTTGTCAGACCTGCTCGTAAAGGCGCGCCGGCTCTGTGCACATTTTCGCAAGTCCCACACGGACGCTGCCACCCTGCGCACCCTGCAACATCACTTTAAGCTGCCAGTGCACCGACTGCTGTGCGACGTGCCCACACGGTGGAACTCTACGCTCCACATGTTGGCCAGGCTCTATGAACAGCGTAGAGCTATAGTCGAATACCAACTCCAACATGGGCGGCGCAGTGGGAGTCAGCCTCCTCAATTCCTTTCAGAAGAGTGGGCCTGGTTGGCAGACATCTGCCATGTCCTTGGTAATTTTGAGGAGTCTACCCAGGTGGTGAGCGGCGATGCTACAATCATTAGCGTCACCATTCCTCTGCTATGCATCTTGAGAAATTCCCTGCAAACCATAAAGGCAGCTGCTTTGCGCTCGGAAACGGGGGCGGGGGAAGACAGTATGCCGCTGGATAGTCAGGGCACCCTCCTGTCTATTTCTCAGCGCGTACAGGAGGAGGAGGAGGAGCATGAGGAGGATGAGGAGGAGGGGGAAGAGACAGCTTGGGCCGCTGCTGACGGTACACCGGCTGATTGCCTGTCATCCTTTCAGCGTGTATGGCCTGAGGAGGAGGAGGAGGAGGAGGATCCTGAAAGTGATCTTCCTAGTGAAGACAGCCATGTGTTGCGTACAGGTACCCTGGCACACATGGCTCACTTCATGTTAGGATGCCTTTCTCGTGACCCTCGCGTTGCACGCATTCTGGCCACGACGGATTACTGGGTGTACACACTGCTCGATCCACGGTATAAGGAGAACCTGCCCACTCTGATTCCCGAAGAGGAAAGGGGTTCGAGAGTGTTGCTATACCACAGGACCCTTGCGGACAAGCTGATGGTAAAATTCCCAGCCGACAGCGCTAGTGGCAGAAGGCGCAGTACCGAGGGCAAGGTAGCAGGGGATGTGCGTAGATCGAGCAGCATGTACATCCCAGGCAGTGCAACAGTCTTTAAGGGCCTGGCCAGCTTTATGGCTCCCCACCAAGACTGTGTCACCGCTCCCCAGTCACGGCTGAGTCGGCGGGAGCACTGTAAAAGGATGGTGAGGGAGTACGTAGCGGATCGCACGACCATCCTTGGTGACGCCTCTGCCCCCTACAACTACTGGGTGTCGAAGCTGGACACGTGGCCTGAACTAGCGCTGTATGCCCTGGAGGTGCTTGCTTGTCCTGCGGCTAGCGTCTTGTCGGAGAGGGTGTTTAGTGCGGCTGGGGGAATCATCACAGATAAGCGTAGCCGCTTGTCAACCGACAGTGCCGACAGGCTAACACTCATCAAGATGAACAAAGGCTGGATTTCACCAGACTTCTCTTCTCCACCAGCGGACAGCAGCGATACATAAGCAATACGTAGGCTGCACCCGCAGATGGAAGCTACGTTCTCTCTCACCATCCAAAACGGGGACATTTCTGCTTCATCAATCTGTGTCTAATATTCCTCCTCCTCCTCCTCCTGCTCCTCCTCCTGAAACCTCACGTAATCACGCTGAACGGGAAATTTTTCTTAGGGCCACAAGGCTCACTCAAATAATTTTTCTGAACAATTTTTATAAGTTTCAATGCGCTTAAAAGCATTGGAACTTTAACTAGAACCAATTTTTCGTTACACTGGGCTGCCTCCAGGCCTAGTTACCACTTAAGCCACATTAACCAAAGCGATTAATGGGTTTCACCTGCCCTCTTGGCTGGCCATGGCCAATTTTTGGGATGTACATTAGTACTGTTGATACAGCAATTTTTGTGGGCCCTCGCCTACAGTGTAATCAAATTAATTTTTAGCCCACCTGCATTACAGCTGACGTTACCTCAGCTGTGTTGGGCAATGCAATGGGATATTTTTATGTACCGCCGGTGGGTTCCAGGGAGCCACCCATGCTGTGGGTCCACAGGGAGTTGTAACTGCATGTGTCCACTTCTAAAGAACCCCAGTCTGACTGGGGCATGCAGTGTGGGCCGAAGCCCACCTGTATTACGCACGACATTACTACCTCAGCTGTGTTGGGCAATGCAATGGGATATTTCTATGTACCGCCGGTGGCTTCCTGGCACCCACCCAGGCAGTGGGTCCACAGGGAGTTTAACCTACATGTGTCCACTTGTAAAGAACCCCAGTCTGACTGGGGCATGCAGTGTGGGCCGAAGCCCACCTGCATTAAGCACGACATTACTACCTCAGCTGTGTTGGGCAATGCAATGGGATATTTTTATGTACCGCCGGTGGGTTCCAGGGAGCCACCCATGCTGTAGGTGCACACGGAGTTTTTAATACATCTGTACACTTCTAAAGAACCCCAGTCTGACTGGGGCATGCAGTGTGGGCCGAAGCCCACCTGTATTACGCACGACATTACTACCTCAGCTGTGTTGGGCAATGCAATGGGATATTTCTATGTACCGCCGGTGGCTTCCTGGCACCCACCCAGGCAGTGGGTCCACAGGGAGTTTAACCTACATGTGTCCACTTCTAAAGAACCTCAGTCTGACTGGGGCATGCAGTGTGGGCCGAAGCCCACCTGCATTAAGCACGACATTACTACCTCAGCTGTGTTGGGCAATGCAATGGGATATTTCTATGTACCGCCGGTGGCTTCCTGGCACCCACCCATGCTGTGGGTCCACAGGTAATTATAAATGCATCTGTTTCCACTTATAAAGAAACCCAGTCTGACTGGGGCATGCAGTGTGGGCCGAAACCCACCTGCATTAACCCTTTCCAGTCCACTGTGTGACCTGTGAAGACATTAGGGTTTAAGGCTGTACAGCTCCGTTGTTGGTAGACGTCCGTCGGGGTTCTCTTACTGTATATTGCCAGCCTCTCTGCTGTCGGAGCCTATCCTACGTGTCAGCTCATGCAGTACTGGCTTTAGCCAGCATATAGCGCCGTTGTATAACGGCAGAAAAAGAGTAAGCCCCCTAGGAAAACCATATACAAATTGGATTGGAAAGGGTTAAGCACAACATTACTACCTCAGCTGTGTTGGGCAATGCAATGGGATATTTCTATGTACCGCCGGTGGCTTCCTGGCACCCACCCATGCTGTAGGTGCACACGGAGTTTTTACTACATCTGTACACTTATAAAGAACCCCAGTCAGACTGGGGCATGCAGTGTGGGCCGAAGCCCACCTGCATTAAGCACGACATTACTACCTCAGCTGTGTTGGGCAATGCAATGGGATATTTCTGTGTACCGCCGGTGGGTTCCAGGGAGCCACCCATGCTGTCGGTCGACAGGGACTTCACAATAGGGAGTTGTACCTGCCTGTGTCTATGAATTAAAAAGCCCGGTCTGACTGGGGCATGCAGACACCTTGACAGAATGAATAGTGTGTGGCACATAGGTTCCCCATTGCTATGCCCACGTGTGCAGCTCCTGATGGCGGTGGCACAGGATTCTATTTCTCATTGCTTCTGTACAGCATTGTGGGCTATCGCCCCGCCCCTTTTAAAGAGGGTCGCTGCCTAGCCGTGCCAACCCTCTGCAGTGTGTGCCTGCGGTCCCTCGTCATGGCAGACGCAATTCTAAATAGACATGAGCGTGGTGTGGCATGAGGGCAGCTGAAGGCTGCCCAGGGACACTTTGGTGTGCGCTGTGGGGGGGAGGGGGGCGGTTGGGCAGCATGTAACCCAGGAGAAGTGTCAGTGGAGTGTCATGCAGGCAGTGATTGTGCTTTGTTGGAGGTAGTGTGGTGCTTAGCTAAGGTATGCCATGCTAATGAGGGCTTTTCAGAAGTAAAAGTTGTTGGGAGGGGGGGGCACTCTTGCCGGTATTGTGGCTTAATAGTGGGACCTGTGAACTTGAGATGCAGCCCAACATGTAGCCCCTCGCCTGCCCTATCCGTTGCTGTGTCGTTCCCATCACTTTGTTGAATTGCCCAGATTTTCACACATGAAAACCTTAGCGAGCATCGGCGAAATACAAAAATGCTCTGGTCGCCCATTGACTTCAATGGGGTTCGTTGTTCGAAACGAACCCTCGAGCATCGCGGGAAGTTTGTTCTGAATAACGAACACCCGAACATTTTGGTGTTCGCTCATCTCTAGACATTACCCCTCCAACGCTGCACTTGCAAATTTATGCTCTTGCTATATGCACTATAAAAGTGACATTGTCATGTAGTGTGGAGCATTATGAGACTACACTAGTGCCTGCTTTGCAAGCCGCAAAGTGATTAACGAGGCGGCGTAGGACTGGGGGCAGGGGGGTGAGGGGTTTAGTCAATTAGCGAGCAAAGGTAGTGGGGTGGGAGGAGTTAGAACAGGAAGTAGTAAGGAGAAGAGCGGGAAAAGCCACAAACGACCGAGGAGTGGAAGAAGAAGGACGTAGGAGGAGAGCAGACGAGCGGAAGAAAGATAGAAGCAGAAAAGACAAAGAACGAAAAAGCAAGTCGGGGAGCGCAGAAGACAGGAGTCGGGCAAGAGAGAAGCCATCAGCTGACAAGCTTGAAGAGTCGGGTGGAAGACAGTAACAGCGGAGGAAGAAGAAAGAAAATGGACGACTTACGTGCCATGATCCAAGAAGCAGTGATGCAAGACGGCACCGGATGGCTTGAAGAGGTGCTGGCAAGCTGCAGGACGACCGCCGGAGCCAGAGAACCAGCCGGAGAAGAAGGACAGCAGCGGAGATCGGGAGAGGAGCCAGCCTGCACGCAAGAACCGCCGCAAGGAAGACCGCAGCAGAGACCTGGAAAGGAGCCAGCCAGCACGCAAGATACACCACGAGGAAGACCGCAGCAGAGACCGAGAAAGGGGCCAGCCAGCACGCAAGATACACCGCCTGGGAGACCGCAGCGGAGATCGGGACAGGAGCCAGTCAGCCCGCAAGAGGCACCGCGAGGGAGACCGTGCCGGCGAAAGCAGCCCCCTGCGAGGCTCAGTCCGAGCCCCGCGCCGAAGAGGGGAGGAGGAAGAGCCAGCCAGGGCAGCGCAGGCACCAGGAAGGACGGCGGAGCTAACCGGAAGTCGGCGCCGGCACTGAGAGGTACGGCGGGAGGACCGGCATCGGAGGCTCTGAGGACTGTGCCAGCGGAGGGTCCGGAGCTCGTAGGACGGCGCTCGGGAGTGACAGCGGGCGCCGAACGGAGTCAACATCGCGCAGCCGGGCGCAGGATGAGCGGAGGAGTCCGAGGTGAGCCGAGTGCAAGCAGCGGAGAGGAGCTGGGGAGCGCGGTCCGGCCGCACGTCCCCGCAAGATGGCGGCACAGCGCACGTGGCGGCACAGGCAGCGCCGAGGGCGCGAAAAAGAAGAAGCCCGGCGGGCAGGGGGGAGGGGGTGGGGGGAGAGTGAGAGAGAGGGGGAGCAGGGAAAGCTGGGGCCCACGCAACCCCCCCCCTGACACACAGCCCGGGTAGCACCAGCGGGTCCAGCAGCAGCAGGGAGGGGGGAGGCAGGTCACGCTACCCTGCAGTGCCAGTACAAGGCGCAGGGTCAGCACATTACAGGGAAGGAAACAGGCCAGGCAGGACCCCACATAGCCCTCAGGGGGGAGCGGGGAGGGTACATTTAGACACATGGCCTAGCCAACAACCCCCCCCTCCCCGGTACATGGACACATTCCAGGCCTGCCACCCCCACCAACAACAACTCCCACCCTCCTATACCCTGTACCAGCGCCCACCAGCCCAGTCCAACGAATATAGACAGTGCTACGTGAACCCCCACTACATTCCCCCTCCAGCAGACCCCGCAGTTTACCTTCCCACACATAGCCAGGTCCCACGCCGGAGTTCTAAGAAGCAGGGCCAAGGCGCTAGGCAGAGGCAGAAAGAGCGAGCCAGACAGGAGAGGCAGGATAGAGAGTTCCAGGCGCAGCTAGAGAAGGCCAGCGTAGTGCGTAGTGCCAGCTGCAGGCCGCGCGAGTCAAGCGACGAAGTGCCTAGCAGTGACCAGGACGAGTATTGCGTGCGAAGAGAGCAGCCACGGAGGGCGGACCCGCAGTCATCCCTTTATCGGAAGGTCCGGGAACGCAGGAGGTGGCAAGAGCTTGCGCAGGATCGGTCAGGGCCGGACCAGCCTGGCACGTCCCAATCGGATGACACGAGGAGGGCTCGGCAATCGATTGGTCGGCAGTCCGCGTACGAAGTAGGACGGAACCAAGGGAGCGGTACAGCGAGGGCGTCACCCTTGGCAACGCCGGAGGTCCGTCCAGGCGGTGAGTCTACCTTATACAATGTCCTTAAAAGTGTGTCGGATCCCGCAGCGGGTGCGGAAAAAGATGATTTGGTGTCGGTTCTGAGGTCGCTGTTGAGCAAGGTTGATTCAGAAAAGGGGCTTTCAGTGTCCTGTGTGGCTCCAGGGGGCGCAGGCCCGCCTGCGGGTAATAGTGGTGCTTGCTCAGCAGCGGGCACAGAAAGTGTTCCAACGGATAGTTTACAATATGCTGATTCGTTGTTTTGTGGTGTTGCCCCTTTGGGGGTGGGTCTGCCCGATGATGTAGTGGAAAAGATTAAAAATGGCTTGTATATTGATATATGGTCTTTGCTTTCTTCGGACCACGTCATGGTTGACAAGGAGCGGTCGGCAGAGCGAGGTGCTGACAAAAAACCGAAGATTGCAAAGACTTTTGGTAATTGGTTGCAGGCTTTTGTGATTTTGGTTCATGTAACGTGCCAGTTTCAGCCGCGCAAAGCGACGGAGATGATGGTATATCTAAATACCATTTATAGCGCGTATCGGTTGCACGGAGGTGCAGCATGGTGGCGCTACGACGAAGATTTTCGGCGTCGCGTGTCGGGAACGCATACGAGTTGGGCCTCTAAGGCCACGGATGTATGGATTCAGCTGATCCTAGCGCAGCGTCCAGCTAGGACTTCCTTTCCCGGGGGAGCCGCGGGAGGGGCATCTCAACCACCCGCGGCATCTCCAAGGCCGAATGGCTCCTGTTGGTTGTACAATGAGGGCCATTGTCGATTTTACGCAACCTGCAAATTCCGGCACGAGTGCTCGGTATGCGGGGGGCAGCATGCAGCGATCCGCTGTTTCAAGAAACAGAGGTCGGTACCCGCGGTGGGTAGCACCGGCGGAAATGCGAACTCCGGTGAGAAGCCAGTACCTGGATCCGTGGTTAAACATGTACCACAGGAAACAGGAAGCAGAAATCCTTAGGTTAGGATTTCGAGAAGGCTTTAGAATTCCGTACGCGCATCAGCCTGCCACTATGTTATGCCCCAATTTGAAATCGGCAAGGGACGATATCGAATTGGTAAAAGAGAAGGTTCAAAAGGAAGTGGAGTTGGGCCGGATGGCCGGCCCTTTCAGTATTCCTCCTTTCGAGAACTTGCGAGTGTCTCCTTTGGGTCTGGTACCTAAGAAGGAAACCGGGAAGTTCCGACTGATACATCATTTATCGTTCCCAATAGGGGGATCGGTCAATGATGGCATCTCAAAAGAAGAAGCAGCAGTAGCCTACACGTCATTCGATTGTGCGGTTCGGCTGGTAAGGTCGGCGGGTAGATTTGCGCATTTGGCTAAAGCTGATATTGAATCAGCGTTCCGTTTGCTTCCGGTTCACCCGGAGTGCTTTCATCTTTTGGGTTGTAGAATCGAGGACCAGTTTTTCGTCGACATGTGCTTGCCGATGGGATGCTCGATCTCATGCTATTTTTTTGAGTTATTTAGTTCCTTCCTTGAATGGATGTTAAAGTATGAGACGGGCATCACATCGGTGATCCATTATTTGGACGATTTTTTGTTCGTCGGCTCAGATACATCGGGTGATTGCGGTTTTCTAATGACAAATTTTAAGAGGTTAATGCGTTTGGCTGGGGTCCCATTGTCTGAGGAAAAGACAATGGGCCCAGTTATATGCCTAACGTTTTTAGGTATAGAAATTGATTCGGTGGATATGGTGTTCAGGTTGCCGGCGGATAAAGTGGCCAGGTTGCGGCAAACAGTGGGCGAAGTGGCTAAATGTAAAAAGGTGACGCTGCGGCAGGTGCAAGTTTTGTTGGGTCTTTTAAATTTCGCCTGCAAAGTGATTCCCATGGGGCGGCCGTTTGCCAGGAGACTGTCATTGGCAACCGTGGGGGTCCGCGAACCACATCATTTTATACGTGTGACGGCAGGAATTAAGGCTGACTTGCATTTATGGACGGTTTTCCTGCATTCTTTCAACGGGCAGGTGGTATGCCCTAGGGAAGATGTGGAAGGAACTGAAATCAGTTTGTTTGCCGATGCAGCGGGTTCGGGCGGTTTTGGCGTGATCTTCAACAGTCATTGGTGCAGGGAGTCCTGGCCAAGGTCATGGAGAGAAAAACGGTGGACGAAGAACGTAACTCTGCTGGAATTTTTCCCGGTGGTGGTAGCAATTGAGTTATGGGGAGCAGAGTTACGAGATCGGAGAGTTTGTTTTTGGTCGGATAATGCGGCGGTCGTACAGACGATAAACAAACAATCGTCGGCCTCCCCGCCGGTTTTGGCTTTGTTGAGACACGTGGTGCTGAGATGCTTACAGGGCAATATGTATTTGCGTGCGAAGCATGTCCCGGGATATGACAACAGAGCAGCTGATGCACTCTCTCGTTCACAGATGGAGCTGTTCAGGGAACGGTACCCGCAGGCGGATGCCGAAGGGGTACGCTGCCCGCCTTCCTTATGGAATCTGGCAGAGGAGAGTTGTTGAAGCTGGTGGAGTCATCGGTGGCGGCTGCAACGTGGAAAAATTACAATTCAGTCTGGTTATTATGGTTGAAATTTGCAGGGGGAGCAGTGGTAGGAGGTGAAAGGGCAAAGTCAGCAACCTTAGATATGCTGACGGAGTTGCGGAAAAAGCGTTTGTCGGTGGGAGCAGCCAAAAAGCATCTAGCGGGGGTGGCGTTTTTGTTAAAATTACACGGTAGGATTGATGTTACTAAGGATTTCGTGTTCCAGCAAATAATTCGCGGGTGGAAAAAAGAAAAGGTCCAGACGGATACACGCCGTCCAATCACGTTTCCAGTATTGACAAGCCTGTTGTCAGTTTTGGAGTCGGTCTGTGCGGACGAATACGAAACACTGTTGTTTAGAACGGCCGTTTTCATTAGCATTTTTCGCGGCCTTACGTATCGGGGAGATGGTCCCGGCGAGTAAAGTCAAGTTGGGTGGCCTACGGGCCGCCGACGTGATAGCTACGGGAACAGCCATACGGATAGGTATAAGGAAGTCGAAAACGGATATATACGGAAGAGGTGAATGGCTCACCATTAACCAATTAGGGGCAGGATGGTGCCCGGTTCAGGTCATCAGTGAGTTCTTAAAAAAGCGCCCACAGAGTGGGCAGTTTTTAGTACATTCCTCTGGGTCCCCACTCACGCGTTTCCAATTTTCGGCGGTTTTACGTTCGGCGTTAAAGAAGTGCGGTTTGGAGCCGGGGGAATTCGGGACGCATTCTTTTAGGATTGGGGCCGCTACGACAGCGGAAGCCCATGGTATGTCGGAGGACGGTTTAAAACGACTGGGGCGATGGAAATCGCAAGCGTACAAGTCGTATATACGACCGGATCGTACGGTAGACGTGGTTTTGGAATAGGACGGATGTGTACGAAAGACTTAGCGTTATGTAGGCGTTTTTTCTTGCAATTTGCAGGTATTTGCTATGTTTTTCTTGTTTCAGCGTCTGACCCATGGCATGTTTGGATCATCGGCCATTCGTTTATACATTGGGCGGAGAGAAGAGCGGCCACTCAACCGATGGGACGGAATCTGGGTCTGAGTGGCGCGCTCGTAAACTGGATGGGTGTGCAGGGGCTTCTATGGCCCAGGATTCTGCAATTCGTTCTCAAAATCAGCAGGTGGACCCCCCGGAGAGTTATACTGGTCGTTCACGCCGGGGGGAACGACTTAGGAAAAACAAAAATGAACGAATTGCTAGTACTCATGAAACAGGACATGATGCGTTTCCGGGACTGTTTCCAGGATTGTGTGCTCGTATGGTCAGACATCGTGGCCAGGAGATGCTGGCGGGGTGCCAGAGACGGTGACGCGATTGAGAGAGTAAGAAGATTAATCAACCTTAGGATGTCCAGATTCGTTAAATCGTTGGGCGGAGTGGCAGTTCGCCATTGGGAACTCGAGGACAAGGAAAGAGGAGCACTTAGGGAGGATGGAGTGCACCTTAACGATGTTGGTTTGGACACGTTTTTGTCAGGACTCCAGGACGGTGTGGAAATGGCATTGGCTAGGGTTGGCGTGGTGGGGCGGGATGCGCCATAGGAATACGGCGCATACCGCGTGCCGGGAGCTTCCCATGCGGGCTACGGCTTAGAGGAGGGTTTGCAAGCCCGAGGTAACAAGGGGCTTACGAACGTCCTGTGGCCGTTCCGGTAATAAAAGTTCGACAGTTTAGGCATGGGAAAGCGTGAGGAATTTAGACTTAGGTAGTTAGGTTAAAAGTAAAGGTTATAATATATGTTTTAAAATGTTAATAAAGCTGTGGCCAACCCACGTTTTCAGCAAGAAGTTGTAAGTATTGGTTATTATAAGATATGTTTTATTATATGGTAAGCGAGCGTATGCTTAGGACTAGTATGCCCCCAGTCTTGCAAGCCGCAAAGTGATTAACGAGGCGGCGTAGGACTGGGGGCAGGGGGGTGAGGGGTTTAGTCAATTAGCGAGCAAAGGTAGTGGGGTGGGAGGAGTTAGAACAGGAAGTAGTAAGGAGAAGAGCGGGAAAAGCCACAAACGACTGAGGAGTGGAAGAAGAAGGACGTAGGAGGAGAGCAGACGCCCACCCACCCGCCCAGGTAAGGGGTAGGGTGCAAGGATGCAAGGCGTTCTAGAGAGGCGGAAGTTGTCACAGCTGGGGAATGGTAGGCCGGGAGCTTCCCATGCGGGCTACGGCTTAGAGGAGGGTTTGCAAGCCCGAGGTAACAAGGGGCTTACGAACGTCCTGTGGCCGTTCCGGTAATAAAAGTTCGACAGTTTAGGCATGGGAAAGCGTGAGGAATTTAGACTTAGGTAGTTAGGTTAAAAGTAAAGGTTATAATATATGTTTTAAAATGTTAATAAAGCTGTGGCCAACCCACGTTTTCAGCAAGAAGTTGTAAGTATTGGTTATTATAAGATATGTTTTATTATATGGTAAGCGAGCGTATGCTTAGGACTAGTATGCCCCCAGTCTTGCAAGCCGCAAAGTGATTAACGAGGCGGCGTAGGACTGGGGGCAGGGGGGTGAGGGGTTTAGTCAATTAGCGAGCAAAGGTAGTGGGGTGGGAGGAGTTAGAACAGGAAGTAGTAAGGAGAAGAGCGGGAAAAGCCACAAACGACTGAGGAGTGGAAGAAGAAGGACGTAGGAGGAGAGCAGACGCCCACCCACCCGCCCAGGTAAGGGGTAGGGTGCAAGGATGCAAGGCGTTCTAGAGAGGCGGAAGTTGTCACAGCTGGGGAATGGTAGGCCGGGAGCTTCCCATGCGGGCTACGGCTTAGAGGAGGGTTTGCAAGCCCGAGGTAACAAGGGGCTTACGAACGTCCTGTGGCCGTTCCGGTAATAAAAGTTCGACAGTTTAGGCATGGGAAAGCGTGAGGAATTTAGACTTAGGTAGTTAGGTTAAAAGTAAAGGTTATAATATATGTTTTAAAATGTTAATAAAGCTGTGGCCAACCCACGCTTTCAGCAAGAAGTTGTAAGTATTGGTTATTATAAGATATGTTTTATTATATGGTAAGCGAGCGTATGCTTAGGACTAGTATGCCCCCAGTCCTGACAGTCCAGGTTAAAATGAACCCCTTCCTCCTCATCCCTTGTTTTTGTGAATAGGTGGTTAATCTAAGGGGACTGGGTAGCAAGTAAGTGTGCCTCAAAGATCATCTGGCATACCCATAGCTTCCCTTGGTCTACCAGGACGTTTGAGCTCAGAATTTAACCCTTACCTCTCTACTTCTTTATTTGTAAATTTGAGATAAATTAGAGGTGACTGGGGAGGAGTGGAGTGTGCTTCATACATCAATTAGCATACTCACGCTGCTCTGCTATAAGCCACCTCCCTCTCCTAAGTTATAAAGAAAATTTTAAGGATGTGGAGGGGTTCGGAAATAGTGTTTGCCTCATCTGTTAGTACCCATGAATAAAGGGTTAATAAACAGTATTAGGACTGACTAAAGAGTGCACTTGATATTGGAGGATAGTGTTGAAATATACATAAGAAATAGAATCACTGTCTACTATCTCATGGATTAATTATCATCGGTCTGTGAAGCAAAGACTAGAGATGAGCGAGCGCACTCGTCCGAGCTTGATGCTTGTTCGAGCATTAGGGTGTTCGAGATGCTCGTTACTCGAGACGAGCACCACGCGGCACTCAACTCCATTACATTTCCTTCCCTGAGAAATTTGCGCCCTTTTCTGGCCAATAGAAACACAGGGAAGGCATTACAACTTCCTCCTGTGATGTTCCAGCCCTATCCCACCCCCTGCAGTGAGTGGCTGGCGTGATCAAGTGACCCCCGAGTATTTAAATCTGCCCCGCCCGCGGCTCGCCACAGACACACACTGGGAGAGATCAGGGAAAGTGCTGCTGATGCTGCTGCTGCTATAGGGACAGTGTTAGCGTCTTCAAGAACCACAACGGCCCTTCTTAGGGCCACAGCTCACCTAGTGCACTACTGTTGTGGCTGCTGTGAGCAGTTTTGCACAAATTTTTTTTTATGTATATCAGGCATGCAGGCTGTAGCGTTCTCAGGCTGCAGGCTGTACTTCAGTATAGGGGCAGTATTGGTCAGGCAGGGACAGTGGTAGTGTAGAATCCTGTCTACAAGCACCCTAACGGTTCTTCTTAGGGCAACCTGCAACCGTGTGCATTTAACTCCGTGGTTGCTGGGAGTTGTAGTATCTGTAGTGGGTGCTGTGATCACTTTTGCACAAATTTTTTTTTTTATGTATATCGGGCGTGCAGGCTGTAGCGTTCTTAGGTTGCAGTCTGTACTTCAGTATAGGGGCACTATTGGTCAGGCAGGGACAGTGGTAGTGTAGAATCCTGTCTACAAGCACCCCAATGGTTCTTCTTAGGGCAACCTGCGACCGTGTGCATTTAACTCCGTGGTTGCTGGGAGTTGTAGTACCTCTGCATTGCACAGCCTAGCCTGCATGCAGCCTTCATTTATAAATATTTTTCTGTCCGCACTTCGCGTAGCCTCACTGCAGTGTGCCTCTAAGTGTACACCAAGAAACTGCACATTTTCTACAACGCTCTTTTATACGTGTGCTGTCTCAGACGTTCACGGTCTGCCCGACGCCCATAGATTGAAAGTGCAATACACACGGCCTAGCCTCAGCCTGCATTGCAGAGTAAAATAAGGAGATTTAAACTAAAAATTCCTTTTTACGGCTAACGGTTACCCAGTGCATGTGCCTGCGTGGCCTGTGGGACTTCACATCCATCCAAACAGCATAGTTCACAGCCTAGCCTGCGTGCAGCCTTCATTTATAAATATTTTTCTGTCCGCACTTCGCGTAGCCTCACTGCAGTCTGCCTCTAAGTGTACGCCAAGAAACCACACATTTTCTACAACGCTCTGTTATACGTGTGCTGTCTCAGATGTTCACAGTCTGCCCGACGCCCATAGATTGAAAGTGCAATACACACTGCCTAGCCTCAGCCTGCATTGCAGAGTAAAATAAGGAGATTTTTAATTTTAATCCTTTTTACGGCTAACGGTTACCCAGTGCATGTGCCTGCGTGGCCTGTGGGACTTCACGTCCATCCAAACTGCATAGTTCACAGCTAGGCCTGCGTGCAGCCTTCCTTATAATTTATCTCTGGCTTCATTTAGCGTTATATTACCGCTGGCAGCCAGCAACTGCGCAGCAATAATTCACAAACATTTTTACACCGCTCTGTCTCTGCTCGATTCTTAATCCAGCATGCTGAGGGGTAGGGGTAGGGGCAGTGGACGTGGACGCGGTCACGGTCGAGGACCCGGAGTCCCAAGTGAGGGTGTGGGCATAGGACGAGTTCCTGGTCCAGGTGAATCGCAGCCGGCTGCTGCGGGAGTTGGAGAGAGGACAGTTTCTAGGGTCCCCAGCTTCATATCACAATTTTTGGGTCCACGTCGTAGACCTTTATTTAAAACCGAGCAGTGTGAGCAGGTCCTGTCGTGGATGGCAGAAAGTGCATCCAGCAATCTATCGACCACCCAGTCTTCTACGCCGTCCACTGCTGCAACTCTGAATCCTCTGGCTGCTGCTCCTCCTTCCTCCCAGCCTCCTCACTCCATGAAAATGACACATTCTGAGGAGCAGGCAGACTCCCAGGAACTGTTCTCGGGCCCCTGCCCAGATTGGGCAGCAATGGTTCCTCTCCCACCGGAGGAGTTTGTCGTGACTGATGCCCAACCTTTGGAAAGTTCCCGGGGTCCGGGGGATGAGGCTGGGGACTTCCGGCAACTGTCTCAAGAGCTTTCAGTGGGTGAGGATGATGATGACGATGAGACACAGTTATCTATTAGTGAGGTAGTAGTAAGGGCAGTAAGTCTGAGGGAGGAGCGCACAGAGGATTCGGAGGAAGAGCCGCTGGACGATGAGGTGACTGACCCCACCTGGTGTGATAAGCCAACTGAGGACCGGTCTTCAGAGGGGGAGGCAATTGCAGCCGCAGGACAGGTTGGAAGAGGCAGTGGGGTGGCCAGGGGTAGAGGCAGGGCACAAGCGAATAATCCACCAGCTGTTTCCCAAAGCACCCCCTCGCACCAAGCCACCATGCAGAGGCCAAGGTGCTCTAAGGTGTGGCAGTTTTTCACGGAGACGCCGGACGACCGGCGAACAGTGGTGTGCAACCTTTGTCGCGCCAAGATCAGCCGGGGAGCCACCACCACCAGCATGCGCAGGCATATGATAGCCAAGCACCCCACAAGGTGGGACGAAGGCCGTTCACCGCCTCCAGCTTGCGCCACTGCCTCTCCCCCTGGGCCCCAACCTGCCACTGAGATCCAACCCTCCTCTCAGGACACAGGCACGACCGTCTCCTGGCCTGGACCCACACCCTCACCTCCGCTGTCCTCGGCCCCATCCAGCAATGTCTCTCAACGTAGCGTCCAGCTGTCGCTAAGAGAATCGTTGGAGCGAAAGCGCAAATATGCCACCACGCACCCGCACGCTCAAGCTTTAAATGTCCACATAGCCAAATTGATCAGCCTGGAGATGCTCCCCTACAGGCTGGTGGAAACTGAGGCGTTCAAAAACATGTTGGCGGCGGTAGCCCCGCGCTACTCTGTCCCCAGTCGCCACTATTTTTCACAGTGTGCCGTCCCAGCCCTGCACGACCACGTCTCACGCAACATCGTACGCGCCCTCACCAACTCGGTTACTGCCAAGGTCCACTTTACAACGGACACGTGGACAAGCACAGGTGGGCAGGGCCACTATATCTCCATGACGGCACATTGGGTGAATTTAGTGGAGGCTGGGACCGAGTCAGAGCCTGGGACCGCTCATGTACTACCCACCCCCAGAATTGCGGGCCCCAGATTGGTGCTGGTATCTGCGGTGGTGTATGCCACCTCCACTAAACCTTCCTCCTCCTCCAACGCAACCTCTACCTCGCAATCAAGACTTGTCACCAGCAGCACGTCGCCAGCAGTCGGTGTCGCGCGGCGCGGCAGCACAGCGGTGGGCAAGCGTCAGCAGGCCGTGCTGAAACTACTCAGCTTAGGAGAGAAGAGGCACACGGCCCACGAACTGTTGCACGGTCTGACAGACCAGACCGACCGCTGGCTTTCGCCACTGAGCCTCCAACTGGGCATGGTCGTGTGTAACAAGGACCGTAACCTGGTGGCGGCTCTGCAGCTCGGCAGCCTCACGCACGTGCCATGCCTGGCCCACGTCTTTAATTTGGTGGTTCAGCAGTTTCTGAAAGGCTACCCACACTTGTCAGACCTCCTCGGCAAGGTGCGCCGGCTCTGCGCACATTTCCGCAAGTCCAACACGGACGCTGCCACCCTGCGCACCCTGCAACATCGGTTTAATGTGCCAGTGCACCGACTGCTTTGCGACGTGCCCACACGGTGGAACTCTACGCTTCACATGTTGCCCCGGCTGTATGAGCAGCGTAGAGCTATAGTGGAATACCAACTCCAACATGGGCGGCGAAGTGGGAGTCAGCCTCCTCAATTTTTTACAGAGGAGTGGGCCTGGATGACAGATATCTGCCAGGTCCTTGGAAACTTTGAGGAGTCCACCCTGATGGTGAGCGGCGATGCTGCAATCATTAGCGTCACCATTCCCCTGCTATGCCTGTTGAGAAGTTCCCTGCAAAGCATAAAGGCTGATGCTTTGCGGGTGGAAACGGAGGCGGGGGAAGACAATATGTCGCTGGATAGTCAGAGCACCCTCATGTCTATATCTCAGCGCGTGGAGGAGGAGGAGGAGGAGAAGGAGGGGGAGGAGCCTGAGGAGGAAGAGACAGCTGGGCCCACTGCAGAGGGTGCCCATGCAGCTTGCCTCTCATCCATCCAGCGTGTATGGCCTGAGGAGGAGGAGGAGGATACTCAAAGTGATCTTACTAGTGAGGACAGCCATATGTTGCATACAGGTACCCTGGCACACATGGCTGACTTCATGTTAGCATGCCTTTCTCGTGACCCTCGTGTTAGACGTATTCTGGCCACTACGGATTACTGGGTGTACACACTGCTTGACCCACGGTATAAGGAGAACCTTTCCACTCTCATTCCCGAAGAGGAAAAGGGTTTGAGAGTGATGCAATACCACAGGGCCCTGGTGGACAAACTGATGGTAAACTTCCCATCTGACAGCGCTAGTGGCAGAAGGCGCAGTTCCGAGGGCCACGTAGAAGGGGAGGCGCGGAGATCAGGCAGCATGTTCAGCGCAGGCAGGGGAACACTCTCCAAGGCCTTTGCCAGCTTTATGGCTCCCCAGCAAGACTGTCTCACACCTCCCCAGTCCAGGCTGAGTCGGAGGGAGCACTGTAAGAAGATGGTGAGGGAGTACGCAGCCGATAGTACCACCGTCCTCCGTGACGCCTCTGCTCCATACAACTACTGGGTGTCAAAGCTGGACACGTGGCCCGAACTCGCGGTGTATGCACTGGAGGTGTTGGCGTGCCCTGCGGTTAGCGACTTGTCAGAGAGCGTGTTTTGTGCAGCTGGGGGAATCATCACGGACAAGCGTACCCGCCTGTCAACTGACAGCGCCGACAGGCTTACACTCATAAAGATGAACAAAGCCTGGATTTCCCCAGACTTCTCTTCTCCACCAGCGGACAGCAGCGCTACCTAAAGAACTTTGTCAATCTGTGTATGGTATTCGTCCTCCTCCGGCTCCTCCTCCTGAAACCTCTCGTAATCACCGCAAATGGGCAATTTTTCTGTGGGTCAAAAGGCTCATATAACTTTTCTAAATAATATTTATCTGTTTCAATTCTCATTAAAGCATTGAAACTTCCACCTGAACCAATTGTTTTTTAGACTGGGCTGCCTCCAGGCCTAGTTAAAAATTAAGCCACAGTACGCTAAGCGATTAATGGGTTTCACCTGCCCTCTGGATTGGGCATGGGCAATTTTTCTGGGGTACATTTGTACTGTCGGTACAACAATTTTTCGGGCCCTCGCCTACAATGTAATCCAAGTAATTTTTATGGGCTTCGCCTGCACTCATGGTACACCACTGTGTCTGGGGTTGGCCTACACTTTTGCTACAGAAATGTAACTCTGTTCTGCCTACCTATACTTCTGCCACAGTAATGCTACAGGGGTCTGACTATACTTCAGCAACAGAAATGTTACTGCGGTCTGCCGATACTTCTGCTCCTGAAATGTTACCTTGGTTGGTGTATACTGTTACTACTGTAATTTTACTAATACTGGGCTCTGCCCATAATGCTTCAACGGAAATGTTACTGGGGCTGGTCTATACTGCTATAACAGAAATGCAACTAACAGTGGGCTTTGCCCATACTGCTTCTGCGTTAATGTTACTGGGGCCTGTCTATACTCCTACTACTGAAATCTTACCAATACTACGCTCTTCCTACACTGCTGTCAGGGAAATGTGAATCTGCTGCTTTGTCCCTACTGCTTCTACGTTACTGTTGCTGGGGCCTGTCTATACTCCTACTACTGAAATCGTACCAAAACTATGCTCTCCCTACACTGCTGCCAGGGAAATGTGAATCTGCTTCTTTGCCCATACTGCTTCTACGTTGCTGTTACTGGGGTCTGTCTATACTGATACTACTGAAATGTTACTGGGGTCTGTGTATACTGCTGCAAATGAAATGTTAGTGGGGTCTGTCCTCACTGCTGCCAATGAAATGTTACAGGGGTTTGTACATACTCTTACCGCTGAAATGTTACTAATTCTCGGCTCTGCCTATACTGCTGCTACTGCAATGTTACAGGGTGGTGGAAATGGAGGCTTCCCAAAGACATGATGGTGGCGAGGCCACTCTACTAGGTTCCACAGGCGCGACAACTTTTCAGCGACGCGGTCACTGGGAAGGTGCATATAACCACGGACACGGGGATAGGACACGTACTGCCTCAAAAACTTTCCCGTCCTCCTTCTCCAACAATGAAAACATTCTTGGCCGAAGCCCACCTGCATTTAATCTGACGTTAGCTCTGCTGTGCAGGGCACTACAATGGGATATATTTCTGTACCGCCGGTGGATTCCTGGGACCCACCCATGCTGTCGGTCCACACGGAGTTGTAACTGCATGTGTCTACTTATAAAGAACCCCAGTCTGACTGGGGCATGCAGTGTGGGCCGAAGCCAAACTGCATTAAATCTGACGTTACCTCAGCTGTGCTGGGCACTGCAATGGGATATATTTATGTACCGCCAGTGAGTTCCAGGGAGCCACCCATGCTGTGGGTCCACAGGGACTTCACATAGGGGATTTGTATCTGCCTGTGTCTATGAATTAAAAACCCCGGTCAGGTTGGGTATGCAGTGTGGGCCGAAGCCCACCTGCATTTAATCTGACGTTACCTCAGCTGTGCTGGGCAATGCAATGGGATTTATTTATGTACCGCCAGTGGCTTCCTGGGACCCACCCATGCTGTCGGTCCACACGGAGTTGTAACTGCATGTGTCTACTTATAAAGAACCCCGGTCTGACTGGGGTATACAGTGTGGGCCAAAGCCCACCTGTATTTAATCTGACGTTACCTCAGCTGTGCTGGGCAATGCAATGGGATTTATTTATGTACCCCTGGTGGGTTCCAAGGAGCCACCCATGCTGTGAGTGCACACGGAATTCCCATTGAGTTTTACCTGCCTGTGACTATTTATAAAAAACCCCGGTCAGACTGGGGCATGCAGTGTGGGCCGAAGCCCACCTGTATTTAATCTGACGTTAGCTCTACTATCCGTGGCACTGCATTGGGATAAACTACAGGAGCAATACAGCGCTAATGAGACGTGCACAGCTACGCTAGCATAGGAGTCCGCTGTAGGCACGCGATTGCTGAGGGTTTGTGCAGAGGCCTATGTCCTGGGTGCAGTGAAAGTCCGCTTCCTGCCTACGATTGCTGAAGCTGTGGGCCGAAGCCTATGTTGTGGCGCGGTGCAAGTCTGCCATGTTTGGCCGCTCAGATTTATTAATTGTTCATGTCTTGGGTTGCCTAGGACCCACCTATGCTGTTGGTGCCCACTTAGTTCCCATTGCGGTGTTTGACCTGTCTGGCACAAAGACACTGACTGACTTGGGTAGGGGGCAGAGTGCAGATGGCTTTCCCCTTGCTGTGTCGATTGAGCTATGCGACACCTAGACAGAATGAATACTGTGTGGGCACATGGATTCCCCATTGCTATGCCCACATTTGCAGCTCCTGACGGAGGTGGCACAGGATTGGATTTCTCATTGCTTCTGTACAGCATTGTGGGCTATCGCCCCGCCCCTTTTAAAGAGGGTCGCTGCCTGGCCCTGCCAACCCTCTGCAGTGTGTGCCTCTGGTTCCTTCTCATGGCAGACGCACTTATAAATAGAAATGAGGGTTGTGTGGCTATGCAGCCAGCGTGTGGCATGAGGGCAGCTGAAGGCTGCGCAGGGACACTTTTGTGTGCGCTGTGGACACTGGGTCGTGCGGGGGGGGGGGGGGGTTGGGCAGCATGTAACCCAGGAGAAGAGGCAAGGGTGTGTCCCGCAGGCAGTGATTGTGCTTTGTTGGAGGTAGTGTGGTGCTTAGCTAAGGTGTGGCTTATTAATGAGGGTTTGTCCGAAGTAAAAATTGTTAGGGGGGAGGCCCACTCTTGCCGCTATTGTGGCTGAATAGTGGGACCTGGGAACCTGAAATGCAGCCCAACATGTAGCCCCTCGCCTGCCCTATCCGTTGCTGTGTCGTTTCCATCACTTTCTTGGGTTTTGCAGATTTTCACCAATGAAAACCTTAGCGGAGCATAGCTGATATACAAAAATGCTAGAGTCGCCCACTGACTTCAATGGGGTTCGTTACTCGAACCGAACCCTCAAGCATCGCGGAAAGTTCGACTCGAGCAACGAGCACCCGAGCATTTTGGTGCTCGCTCATCTCTAGCAAAGACGAATCAAAAAGGGAATACCCTCCCAATCTTGCAATTCTACTTCTATAACAAGACAAGGGGCTATGACTCGCATATTACACTAATAGCTATATTGGTTGGGTGGATTTGAGGTACCCTTGGTGAAAGTACAACCGCTGATAACGGGTTTTGGAGTGTGGATTTTGGTTTCCAAACAATAACCAAGCCCACACCTCATTTAAGATATATGTTTTGAATCTGCCAATGTTTTGATTTTAAGTATAAATTAATAAAAGTTAGTAAATTTTAGAATCTCTTTTTCGATGACTAGTTTAGAAAATTCAAAAGATATATACTGCTTCGGTGAATTCAATAGATAAAATGAATTTATATACACATAAATGGTCATAAGAATGAATAAAATTAATCAACATAAAAAGGAAAGTGGAATTAAACATGACATAAAAAATGTATTTTCACGTGATGTTCTCGAGGGCATCGTTCAGGCCCATAGGGGACAGAGTGTTTAGTCTAAAGATCCGGATATTCTCGTGTCTTTTTAGAGTCTGAAACCTGTCTGGATTTTTAGACTGAACTTGTTGCAAAGCAGTAACTGTAAAGGATTCAAAGGTCTGACCATGGGTTACGGTTGCATGGCGAAATACGCTATGTTTTAGAAAAACGTGTGACGTGTCGAATCGATGACTGTTGATTCTGCATAGTAATTTCTAAGTTGTGCGGCCAACGTATTGAAGGCTGCATGGGCATTGGAAGAGGTATACAATGAAATCTGAAGAGCAGTCGATGTATGATTTTACTTTAAAGGTTTCTTTTGTAATAGAGCTTGCAAATTCTGTTTTTCTGTTTTCCATATTCAAGCAACACTTGCATTTTTTCTTGTTGCACCTGAAACTTTCCAAAATCTTAATTGGGAAATGATT
Source organism: Eleutherodactylus coqui (assembly GCF_035609145.1). NCBI lineage: Eukaryota > Metazoa > Chordata > Amphibia > Anura > Eleutherodactylidae > Eleutherodactylus > Eleutherodactylus coqui. Next base: position 37,491,761 of record NC_089847.1, on the reverse strand, counting down.
GTGTTCCATCGGGAATCTGTATTTGGTCTTTAGATTGCTGGGCACTAGTATATTCTTTATGCTACGGGTCCGCCTGAATGTGATGGATGGTTTGGAGGGAATACTTTTGACTAGCTATGGGCCTTGTTGGAGAATTGGCCAGTGAGTATAGATCTAATGGTAGAGTGTAGAGATCAGCGAGCACCAAAATGCTCGGGTGCTCGTTACTCAAGCCAAACTTTTTGTAATGCTCGAGAGCTCGTTTCGAGTAACAAACCCCATTGAAGGCAATGGGAGACTCGAGCATTTTTCATGGTGACCAATGCTCTGCATAGGGGAGGGTGTGTGATTCATCTGAAAACATCAGAAAGTGATGGAAACACCACAGAAATGCATAGGGAACAGCAGGGGCAGCATGCATGGATGTATCTGAGGCTCCCAGGTCACACTATTAAGCTAAATTGGGGGCAAGAGCCAGGTGGTCACCCCCCTAACAATTTAGTTGGGCCAGACCATAATCAGCAAGGCACATGCGCTGGCACATCTTAGCTAAGCACCACACTAGGTGGAACGAAGGCCAATCACCACCTGCGGGTGACACCACTGCCTCTTCTCCTGTGTTACATGCTGGCATTGCTGTCCAATCCCGCCCAGGACGCAGGCACGAGCCTGAATCCACAGCGTACTAAAAGTTTTCCCAGCGCAGCGTCCAGCTGTCCCCATACCAGATGGGGTAAGGCGTACCCCTTCGCCTACTCAGTAGTCCACAGCGTAGTGAAATTTTTCCCAGCGCAGCATTCAGCTGTCCTCATGCCACTCGGTCACTTGATAGCCACACCACCCTCATGTCTATTTATAAGTGCGTATTGGATGAGGAGGAACAGGAGACAGACACTGCAGAGGGTTGGCAGGGCCTGGCAGCAACCCTCTTAGAACTTGTGGGCGATAGCCAACAATGCTGATAAGAATTGCTGATAAATTAACGTATGATCATAATTCCAACCCCATGCCACTTCTGTCACAAAATTTCATGAGCCACAAACGTGGGCATAAAGGGGACTCAGATGCCAGTACTTCGACGCATCTCCACAATTCAACAAACCTTTCTAAAACCAAAGATTTTTTTACCCAGAGTGCAGGTGAACCCCCTGAAAGATTTGTTTACCAAGAGTATACGTGAACCCCTAAAAGGATTTGTAAAACCTGAAAGATTTTTTGAGTGACAGCTCGTACTTGCTTAATAGGATTTAGGTGGCGGTCCACCGACAGGCAAGCTACCGCCTGTCTCAGCCCCTGCCTCTCCCCTAGATGCTTGTTAACCAGTGCCCCAGGGAAAGACTGCATGAACTGTAAAGAAATTAGTGGCTAAAGATGTACACCACGCAGGGATAAGTTTCCGCACGCCGTGTGACCCTTTTAAAATTGTGCTTCATAGCTGACAAATCGCAGACAAATTAATGTATGATTGTAAGTGCCATCCCATGCCACCTCTGTTGCAGCATTTAATTAGCCACAAACGCCAGCATAGGGGGGGTGTTACGTGTGCTGCTGAGACATGTTGTACTATGGTGCGTCCAGCAGCACTGCCCTCACAGGGTTAATTGATTGAGCTGATTGAGCTGGCTGGGTGTGCTTATCTCCAGCAGCCAATCTCCTGGGTCTGTGCTCACATATAAACCCAGGTCTTGGTCAGTCCGTGTCTAGAGTTCAAGGTAAGTAGTCATGAATCCTTGTCTGGTGAAGTTTGCAGTGTGATCTGGTTCATGTCCGTTTGTACGTTTAAATTCTGTCAGTTTTGTGTTAGCTTGCTGTGTGACCTGCAATCTGTGTTATGTCCTGTTGCAGCGGGCGGTGTGAACGGTGTCTGGTTCTGCTGGACTCCTGGTTAGTGTAGGGACTAGCAGTATAACCAGGAACCGTGAGGTGGCCTGCTAGCTTCTACATATTGTACAACATGTCAACTAATACCTCGTATTTATATTCAGCTTATCATCTGTTATTAGAGGTTGCATTTCGTATGCAGTGTATCCTGTTGTACAGTCCCTGTTATGTGGCATGTGTATGCATCCTGTATGGTGCGTGGCTCCTAGGATCAGCAAAGGCCCAGATCCGAAGACCGCTGGGCTGCCCTTATTGGGGCAATGTCCCCGCTTAGGTATGGCCACTGTCATTCCTCCTTGTAGAACAGGGTCAGTTTGCGAGATACCTGTGTGTGTACCTAGTCCCCTTTGGGTACGAACGTGTGGGCCCCGTGCTTAGTTTGCCCACGCGATCGTAACAGGGGGCTTAGAGGCCAGTACTACTACACTTTTAATAAAGAAAGCAACCCATTTTAAAAAGAAGAATTTTTTTTTTACCAAGATTGTAGGTGAGAACCTGAAAGATTTTTTGAGTGAGAGTGCAGGGTATTTGTTTACCAAGAGTATAGGCGAACCCCCGAAAAATGTGTGTACCAAGAGTATTGGCAAACACCTTAAACATTTGTTTACCAAGAGTATAGGCGAACCCCTGAAAAATTTGTGTACCAAGAGTGTAGGCGAACCCCTGAAAGATTTGTGTAGCAAGAGTATAGGTGTACCCCTGAAAGATTTGTTTTCCCAGAGTGCAGGTGAACCCCTGAAATATTTTTTTTAACATAGAGCTCGTACTTGCTTAATGGGATCCAGGTGGCGGTCCACCGACAGGCAAGCTACCGCCTGTCCCACCCCCTGCCTCTCCCTGAGGGGCTTTTTAACCAGTGCCCCAGGAAAAGACAGCATGTACTATGAAGAAATTAGAGTGGACAAACCAGGACAATTCATTCTGAGGCCTTAGTCAGACGGGTGTTTTTTTGCGCGATTTGCAGATCGCATGACGGATGCGCATGGGCAAATCGCGTGACCGGGGGCGAAAAATCGCAGGAAAAATCTACACCTAGCCGCGTTAAGCGTCGCAGCAAAACGCCCATCTGACCGGAGAAAAATCGCCGTGCGCATCAAAATGTGCATGAAACTTAGACTGGCCGGCGAAAAAAACGCAGCTAGCTGCAGTAAATGATTTTGGTGCGCACATAAAACGCCGAACGCAGATAGGCGCGATCTGCGAATCGTCGTGTCCTATAATTTATCGCATATCCGCATAAAAAGCGGACATGTGACCGATACCATAACGAACCATTGGTTCTATATATGCGCGAATCGCATGTGCAAATCGCGCGAAAAAACGCCCGTCTGTCTAAGGCCTGACTCAGTGTCAGATAGCTGGACACTGCGCTGGGATACATTTGTGGACTCTGTGGGCGTATGAAGCTGGAAACAGCACATTTGCTGAACTCTAATGGTGAACTTCTTCAAAATTGGGGACGAGAATCTGGAGGCGGACCTCAGAAAAAATTGTTTTGACAGAGCCTAGAGGCAGCCCTCCAAAAATGTTTAGTTTTTACAGAGACTTTTGGCCCTCTGAAGAATTGGCTGTTCAGCGTGCTGATATGCTGGTTTAGGAGGAGGAAGATCAGAGAAGGATAGACCAAGCTACTTCTACCATTTTTGTGGTGATAGAGGGTACATGGTTCTCCAGTTCCATCTTAAAGATACATTATGTTAAGCTGCTTTCCACCGGTGGAGAATAGAAGTCTGGAGAAATCCAGGCTTTGTTCATCTTAATAAGTGTAACCCTGTCGGCGCTGTCAGTTGACAGGCGGGTACGCTTATCCATGATAATCCTCCTCAGCAGCACTAAACACCCTCTATGATAACATGCTAGCAGCAGGCTGGGAGGAAGGAGGATCAGCTTGAGGATTCACAGGTCCAGTTCCTTGGCTAGCGTGAGTGGACTGCGTGAAAGACTGGTTGGTGGATAAATTACTGGACGTGTTATCCACTATCCACGTTATCACCTGATTGCACAGTTGTGGTTTTAATAATGGTATAGCACGCGGACCTGCAAACTGTGAGATGAAGCTATGGAGCATAGATACGCAGCGTTCTACTTCTCTCTCAGGAGCAAGCACTGTTTCACCCCGCCCAGGACCTCGGCCTCTGCCCACACCCGCATTCGGATGCCCACGTCCAAGTCCTCGTCCTCGGCCCTTACCCCTAGCGTTGATCTGCACTGCGTCAAAATGCAACGCAAACTACGAGGTATTTTGTATATGCTTTAAGCCAAAAATAGACAGTGTAAAATGAGTACAGTTTTGTTATATAGTGCAGATTGACAGGACACACACTAAGGGTATTTTACGTACGCTTTAAGCCAAAAATAGACAGTGTAAAATGTGTACAGTCTTGTTATATAGTGCGGATCAAGAGACACACACTAAGGGTATTTTACGTATGCTTTAAGCCAAAAATAGACAGTGTAAAATGTGTACAGTCTTGTTATATAGTGCGAATCGACAGAACACACTGGGGTATTTTATGTATGCTTTAAGCCAAAAAGAGACAGTGAAAATGAGTACAGTCTTGTTATATAGTGCGAATGGACAGGACACACACTAAGGGTATTTTACATACGCTTTAAGCCAGAAATAGACAGTGTAAAATGTGTACAGTCTTGTGTGTCCTTTCGATCTGCACTATATAACACTTGGGCCTATTATGCTAATGCTTTTAGCCAAAAACAAATAAAAAAAATGAAAAATGAAAGTTCTGTTAGTTCCTATATAGTCTGTGTACACCAGTAGCAGTATACTGTATAGAACCTGTAACAGTATGCAGTATACAGCCAGGATGCTTTGTGCACACTACTGGTCCCCGGCAGCCAAACTGATGATGCACAAAAGTGGAGTTGTAGTCCTAAAAAGGACTGTTGTTTTTTTTTTTTAAGATGAATCCCTGCCTAAGTGCTCCTTCTAACCTACACTAACGCTCTCCCTCATTCACAGCAGCTCTGTGCCTCAGCTAATCCAGCCTCCGTGTGAGGCGAGCATCAGGTGACCTGAGTTTTTATGATCCTAGGTCACCTGATGCGGTCTACCAATCACTGCTATAGACATGCATGGGGTTGACTTGTTATAGCAGGAGGTGCCAAAGCCTTCCCTGCATGTTCATTAGCTAAAAAAGCCGCTAAACATGTGGGGAGGAGAGGGTGAAATTTTCTTGAACACCGCGTGGTGCTCGCTCGAGTAACGAGTACTTTCGAGTATGCTAATGCTCGAGCGAGCATCAAGCTCGGACGAGCATGCTCTCATCTCTAGTAAAGTGTGAAGAGTTGTACGTTGTGATGAAATTAAGGTTGAAATTATGATTGGATTGGTCATTTGTTACTGTTCTTGTGCTTTTTTACTAGTGCTTCCTCCTAAGGTTCCTGTTTTGCTCTATTGAAGGATGATAAAATCACATTTGTAGGGTAATCTCTGTCTTTTAGTCTGTTTTATAACAATATTACTTTGTTTTATAAATTCCTAGGTTTTCGTACAATGGCGTCTTAGTCTTTTAAATTGACCATACGGCAGATTAATTTTCCATTTTTTGTCATGGCTTTTATCACATTAAAAAAACACCATTTTTATATTTCTAGTATGTGCACATTTTTCTAAAAGGGGTTGCACCATCCTACCAAACATTTTTTGGACTCTCTCTTTCTACATTTTCACCTGTCAATCGCTTAGGTTGTACAATCACTGGCCTGACATCACCCGAACTTTGATGTACATTTCTGTTCTCATCACATACTAAACAACTCCTCTGGAATAACACCCCGCCACTTCATCACTGTATTCTCATTAGAGTCGCTTCAGTTCCCTCACTTTTTTGTCACCACTGTTTCTCATCCGTGAGGAATTCACAGGGATGGCAAGCATGATATGGGGGCAAGATTCACGGCCCCATATCACGCTCACCCATATAAAGTTAGCCTTAAAAAATTACCCAGTTATTGAGCACTTTCTATTTGAGACCACCATATCTCAGCAAGCTTTTGAGTCTGAGGAAGGGCAAAGGTTGATAGAGCACCACTTTCCACATCCCATTCCTGCTTTGTGTTATTCCTTGCAAAAAATTGTGAGGTCAGAATGCTCAGTACACACCTAGATAAATGGGCTAAGGGGTCTAGTTTTCAAAATGGGGTCATTTGTGTGTGTGTGGGGGGGGGGGGGCTCACCAGATGGGACTCGCGTGGTGGATCCGGAGAGGTGAGTATAGGGTCTTTGGGGGGTGCCGTGTCGGCTGCGGTATTCCTCTTGCGGTGTCCGACACAGCCGTGGGCATGAGGCCTTAATAATGTGATCATTAGCTCATTCACTTGTGCGCTCTGTTTATACAGGCAGATACATCGTTGGCTCGTTAAAACAAAAAAATTGTTCAAAATCATACAGTCTTTCACATTCTCTGTATAAATGAATAAGAAGGACTGAATGAGTGCTGTTTAAACTGAACCAGAAGTAAACAAGCCAACAATGATTTTTATGCTTGCTTAAAATGTCTGAGCGAAAAGTGGACAATTTTCATTCATCCATTTTTAGACAGAAGGATCATTCACTTTCACTCGTTTCAACATTAAGTATTTTCTCTAAAAGCACCCTTGGGGCTCTTTCACTCGAGCGTATGTGTTCTCTCGGCCACGCCGTAAAATTGCATGAACTGCCGTTTTTCCGCAATCACGGACAGCGTTTTCTCGCCCATTTACACGACCAGGAGCGACGTTTTTAGCGATATGTTGCACCCCGGAAAATCTGATGGCCTGGCTGTAGACTATGGATTTTTTTGATGTGTTTAGGATGGGAACTGTCCCATCTGAGGTATGTCGGCCAATCAATCGGTTTCTGGTATAGGGATGTCTGTATTGAAATGTTCGGAATTTTTATGGTTGTGTCCAGAAAGTTTAATTCTGTATACTTTATATCGAGGAAACAGGACATGCTTCACAAAGTCCGCTGTGTCGGACAAAACGTCACAAGGTCTGTAACGGATGGAGTTTTAACTAATAAAGAAGAAACTTGGATTTTAATTCCACCAATGATTATCTGAAAGATTCCTATGTGGTGCTGCTTGCATATTTCATCTTGTTTGCTGGCTTTGGGATCTTGGAAGTCCGGACCATACGGTGAGCGTGCACCCTTAAAGCTCATTATTTTCTTCCCCACTGCTGTGGTTAGCAGGTGTGCTATGGGGACCCCTTTCTTGTTAAAACAAAAACTGAGGGACAGGATGTGGTCAGGGACACAGCATAGTGAAGAATTGTTATATTGAAGGGCAATTTCAAGTCGCAGCATCACAGAAGAATTTGGGAGTACAAATTTATGGTCATGTTTGATACCCTCAATAATGGAATGAACCTCAGCCCAGGATTCCTGCATAAGTGGAAAGTATGAAAGGTCTGAAGGAAATCAAGAGGGATGTCCTCTTCCCAATCATAATTTTTTTTTTTTAATTTTACTTTCTTTAAAACATTAAATTCTGAACTTGACTTGTAATAATGTTGCCATCCAATAGGTGTTGCTGCATCTCCTTCCATATGCAGGTTGAAGGAGAGATAAGACACATCATAAAACTGTCCTGAGCTCAATGGACTGATTTACGATTTACATCTCATCTGTGTTTGTCTGTTTTAAGTTTTAAATGCCATACAGTCTCAAGTTTTTGTGTATGAATATTTATTTAGATCAAGAGGAATGTGTTCTCCTCCCCTCTGCATCTGTATGACATAATTAAGTGCCATCCAAACTAGTTTCATTCAATAGCCTGACGAAGGGAGCGAGATATCCCCGAAAGCTTGCTGTAACATCATGCATTTTTGTTAGCCATTAAAAGGTATCATATCTACAAGATTACTTGGTTTCTCTCACTGAGAACAATCACACACTTTACTGGCTAACACGGTACCAAACCTTTTTTTTGTTTTAACTAAGCTGGATTGGAATTCACCCCCCACTGATCCCCCCCCCCCCCCCCTTAAATTGACTCACTCCTATCTCTCTCTACTTTGAAATCTACCAGATAGTTAGCTGAGAGCATGGTGTGAGTGGATGCTGGGAGCTGCAGCTGTAATCGCCCACCGCCCCCCTGATCTGACTGTGTCCCTCTCTTCTTGTATCTCCCTCCCACCTTTCCTTTACGTAATAGGCATAAGCGAAAGTAAATATACCTTCCTTGGTTTCTTTGTGTGATGATAAGATAAAGTTTAACTAACAAGTATTAGCTTCTATAAGACTGCCTACCTAGTATTTAAGGCTATGTTTGTGATGTAAGAGTGAGTCTGGATTTGAGAACCTTTGTGTCTCCTAGACTCAATATTCGTGTCGACACTAAATAAATCTTTGTTCATTTCCTACGTCCCTGGGTATGCATCAGATGTTGCATCGTATTTCAATACGTTTAGGCACTGTCCTACTTATTTAGGCAATAGTTGATCGTTGGCAGTCGGTGATCATCTGATCTCAGCTCCCATACTCACTATAGTGGAGGAGTAATAGAATGATTCTCCCCTATTAAAATCAATTGGGAGCTATACCTTCTATTGTACTTCCAGCTGTGACTCCTATGCAGATAGAGCTGTCAACATCTGGTCTGCTGCAGTGAGTACAAAGCTGAGATCAATTAATAGATCATAGACTGAACATGAGTCAACAATTTGATGCAGCAGCCAAAAAGGCAAACACAATTCTGGGATTTAAAAGAAGCATAGAGTCTAGATTACGTGAGGTAATAATTCCCATCTACTCTTCCTTAGTCAGACCTCATCTGGAATACTGTGTCCAATTCTGGACACCCCAATTTAAAAAAGACATAGACAAACCGGAGCAAGTTCAGCGAAGAGTTACCAAGATGGTGAGCGGTCTACAAATCATGTCCTATGAGGAATGGTTAAAGGATCAGGGAATGTTTAGCTTGCAAAAGAAGAAGGCTGAGAGGAGACTTAATAGCTGTCTACAAATATCTGAAGGGCTGTCACAATGCAGAGGGATAAGACCCATTCTCATCTACACAAGCAAAGACTAGAAGCAATGGGATGAAACTGAAAGGGAGGAGACACAAATTAGATATTCGAAAAAACTTTCTGACAGTGAGGGTAATCGATGAGTGGAACAGGTTACCACGGGAGGGGGTGAGTTTTCCTTCAATGGAAGTGTTCAAATAAAGGCTGGAAAGACATCTGTCTCGGATGATTTAGTGAATCCTGCATTGAGCAGTGGGTTGGACCCGATGACCCTGGAGGTCCCTTCTAACTCTACCATTCTAGGATTCTATGAATGTATCAACTATTTATGACCTATCCTGAGGACAGGTCATCAATACTGCAAGCAGTTAAATGCCCAGAATAAGTGATTAAATATGGAAGAGAGTTCCACGCATACTTTATATCTGCATCAGAAAGCACCTGTTGCTGAGCAGGATTTTACAATATGTCCGAACATTTGGGAACAGACATTACATTTCTGTTGAATAATATTAGATATATACGTAATTACATTGCTTATTTTGCTCCATTTTTAATATTTGCTTTCTTCAGCCGTCAAACCTCAAATTTAATTTCTGGATGAAAACATGATGATAATCCATCAGAATGTAATAATTTGAAATGAGACAGGGATTTGTAGTGAATGATGAATGCTCAGCATCTGTAAGAATTATTAAATCTTTCCAGATTCACCTTATGTAAAGTTTGTATAGGATTAAAGGGTTTTTCTGGGAAAATAATATTGATGACGTATCCTCAGCATAGGTCATCTTCTTGATAGATCATCAATTGTTGATCGGCTAGGGTCCACCACTCAGGATTCCAGCTGATCGGGCACCCAATATCAGCACCACAACATACAGGGGTACAAAACAGAAGCAGTTAGTGCCGACCACTGTGTACTGGCCAGCGATAGTAATTGCAGGTTCAGCTCTCATTGAGAGCTCATCAATAGCATTTGCTAGGGAAATCCATTTAAGTGTTAATGGTTAGATACACCCACATTTCTCATGAGATCCTTATAGCAAAATATCCTTAAGGCTACTTTCACATAGGCCATTTTTTACAGCGTTTAGCACAGTACAAATTTTACATTGATTATCAACATTTTGAGGAACACTTTGTTTTCCTACACGAAGCCAAGATTGCAAAGGCTCATAGATGTCAGAATGATAGATACTCCCACAAATGACCCCATTTTAAAAACTACACCCCTTAATGTATTCACTGAGGGGTGTCAGGAGTATTTTGACCCCATAGTTTCTTTTCATGAGTTAATACAATTTAGAGGAGATTTGTTCTGCAGTGCACATGAAAATGAGGATTTGCTCCCCAAAATGAATACCCCTGTTTGTCCTGTGTTCAGAAACATACCCATTGTGTCCCTAATATTATGTCTCTATGCACAATGGGGCCCAAACCGAAAGGACCAGCCGGTGGCTTTCAGAACAGGCATTGTGCATGAAGGTGTTTTAGGCCCCATTGCACACTTCTAGAGCCCTTAAGCGACCAAAAAGACAGAGAACCGCCACAAATGACCCCATTTTGAAAACTAGTCCCCTTAACAAATTAATCTGGAGGTGTATTGCGTATTTTGACCCCACAGTTTTTGAATGAATCTAAACAAAGCAAAAGGAAAAAATTACAATCTCCATTTTTTCGGCAATTGTGTCGTTTTTAAAATATTTTTTTTTTGTACAGCGCACATATGAATGAAGACTTTCACCCCAAAATGGATAGCCCTGTTTGTTCTGTGTTCAGAAACATACCCATTGTGGCCCTAATCTTATGTCCATATGCACAACGGGGCCGAAATGGAAAGAAGCATTAAACTTCAACTGTTTTTAACTTTTATGTAATCACAATTATCCGTTGGATAACGACGATAACATTATCGGGGACCGCTTACCATGGCCCTCGGTCACTGCTCCAGGCTCTCAGCTACCTTTAGCAGCCAGGAGAAAGGAGATTTTAAATTTACCGTGTCCTCCCCAGCTTCTGTTCTTACGTCCGCCATTCTCGCGACAGGTGCATGCGCTGAAGTTGGGGAAAGCTCTGCAGATGAAGATCCCGTTAGGGCACATTACCGAAGGGCCTTAGTTAAGTAATTTAACCTCCCCTCTTTGGATTGGTTCCATGATGGGAGGTGAAACTTTAACTTTTTTTTACATTTACGTGACTGCCGTTATCCATTGGGTAGCGGTGATCACGTGACCAGGCGCCACGTACCACGGCCCCCGTGAAATCTGCAGGCTCTCGGTTACATTCGGTAGCCAGGAGCAAGGAGATTTTAAATTACCCTGGCAATCCGCAGCTTTTGCATATGCATCTGCCATTATGACGACAGGCACGTGCGCAGAAGCCGGGGTAAGGTCCACAGATAAATCTTAGATACATAATTTTATCTCCCCTCATGGATATGATCCATGAGGGGAGAGGAAACAAACTTTCTACATTTTTTTTTTGCTTTTTTACACTTTTTTTTTACTTTAAATGATCACGGTTATCCATTGCATAACCGCAATCATGTGACCGGGAACCACATACAGTGGAGATTTTAAATTTCTCGTCCGTAAGCCCTTCTGCTTTTGCGTCCGACGTTTACGTCTGGCGCGCATGCGCAGAAGGCAATGTAAGGTCCTGGAAGGACCAGAATGTCCCATTACATCATGAAGGACCGGGGTGAGTACTTTCAGCTCCCCTCATGGATCCAATCCCTGAGGGGAGCTGAATCATAACTTTATTTAACTTTTGAAAGAATTTTATGCCATTATCCACCCGCCGCCACACCGACAGCTCCAGGTTGTCGACTACCTCCAGTAGCCAACAGCATGAATCTGTCATGTCCAGTCTGCAGGGCTTTAATCTTCAGAACGAGTGTGCTTTTACGGTCCTGAGGATTAAAGCCCAGTAAGTTAGGATGTAAAAATGCAATATGGTTGTTACTAAGGGGTTAACTAAATAAACACCAGATATGCAACATTAAGGCCTCATGTCCACGGGGAAAATCAGGCCGCCGCGGATTCTCCATGCAGAATCCCGCAGCGGGTCCCTCCTTTCTCGCGGACATAAGGCTAAAAAGAAGACTAAACTTACCTGCCCGGACGCTGCAGATCTTCCCTCCATCGTGGCCCGATCTTCTTTCTTCGGCCCGGCGGATGTGCTCGGCACGCCAGCAGCGTGCCGTACGCATGCGCCGGGCACTCAATTTTTTTTTTTTTTTAAACTCCTGCTCTCCCGCGCCAGAGAGCAGAAACTCAGCTGTGGGTGTGTTGCGGATCCGGACGACTTCCATAGGCTTCAATAGAAGCCTGCGGGAGCCGTCCCCACGGGAGACGCACACTAAAAATGGAGCATGCCGCGGGTGTTTTCCCGCACACGCAATCCACGCCTCAGGGGAAAATGACATCCGCAGGTATTTAATTACCTGTGGGTGTCCAATGCATCCTTATGAGGCGCGGATCACGCTGCAGATTTTAAATTACAATTTAGCCGTGGACATGAGGCCTAACTGTTACACTGCTGTAGAGCATGAGGAATGCATGAATGAGCTCATTCACTGCTCTAGACCAGTATTTCTCAATTCCAGTCCTCAGGGACCCCCGACAGGTCATGTTTTCAGGTTTTCCTCAGTATTGCACAGGTGATGTAATTATCGTCAGTACCTGAGACATTGCCACAGGTGTTCTTACTATAGTATATCCTAAAAACATGACCTGTTGCGGGTCCCTGAGGACTGGAGTTGAGAAACACTACTCTAGACCACCAGAGATGCTGACATTAACTCCTTCTCCACTCTAGACTACCAGAGAAGCTGATTGTCATGTTGTGCTGCTGGGACCTACAGTTCTATGGGTTTTTATAGGAGCACACTTCCACAGGTGTGGCATGATTGAGCTGGCTGGGTGTGTATTGCTCCAGTTGGCAAATCAACACCGGTCTGCTGCATATAAATAACAGTCCCTCTTACTGGAGGGAGCTGGTCATTTATCTTTCTCCTCATTTCTCTCAGAACCCTGATGTTTGGAGTCATACAACTTTTGCTTGGTGTTGCTGCATGCATGAGGTTCTGGATGGAATTCCCTTGTCTGTTGGTGTGAACAGTGTCCTGTTCTGCTTGTATGCCGTTTACGTTCGATGACGAGCCAGGCCCCTAGGTTCCAGCGTGGGGCCGTCCATAGTGGGACGATCACCCAACTTGCAGGCATGACTCCCTGGGGTTTGAAATCTCTTGTTAGAGTAGGGACTCATGGGACAATGAGGACGCTTGTTGCAGGCTCGTGAGCTTAAGTATCTGGGCCAAAATTCAAACCAATACCTTATATTTACTTCAACTATTCCATCTGCTTATGCATGTTGATATCATAGGTAAGTGTTTTGGTGTTTGTCAGTCATTGTTTGATGTGTGTTTGCAAGTGCCATTGATAATAATAATAATAATCTTTATTTGTATAGCGCCAACATATTCCGCAGCGCTTACATAGATAGGGGATACAGAAAGACAAAAGTACAAACATTACAGAACCACGGTTACAAAGTAATCAATTGATGGAAACAAAAGGGGTGCGGGTCCTGCTCCAACGAGCTTACATACTACAAGTAATGGGGTGATACAGAAGGTAAAGGGGCTGGAGATGTGCACTGTATGGCGAGGTGGAGAGTGAGGGATTCTATACACATAGACAATGGTCAGCCATGTGACGGCAGAATCAGTATGACTGCAGGAGCGGTTTATGACGGCTAACAGGGATTGCAGTCAGTAGGTCAGGGAGCATGTTATCAGTCAGCGTACAGAGGGGTTTGTTTTGGGTATGCGGTATGCCTCCCTGAAGAGGTGCGTTTTTAGAGCACGCCTGAAGTTCTGTGAATCCTGGATTGCCCGAGTATCCTTTGGTAGTGCGTTCCAAAGGACCGGTGCTGCTCTTGAGAAGTCTTGGAGGCGGGAATGAGAAGTTCGAATTAAAGGGGCGCTCAATCTGGTTTCGTTAGCAGAGCGGAGAGCCCGGGCTGGTTGATGGATTGAGATGAGGGAGGCGATATAGGGGGGCGCTGCACTGTGGAGGGCTTTGTGGATGAAGGTGGTGAGTTTAAATTGAATTCTGTATTTAACGGGCAGCCAGTGCAGTGTCCGGCACAGGCCAAAGGCGTCCGAGTAGCGGCTGGACAGGAAGATGAGCCTGGCTGCCGCATTCAGGATGGATTGGAGAGGGTAGAGTCTGGTGCAGGGGAGGCCGATCAGCAACGAGTTGCAATAATCGAGCCGGGAGTGGATGAGGGCAACAGTAAGGGCTCATGTCCACGGGCAAAATATGATTTAAGATCCGCAGCGGATCTCCCGCATGCGGATCCGCATCCCATAGGGATGCATTGACCACCCGCGGGTAGATAAATACCCGCGGATCGTCAATAAAAGGGATTTAAAAAAAAATGGAGCATGGAAAAATCCGGACCATGCTCCATTTTCGTGCGGGTCTCCCGCGGGGACGGCTCCCGCGGGCTTCTATTGAAGCCTATGGAAGCCGTCCGGATCCGCGGGAGACCTAAAATAGGAATTTAAAGTATTTACCATCCGGCGCGGGCGGTGAAGGTCAGCTGTTCCTCACGGCCGCATCTTCCTTGCTTCGGCTCGGCGGATGTGCCCGGCGCATGCGCGCGGCACGTCGGCGACGTGCCGCCGGCGTCAGGAATTCATCCGCCGGCCGAAAATGAAGATCCGGCCGTGAGGAACAGCTGATCTTCTCCGCCCGCGCCGGATGGTAAATACTTTTAAATTCTTATTTTCGGCGCTCATGTCCGCGGGGCAGGAGGGACCCGCTGCAGATTCTACATGTAGAATCTGCAGCGGATCTGATTTTCCCCGTGGACATGAGGCCTAAGCGTTTTTAGCGTGTCCACAGTGAGAAAAGAGCGGATTCTTGCGATGTTCTTGAGGTGCAGCTGACATGTTCGGGCGAGAGATTGGATTTAGGGGGTAAAAGAGAGATCAGAATCAAATATAACTCCAAGGCAGCGGGCATGTTGTCTAGGAGTTATGGTGGCACCACACACTGAGATGGAGATGTCAGGAGGAGGTCGGTTAGTGGAGGGTGGAAATACCAGCAGGTCAGTTTTAGAGAGGTTTAGTTTTAGGTAGAGAGAGGGCATGGTGTTAGAGACAGCGGACAGACAGTTAGTGATGTTTTGGAGTAAAGGTGCAGAGATGTCACGGGAAGAGGTGTATAGCTGGGTGTCATCAGCATACAGGTGGTATTGGAGGCCAAATCTCCTGATGGTTTGTCCAATAGGGGCTGTGTAGATAGAGAAAAGAAGGGGGCCGAGGACAGAGCCCTGGGGGACCCCAACAGCAAGGGGAAGAGGAGGGGAGGTAGAGCCAGCAAAGGAGACACTGAAAGAGCGGTCAGATAGGTAGGAAGAGAACCAGGAGAGGGCAGTGTCCTTTAGGCCGATGGAGCGAAGCATACTGAGGAGGAGTTTGTGGTCAACAGTGTCAAATGCTGCGGAGAGGTCGAGGAGGATCAGTAGGGAGTAATCGCCCCTCGATTTGGCTGTCAGTAGGTCATTGGATACCCTTGTAAGGGCAGTTTCTGTCGAGTGTTGAGGTCGAAAGCCAGACTGTAGGGGGTCTAGGAGAGAGTGCTCTGATAGGTAGCTTACAAGGCGGGAGTAAACCAGCCGTTCTAGTAGTTTGGAGATGAAGGGGAGGTTTGAGATGGGTCGGTAGTTGGCAGCATCAGTCGCGTCCAGAGTCGGCTTCTTTAGCAGTGGGGATATGATGGCATTTACTGTTCAGTCTGTTGCCTTGTCTGTTTGCGTTCATTCCCCTTCTATTCGCATCTGTCATGGGCATGGTGTGCATTGCGCCCAGGTCGGATGTCAGATTATTGAACCCTGTCTACCAAGAACAATAAACTTAAGCGACAGTCCTTCAAACTGGGTCCACGATTTATTGGTCTGTTCAATAATGTTATGTCCGACCTGAGCATAATGCACACCATGGCCCTGACGAATGCAAATAGAGGGGAATACACACAAAAGGACACTGAAACAGATTGAACAGTAAATAGCACGTGTAAGCAGGCAAGTGGGTCTGGCATTTATGTGCTGCAGACCAGTGGTGATACAAAACCCCCAGCCAGCTCAATCATCCCATACCTGCGGTAGTGTGCTCCTGGAAACCCATTTAACTACAGGTCCCAGGAGAACAACGTGATCATAATAACCCTTTCTCTACCATAAAATGCTAGTATATATTGATATAAAAGTGGCAGCATCCAAGGTGTAGTTTTCACAGTAAATCTTTAATCTTCCCAAGTAATACAATGACGTTTCGACTTGTGAAGTCTTTTTTATCAAATATTTGATAAAGACTTCACAAGTCGAAACGTCATTGTATTACTTGGGAGGATTAAAGATTTACTTTGAAAACTGCACCTTGGATGCTGCCACTTCTCTCTCAATATATACTGGATTTGGTAAGGAATCTCCTTGGATCCGATTCCTTTTGTGGCTGATGCATATTGCCTGTCCGACCTAAACATGGTACGGAGGTTGTGCTGTCTGCACCCTACCATTTACCATAAAATCCTAGGGATCCTGGCAGCATTTTTACCAACAACAAAAAAAAAACCTATACCTGCCCTATCCCACCAGGAATACGGACATTAACCGCATTACTGACAACAGAGATGCAAAAATTAAACCTTTCTTTGTCATCAACCACAAAGGATGTTGTTATAAACCCATTAACAACATAAGCTAATTATGGATAATTATTTGGTGCTATTTTTTATGTTGCTGTTTTAGATCACCCAATGTAGAAAGAACAGTGGCCGAATTCCTATCTGTCCACTGACTAGCTGCATAGTTTTAGAGGTAACTTTGATTGCGAGTGGAGGATACCCTTCTGTGATTCCAGTATGCTGTATTAAGGCATATGGTAAGAGGTCATCTTTACACCTCCTTTAAAAATAGTATGCTCTTTTCCTTAGGCTCAATGCACATGGACAGATTTTTGCTGCGAAATTCACAGCCAGACGCCACTGTGAATTCTGCAGCAATGTCTGTCCATAGCATGAAATGAAAAATGATTCTTCCACGCACACAAACAGAAATCACTCGCGATTTCCGCTCATGGAGGAAGAATTGCAGCATACTCTATTTTTGTGCGAGACTCGCACGGACGACCTCCATTGCAGTCAGTGGAAGCTGTCGGCCCCACGACAATTCCGAAATGTCAATTCTGAAATCGCTGTGGATCCGTGTCATTCTCTACAGTGCACATCCGCAATGTATCCGAGACAGATACATGGGGGTGGGGGGGGGGGGGGGGAGGGGAGATTTCGCTGTGAAATCTTGCAGCCGTAATCTAACCCAGCCGTGTGCATACGGCCTTATACTAGTTAAAAAATACTAGGCAGCTGCTTTATTTAATAAAGTGAAGCCTCCATTGCTGATCTGTCCAGAATTACAGCAATCTATTCCATGAACATGCAGTGGATGTCGGTGTTTGATTTGTTCACATACTGTAAATAAGTAAATCAAAGCAATTACTTCCAATCCAGGACTATTTGTTCTTCTAATTGTTGCCTGGTATTACTGTGATATACTTAGGCCCAATGCACTGTGTTCTCCGTCCTGCATCCTGATCAGGTATCACTGTTAGGTCTCCCTAATCAGATCTTGTCTGGGCTCAGCTGTTCTTTGTTTAGTCTTACGTCCATTATTAATAGGGCCTTTCTATGCAGATTGTCTCTTCTGACTTTCCTTCTTTCTTTGTCTTTTTCATCAGGGAAGTTAAAGTCCCCCATAATAATTAGTTTACTATTCTTTGTTGCCTCATCTAGTTGTCTTATTAGTAGCTCTTCTGTTGCTTCCATTACACTCCAGCATTTATACCAAACGCTATAACTATTTTATTCTTCTTTTTCCCTTCCCTTATTTCCACCTATGGCGACTCCACAAATTCATTTCCTTCATTGATATCATTACACAGGCTGGGCTTCAGGCAGGTTTTACATATAATCAAACTCCTCCACTTTTCTGATTTATATGATCATTTCTAAACAAACTGCAGCCCTGCAAATTAAACACCCCATCACAGTTATCAGCCCGCCACGCCTCCCTCATCCCCACTATATATTTTCGAACAATTCTAATGCCTCAGTTTTCCTAGTGAGGCTTCTTGCATTAGAATACATACACTTTACGTGCTTTCATGTGTTTTTTTTGCCCCCTAATTCGTATTCCTATTATTCATACTAGATTGACCCGATGTTTGCGACGCGAACTTAAAATGTTTGGAAAAATGGTTGTTCTAAACTTCTAAATCTGTTGGTTAGGTGATTATTCAGAGTCTCACTTTGTATTTGAAGCAGATATCTAATATAAAAAGTCTACATGTGTCTCTCTGTCTGTCTCTCTCTCTCTGTTGGTCTGTCTCTCTCTCTCTCTGTTTGTCTGTCTTTCTCTGTCTGTCTGAGTGAGCAATGCTTAACTCTCTAAAGTGGTGCTGTTGCCTGAAGAACAGCAGCGCCAATAGAGAGTCTATCTCTATCTCATATCTCTCTAGTGGTACTGCTGCCTCATATCTATCTATCTCTCTATATCTATCTATCTCAGCAGAGGAGGAGCCATCACAATAGAGGCTGGTATGAGCTGGCAGTACAGTATATACAGCCCCATCCACTCCTGGTTGTGCTCCAGCCCGAAGGTTAGACATGGGCTCCTCAGGCACCCCATAACACTGGCTGTGTGTTTGTGTATGTATGTATGTGTGTGTATGTATGTGTGTCTCTATGTGTCTGTACATGTGTGCGTGTGTACGTATGCATGTGTGTATGTCTGTGTATGTATGTCTGTGTGTGCTAATGTCACTGTGTGTGTTTGTGTATGTCTGTGTGTGTTTCTGTGTCTGTCCCTGTGTCTCTTGCTTCTTTCATAGCAGCGCTTCTCTCTCAGCTACGCTTCTCTCATAGCAGCACTTCAGCCAGCAGGGACATTCATAGTCACGCGACGGTGCAGAGTGCTCACCACTATACTTAAAATGGGAACTTTAACGTGGCTTAACGGGTCACTCAATGTACGCACTTCAAATTTTAGGATTTTTTTGGCGGTGGTGAGGATCTGAGGAATCGAATGACACCAAAATCATCCTCCTAAGGTGAGGCAAAGTGCTCAAAGAGTGGCGCAAGAAAAGGCCTGTAGGCTTTTTTATATTAGGTTTACCATTCTAACCTCTTCCTCAATTCCGTCGCCACTTTTATTACTTAGTCGCTATCTATAGTTTCTTTCCCTACTATACTCTAATTTTCATCCCCCAAATACTTAGTTTAACCCCTTGGTGACATCCACTGCACATGTATGTTGGATGTGTGTGGGATGTGTATGGAGTGGGCTTGCTCCATAAATCGCAGGTGCTGCTTTTTTTGGCAGCTGACATCAGGCACAGCAGCCATTGTCAGAAATAATGGCAGTCGCAACTGTTAACCATTTAGATGCTGCAGTCAATTATCCCTCTGTCACCCGAACACGACAAGATCACAAGTGACAGCCCCTAGAGCTGCCTTGTATGGTTCACTATAAAGCCCTGCCTGTGGAAAGGCTTAATAGAATGCCTGTAAGAATACAATATACTGAAATATTAAAGTATTGCAGTTCATTGTCTAAGCAAGCAAATGAGCTGTAGTTCAAGGCCCCTCTGGGAACTAAAAATAATGTATAAAAATAAAATAAAAATTTTGCAATTATTACAAAAATAAGAAATACTGCAAGTATAAAAAGGAAACGTTTTCCTAATTTTCAACCTAAAAAAATCCAAAGAAAAAAATGAAGCTTATTTGGTATCACTGTGTCCACAAGAGTCCAATCTGTTAAACTAACATACTTTTTTTCATCCTGCAAATTGAACGTCACAAGAAAGAAAAATAGACAACGCACACATTTTTTGGTTGCTGCGCCTCCAAGAAAAAATTATATAAAAAGCGATCAAACAGTCATAGGTACTCCAAAATAGTACCAATAGAAATTGCATGTTAACCCCCCCAAAAGGCCCTCACACTATCCCATCAACGGAAAAATAAAAAAGTTGTGGTTAAAACAAGTTCTATTTTTATTATTTTAAAGTAGTACAACAAAAAAAACCTATATAAGTTTGGTATCATCGTAATTGTATCAACCCACAAAATTACGTTAACATTTCATTTTTGCCATACCATATACGCTGTAGAAACAAGACCGCCCAAAGCAGTGAGGAGAATAAAAAGAAAAACAGCTGTGACCTCAAGAATTTAAAGGGGTTGTGTGAGGAAAAAAACAAAACATTGTCTAACGGGAGGGCAGATGATAAAGTAAAAAAAAAGACAGCATACTCTCCTGTCTTCATATCCCCCAGGACAAAGCGGCAGCTTTTGGTTTTCGTTCACAGAGGTTTAGTTTATATTAGTGCTGTTTTGGATTTTCCTCTCAGCTTTCTCTAGCATTGTTGGCAGTGTCTATGTGAGTGTTCTGCTATCTGTAGCACCTGCTTAGCAATTAGGGAGGGTTTTTATTCCTGTCTTGGCTGTGGACCTTTGCTGATTATTCTCAGTCTCCATTTGATGGTTGTTGGAATCAGAGCTAGACCTTGGTCTCCTGTGTTTTCCTGCTCAAGCTAAGTACTATGGTTATTGGTGGTAGTTACTGTATATTCTTACATAGTTGTTTACTTCTACCCCTGATAGGGAGAGTGAGTGGCCGAGGATTGTGGGTCAGGTGTGTTCTTATCCGCTTTAGGCCGGTACGGTCTGTTATTCATATAGGGAAAGTTCCTCTCTCCATCTGTTATTCCACATGTTACCTGTGGTAGTTTATGCTATTCATTCCACTGTGTAAACATAGCCCAGGAACTGTTTGGGGGACCAGTTTAGGTACATCCTGGTCAGTCGTGACAATAGCTAACCGGATTCTGCTGCCCTTTGCCCATCCTCCGTGGGAAGTCAGGTGACCACTACAACAGGAGGCGGCAGTGTCGCTATCCTGTGCTTCTAGTGCCCAGAATGTGAGTGCTGATGCCAGGAGTTTGGAAGCTGACGCTGCAGCCTTTTCTTCTTCTCACACAACCCATTTAAACATTTTTCCAACTTTGTAGCCATTTTCTCTGGCAACACAGCTGCACCTTCCCCATTGGGATGCAGACCATCCCTGCCATAGCTTTTGTAGCCAACAGCAAATTTAGCCCAGTTCTCCAAGAACCCAAATCCTTCCTTTCTACACCAGTTCTTGAGCCACTTGTTAACCTCCCTAATCTCCTGCTACCTCTCTGCTGTGGCACTTGGTACAGGTAGTATTTTAGAAAATACTATTTTTTAGGTTCTTATCATGAGCTTAATACTCAACTCCTTCACATCATATTTTCACATATCATCAATCTTGTATTATACTTACATTAAAAATGTTCTTTGTTTTACCACTGAAAATCAAGTGTGTAGTGTCTGCCAAAAGGTGGTCCCCTTCCAGCACCTTTGCAATCCACTGCCTGTAGTTAAGCATTTTGCTTCTCTTGGTAACAAGGATATGGGGGCACTGTTAGTTACTACATGCAACAGAGCGGCAGGCATTCAGATGCCGCCTCGCAGTTGATTTAAGCAAGCCTATACAAGACAGCATGGGAACTGTGCAAAAGGAAGTCCCAGCCAGTACAGTACTGGCAGAATAGCTGGTTTAGTCCAAAACCCTCCACCTGTAAGTGGATTGCAAAGAGCAGGACAGCAGAAAAATAGGAAAATCTACATGGAAAATGGAATTGCTAAAAAGTGATCCCCCAGATTCCAGCAGCTCTTCCTGATTTATATTATCTATATTAGTTTCTGCTTATATTTCCCGTGGAACTGAGCATGGTGTAAATGTGAAATTTGCTTTACAGCTATACAAGATCTGAACATGATAGAGTTAAGCTCTGTCTTCTCTTCATTCAGCACCTCCTCCAAGGAATCCTCAGGTTTTTCTTCTTGATCCTGAGTTTATGAGAGCTGGGACAGGCATGCAGATTGAGACTGAATAACAAAAGAGGAAGTACCTTTCTTTAGTACTACGTCCGTGCACTGGGGGTAAGTATTTCATTGTATATCTTATTATATTGCAGTTACTTGTATAAATGAGAGAAATTACCAACATGTATTATATTCAAAACTTCAGTTAGTGGCTCATCTGAGCAGTGGATGTATTTATTCCAGTGTGAATGACTAGTTTTACGCTGTACATTAATTGAATCAACATGATTTAGTTAAAAATTCGAAAGATGTCCATGATCTAATGTCTGCTTGTGTGTCCCATTGAATGGATCACTAGTATGGATTCTTGGTGTTCTATCATGTACTTGCTCTTTTTTTTTTTTCAAATATATATCTTGCTATGGATTAGTTTCATTTGGAAACAGAAAATTACCGGCAGAAAAAAACTGCACGGTCCATCTAGTCTGCTCCTATATTACTTTCTTTCATCCTTTTTATTTAAATGTCTCCTGTAATGAGTTTTTACAAAGCCTTCCGAATAAATCCACTATGTGTTATATAGCCAATCAGTGAAATTAATAAATGAAGAGCCTTTTTCCACCACAGTCACAACTTTTTGTTACAAAAGAAATGTACATATTTCTTTCAAGGGCTTATTGACACAGTCGAGTGGGAGATTCACTCTAAAATCTTGGGCACAGCTTGCATGTGACAGCACATGGACGCCTCTCCATCCGCTGTCCAGCCAACACTGACATTGTACATTCATACCCTATTCTTCTCCGTGAATTCAGATGAGAATAGGACATGCAGCAAATTATTTTCATCGGTCCTTGTGAAAAATCACTCGTATGTAGCCTCGTAGGTTATAATAGGTCAATGAAAGTATGCCTGTGTGAGAACAATATGACATAGTAGTATTTACAAAGAAATCTTACTTTTGTGACTAGATTAAAGGAAATATCTATTACTTGTCTGTGACTTAAAAACTTTATTGCACTATATGTTGTCCTCTCGGTTGTATAGTGGAAGAGACAAATACATCTAATACATCGAGTAAATGGATGGAAGTGTTATAAGGAACATCTGACAAAGTTTGGCATCTCTTCTGGGACATAATAGCGGGTGTTGCTTTTCCATCTAATTCCTTCTACTGTTTTCTGTTGAGTCCAACCCAGATAATTTGAAGAAAGAGCTATTCAAATCATCTATCTCCTATAAATAATAATCACCCACATTGAACTTTTTTCTTTTCATTACTCTGTGCTACATCAACTCATTGTGGTTTCTGAGGTATATTTAATGACTTGGAAATTTTCTTGTATCTATCTTATGACCAGTACTGCACATTGTAACAGTTCTTAAAGTGAACCTGTCACATGGAAAATGCAATACAGTCTGCAGGCAACATGTTATAGAGCAGATTTATATATAGTTTTATTAGAAATGCTCCGGTATAACTTGTCATCTATTCATTTAAAGATCTGATCATTCTAGGCTTAGTAATCTGGGCAGTCCTAATCAGTGATTGAAAGTTATTTTTGAATGAGGGTTCATACAGAGATAACTCTCAGTCACTGATATTAATGTTTGAATCGAAATTTGCTTTAGAATAAGCATCGTAACTAGAGATGAGCGAACGTACTCGTTTAGGGCATTTTTGCACTCGAGCACCGCTTTTTTTGAGTAACTGACTACTCGGACGAAAAGATTCAGGGGGCACCAAGGGGCGGTGTGGGGGAGCGGGGAGAGCAGTGCGAAACAGGGAGGAGCTCTCTCTCTCCCCCGCCCCCCCCCCCCCCCCCCACTCCCCTCTGCAACCCCCCGCTCACTCCCGGCGCCCCCCCCCCCCCCGAATCTTTTCGCCCGAGTAGTCAGTTACTCGGAAAAAGCGGTGCTCGAGTGCAAAAATGCCCTAAACGAGTACGTTCGCTCATCTCTAATCGTAACTTGACAAAATAACTTTATGTAAAATTTGTAATTGCTTGCTTAACCTCAATATGTCAAATCAAAATAGAAGGAGATTAGCTCATTGCTACAGGTTGTCTAATCTCACCTATCCACAGAACAGATAATAAAAGTTTGATTACTTGGGCAGACAAAACCCACAAGGTAGGGAACAAGGACTGGACCTGACATACCCATAAGAACAAAATTACACTGACGAGGACAAGATACTAGAAGTAAACATGGGATCACGGATTTAAACACACACACCTTCCGTTATAACCAGCACCACACTGCAGACTCCAGGAATATTTAACAAAGAACTCCTCCGCAAACAAGGCTGGACTGATAAGTGTGGTCAGCTGACCCACTTTAATCGATTGGCTGTGGGACAGTTGCATAGTAACTGCCCCAACAGCAAACTAGAGGCCCGGAGAGGATGTTGCAGGAGAAGAAATGCTGACGATCATAACAAGGGCAGAGAAGTTTAACCCCTTAGTGACCGCCCCATAGTATTTTACATCCTGGCTTTGTGAGCTTTAATCCCCAGGGCCGTAATAACACACCAACCCTGGGGATTAAAGCCACAAGGGCTGTGGACGTGACATCTCCCTGCTATCAGCTGCCGGAGGTAGCCGACAACCTGAAGCTGTCAGGGGCGCAGGACACGGGGAGCGACTCCCAGTCACGTGATTGCTGGTATCCGGAGGATAACGGCGATCACATGAAAGTAAACAAAAAGTTAAAATTTCACCTCCCGTCACAGATCTGATCCATGAGGGGAGGTGAAATTACTTACCTAAGACCAGACGTAGCTGAGAGCCTGGATATTTCACAAGGGGGCTGCAGTACACTGTCCCTGGTCACGTGATCGCCGTTATGCAATGGATAATGGTGATCACATGAAAGTTAAAAAACATGAGTGAAGGTGAAATTACTTACCTTAGGCCTACTGGATCTTTTTATGTGGATCTTTCCCTAACTTTGGCGCATGTGCCCTTCAGCAAAATAGTGCTGAGCTGTCCCCTCGAGACCTGCGACTTGCCCCTAGACGAGTCCAGTAGGGGGTCTAAGGTTACATTCCAATCCCCCCCCAGGATAACGGGTCCTATAGCAAATTCTTTGAGAATGTCTAGTTGTTTGATGAGCCAGTCTATCTGGTTTGTATTTGGCACATACAGGTTAGCTATTGTTAGGTTAACGTTATTTAACTTCCCTCTCAGAAAGAGGACTCTGCCCTCTTCGTCTGAGTATTTTGACGATAAGACGAAGTTGGTTGTTTTGTGAAACAATGTCGATACCCCTTTCGAGGCTGAGTGTGGGTGAGAGCTGTGGAAGGCCTGCGCGAACGCCCTACCAGGGAGAGAAAAGCATTTGTCTCCCCTGTAGTGCGTCTCTTGCATGAGAAGTATTTTTGTTTTGTATTTTTTGAGTAGCTGTGAGATCCCGTACCTCTTCCTCGGCGTGTTGAGGCCTCTCACGTTAAACGAGGTGCATCTTAACGTTTCCTCCGTCATCCTATCTCAGATGGGCGAAAGCTGCTAGGCGGGTATACTCCGGTGTCTCTGAGTTGTCGAGGGGGGGCTGTGGAAAAAGAGAAAAGAGAACAGAAGCAAAGGTCAAGTATCTATCTGTATACTGTTCGAGTTTAGAGCTGTCTTCTCGGCAATCTCTCACGGTTCTTCTGTTGCTTCTGGTGATTACCGGAATCTGCTGCGTCAGGCTTCGTGTGCGGTAGTTGGTTTTCTGCGTTCTGTGGAGAATAAAGCGGGTTGGGGTCCGACTGGGCCCTGCCTGTCAACACACAGTTATGGGGTTTGTGGGGGTGGAGGGGGGGGGGGGGAAAGAATTGTAACAGAAGGGTCACAAACTAGACAAGTAACAAATATATAGAAATTTCACACTATCTGTGTGAGGAGATACAAACGATTTCTATGTCTGTATCTTTGAGACGTTGAAAGATTAAACTGTTAATTAGCAATAACTTCGTGGACTGTTCCTTCAAGCCTGATCTGGGTGAGACGATCAAGCACACCTGTTTTCAGGTGAATCCTGGGGAGTTGTTTTCTGTGGTAAAGTCCAAAGGATAACTGAAAAAGAACAAGTGGGAGGGGGGGACCTTTCGGTGGATCGTCCCCTGTTAGTATGGGTGGGAATAAACAAATGAACTAGCAGTCTTTGAGGACAAGCGAAGAGTTCAAGAATCTTTTTTCACCCCCCTCATGTCTCTTCCACTTTTAACCGAGGGCGTTCACTCATGCGCCCCTGTAAATTTCAGGTCTCTTCCCCCATGCTTTCCTCTCTGAGGCCCTTTCTTTGTTTGTTTCTGGGCGGTTTTGCGTGGTGCGCCACTCTCCATTCTTCTGGAACTGGGAGGCTAGGCAGCGCCGGGAGCTCGGGTAAAGGAAGCCAATTCGGGATCTCCATGGGCTCTATTTCTAGAGCCTGCCATGCGTTGCGAAGTTCTTCGGGCGAGCGAATATTCAACCTCTTGCCTTTGTATGTCACCCCCAGGCCAAAGGGGAAGAGCCATGCATATCGGATATTTCTCGATTTCAGTACCTCTAGCAGCGGTTTCAGTATCCTGCGCTTTGCTAGTGTGGAGGGGGCTAAGTCTTGGAAGATTTGTATCGCTACGCCTCCATATTGCAAGTCTCTCTGGCCTCTGGCGGCATCCAAGATGGCCACCGCGTCAGGAAAGGCTAGTAGTTTGCATATAATATCCCTTGGCGGTTCTTCATTTGTGGGCTGTGGGCGCAGGGCTCTGTGGGCTCTTTCTATGGACATTGTCGATGCTCTCTCTTGTCCCACTAGTGTGATAAAAATTTCCCTCACTACTTTGAGGAGTGCTTCACTTGCCCATGACTCGGGGACCCCTTTAATCCGGACATTGCTGCGCCTACTTCTATTTTCCAAATCTTCCTGCTGCAGCATTGTTCTATTTAAGTAGGTATGCTGGGCTTTCAGGGTCTGCGCTATCTCTGTGGAGTGTATTGTGATAGCGGAGGTTGTGTTTTCTAGGTCCTCCACCCTCCTCCCCGTGTGCCTCACCTCCTCCTTTATGGCAGTCAGCTCTGCTAGCACCGGGCTCATCGCTTTGTTCAGGAGGCTCCTCATAAACCCTCTTGAAACGCCTTCTTCTTCATCTCCCTCCGACGAGGATTCTCCCTCCCGCTCTCTCTGAGGTGCTGCTGCGGCCGCCGGCGCCATCTTGCCTGGAGCGCGAGGTGAGCGCGGGGTCCGTTCTCTGATGAACCTCTGCAGATCTGTTTGCCCTTTAGCCGGGCGCGGGGTCCCCATGTGTTCTCCGGTTCTTTCTCTGCTCGTTTTCACCATTTTGCTATATATTAGCCGCTGTGGTGTGCTTGCTGGGTCGTCTCAGTGATGGAGCTGTCTCACCAAGCTGCCATCACTCTCCGCGGTCAGGCCACGCCCTCCCCTTCAGCAAAATAGTGGATGTAAGCGCAGAAGCTAGGGAGGGCCCTAGAAATGTAAAATCTCCTTGCTCCTGGCTACTAAAGGTAGCCAAGAGCCTGGATCAGTGATTGAAGGCCAATGGGTAATGGCGATCACGTAAAAGTTAAAAGAAGTCAAAGTTTAATACTACTTTCTGTGCATACGAAAAGATTAAGGCCACAATGGATATGTTTCTGAACACGGGACAAACAGTGGTATCCATTTTGGGGTAAATGTCTTAATTCATATGTGTGCTGTACAAAAAAAAACTATTTTAAAAACTACACAATTGCCAAAAAATGGAAATCGTAATTTTTTCCTTCTGCTTTGCTTAGATTCATTCAAGAACGGTGGGGTCAAAATATGCAGTAGACCCCTAGATTATTTTGGTAAGGGGACTAGTTTTCAAAATGGGGTTATTTGTGGCTGTTCTCTGTAGTTTTGGCCACTCAAGGGCTCTACCAGTGTGCTATGGGGCCTAAAACACTTTCAAGCAAAATGGCTGTTCTGAAAGCCACCGGCTGCTCCTTTCGTTTTGGGTCCTGTTGTGCATACAAACAGAAGGTTAGGGCCACAACGCATATATTTCTGAACACAGAACAAATAGAGATATCCGTTTTGGGGTGCAAATCCTCATTTTCATGTGCACTACAGAAAAAAATCCCGTCTTTAAAATGATATATTTGTAAAAAATATGAAATTTTATTTTTTTCTCTTCCAAATTGCATTATCTCCTAAAAAGAAACTATAGCGTAAAAATACTTATGACCCCCCTCAGTGAATATATTAAGATGTATATTTTTTAAATGGTAGGGGTATCTATCATTCTGACATCTATGAGCCTTTGCAATCTTGGCTTGGTGTAGGAAAACAAAATGTTCCTCAAAATCCTAACAATGTTAATTGGTACATCTCTTAAATTATTTTTAAAAAACTAAAGTTTCCCAATGTGCTTCCAAGTAAACAGATGGACATATATATCTTATCAAAAATGTGTACAGTATGTTTGCACATATTTGACATCACAGTTGAAAATGTGAAAAAGTGACAGTTTTTTCAAAGTTTTCCTAATTTTGGCGCTTTTATTAAATATCCACAAATTCTGTCTATTTTTACCACCTAAATGAAGTACAATATGTGGAGAAAAAACAATGTCAGAATTACTTGGATATGCAAAACCTTTACGGAGTTATTCTATGTTAAAGTGACACATGTCAGATTTCCAAAATGTGGCCTGGTCATTAAGGGGCAAACAGGCTTGGTCACTAAGAGGTTAATGTTATTAGCTTACAGAAAATTAGTTTTGTAAGTGGATTGGGCTTTAAACAGGCACAGACTAACAATAGGCACTTCTTGTTTTTTACAATTCAACTTCTAACGTACTAAAAGTTTTTAGTTGCAAAAATTAAGTTGTACATTGACTCCCACAGGCAGAAATTTGAAAAAGGACAAGCAGAACAAACCAACATCTGAAGTTCCATATCAATGGCAGACTCGCGGAATCAAAGTCTAGAGAACATTTATTTCTGGTTTGAAGAAGATCCTAAACCAAGTGAAAACATCCCTTTTATGGTCAGATTGTTCATTGGAGTGACTCTTGTTTGTGTCATATTAATCTGTGGAGGAGGAAACCTGTTTTTCATCTTGAACTTGGTGATGTACAAGAACATGCAAAATGTGACTAATATTCTGATTGCCAATTTAGCAGTATCTGACCTTCTAGTAGCTGTAATCTGCTGCCCTTTCGAGATAGACTATTATGTTGTCCGTGAACAGTCATGGGCCTTTGGTCATATAATCTGCTCTTCGGTCATCTATTTGAGGATGCTTTCTCTCTATGTCTCAACTAATGCACTTCTCGCCATTGCTATAGACAGGTGAGCCACGTGGTTACATAATGTATATTAGCTTCTCACCAAAGAAGCAAATAGTTCCACAACACCTGTAAAGCGGGATGTAATTTTGTGTAATGTTTTCTGCAAATTCCTATAATTGCTAAAATTGTTTCTTTTTTTGTAGATACCTTGTAATTGTGCACCCATTGAAGCCACGTATGAAGTTGCAGACAGCCTGTGGAGTTTTATTTCTTATTTGGTCATCTGCTACTGTGATTGCCGCTCCCACAGCTTATTTTGCTACAGAAGCTGTGTTTGATAGTTCTGGAGGGAAGGTTTTCTGTGGGCAGATTTGGCCTGCTGATAGAGCTCTGTACTATAAGTCTTACTCTTTTTTTCTGTTGGCTGTGGAATTTGTAATTCCTGTTTTCATTATGAGCATGTGCTATATCCGCATTAGTCATGAGCTTTGGTTCAAGAGCTTACCAGGTGAACAGACACAACAGCTCCGGGGCCAACTACAAGCTAGGAAAAAAAGTGTCCTGCTGTTGATTGCGGTGCTTTTGGCTTATGTTCTGTGCTGGTCACCATTTTATAGTTATGCCATTGTAAGAGATTTTTTCCCCGGTCTGCTGTTACGAGAGAGGTATGCTATTGCTCTTTACTATATTGTAGAGTGTATAGCTATTAGTAATAGTATCATCAACACTTTGTGTTTTGTGACTGGAAAAAATCAAATAAAATGTTGCTTTAAAATACTGGTTAACGCATGGAAGAAGAGAACTTTATCAACAAAAAGACACACTATGTTCAAAGACTGTAAATCAGCAGTGCACCCATGTGCTTTGTAGTGAATATTATATTACATGCCCTTTAGATATTACTGAAATACAATGGTGCATTTGTTATACTACTTTCTCTCACATCACAACATTGGATATTGGAGTTGCATACAGGTAAACTCAAAAGTTACATGATTAGTATTAGTATATGGACATAAATGACTGAGACCCCAAATAATTTTATTTTGTAAGGTCCTACTTAAAGGGCCACTCCTCAACTGATTGTTTTTCACACTATGTATATTGCAGTCACTTCCATGTAGTGCAGCCCCCTATCTGATGCTTATAAGATACCACCTTTCACTATTCTATGCTATCAATCCCATGATGAATCAGCACCTTTCATGAGCAGCTACAGCCTGTACCATCTCTACCTGCTGAGAGGACACTGACATTACTTTCTGTATTCTATATTAAATAAACTACAGAACTATAAATATACAGTCAAGAGGCTGAAATATAATCTCCTTCATTACAGCTAGGTGACAGGAGCCTCTAATTATCAGCAGTAATGTGATAGGGCTTTTGAGTCTCTCTTTAACCCCTTCCCGCTCCAGTGCGTAAGTTTACATTCTGGCAGCAGAGTACTTCTTGCAACAGGGCGTAAACTTATGTCCTGGGGATAGCACGAGATCACTTATGATCTCGCGCTATCCTGCAGCTGGAGGCAGCTGTCAGTCATAGCTGGCCTCCCGCTGCAACAGTGGGGGTGCATCGGAGATGCGCCCCCCGCTGTTAACCTCTTCCCTGCCGCGATCTATGTAGGTCGCGGCATGGGAGGTGTTCACAGAGGGAACGCGCTCCTCTGTGATGTCACTGGGCTCTCGCGATATAATCACAGAGAGCCCAACTGGTTACCATGGCAACAGGACGCCAGACACTGGCGTCCTGTATTGCTATAGCCTGTGATTGTTGTATAAGCGATAAGGCATGGCAGGGGCCTTATCACAGCGATCATCAGTGCTGTGCTGAAAGTGCCCCAGAGGGACACAAACTGTTAAAAAAAAAAAAAGAAAAATGAATAAAAAAGAAAAATGTAAAAAACGTTTTTCTATGCTTTTTCTCATATTAGCATAAAAAAAGGTGAAAATTTTTTTTAAAACCCCACATATTTGCACATGCTTTTGACTGTGCACGGAAAAAAGCGTTTTAAAAAAACGCTAAAAAAACTAAGGAAAAATGCTAATTTTTAGCATTTTGCCTCCCTAAAAACGCAATAAAAGTAATAAAAAAAAAGTATGTACCCCAAAATGGTACCAATAAAAACTACAGCTCGTCTCGCAAAAAATAAGCCCTCACAGAGCTCCGTACTTAAAAAAATTAAAAAGTTATAGGACTTTAAATGCAGCGATTTAGAAAAAAAAAAAGATTTCCAAAAAAGGGTTTTTATTGCAGAAAAGTGGAAAGACCTAAAAAAAAAATGGAAGAATTTTGGTATTGTTGTAACCATACTGACCCGCAAAAAAATGTATTGTGTCATTTATGGTGCATGATTAACACTGTAAAAAAAAAATCTATGTCAAAATTGATGCGTTTCCTCTCCCCGCTATCATAAAAAAAATAATAAAAGTTTTACAATATAGTCAATGTATCCAAAAGTGGCACTGATAAAAACTACAGCTCGCCACGCAAAAAACAAGCCCTTATACGGCGTCGACAGAAAAATAAAAAAGTTATGACTTTTGAAAAATCCGCCAAAAATCGTTGTGTCCTTAAGCCCAAAATAGGCCATGCCCTTAAGGGTTTAAAGAGCTTGTGGGATACGATCCGTTACACAGAAATTACGCTGACTGAAAAACTGACTTTTTGAGAAGAACATAAAGCCAAGTAAATCTCATATGGTCAAAATGGCTCTGAAACCCCTTCCCGCCCCAGGACGATCCCGCGCTATCCCGCAGCGGGAGCTGGCTGTCAGTCACAGCCGGTGTCCCGCTGCAACAGCGGGGGGGGGGGGGGGGCATCGAAGATGCGCCCCCGCTGTTAACCCCTTCCCTGCCGCGATCTAAGTAGATTGCGGCAGGGAAAGAGTTCACAGAGGGACCGCACTCCCTCTGTGTCTCCGGCCAGCACTCGCGATATCATCACAAGAGCCCGGCCTGTCACCATGGCAACATGTATTGCCTATACCTATGATCGCTGTATAAGCGATAAGCCATGGCCGAGCAGTAGCTCTGCCATGCCTTATGACAGCGATCATAGGCATAGTGCTGCAAGTCCCTTAGAGGGACTCAAATAGTGTAAAAAAAAAGAAAAGAAAAATGTAAAAAAACCCTTTTTTTTATGCTTTTTCTAATATTAGCATAAAAAAAGGTAAAAAAAATTAAAACCCCACATATTGGGTATTGACGCGTCCGTAATGACGTGTACAAAAAGTTGAACATGCTTTTTATTTTGTATGGCAAAAACCGTAACAAAAAACGCTAAAAAACAGAGGCAAAATGCTCATTTTTAGCATTTTGCCTCCCAAAAAATGCAATAAAGTGATCAAAAAAGCCGTACATTCCCCAAAATGGAACCAACAAAAACTACAGCTCGTCTCGCAAAAAAAAAAAGCCCTTATACAGCTCCGTATATAGAAAAATAAAAAAGTTACAGGACTTTGAATGCAGCTATAGAGAAAAAAAAATTTCCAAAAAAAAGGGTTTTTATTGCAAAAAAGTGTAAAAACCTAAAAAAAATATAAGAATTTTGGTATCGTTGTAACCATACCGACCCCCAGAAAAAATTTAGTGTGTCATTTATGCTGCATGATTAACGCTATAAAAAACAATACAAAAATCTATGGCAGAATTGATGCGTTTTCTCTCCCTGTTATAAAAAAAATAATAAAAATTTTACGATATAGCCTATGTACCCAAAAGTGGCACCGATAAAAACTTCAGTTCACCACGCAAAAAACAAGCCCTTATACGGCCGCGTCGACGGAAAAATAATAGTTATGGCTTTTGAAAAATGAAGATGGAAAAATACCAAAAATCGCTTGGTCTTCAACGCCAAAATAGGCCATGTCATTAAGGGGTTAAATGCATAAAACTTGTTTATGCTCCATTGTAAATAAGTAGAAAATGAGCAGAAAATATGTTCATTACGGATAGTTTTAGTTGAGTTCTAGGAGTCCGAGGCATCCCAAAGATAAAAAGTAACGTATAATGCCAGTGGGAATAAGGTAATGGAAGTGAGCTTCTATATACCACATAAGAGCTCACTATATATGTTCTTTGCATAAACCCTGTAATGTTTAAAAGGGAGTGTATAACCTACAATAAAAGCTATATACTGAAGTATTCTTGGTTTTTAATCTGTTTTTACTTTTGTAATTGTATTTTTTAATTTTTCTGTATATGATTATGGGCAGTCAACTTGCCTGTGCTGCAGCTTTTCTCACAGGTCATAGACTTGCTTTACAGTAAGCATATGGACATACGAAACCTCAGTCCAAAACCATACTGACCATTCAGGAGTGTGTTGTGGGTTTTCCCTGTTCAAGTAGACGCACAATGCCAGATGACGATTCTTTGGTGGCACAAACCAATGCTGCATGGGTGTCCAATAAAACAAAGGACAGAGAGGAATTAAAAACCTTACCATTCTGTATCCTCTAAAAAAGGGAACATTCAGCCTTGTTGGTTGTGTATTGCATGATGAACAAGGTGATCAAACACAATGCTTTATGACAGCAATTAGCACAAGGCATATATGATAAGGAAAGACTGCATTTAATACAGTGTGTTATATTTACTAACACTATAAAAACCTTCATGCAAATGGACCTTGAATTCTAGCAAAATATGTCATCAGAATTGCCTTATTCTCTTTCATTAACAAGAGCGAAAGAGGCCATCCAGGTTGATCACCTAATAGACAAAACAACGATAGATTGTGAAGAAGAAGTTTGAAAGGGCAGCATCTCCTGAAAATTCCCATATTGTGCAGCAATAGGTGGCAAGATGAAAACATGAACCATAAGAAAACAATAATATGATACTTGTAAAAGCAAGTTAAGCTTTATCAGAAATAGTACAAAGGAAACATGGAGTTGTTGCTCACAGCAATCAAAGTGGTTTGATTTGCCTACATCTCTCCCTAAAATAAGAGCTGGCACCTGATTGATTGCTGTGGTCAACTACTGCACTTTTCCTTTGCAATACTTTTGATAAATAAAGCCTTGTGTTTTATTGAAAGTGTTTCCTCTTCGAAGCCAGAGTTCTCAACCTTCCTAGGGGGCTGTTCACGGCACATTTTACATGAATGTTAACCCCTTAGTAGAAATGAGCAAACCTACTCGGCCACGCCCCTTTTTCGCCCGAGCGCCGCGATTTTCGAGTACTTCCGTACTCGGGCGAAAAGATTCAGGGGGCAACGTGGGTGAGTGGGTGGTTGTAGAAGGGAGTGGGGGGGAGACAGCTGCTACCCCCCGCTCCGCCACGCCTCCCCCCGCCCCCCCGAATCTTTTCACCCGAGTACGGAAGTACTCGGAAATCGCGGTGCTCAATCGAGTAATTACTTGAAACGAGTATATTCGCTCATCTCTACCCCTTAGTGATCACCCATATGTGTTTTCACATCCTGGGTGTCTGGTCTCTAATCCCCAGGGCCGTAAAAACACACCGACACTGTGGATTAAAGCCTCGGCATCTGTGCGGGTGACAGCTCCCTGCTGTCAGCTGCCCGAGGTAGCTGAGAGCCTGGAGTTGTCATAGGGGCTGCGGTGAGCGACCCCAGTCACGCGATCAGCTTTATCCATTGCATAACAGAGATTACATAAAAGTAAACAAAAAGTTAAAGTTTCATCTCTCCTCACAGATCAGATTCATGTAGGGAGCTGAAAGTACTCACCTCCGTCCTCTGCGATGTCCCGCGGTGTTCTGGTCCAGCAAGGACCTGACGCCGTCTTCTGCGCATGTGTACCAGATGTAACATGTTGGGTGCATGCGCAGAATGCTGGCGAGCCCGGGAGATTTAAAAATCTATCTGCTTCTGGCTAACATGAGTAGCCGAGGGCACGCAGATGTCACCGGAGGCTGCGGTATGCGGTTCCCGGTCAATGGATAATGACGATCATGTAAAGTTAAAAAAAAAAGTGTAAAAAAAAAAAAAGTTTTAAGTTTCATCTGCCAACACGGATCATATGCATGAGAGGAGATACAATTACGTACCTAAAGCCACCGGATTTATCTACAGACCTTACCTGGCTTCTGTCCATGCACACGTCAACAAAATGGCAGATGCATGTGCAAAAGCCAAGGATTGCCAGGGTAATTTAAAATCTCCCTGCTCCTGGCTAACAAATGAGAGATTTCACGGGGGGTGGCACGGTATGTGGTCACGTGATCATCATTATCCGATGGATAATGGCGATCACGTAAAGGTAAAAAAAAAGTTGAAGTTTAATCTCCCCTCACTGATGCAATCAGTGAGGGGAAATGAAACTTCTTACTAAAGGCCTCCATGTCATCCTCCAAGGACCTTCCCCAGACGGACACATGCGCAGAAGCCTGTGTGAGTACGCAGTTATGTGCAATACATTACACGGCCATAGGGTTTGCAAGAAGCATTGGAGGAGGCATACCCGGTTTTATTGCCCCATGTGCCAATCTCTACCAGGCCTCCGTAATTCCCCGTTTTCACACATACCACACAGTTTACATTATTACTTTTATTTAAGATTTAGGGAATGCCAAAAACGGCGGGGAAGGGGGTGGGTTTGGAATTTATTCAGTTGTGCCCTGAAATCCAATGGGTGTTCCCTCCATTATAGGCTTAACCATGTCTCCTATACGTAGATTGGGACTACAATGGGTATGTTTCAGAACACAGGACAAACAGGGGTATCCATTTTGGGGGGGAAGTCTTCATTTATGTGTACTGTACAAAAAAAACAACTGCTTTTAAAATGACATAATTCCCAGAAAAATTAAAATCATAATTTTTTCCTTCTGCTTTGCTAAGATTCATTCAAAAACTGAAGAGTCAAAATATGCAGTACACTCCTAGCTGAATTCGTTAAGGGGTCTAGTTTTCAAAATGGGGTCATTTGTGGGGGTTCTCCATCATTTTGGCCGCTCAAGTGCTCTACAAGTGTGCAATGGGGCCTACAGCACGTTCCAGCAAAATGTCTGTTCTGAAAGCGACTGGATGCTCCTTTCGGTTTGGGCCCCATTGTGTATATATGGACATAAGATTAGGGCCATAATGGGTATGTTTCTGAACACAGAACTAACAGGAATATCCATTTTGGGGTGAAAGTCTTCATTCATATGTGTGCTGTACAAAAAAAACTGTTTTTAAAATGACACAATTGCCAAAAAAGTGAAAATTGTGATATTTTTTCCTTTTGCTTTGCTTAGATTCATTCAAAAACTGTAGGGTCAAAATACTCCTGACCCCCTCAGTGAATACATTAAGATGTGTATTTTTAAAAATGGCGTCATTTGTGGATATATCTATCATTCTGACACCTATGAGACTTTGGAATCTTGGCTTGGTGTAGGAAAACAAAATGTTTCTCAAAATATTAATAATAATGTTAAATTTGTATGTCATGGTTATTGAAATGAATATGACTCCATGTTCTATCCTATGCATAGCCATTTTATATGCCTCTTTTCATTATATTCATTGTCCTCTTTCCTGAGGATCTTTAGATATTAAATAGTTACCCAAGTAGCCTTTAGTAAATAACTGAGGCCAGAGCTGCAGGAGATAGCTATGTAGCATTTAGACTGGCTAGCGGGTCAAGATGACATGTTTCTCGCTGTTCACATATGTTCCAAAATACTCTCTCTAAGCAAGTTATTGTTTAGAATTACTGTACTTTTGTCTTCTGAGAAGCTAATAATGTATGATTCTTCTGCGCTTGCGTGCATTTGCCTGGCATTTTAGACGTTAAATTCCTTATATTGCATATTAATATTGTGTCTATGTTTTATCGACCAATGGTAATAAATGAATTTAAATAAACTATTGTCATCAAAGCATATGCCTCTACAAAAACTGCTGCCTCTCAATCAAAAAACAGATAACTTTGATCAAGCTAAGTGGTGTTGTGGTGGAAAGTTATTTCCCAAGCTCGGCATCTCCTCTAACTGAATTTGGACCCCCGAAGCATATCATACAACAAATAGTTGTTTTTCACTAACAATCTTCTAAATGGTTAAAAAATACTAAAGTTTTTCCAATGTGTTTTCAGAATTTGGCCTGGTCATTAAGGCGCAAACAGGCTTGGTCACTAAGGGGTTAAAGGAAACCTGCCATCTGTTTTTACCTAGTGTAGGGAGTTGCTATTTTTCTAGGGTATAGTAACTGAAAATAATGACCTGGCCAACATCTTATGGGTAGCTGACGGTTGGCCCATGCTTTTGCCATTGCTGGCTGGCAGCAGAGAACCCAAGGTTTAGTTGAGGGAATTTTAGGCAATCTGGTCACCATATATATATATATTATCTATATATATAAAGGCGAAAGCCCTCACTGACTGACCTGAAACTAATTCTCTAACTTCCAGGTGTCGTACAAATGTGAAATTTGACACCCCCATTCTTTTAGTCCTAAATAGGAAAAGTAAAGGAGTGACAACCTGATTATACAATGCTAAGTGAAAAAGTAACTGCACCTCTATGAAATGTACCTAATCTAATTCTCTAACTTCCCGTTGTCGTACAAACGTGAAATTTGGCACAACCATTCTTTAGGTCCTACATAGGAAAATCAAAGGGGTCACAACTTGATTATTTAATGCTAAGTAGAAAAGAAAGTGCACCCCTATGTTATATACCTAATCTAATTCTCTAGCTTCCCGGTGTTGTACAAACTTGAAATTTGGCATGACCATTCCTAAGGTCCTATATAGGAAAAGTAAAGCAGTGGCAACTTAATTATTCAATTCTAAGTGCAAAAGAAAGTGACCCCCTATGTTATGCAACTTCCCGGTGTCGTACAAGCGTGAAATTTGGCACGAGCATTCTATCGGTCCTACATAGGAAAAGTAAAGGGGTCACAACTCCAATAATCAATTCTAAGCATGAAAAAATCTGCAATACATGAGATAGTTCTTTTCTCAGAATCCTTAAAGCCTACGACATGTATACACCTCGAGATGTATATATTGAGGACAATCTAATACTCCTCTATGTGTATATACTAAAAAGAATTAGTCACCTCTGTGTGCATTTACTGAGTAGAAGAGAGCGGCCTTGAACTGCAGATATAAAGGGGCTGTAATCTCCAGTCTGGGGGTAAATCTGAATAAAAATAGGCGTTATCTTTAAGAGTAAAAAGTGAGGAGAGTGGTAGGGGGGCACATTCTGCAGAAGGACAACAGTTCATGCAGTCTGAGGAGAATCTAATACTCCTCTATGTGTATACATATTTTATTTCCCAGTTCCTCTGAAGTAAAAACGTCATAAAATTCTCAGTGCGAACAACATATAAAAACCTGTACCAAATTTACTCAGGCAAAGCCGGGTATATCAGCTAGTCAAACTACTAACAACCACTAGTCTGTGAGTATGTATGTGTGTGTGTGATTCTTATGCCCCACCCCCTGGTGACGTCATCGATGGTCTTACAACATATATAAAACACAATGTCTGACCGACAGAAGAACAACACAGCTAGGGCGCTTGAAAGGGCAAGGACAAAAAGAACAAAATGAGAATACAACTAAACAGCTATGTCAGACACAATTCAGCAGTCCTGACAGAACACACTGACCTACCTCCACCACAGAGATCCGATGGGCTGAAGGACCTGTGGTGATGTCACTGCTGTGGAAAGAGCCAAGCTGTTTGCCTTGTGTGGTAATCAAGCTACTGTGAGTGTGATGTGCCACGAGAAACACTGGTACTATAATTTCCTAATAATTACGAGTATATCTATATAAAAGCAAAAGCCCTCAGTCAATAACTCATTGACTGACTCGCCACTAATTCTCTAACTTCTCGGTGTCGTACAAACTTGAAATTTGCCACGAACATTCTTTAGGTCCTACATAGGAAAAGTAAAGGGGTCGCAACTTGATTATTCAATTTTAAGCATGAAAAACTGCAATATATTAGATAGTTCTTTACTCAGAAACTATAAAACCTAGGGAAATTATTTTTTACACAC
The DNA here is from genome assembly GCF_035609145.1 of Eleutherodactylus coqui. NCBI lineage: Eukaryota > Metazoa > Chordata > Amphibia > Anura > Eleutherodactylidae > Eleutherodactylus > Eleutherodactylus coqui. The sequence continues at coordinate 37,452,734 of NC_089847.1, read as the reverse complement.
ACACTACTTTCAGAAACGTGGAGGTGTACTAAGCAGGACTTTTTGAGAATTTCATTGGCCAACCACAATAACTCACTATCAAAACACAAATCTTGGAAATTTGGTATGTAACTAGGGAAAGTAAAGAGGTAGGAACTTGATTATCTATCTCACCTCTTTGTGTATAATCTGAGGAGAATCCAGCTCACATCTGTTTATGTATTTAGGATAATCTACCTCACCTCTATGTGTATATACTCAGGAGAATCTAACTCACCCCTATGTGTATATACTGAGGAGAATCTAACTCACCTTCTGTACATACTGAGGAGAATCTGCCCCATCTATATTTGCATATACTGAGGAGAATCTACCTCATCTATAGGGCAAAAACACACGGGCATATGTGCAAATACACTCGCCACTACAAAGCGTAGTAACGCAGGAGCCAGGGCATTTTTTTGTTTTATCGGGCCATCCAAACTCCACATCATAGTGCGCAAGTTTGAAAAAACCAGCAGGAAGATAGGTACTTCTCTATATTTCCCACACAAAGTTAATACTACATGCAAGAAATATAGGGCAAGTCCTATCTTTTGTCTCCAGTACTATTAATGGGCGACAATACCACTAATGAAAACAAACCATTGAAATTAATGGTTTACTTTCGTCCCGTTATGTGGGACTAAAACACACCCATGTGAAGAAGGCCTTATGTGTATATACTAAGGAGAATCTACCTCACATCTGTATATATAAATGCGAAAGCCCCCACTGATTTTTCACTTACTGAATGACCTCACTAAGGGCTTCTTCACATTAACTTGGGCAGAGCCGGGTATGTCACCTAATATTTGCCGTGGATTTACTCCGCGGGAGTTCTCCATTAATATAGCATTAATGGAGACCGCGGAAATCTGCAATTACTCGCAGGATTGTTTTTAATGGCGGTACTCCTGCAGCATAAATCCGCGGGCGTATCCTGTGATGCTTGTGGGCATGAGCCATTACTGAAGTTCTTTCCAGTATGTTATGTTTATGAACAGGTTACAATAGTAAACCACCTACACCACTTATACAATGATGTCATGGGCATTCACAAAGTTACTTTGTTGGAAATTGTGTTGCAGGTATTCGTGCAATATATCGCTACTTGGTATGTTTTCAGTTATCCAAATTAATCATTAATTGCTCGAGCAATTGAAGAAGCTTACAAAATCTCACACACACACACACACACACACACACACACACACACACACACACACACACACACACACACACACACACACACACACACACACACACACACACACACACACACACACACACACACACACACACACACACACACACACACACACACACACACACACACACACACTGGATGTGATTGAAATACATCTAATTTAATAATCAGGAAACAGAAGTATATGTGTACAAAGACATCTAAAATGAGGCCAGAACATGCCTCACTTGCACTGAATGCACTAATTGCAACAGCAAAAAAGTATATAATTTACCACTACAACATGAAGTATACTGAAGAGTAGAGGGGGCCAAGATGCACCGAACCAGAAACGCTGATCAAACCATTCCTGGTCTTTATTTTGCCTGGGTGTCTGTACTGATTTTTTGACTCTTTTTAGAATAGGTTCTGAATTATCAGTAAAGTTGAAAGATACCTTCAAATTTCTCACATCCATGATTGAAGATCATCAGTTGTAGCTCTGTGCCATAGAGCAGCTCCCCGAGTACCTTGTACATCCAACAGTAACGAGTCAAGAGCCTGTGAAGTAGCGTTAAGGGCTCTTGCCATATCACATGCTATACCATTTATTACCCTGTCATTAGTTATTGCTTACCCCCAAACACCCAAAATTAATGCTCCCAGAGCTATTACTTCACTATTACTCAGAAGGGTGGAAGGTCTATCACAGGTTTCATCTAGCTGGCAGGATTTCCTTTCTGCTCTAAATTGTAGTCAGGTGTTTAATACATGAGAATATATATCTAAGTTTGACAAAGTACAAAACATACTGGCATACGCCACCTTAGGCAGCTGTAAGGTAATATAGCACTACTGTGGATTAGTTAATAACAACAATAAATTATACTTGAATTGCATTGGTTTGATTAGCCAAACCCAATATGGTGAAAATTTTATTATCTAGACCACGTGTCAAACACAAGGCCCGCGGGCAGAATCTGGCCCACTGCCTCGTGTTATGTGGCCCGCGGCGTGCCGACGCCGCTCACCACTGCAGCAATTACCAGCTGGGGTGCCGCAGCTCCCCGCTGGTAATCACGCCGGCAGCGCTGATCCCGGCGCACACTGACGTCAGTGTGCAGCCAGGATCCTATTTCCTGAGTCCCCTGCTCTTCAGTTCTGCAGGAGAGAACTCGGGGAGGAAGCGTGCCGGGCTGCACACTGACGTCAGAGTGCATCCGGAATCAGCGCGAGGAGGAGCAGCAGTGACAGCATGGAGGAGGTAAGTATATGGGTTGGGGGGGGCTTATTATTGTTACTGAGGGTGCTTATTACTGGGGGAGAGCTTGGTACTGGGGGGGCTTCTTATTGCTGAGGGGGGGGCCTATTACTATTACTGAGGGGAGCTTATTACTGAGGGGGGGTTAACGTTGCTATGGGGGTATTACTACTGAGGGGGTTAATATTACTAATGGGGCCACTGTGGGGGTCATTCTTTTTACTGGGGCCACTATCAGGGTCACTATTAGGGCTCATTCACATGGGTGTAATTGTATTTCGGTCGCCCAAATACGCTGCGTATTTGTGCTATCGAAAATCGCTTATGCCTGTATATTTGCATTTGCAAAAAGGAACGTAGATGGGCCCATTGAGATGGTGCGCTAATATGCAGTGAATACACAGGTTTCCTGCTCATTTACCACATATTTGCGCGGCCCATGCACACGGGCGGATTTTCCGCCTGTGGAAGCTGCCATAGGATTGCGTTAGAAATTTGTCCACACGAAATCTTGCGCAGAAAACAAATCGCGGCATGGTCTATTTCTGTGCGGGGCTCTGAGCCCCGCACAGAAATGTTGCTCCCCTGCCGCTGACTCTGCTCTGCGCATGCGCCAGCTGCCCGGCAGCTGGCACATCACAGAGCTGGAGCAGGTAAGTACCGCGCTGGTTCCTGCAGGGATGCGGGTCGGGTCCCACTGCGAGAATTCTCGCAGCGGGATCCGAACCGGCCACCTGCAGGTGGCCTTACAATCGGCCCTTTGAAGGTCATCATAAGCCTGATGCGGCCCTCGCTGAAAATGAGTTTGACACCCCTGATCTAGACAGTCTGTAGCTTTCACTAATCTTTAATTCGTGGTATGAATGGACTAATAAACCATCCTATTAGTCAAGCCCATAGACACTACCTGAGGCTTACCATTTGTCCTCGGCCAATTATCCGCAGCTCTCTTGAAGAGTGTATGTACAGGACTTACCATTTATGACAGACCATCATGTGGTAACACAAAATTGGCATGGATACTACCAAGTTATAGAATAGTAGAGTTGGAAGGGACCTCCAGGGTTATCTGGTCCAGCCCCCTGCTTAGTGCAGGATTCACTAAATCATCCCAGACAGATATTTGTCTAGCCTTTGTGTGAACACTTCCATTGTAGAACTTACCACCTCCCATAGTAACCTGTTCCACTCATTGATCACCCTCACTGTCAGAAAGTTTTTTCTATTATCTAATTTGTGCCTCCTCCCTTTCAGTTTCATCCCATTGCTTCGTCTTTCCTTGTGCAAATGAGAATAGGGCTGATCCCTCTGCACTGTGACAGCCCTTCAGATATTTGTAGACAGCTATTAAAGGGGTTGTCCCGCGAAAGCAAGTGGGGTTATACACTTCTGTATGGCCATATTAATGCACTTTGTAATGTACATCGTGCATTAAATATGAGCCATACAGAAGTTATTCATTTACCTGTTCCGTTGCTAGCGTCCTCGTCTCCATGGTGCCGTTTAATTTCAGCGTCTAATCGCCCGATTAGACGCGCTTGCGCAGTCCGGTCTTCTCCTTGGTGAATGAGGCCGCTCGTGCCGGAGAGCTGGTCCTCGTAGCTCCGCCCCGTGTGCCGATTCCAGCCAATCAGGAGGCTGGAATCGGCAATGGACCGCAGAGCCCACGGTGCACCATGGGAGAAGACCCGCGGTGCATCGTGGGTGAAGATCCCCGCGGCCATCTTAGTAAGGTAAGGAAGAAGTCGCCGCAGCGCGGGGATTCGGGTAAGTACTAAACGTTTGTTTTTTTTAACACATGCATTGGGTTTGTCTCGCGCCGAACGGGGGGCCTATTGAATAAAAAAAAAAACCCGTTTCAGCGCGGGACAACCCCTTTAAGTTTCCTCTCAGCCTTTTTTGCAAGCTAAACATTTCCAGGTCCTTTAACCGTTCCTCATAAGACATAATTTGCAGACCGCTCACCATCTAAGTAGTTCTTCTCTGAACTTGCTCGTTTGTCGATGTCTTTTTAAAGTGGGGTGCAGAGAACTATACTCAGTATTCCAGATGAGATCTGACTAAGGAAGTTAGTGCCTGAACAGCAGACCCCAAACTCAGGACGCGTTTCAGTGCGACCTGGACCGAGACGCGTCCAGTTTGACTCTGCTATACACGCAGTAATTTAATAAAGGCAAAGATTTTTTTTTAAAGTTACTCTGCATGTACAGCCGCCGTAGACTGGGCAGTGAAGCTGCCTCTGGATAGAAGTCTGACCAAGCATGAAGCATATGCTATGTGGAGCATAGTGGTGAGCATTAAAAGGTCTTTGTCACTTTGTTTATACAAGCCTTGCAATAACGACTGGGAATTGAAAGCCAAGACCAGAAACCATACGCTGACAGCTGCTTCAGGGTACTTTTTCCTTCTATTTGGGTAGTAGGTTTCTGACTTGGCTAGCAGAAGGGCTCTGATGTGGATTAGGAACTATATATTTCTTCTTAGGGGGAGCACCTAGAAGACGAGTGAGTGAGCATACTTATAAGACCATTCATGCTCCTCAGGGTACTATTGAAATTAAAAGCACATACAGTGAAACACAGCACTTGTCTATTTCTGCCTGCATGGTCACCATTAATAAAGTGGCACTAATCCACTTCAATGGGGCAGAGAGCTAAGCTCACCTAGCTACCTGCACCATTGAGAGGAATGGAGCATGTGCTGCGCATGTGTGACCAGAAGCTTCATTCACCACTACACTTCAGATATAGAACAATGTGCCTTGAACTGCCAAATAGGGTGGATATGGTTCCCCCATTCTTGCAATCCGTAGGAAGTTCCAGTGGTCAAATGCCAACCAATTATCAGTTTCAACTAAACCTGTGTATAAAGACTAAAAACATGTGTTAACACCATAATACCCATTAAATATGAACTCTTGCGCAATACGTTTGTATTGCAGGGTGCTCTACCTCAGTTGTTATTCTAAGACATTCTTCTACAGGGGCCCCAAGGACACAGCTGCTAACAATCCCCAACAGCAGCAATGACATACTGGGTATCTGATTATGCTCCTGATGTCAAGCAAGGCAATTATGCCTCTGGTTTTGATTGAGAAAAACCAAATGCTAAAATAAAAATTAGCACCAAAATATAGCATGAGAGTAGGCTGCAGAAGTTGTACAATACCCACTAATGGTATCATAGCCAATGGAACTTTAAATACCAATCTTTCTCCAGTGAAATTCTCATAATTTACAAGTCAATCCAAGGTGCGTTTTCAAGACGCTGCCACATCCAAGCCTCATAGGCAACAAATAAAGATGAGGCCCATCTTGTATTTGGTTTTGATTGGCGGGTTAGTGGTTGTATGTATTTTAGATCACAGGTCCAACCAATTAATGTATATGACGGCCTTCTGATGACAAATGGAGGGGGTAGAGACAAATTAAAGAAGTTTGTTTTCAGTACACCAAAGCTGTGACCCTTCTTACCAATGAGAACATAGCTTGGGAGGTGGAGGCTAACTGCTCCTTCTCAAAGTGACCATCTGTGCACAATGTCTTATTAGCAATACTCCATGGGAAAGTAAGCAAAGTAGCTCTTGCTTAGAGTGAATAGATAATTTCCTGGTGCTACCTAGAGGCAGCTACCCAGCATGTCAAATGTTCAGGCCTTTAGGGCTCATTCACCTGATGGAATGTTAGGCCCACTGCATCAGCACACCCAACAAAAGATAGGACATGCGAGTCCAAACCTGGATGTCAGCTCTGAGGTGCATGCAAAGATAGGACATATCCTATCTTTGCTGCGTGCTTTTCCATAGGCTATGGAAGCCTTCAAAGCATGCACCTCGGATCACGTAAATGGTCTCTACTTTATGTAGCCTGTTCACGCCATCTTTCAGTACTATAGCAGTAATCTTTTCTCACTGCCAGCAGCACAAAAACCGCGCTCGTCTGAATGAGCACTCAACAAGACTTGCAACATGACCAGAGATACCAGTCATTTGGTATCTAGTATCAACCAAGATATTTAAGGAAACTTGTCCCTTGCCAGTACAGAGCAGGGCTCTTGGAGCTCTTTTGCAGGGTACAGGTCGGGCACACATGCCCAACAAGTCGTCTAGGCAATACCAGTTTGTGCTTTTACACAGTAAACAAGAAAATGTCCATAAGGCCTCCTTCCCACGAACGGATTTCCGCCGCGTAATTCGCGGCGAAAATCCGCTGCGTTGCCCACAATGCACAATGCTCACGATGCGTAATTCCAGCGCGGAATTACGCAACGCGATTTCTCCCGTCCTCACCCGCAGCATGCTCTATTTTCTGCGGGTGAGGACGGGCTGTACGCACTGACGGCTTCCATTGCAGTCAATGGAAGCCGTCCGTTCACGCTATCTCCCGCTGGTTACAGCGGGAGATAGCGTGAAAAAACGCTTTCCCGCCCACCGCCACGCGTCATATGACGCCAAATGACGCGGCCGGCCGCGTCACGTGACACGGCCGGTGACGCGGCGGTGGTGGGCGGGGAAGCGATTTCACGCTATCTCCCGCAGGTAAGTATAGGGGCTCTGGGGGGCGCCGTGACGGGCTTCACTGCGTAATATTACGCGGCGGACCCCGTCACGCTCGTGGGAAGGAGGCCTAAGGGAGCCTGTTTAGATGGACCAATCCCTTGTTTAGTTTTCTGCATGCAGAAACTGAATGACAAACAGGAAGAGTAAATTCTAGTTAGTAGTTCCGCCTGGCCATGCATTTACACTGAAGGATAAACTTCCAGATCCTTGCATCTAGCAGGAATCTGAACAATTCATCGATACCTTTCTTGCTCAATGAGATGTGACTCGGCTTTTTAAACTCACAAAAACAGTGAAGTATTTACACATCTTTTATGGTATACAATTAGATATCATTTGCATAGTGCAATTAGGGTTTTCTTTTTACATTTCCTTTTTATGCAATTTCTCTTCCTCTTCCTTCAAGTGAGTATAGTTCGAAGTCGCAAAATAAAATGCACATTTTCAAAATGGCTCTTTATTTAGGAAAAAACAAAAAACACCAAATGTTAGCATATAAACTTTGCACAAGCAAGATAACATTTTGTAAATAGCTTTACTGAATTCATTACTTCCCATTCTTGCTAACAAAAACACACATGAAGTGAGAATCCTAAAAAGAGCTTGCAAAAAGTACAGTTAGCACAATGTACTTAAACCTACACAACCTGACTTGTATACTGGATTGGAAATTCAAATCCGGGGGAGGGGAAAAAAAAAAAAGTATAAACCTAAATGATATTTATGTTGTAATGTAATTAGTACAGGCCATACATACAGCATTTTGCAATGGCCCATAAATTGCTAGTTAGCGCAAATCTCTTAAATAAAAAAAAAAAAAAAAAGCCCCTGAAACCAACCACTAGGAGACATACAATCTACAAAAACAATGGGATTCGCAGTGAATGGCGAATAAGCAGATAGAATGTATTGTAAACTTTAAAAAAAAAATAAAAAAATTATATATCCTTATCCGATTAAAAATGAAATGTTTTAGGCTACTAAAATGTCAACAATTCAAGGATGCAAAAATTCTTTCCATTTAAATTTGGTGCGCACATACAAAGCGCTTGATGTTTGAGAACAGGTTTTTCATGATACAGCGATCCTCCAGACAATATCTAGGTTGATTTCAAACGTCCAGCGATTTACTGCAACTATCCAACATTTTTTATGACCAAATCACTTCTTAAGCTGAATCTAGAGCAAATGTGAAAACTATATTTACCCTTATGGGTGTTACAATAAGGTTTATCAGTTTGAACAAAAATAAAAAAAAGCCATAAAATAAAATTAAAATCGGATGCACCACACTTTTGAAGTTTCGACGAAAACGTATTGCAAACGCGACTGAGGATCACGACGGAGCCCGAAAATAGTTTTGCCTAAAATACAAAAAAAAGGTAGAAAATTTGCAGTTTTTGGATAAGTTGAGCGTTTACACATACTTTCAGCATGAAGGATTATATTATCCTACAAATGCCACATTTTATTCTGTACAAATATAAATACATCACTCAGTGATAAAAAAAGAAAAAGACAAAACAATCATTTCAGAAAAAGATTATGGCTAGCTACACATAAGAGCGGCAACAGGACAAAGTGGTATGCTGGATGGCACATTTTCATGCTTCGATTCTACTGTCTGTGCTGATGCCCATACACCACACACAAACATTAAAATGGCAGTTTGCACAAACGGCAGGTGTTCTTTCTGGGTAAATTTGCCTTTCTCTAGACAAAGATCACTCGCTTGCGAGAAGTGACATTTGGCTAAATGGGGCAGGTTAGGCCCAATGCTCACAGACAGATTTTTGCTGCGGAATTCACATCCAGACGCCCGCCACGAATTGCACTGCGATGTTTGTCCATAGACATGCTATGATAAAAGATTCTTCCCTGCCCACGAGTGGAAATCAACTGCGATTTTCAGCTCACGGTGTAAAAAAAAAAAAAATTGCAGCATGCTCTATTTGGTGCGTGAAATCACACAGACTGCTTCTGTTGCAGTCAATCGAAGCCGTCTGATCCGATTCCAAAATGCCAATTTTAAAATCGCTGCAGATTCGTGGCACGTCCTGTGCGCCGACCGAGACACTCAGAGGATCCGGACAGGCAAGTATAGGTCTGTGGCTGGGCACTGGGTCCGATTCCGCTGTGAAATTTCACAGTTGGAATCCTACCCGGCTGTGGGCATGAAGCCTTAAGGTTATAGCTTTACATGCTAAAACCTATATATGAGTTTATATACCCTTATGAGCAGCTTTGCTGGAAAAAGGGTTTTCTTGCTGTTAAAACAAAACAAAAAAAAAACCTGATGACTTATCCACACACTGACATCAATATCTACTTGCTGGGGAACTGGTACTGATTTTCTGCTTTTTGTTTTTTTGTGGAACATCCACAACACTCTGCTACATGTCAACATATGACAACAGTTGGTCATTCTAATTACTTGGCGATCACAATCTCAGCTAGGCACTTTTCGCCATCGAAGGTGATCTATTGCAATATTGTAGAACCTTGTAATCCCATTAAAGCACTTCTTTCCAACTTTGCAAAAAAAAACCAAAAACACATGTACAATCACTTACCTCAAAAATATACCTGCAAATGGATAAAACATTAATAGGCATGTACTGTTCACATGTAAAGGATGACTGATGGTAACACTTTAAACAGTAAAAGGACAGAGGAAAGTTAATAGATCACCTTTTGCGAACGTGTTTTGTCAACAACCTTTTATGAAAAGTAGGAAAACAGAAATACAAAACACTGTCCTAAAAAGGGGCATGAGACAGAATGGGTAAGGCTTAAATAAAATATCACGAGGGGAGAAAAAAAAAGCAAATAAAACCTCACCTCCTCAGTTTAGTAATACCGCGTGCGTTCAGCGTAGTTATTCCGCATGTATCGTGGGTTGTTATCATAGAGAGGGTTACGCAGAGTAGGGGCTAACCTGCGTTCCGCGCCATATTCCTCCACACCGGCGTTTGCACCAGGACGACGTATTGGGCTTCGCTCTCGTGCGTAATAGTTGGGAATTGGAGGAGGAGGTGGTAACAGATGCCTCTCGTATGGAGAGGACTCCAGTCGTTTTCTGTGCGCTAGACCAGAGGCTGTTGGAGGGGGAAGAGGCAGCCGACGGTCCATAAAGGCATCATATGATGAGGGGCGAATGCGATAACGATGGTAGTAGTCGATGAAGTTGTGGCGTTCCCGCTCATAATACATACGATCGGAGTAGGCAGCCGCCGCATTTCGCATAGGGACATAAGGATCGGCAAAAGGGTCATGACCGTATTGCGACGACATATCCACCTCCTGAGCCATTTGGTCTAATGGGCACACTCCGGACCAGTGGCCATCCTTCCCGCAACGATAGCACCGACTTCGTTCTCCCATCCCCGGGGTGACTCGCAGACGACTCGTAGAGAGCTGAACGTGCATCCGTTTGCCTTCAAGAGAGCAACAACAACCAACAGGGGTTGGTGATAAGTCAAGGACAGCTCCCTTATCCCAGTACTAATATGTCCAACTACAAAGGTTACAATATAAACCTAGATTAATAAAGCACAAAATTCAGATTTATAGATATGTAAAGTTATAAAAGATATAACATTTCTCTAAATTCCCTTAAATTCTTAAGTGTTACCTTCTTTGCTTTAAGAAACCCGCTTCATGGAAAATAGATACAATTACATTTAGTAGTATTTCAAAATCATAGAAGAAAAACGTGAAAGGTTCAGAAGAATGAAATCTACTTGAGGACAACAGATAACCTGTACAGATGTAATAAAAATTTTTTAAAAAAAATGATTTGCGCTTGTGGGCAGGGAAAAAGCGATCTTCAATTGAAAGTCTATGGGCAGTATTTGCTGCGTGATCCGAAGGTGGATGCCCGCTCCAGATCCCACAGTGCAAATACACCCATGTGCATTCGGCCTTAGGTAGTTTGAAGATTGAGATGGTCATCCTGGATGACAGAAAAAAAATAAAAAATACCCGGAAAAGGCAAATCGGATGGACGTTTGAGAGAGAAAGCAACAGGTAATACCCCCCTCCTCAGAACAAAAAAAAAAACAAAACTTGCCCTGGCAGATCACTTAAAAACATAAGTGCCATATACTAGTAAAAACAGAAGTTAGAGATGGTCAAGTAGAACAAGTCCAGGCAGTAAATTTTAGAGGCCCTTTTCCTGCTTTGCAGTAGTGGAAAATAATAGAAAACAAGAAGTGCTGCTATAACTGCAGTCTTCTGATATACTAATGCGCATCCTATCAGGTTTGGCTGCAAGTTTTTAAAATGTGTCCCACAAAAATATTTTTTTTGTTAAATACAGCCCACATAAAACAAAAGTTTCCCTCCTATTGCCATGTGATGCTGTGCCCAGTTCCACTGCATTTATTTATTGTACTGATCATTCGTTTGTGATGAGAATTCTGTTTTGGCATACTAGGTGTACACATGCTGTATTACTGGGCCAAATGACTAAAACTCTGCTGACATTTGTGTCTAGGTTTCCATGCTTAGTCATGGCAGCAGAAAACTGAACGTCCTTCAGAGAACGATTTTATAACGGCACCAAATAGACCCCACTGACTATAATGGGGTCTGCCTGGAGTCCGTCATGCCATGCAAAAATCACCAGCATGCTGCAATATTTTGTACAGGATCCTAGGACAGATCTGAACTGTTGGTCCCTAATGGAGCCTCCAATACAAATATGAACGTAAACTGAAAGCCACAATACTGCGTCATGGGAAGTGCAATGGACTAAAGTGATGTGAAGACGCTAGTTAGATTACAGGAGACCGTTTGACCATTCACTCTAGTGGCCTTACAGTGACAATTCCTTATTTCTATGCACATTGCCTACAGGGATGTGTCTGATGTAAAGCCTAGTTTAAACAACGATTAATCACTCAAAAAAATCTTTTGAGCAATAATAATGTGCTTTTTACAGCACAAGGTGATCGCTCAAACGTTGAGCGATCACCTTGCGCTCCGAGCGGAGGATGCAGGAGACAAGCGGGGCCGCTTGTCTTCTGCATCCAGCTGTAATCTCCTCAGAGCGCCCAGCTGTTATACAGCCAAGCGCTCAGAGCCGAGGATGAAGACAAGCGGGGTGGCCCCGCTTGTCTTCTGCATCCAGCTGTTATTCAGCGAGCGCTCCGAGCTGGGGATGAACAGTTGGTCATACTCAGCCCGTCTTCAGTATCAGCTGTATCCCGCTGTGAATTCCTGATAACTGATTGCTGATCTTTCAGCATGCTGAAAGATCAGCGACGGCTTAACGAAAACTACACAATGTCAGTGCAGTTAGATACAACGATTATCGCTTAAAAGATGGCTTTGAGCGAAAATCGTTGTGTCTAAATTAGTCTTTAGAGTGCGAGTTACTTACCAGAGACAAAATAAGCTCTTTTGGTTCTTCTATGGTTGCAGAAGCATTTTAAGAAACTAGTCTTATAACTTAAAAATGAATGAGTAATATAATGCATATATTATACTTTTTTAACTCCGTGAATTGTTAAAGGAAAGGTCTGATCTAGAGAACCCAAATCCAGATGCATCTTTCACCTCCAAAATGCCACATGGGTCAGGTACTACTACAATAAGCTCTTTCCAAGCAAGATATAATTGGCCAATGTTGAGAAATATATCAATATATCCAGATTAAAAGCAGTTACCAGCAGCACAATCAGTAAATATAAATGCTGCTCACGATATTTAGGCTCCAGGGAGCTATTGCTAGTCCTTCAGCCACCACTTGTGTAATAGCTGCCTTTACTCTGAGAGCAAGGAGAAAAGCCCAGGGATTCTAAATGGGACAATCCTTCACGCTGTTTTCTAGATCATGGCCTGCAGGACACAATCCCCAATATGTTCTATAACCTAGGCAGCTATTTACATCAGATACAAGACAGCCTGACCCCATAATTTTGTCAGGAACAGCTGATCTAAGGTGTATAGTGATAGCCAGACGTCGTTGGGGAGATGATAGAAAGGTTTGGAAGAATTAGGCATGTTGCCTTTCAACATGCCTGATCCTTTAGTGTGCTAAAAGAGAAGAGTAGCTATAGATGTCCAATCCTGTTCTCAAAGTAACATCCACGAGAAAGAGGGCAGAAAGCCATCCCATGCGTGCGCCGAGCGTAAGGCCTCGTTCACTCTTCACAATTTGATTAACATTTTTTATCTGTTTAAGTAAAAAATACTAAACAAATACTGAAGTGTGAGAATAAAGCCAATTTTTACACACGATTATCGCTCAAACGATGTCTTTTGAGTAATAATCGTTGCGTGTAAAGGCTACCATTGTTAGCTTTTTGGCCGAACAATGATTTTTGGTTCAGCATAAAAACAACCGTTTGGTGAGCCGATAGCAAGGACGCACGCTGTAATTCTCCGGGGGAGCGATTCTAACTGTTTTGAGCTGCAGTCCCGCAGGAGAACAATGGAACAGTATGCAGATAACAGACCACTAGCTGTTATCTGCATACAGCAATGGCAGCTTCATTTACATGCAAATGAAGTTAATAAGCTACTAATAGTGCCAATTAGTAGTTTATGCAGAATGATCGCTTAAACTGTCATTCAAACTAAATTTTAAGCGATCATATTTGCGTGTAAATGGGGCTTTAGGCCCAAGGCTGTTTTCACCAGTCGTCCCAACCCTTATTTCACCTTTAAATTCAAAGTTGTTTAGATTTCTGATGGCTTCAAGAGCTTCCTCCGCTTTTTCCATGTGAACGAAAGCGAAATCCTTCACAATATCACATTCCAAGACGGTTCCATACTGTTCAAATTTCTCCCGTAACTCATCGCCGGTGCAGTCAGTGCTAATACTACTGACATGAAGCTTGGTTGAAGCTTTGGGTTTGCCCCTGCTGTGCTCCACATTAATGCAGACATCATGCAATTTATATTGGTTCAGATTTGCCACGGCCTCATCAGCAGCTTTCTTTTCTTCCATATGCACAAAGGCATAATTGGTGATAATATCACACTCCGTAACTTTTCCATACTGTTCAAACAGGGCCTTCAGCTCTGCTGGGGTCGCCTCAGGCGGCATGTTACCAATAAAAAGTTTCACCATCTTGGCAAGCTTGAGGGAAAAAAAAAAAAAAAAAGTTAAAGAACCCAATTCTAAACAAGTGAACAGAATATACACAAAGCAAAGAAGAACAGCAGGAAGACAAGTGCTTTGATTACTAACACTACCTTCATGGAGTGGATAGGCCACAAGACGCCATTTAGGAAAACCGCTTTCAGGACCAGTAGAAGTTCTAGACCAGTACCTAATCATGTTGAAGGCAGGGCTGTGGAGTCGGGGCAGTTTTAGGCCACTTTCACAAAGTTGAGAAAAATCACACGAGATTTGTGCGTTGCGAGACGCGTGAATATGAACTCATCCTTTTGAATAGGGTCATATTCATGTGTGTTTTCACCGCTAATTTAAGGGGATGAGCAATGACGACTCAATTAAAGCAGTGGGCCGAACAGCCTGGACAGCAGAAGTAAGCTGGTGTTATACAAGCGTAATAGGTGCAGAAATCACAGCCAATAACTGGGCAAAGATGGCCGCCTAAACAGGCCATGGAAAAAAGAAAACGAATAGCCAACAAACGCTCGTTCATGTAGCAGAACAGAGATTTGCCTGTCGGTTGGCTGCACATCGCCCCGAGTAAACAGACATCTTCGCTGCCTAAAACTGGCATCAATACCATCGTAATGACCAAGACTTACAGGTAATATATCCCTTCAACCTCCGCTCTTGGGATACAGTTTTGTTTGGTGGGTCACGTGACCACTGGGTTTCTCTGCTATAGCAGAGCTGCAGGGTCACACTAAACCCTGACCAGCTCTGCCTGTGACTAGTGTCACTACACGAGATGTTTTCCCCTGTAACTTAGGCTCCTATGGATGCCCCAGCTACAGTGGGAGAGTGTCAGATAAAAAAAACAACAAAACCATGTGAATGTCCCCCAGAGGTCTTATATGACGTCACGAGGGACATAGATGGTAAAAACAGAATTATACATCAGTAAATAAGAAAATAACCCAAAGCTGACGCCAACCAAAACAGTCGCTACAAGCACCCCGTAAACCAAAACCACGCATATTATATATCAAAACGTCCAAAACAAATAGAGGAACCCGTTCCCGTATTATCTCTTAGCCTAAATATAGTAATTTTAAAAAAATAACTCGAAATGTTAACGAAAATTTTTTTTTTATAGCTTTTTACACCTAACCAAAAAAAATCGAAAAAGATTTTTTTAAAAATGCCCTATATGTCATGGGGGGGAAAAAAAAAAAAAAACACACCAAAAGTAATTTTGATAGTTAAAGGAAAAAAAAAAAATAGGGCCATAAAACCACCACATGGGTAAAATCTAGAGATGAGCGAACGTACTCTTTTCAGGTGTTTTTGCACTCGAGCACCGCTTTTTCCAAGTAAGTAACTACTCCGATGAAAAAATTCGGGGGAGGGGGGGGGGGGGGGGGGGGGGAAAGAGCTCCCCCTATTCCCCGGCTCACCCCCGGCGCCGCCCGAATCTTTTCGTCCGAGTAGTCAGTTACTCGGAAAAAGCGGTGCTCGAGTGCAAAAACACCCGAACCGAGTACGCTCGCTCATCTCTAGTAAAATCCCTAAAAGGCGTCTGGTCCTTAAGGTACAGAACATACTGGTCTTTAAGGGGTTAAAGTACAGAATTTTTTTTAAGGTACAGAAGAGGTGATTCTCAGCACTCTTGCAATGTTTTAGCTGCCTAGTCTGGACCTTTTTCTTCAGAAAACCCCTCTTGCTATATGAAGATGGGGCTGGGAAATCTGTCTGCACCCAGCTTTATAGCAGGTCCAACAGTAGAGGGCGCTGCACCCAGCTGTGTCTGCACCAGATATAGGAGTGCATGGTTGCGTATAAGGCATGTCCATGACCCGCAGGGCATCCATGCGTGCCACCATTAAACTGTTTTATTGCTTGCGGTAGATCGCAGATTATGTTTTCTTCCCCACGGAGATGCACTGCGGATAATCGGTGCAGAAACAATCCGCAGCCCCCGCTCACAGCCCCTTCCCACCTCCCTAGCTGATTTTAACTTTCAAATCCGTACATGTATTTGCGGATGGGAGGCTTCTATAGGGATGAATGGCGCACATCCGCAGGCGAGCTGCGGTACGGAGCATGCGGCGGTACATTATCCGCAAATTTAAAATGGTAGGCGTTAAATGGAGTGCGGGCACCCCATGCCTCCCTATAGGCGGCTTGATTTACGTACCTCACGTGCGGGTGCCATGCGCAGATTCCACAAAGCAAATCTGCCCGTGAACAGTGGGCCTAATAGTAAGGAGATATATATATATCTATATATACATACATGCACATACAAAAAAATGAAAATCCTGCTATTTGTATAGCACCAACTTATTCCGCAGGGCTTTCAGGTAATTATTACTTACTACCGACCTCAGAAGGATGGAGGGCTGAGTCAACCTGACGCATGTGGGGATTGAACTTGCAACCTTCAGGTCGTGAGCGAGCGCTTACACTCTGCGCCACACGAGGCTCTATACCCTTTTTTTTTTTTTTTTTTTTTGCTCGAACCCCATCCAATGACCCCGTGGGCTTCCCTCCCCCATCGCTCATATGCGGCCCCGCGCGCTGGAAAGGGGAGCCGTTCTACGCTCGAGGCACTTCATCCCTTCACGGCTCGCCCCCGCCACCGGGCCCCCAGACACTGACAAGGGCCCTCCGTGCCTCGCGCTGTACGGCCCGCCCCCGCCCCCCATACACTGACATGGGCCCTCCGTGCCTCGCGCTGTAAGCCGATGCGCCGAGCGCCCCTCAGAAGCGGACAGGACCTCCCCCAGGCGAACACAAGAGGCCCCGTGTGCAGGTTGCTCACAGCGGGGGCTCCCCTCACCACCAAGCCGGCCGAGCGGGAAGAGTCACGGCCTGTTCTAGCTTCCTGCCATTCCCCACGGATCACCCACAGTCCTCTAGGGGTACATAAGACAAGCCGTCCCGGCCGCACAGCATTGTCCTCCCCGCTGTGGGGGTGACGTGAGCAGAGCCGGGAGGGGCGGAGGAAACACACGGGGAAATGAATGGAAAATGTCTCACTGACCAAAACCCGACTGTTCCGTGTGAGCAGATCCGGCGCGGACCGCAGCACTCACCGCCCGTGTGCCTCAGCCGCTCCCTTCACACCCCCACCAGCAGCCCTAACCTAGACCCGGCCTCACCTCGTTCTTTCACGCGCGGACGACACAAAATGGCAGCAGCCAAAGCTGTTCAGTAGACGAGTGAGGAGAGGGGCGGGGACCACAACGTAAACCTCATTGATTGGTCTACTGTTTGCGTTCTGCATAGTGATTGGTTAGTTATATAACCCGCGCAGGTCGCCGCCCAATAGGAGGCTTTTTTTTTTTACCTGGGAAGTAGCCGGTTACCCAGCAGCCCTTGCGCGCTCTTCCTGTGGAGAGGGAAAGGCGGCGGACATTTTATTATTCCATATTGCCCTCCCCGCATGCATATTAACGTATTCCACAAGACTTCTGCTCTATTCGCAACCTGATTGGTTGTTTGGGTTGGCTGATTCACCCAACAACCAATCAGGTTGCAAATCGAGCAGGAGTCTTGTGTAATAAGTTAATATTGCCTGGAGGGGGGGAGGGGAGGCGGCAGCACACAAAATGGTGGCCAGGAAATAGTCCTGCCCAGACGCCCGTGTATGTTACACTGGGCAGGAGAACGGCCCCTTGTTGCTTCTCACTGCATTATGTACTCTGGGGACCAGCAGCCATCTGGCTTATGTAATGAGGGGAGCGCCTGATGTAAGGGCCCTTATTACACCATTGGCGTTTAGTTGATCACTGGGTCCTGTGAAGCATTACTTAGCTTATCATTCCACAACTGGGCCCAATGTCCGCGGGCGGGTGTGATTTGTGGGAGAGCCGCAAATCCAGCCGCCTATAGAGAGGCATGAACCGTAAATGGGTTAAAACATGCCGATGTGATTTGCGGACTTCGGTAAACAATTCGCAGCATGCTCCATTTTGCGGCGGATTCCGCACAGATGAGGCCTTAGGTTCCATTAACACGAACACGAATCTTGCGCGAGTTTTTTGCGTTGCACACAGAACTCACGTGAATATGCGCTCCATTCTTTTGAATAGAGTGATACGCATGAACGATGTTTGCCCTGGCAACGATGCAAGAAGAAACGCTGCCTGTCCTATTTTTTTGCGTCCCTCAGAACGCATCGCCCATTGTTTTTAAAGGGATCGTCAAAGGCATGGCATGCTGAGTGAGGCGCACGCGGGTGGGCTGTTACTCAATAGGAAGCACTCACTGATACTCAATATGGTTTGGGACCACTGTAGGGCACCTGACCGTGTAAGAGGACCCTAAGCTGCATATGGCCGCCTGCACACCTCAGCTCACCTGTCCGGCGTCTTCTCTACTGCTGATGTGCCGGCCGGCGCACATGTTCAGTACAGAGGACGTCGATATGACGATGACATGGCTTCCGCGACCATTCTGCAACGACGATTGCAGAATGGCCACGGGATGGACGGCTTCCATTGACTTCAATGGTAGCCGGCCATGCGTAGTCTGCACAAAATTGCAGCATGCTGCGACTTCTCCCTCGCGAGCAGAAAAACGCAATCGATTTCCGCTCGTGGGCAGGAAATCATGTTTTGCCATCGTATTCTATGTGCTGGATTTGCTGCAGAATCTGGAGGTGAAATCCCACTCCGTCGCTCAACGTCACCATAGCATCTACATTCTTATGAAAGCTGTTTAAAAGAATATCCATTTGTTGCTCATAGCAACCAATCACAGCGCAGCTTTCATTTCTTATACTGCTGAGGTAAATTGAAAGCTGTGCTGTGATTGGTTTTCTTTTAGACAGCGTTCATGAGAGAGTGGTGCTGGCCTAATATTCTGTGGCCACCCTGTACAGTGGGCTGCTAGCTGGGTGACAAAAAGGCCTTATTGAGACGGACAAGAGTGCGTTGTGCCGCAGAGTCTCGGGTCACCTCGCTTGTATATCCGTGTGCTGTCTAATCTCCACAGACAGGGCACATTGCATATCCTATTGTTGTTTGTGAATACGGATATGCAGACATTTTATTTTGCTCATATGGACAAATGGTCCATGTGAAAACTCGTGGACCCATGTATATTCTCATAAGATATAATGGGTCCATGTGCTGTTCGCAAAATACACGGGTAGAAAATATGTGTCTTCAAAAAGATCCAGTTAGGCCTCTCACACAGGCGCTTTTTACCACGATTAACGCAACGTTTTGAACATCGTGGTATAACGCTCCCATTGAAATAAATGGGGCCTTGCAGACATGTGGTCAATCACGGCGCTGGACGGTGCTTTCCCGTGCCGCGATTTCCGAGCACTGCCTGCTTTATCTTTGGCAGTTTAGCACACCTCATCACCCATCACAATGATGGGGTGCACTAAAACACGCTGTTGGCCGCAGGGAGCTGCGTCCGAAAGCAGAAGTAAAATCGCTGCAATGCACGGCATTTGAAATCACGGCGCTTTGCCACATTCATGTGTGAGAGGACCCTTCACAGGCAGCTGAGCGCTGCCTGTAATTGGTCACAGCGCTCAGGCAATCACAGGCAGCGCTCGGCCATTCACTGAATTCATTGCTTTGAATTTGAATGAATGGCTGAGCACTGCCTGTAAATGGCTGAGCGCTCAGCCAATCAGATACAGCCTTTTCAGCAGGCGGGGATTTAAAATTCCCGCCTGCTGAAAGAACTTCACGACCCAAGCGGCTAGACGCGGCGGAGATGTAAGTATGTTTTTTTTGTGCGCATGCTAGGAACGATTTTCTGGGAAGGGCTTATATTTAAGGTCCTTCCCTGGAAATCACTGCAGGACTGACAGCAGTCTATTGCACTCAATGGGAGAAACTCGTGACTCGAGTGTAAGCCAAGGGGGGCTTTTTCAGCATAAAAAATGTACTGAAAAAGTAGGCTTATACTCGAGTATATACGGTAATTTATGTGAGTTTCTTGTGTAAACTTTACATAAACGTGTCAGTCCGGAGAAGCTATGCCCGCTCATGGCAAGGCACACCCACTTTTAAAAAAGTGTAGAAGGGTGACACAGACATCAAAAAGTCACAGATGTTTGCAGAAATATCCAATTGTGCAAGAATGTGTGGCTTTTTTATGAATGTCCACCACTGTTGGTGAAAAGACACTACATAGGAAGCTGCAGCTATTGAAGATGATGTATAACATTTAACAGGACACCGGCTGGATCTCTTCAGGAAATGGTTAAGTTTATTTTATGTGCACACAGAGACTGTTGGATTTCGCATCTCAAAGCTCAGTGTGAGTTTAGAAGAATAGTAGAAAAGATTATAATATACTTCAGCTTTCTGCCTGATAACAGAGAAGCAATAGCAGTTGAAGTATATTAATTTTTGTATGTCCTAGTACCCCATTTTCCTCCCTTTGATAGCTATCACTTGCTTATAACCTATCACAGGGATGGCGAACCTATGGCACATGTGCCAGAGGCGGTATGCAGAGCCCACCATAGTATTGAATACCGCTGCAGCACCCCGGCTGGTATTCACTCAGCAGTGCTGATCTTAAGCGCACACTGTGACGTTAGTGTGCACTTGACAACCTCCTCCCCTGACATCTCCTCCATGGTTCTGCGAGAGCAGAGTGGAAGAGGCATCTAGACGCACGCACTGACATCTGCAGCAGAGGAGCAGCGACGTTTCGACAAGAAGCACTACCGCTTGGGGGGTCACTATTACTACTGGGGCTACTCAGGGGGTTACTATTACTACTTGGGCCGCTATGGGGGTCGCTGTTACTACTGAGGCTACTGTGGGGGTCACTATTACTAATGGGGCTACTGTGGGGGTAACTATTACTAATAAGGCCACTTTGGGGGGTCACTATTACTATTGGGCTGCTGTGAGAGGTCACTATAACTACTGCGGCCACTGTGGGGGTGACTATTACTAATAGGGCCACTGTGGGGGTCACGTTCACTACTGGGGCTACTGTGGGAGTCACTATAACTGCTGGGGCTACTGTAGGGACACAATTACTACTGGAGCTAATGTGGGGTCGCTATTACTGTGGAGACCACTGTGGGGGTCACTTACTACTGGGGCTACTGTCGATGTCACTATTACTACTGTGGGGGTTACTATTACTGCTGAGGCCTCTGTGTGGGTCATTATTACAACTGAGGCCACTTTGGGGACATTATTACTTCTGAAGCAACTGTGGGGGGACACTATTACTTCTGAGGCCACTGTGGGGTTCACTATTACTACTGGGGCTACCGTGGGTGTCACGTTTGCTGTTGAGACCACTGCGGGGGTCACTATTACTATGGACACCACTGTGGCGAACAGTATTACTACTAGCGCCACTGTGAGAGGTCACTATAACTACTGGGGCCACTGTGGGGGTCATTGTTACTAATAGGGCCACTGCGGGGGACACTATTACTACTGAGGCCTCTGTGGGAGTCTCTATTACTACTGGGGCCACTGTGGGGGTCACTAATACTACTGAGCCGCTATGGGGGTCATTATTACTACTGGTGCTACTGTTGGGGTCACTATTATTGTGGCCACATTGGGGATCACTATTACTTCTGGGGCTACTGTGAGGGACGCTATTACTACTCAGGCTACTGATGGGGTCACTATTAATACTGAGGCTGCTGCGAGGTTCCCAATTACTGCTGGGGCTACTGTGGGGGTTATTATGACTGCTGGGGCTACTGTGGGGGACACTTTTACTACTGGAGCTATTGTGGGGGTCACTATTACTACAGAGACCACTGTGGAGGGCACTATTACTATGGAGACCACTGTGTGGGTCACTATTGCTACTGTGGCTACTGTAGAAATTAATATTACCACTGTGGAGTTCACTATTACTGCTGAAGCCGCTGTGTGGGTCACTATTACTACTGAAGCCAATTTGGGGGTCACCATTACTGCTGAGCCCACTGTGGGGGTCACTATTACTATTGGGGCTACTGTGGGGGTCACTATGATTGTTGAGACCACTTAAAGGTTCACTATGACTATGGAGAGTACTGTGGGGAACACTTATGGTACTAGGGCTGCTGTGAGGGATCATTATAACTACTGGGGCCACTGTGGGGGTCACTATTACTACTGGGCCTCTGTGGGTGTAACTATTACTATTGAGACCACTGTGGCAAATACTATTACTAATTTGGCCGCTATGAGAGGTCACTATAACTACTGGGCCACTGTAGGGGTCACTATTACTAATAGGGCCACTATGGGCGGGTCACTATTAATACTGGGGCTACTGTGAAGGGTCACTTTTACTGGGATCACTATTACTGCTGGGGCTTCTGTGGGGGTCACTTTTACTATTGTGGGCTGCTGAGGGGTTTACTACTAATTCTGGTGCCACTGTGGGGGTCACTATTACTATTAGTGCTACTGTGGGAATCACTATTACTGCTGAGGCTACTGTGGGGTACACTATTACTACTCGGGCTACTGAGGGGGTTACTATTAATTCTGGGGCCGTTGTGGGGGATCATTATTACTGCTTAGGCTACTGTGGGGGTCACTATTACTACTGGGGTTGCTGTAGTGGTCACTATTACTACTGGGGCCACTGTGGGGGCTACTATTACTACTGTGGGTTTCACTATTACTACTCGGGCCGCTGTGGGGTCACTATTACTGCTGGGGCTACTGTGGGGGACACTATTACTACTGGAGCTACTGAGGTATTGTGGACGTCACTATTACTACTTTGGGGGTCAATATTACTTCTGAGGCCACTGTGTGGGAAACTATTTCTACTTATTTAATCTGAAAACAGTCTCTCACCCTCAGTCGCTGTCAGTAGTTCCATAAAGATAAAGTGTCAGTATGCAGTGAGGAATGCTTGCGTCCTGCCACTAGGTCCCTGTGGTTACACTGAAACAATTAATATGGAGGAGATAGAGACGTCTTCCAAGTATAAACCGTGACTGCTTTATTTAATTCTTAGTGCCAATGAAACAGCAAACAAAAGACGCGTTTCGATTCACAGAATCTTGATCACTTCTCAGAGTGTACTGATATGCCGTTCAATTAAATAGAAAAGCCATTAAAACTTAATTAAAACACTTGTCTCATTAACTCCTTATGTAAATTAACCCTTGTGTAAAGCAGCTCCCTCCTCCCAGGAGACATGCTTACATGTGTATTGAGCAAATACTAGTTCACACTTCTCATTAACCCCTTAACGACCAGCCCATTGCCTTTTCACGTCCTGCCCAAGTGGGCTTTATTCTCTGAGGACGTAAAAACATGTGTCCTGCAGAGAATAAAGCTCCGTGGGCACTGGACGTGACAGCTCCATGCTGAAATTACTCACCTGCCTTCTCCGGGGTCTTCTGCGGTGACGGAGTCCTCCCGGCCTGCCGCCACTCTTCCTCGCATGCGTGCCAGACGATGACGGGAGCCCCCAGCAAATTCAAAATCTCCTGGCTACCGGCTCCTGAAGGTAGCCGGGAACCAGGAGATGTTACTGGGGACCGCGGTGAGCGGTCCCCGGCCCCGTGATGGCCGCTATCCAATGGATAGCGGCGATCACGAAAAAGTTTTTAAAAGTTTTTTAAAAGTACAAGTTTCACCTCCCCTCATGGATCCGATCCATGAGGGGAGGTGAAAATACTCACCTCAGGTTCGCCGATGTCCCCGGTGTTCCAGGACCCGAAGTCCCCCTCTGCGCATGCGCGCCCGATGATTAACCTTGGGCGCGTGCACAGAGGGGCTCGAGCCCCGGAAAATTCAAAATCCCTCTGCTCCTGGCTGCCATGTGTAGCCAGGAGCAGAAAGATTTCACCGGGGACATGATCACTGTTACCCAATGGATAACAGTGATCATGTAAAGTAAAAAAAAAAGTGTAAAAAAAAAAAAAAAAGTTAAAAAAGGTCTTAAAAAAGTTTAAAAAGCTTACGTTTCATCTCCCCTCATGGATCATATCCGTGAGGGAGGATGAAAATATGAGCATAAGGCACCGGATTTATCCGCAGACCTTACCCTAGCTTCTGCGCACACGCCCATCCCCAAAATGGCGGACGCATGCGCAAAAGCTGTGGATTGCCAGGTTAATTGAAATTCTCCCTGCTCCTGGCTACAAAACTGAGCCAAGAGCCTGGAGATTTCACGGGGGGCCGTGGTGAGCGGTTCCTGGTCACGTGTTCGCTGTTATACATTGATAATGGCGATCACGTAAAAGTAAAAAAATGCGATCGATGAAAGGAGATGAAACTTTTTACCAGAGGCCTCCGTATTTGAACCCCGACGCGATCCCCCTCTGTGAACTTACCTGGATTCTGCACATGCGACCGCTGGCAAAATGCCGGACACATGTGCAGGAGTCGGGGAGCCCAGGAAACTTAAAATCTTCTTGCTCTCAGTGACCAACGGTCGCCGAGAGCCTGGAGCAGTGACGGGTGGCCTCGTTGAGCGGTCCCCGGTCACATAATAAAAAAGTAGCGATCTAACATGGGTCAGTCTCACATGACCGGGTAGGAATTACGGATTGTGCATGCGTCTGATCCGCGGTAATCCGCCGACATTAGTGGGTTGGAATTGTGTAATCCACTCACAGAAAAGAGAATGCAGCAGGTTCTGTTTTACCCTGGATATCCGCAGCATAGAGCTTATTGTGCTCCATGGTCGTGGATATACCCGCTGCCTATACGCAACAACGTTGTGTACAGGCTGCGGGTACCCACGTCATCGCTAAGCGACGGTGCGGAAAATACAAGCAAAAAAAAAAAAATTGTACTGCGAATGACCGCCTGTGTGAGTAGGCAGTTATGCGCAGTACATTACACGGCCGTACGCAGGGTCACAGCCGGGCTCACAGATGGGATCCGCTGAGGGCCTCCGCAAGCGGATTCCGCCTATGGCTGCGTGAGCCCGGCGTTATTCAGACCGCTACCTGTAATACGTATTTTACAGGAAGCCCCGGGAACGCTTGCCTTCCTGCAGTTCCAGGAGCAGCTTGTTGAGCGCCTTCTGTGCGAGACCGCTGCTTACAAAGGCTCACGGAACGCTACTTTTTACACCCCATACCCGCCACTGAGGTCAAGAAATGACCCCCAAAAAGCATGAGAGGAGGGGGGATACCGGTTTTATTGCCCCATATGCCCATTCCAACCAACCTCCGTAATTACCCCTGTTTTCGGAAATACCACACAGTTCACATTATTACTTTTATCTAAGATTTGGGGAAAGCCGAAAAGGGTGCAGAGTGTGTGTGGGGAGGGGGGGATATTTTTAAGGAGTCAATTTTTATTCCGTACAAATGAGCAATGGGGCCTGGAATTTATTCAGTTGCGCCCTGCAATCCAACGGGTGTTCCCTCTATTATAGGCCTTGCCATGGGCCCTGTAAGTGGGTATGTTTCTGAACTCGGGACAAACGGGGGTATCCATTTTGGGATGAACATCTTCATTCCTATGTACGTTGTACAAAAAAAAACTGTTTTTAAATTGAAAAAATTCTCAAAAAAATTGAAAATCGTAATTTTTTCCTTCTGCTTTGCTTAGATTCATTCAAATACTGTGGGGTCAAAATACGCAGTACACCCCTAGATGAATTCGTTAAGAGGTCTACTTTTCAAAATAGGGTCATTTGAGGGGGTTCCTTATCGTTTTGGCCGCTCAATGGCTCTATAAGTGGGCGATGGGACCTGAAATTTATTCAGTTGTACCCTGAAATCCAACGGGTGGAAAGGAACTTTCATTATAGGCCTAGCCATGTGTCCTGTAAGTAGATTAGGGCCAAAATGGGTATGTTTCTGAACACGGGACAAACAGGGGTATCCATTTTGGGGTGAAAGTCCTCATTTATATGTGCGCTGTACAAAAAAACCAGTTTTTAAATTGACGCAATTGCCCAAAAAATGAAAATCGTAATTTTTTCCTACTGCTTTGCTTAGATTCATTTAAATACTCTGAGGTCAAAATACACAGTACACCACTAAATCAATTCGTTAAGGGGTCTAGTTTTCAAAATGGGGTCATTTGAGGGGGTTCCTTATCGTTTTGGCCACCCAATGGCTCTATAAGTGGGCGATGGGGCCTGGAATTTATTCAGTTGTACCCAGAAATCCAACGGGTGTTCCTTTCATTATAGGCCTAGCCATGTGTCCTGTAAGTAGATTAGGGCCACAATGGGTATGTTTCTGAACTCGGGACAAATGGGGGTATCCATTTTGGGGTGAACGTCTTCATTCCTATGTATGCTGTACAAAAAAACCTGTTTTTAAATTGAAAAATTTCTCAAAAAAATTGAAAATCGTAATTTTTTCCTACTGCTTTGATAAGATTCAGTCAAATACTGTGAGGTCAAAATACGCAGTATAACCCTAGATAAATTTGTTAAGGGGTCTAGTTTTCAAAATAAGGAACCCCCTCAAATGACGCTATCGTTTTGGCCGCTCAATGGCGCTATAAGTGGGCGATGGGACCTGGAATTTATTCAGTTGTACCCTGAAATCCAACGGGTGTTCTTTTCATTATAGGCCTAGCCATGTGTCCTGTAAGTAGTTTAGGGCCACAATGGGTATGTTTCTGAACACGGGACAAACAGGGGTATCCATTTTGGGGTGAAAGTCTTCATTTATATGTGCGCTGTACAAAAAAAATGTTTTTAAATTGACGCAATTGCCCAAAAAATGAAAATCGTAATTTTTTCCTACTGCTTTGCTTAGATCTATTCAAAAATTGTACGGTTAAAATACACAGTACACCCCTAGATGAATGCATTAAGGGGTCTAGTTTTCAAAATGAGGTCATTAGTGGGGGTTCTCTATTGTTTTGGGCGCTCAAGAACTCTACAAGTGTGCTATGGGGCATAAAAGGCCTTCAAGCAAAATTTATGTTCTAAAAGCCACCGACTGCTCCTTTCGTTTTGGGCCCTGTTGTGCATCCAGACATAAGATAAGGGCCACAATGGGCATATTTCTGAAAACAGCACAGACAGGGGTATCCATTTTGGGGTGCAAGTCTTCATTCACATGTGTACTGTACAAAAAAAGCTGTTTTTAAAGTGACAGAATTGCCAAAAAAATGAAAATCACAATTTTTTCCTTTTGCTTTGCTTGAATTCATTCGAAAAATGTGGCATCAAAATAGGTAGTACACCCCTAGATAAATTCGTTAAGGGGTCTAGTTTTCAAAATGGGGTCATTTGTGGGGGTTTTCTATGGTTTTGGGCGCTCAAGAACTCTACATGTATGCTATGGGGCCTAAAAGGACTTTAAGCAAAATCTATGTTCTGAAAGCCACCGATTACTCCTTTTATTTTGGGCCCCGTTGTGCATTCAGACAGAAGATTAGGGCCACAATGGGTATGTTTCTGAACACGGGACAAACAGGGGTATCCATTTTGGGGTGCAAGTCTTCATTTATATGTGTGCTGTACAAAAAAAGCTGTTTTTAAAATGACAGAATTGCTGAAAAAACGAAAATCACAATTTTTTCCTTTTGCTTTGCTTGAATTCATTCAAAAACCCTGGGGTCAAAATGGGCAGTACACCCCTAGATACATTTTTTAAGGGGTCTAGTTTTCAAAATGGGGTCATTTGTGGGGGTTTTCTATGGTTTTGGGCGCTCAAGAACTCAACATGTGTGCTATGGGGCCTAAAACGCCTTCAAGCAAAATTTCTGTTCTGAAAGACACTGACTACTCCTTTCATTTTTGGCCCCCCTTGTGCACTCAGATATAAGATTAGGGCCACATTGGGTATATTTTTGAACACAGGACAAACGGGGATCCATTTTGGGGTGTAAATCCTCATTTTCATGTAAACTTGTAAACTATAGAAAAAAATATGTCTTTAGAATGACATATTTGCAAAAATATGAAATTTTACTTTTTCTCCTCTAAATTGAATTAATTCCTGAAAAAAAAACTGTGGGGTCAAAATACTCATGACACCCCTCAGTGAATACATTAAGGGGTGTAGTTTTTAAAATAGGGTCATTTGGGGGGGTATCTATTATTCTGACACCTATGAGCCTTTGCTATCTTGGCTTGGTGCAGGAAAATAAAGTGTTCCTCAAAATGCTGAAAAGTAATGTTAAATTTGTACGTCTCCTAAATGGTTAAAAAAAAAAAAACGTTTTTCAAATGTGCATTCAGAATAAAGTAAATAGATGGAAATATATATCTTACCAAAAGTTTGTACAGTATGTTTGCACATATTTGATATATTACAATTGAAAATGTGAAAAAACGATATTTTATTCAAAATGTTCCCAATATTGGCACTATTAATAAATATACACAAATTCTATCGGACTATTTTTACCACCTAAATGAAGTACAACATGTGGCGAAAAAACAATGTCAGAATCACTTGGATATGCAAAACCTTAACGGAGCTATTCTATGTTAAAGTACACCTGTCAGATTTCCAAAATTTGGCCTGGTCATTAAGGCGCAAACAGGCTTGGTCACTAAGGGGTTAACACATATTGTCTTTGTGTTCTGCAAAGTCCGTATTCTGTTAATCTCTGTATCCATTCCCCATATATTATACCAATAATATAGTTTTATAAATCATGGTGATGGTACAAATAACATTAATCTTTTCATGCAATGCAGTATGCTCCGTTCATAAATTACAATACGTTTTAAATGAACATAGCCTGCATTTTACATATATTAAGACACTTAAAAAGTTGTTTGTTTATGGAAAGAAGTATCATTAACCTTAA
This sequence comes from Eleutherodactylus coqui, assembly GCF_035609145.1. Lineage (NCBI taxonomy): Eukaryota > Metazoa > Chordata > Amphibia > Anura > Eleutherodactylidae > Eleutherodactylus > Eleutherodactylus coqui. The sequence continues at coordinate 37,423,928 of NC_089847.1, read as the reverse complement.
CCCGCTAGTGTAATGCGGTATATCAACTGTGTGTCTTGATTAAACATGTATAATTCATTAAATATATAAATATATAAAATAGGTATTCTGAAGAACATAGCCACACCTAATAATGATACAATAATCTTCCTTTCCTCAAATCATCTGATATATAAAAACCATATCTTAATTAGAGATGAGCGAACACCAAAATGTTCGGGTGTTCGTTATTCGAAACGAACTTCCCGCGATGTTCGAGGGTTCGTTTCGAATAACGACCCCCATTGAAGTCAATGCGCGACCAGAGCATTTTTGTATTTCGCCGATGCTCGCTAAGGTTTTCATGTGTGAAAATCTGGGCAATTCAAGAAAGTGATGGGAATGACACAGAAACGGATAGGGCAGGTGAGGGGCTACATGTTGGGCTGCATCTCAAGTTCACAGGTCCCACTATTAAGCCACAATACCGGCAAGAGTGGGCCCCCCCCCCTCCCAACAACTTTTACTTCTGAAAACCCCTCATTAGCATGGCATACCTTTGCTAAGCACCACACTAGCTACAACAAAGCACAATCACTGCCTGGATGACACTCCGCTGCCACTTCTCCTGGGTTACATGCTGACCAACCGCCCCCCCTCCCCCCCACAGCGCACACCAAAGTGTCCCTGCGCAGCCTTCAGCTGCCCTCATGCCACACCACCCTCATGTCTATTTAGAAGTGCGTCTGCCATGAGGAGGAACCGCAGGCACACACTGCAGAGGGTTGGCACGGCTAGGCAGCGACCCTCTTTAAAAGGGGCGGGGCGATAGCCCACAATGCTGTACAGAAGCAATGAGAAATAGAATCCTGTGCCACCGCCATCAGGAGCTGTACACGTGGGCATAGCAATGGGGAACCTATGTGCCACACACTATTCATTCTGTCAAGGTGTCTGCATGCCCCAGTCAGACTGGTAATATGTACCTTAACAGTAACCACGTTGGTGGTAATGTGGTGGTGACTGCGGACCTAGTAGCACGGTTGTATTTTGTTGGTTTTCGGAATGCGGCCAGGATTAAGTGGGCCGTGGCGGGGGGATGGTGTGGGGGCTCTCTTGTTGTGTCGGTAAAGGTGAAATTCTTGGACTGCCACCAGACGAACCAATGCAAAGGCATTTGCCAAGAATGTTTTCCCTGTTGGAGGAGGAGGGAGATGTTTTTGAGGCACTACGTGTCCTCTCCACGTGTCCGTGGTTATATGCACCTTAACAGTAACCGCGTTGGTGGTAATGTGGTGGTGACTGCGGACCTAGTAGCACGGTTGTATTTTGTTGGTTTTCGGAATGCGGCCAGGATTAAGTGGGCCGTGGCGGGGGGATGGTGTGGGGGCTCTCTTGTTGTGTCGGTAAAGGTGAAATTCTTGGACTGCCACCAGACGAACCAATGCAAAGGCATTTGCCAAGAATGTTTTCCCTGTTGGAGGAGGAGGGGGATGTTTTTGAGGCACTACGTGTCCTCTCCACGTGTCCGTGGTTATATGCACCTTAACAGTAACCGCGTTGGTGGTAATGTGGTGGTGACTGCGGACCTAGTAGCACGGTTGTATTTTGTTGGTTTTCGGAATGCGGCCAGGATTAAGTGGGCCGTGGCGGGGGGATGGTGTGGGGGCTCTCTTGTTGTGTCGGTAAAGGTGAAATTCTTGGACTGCCACCAGACGAACCAATGCAAAGGCATTTGCCAAGAATGTTTTCCCTGTTGGAGGAGGAGGGGGATGTTTTTGAGGCACTACGTGTCCTCTCCACGTGTCCGTGGTTATATGCACCTTAACAGTAACCGCGTTGGTGGGAAATGGCCTCGCCGCCATCATGTCTTTGGGAAGCCTCTGTTTCCACACCCCAGAGACATACCATTAGCAGCGGTATAGGCAGAGCCCAGAATTCGTAACATTTCAGCCGTAGCATTAGGACAGGCCCCACTAACATATCAGTAGCAGCATTATAGGAGGAGCGCAGTCTTCGTTCCATGTCAGCAATAGTAGCACTCAAGACAGGCCCCAGTAACAATTCCGAAGCAGCAGTATAGCGGGAGCGCAGTCTTCGTTCCATGTCAGCAATAGTAGCACTCAAGACAGGCCCCAGTAACAATTCCGAAGCAGCAGTATAGCGGGAGCGCAGTCTTCGTTCCATGTCAGCAATAGTAGCACTCAAGACAGGCCCCAGTAACAATTCCGAAGCAGCAGTATAGCGGGAGCGCAGTCTTCGTTCCATGTCAGCAATAGTAGCACTCAAGACAGGCCCCAGTAACAATTCTGAAGCAGCAGTATAGTGGGAGCGCAGTCTTAGTTCCATTTCAGTAGCCTTAGTATAGCCAAGGCCCAAGTTACATTTATGTAGCTAAAGTGTAGGCCAACCCCACACACCTTTCTGTACCATGAGTGCAGGCGAAGAACATACAAATTGCTATGATTACACTGTAGGTGAGGGCCCCCAAAAATTGGTGTACCAACAGTACTAATGTACCTCAGTAAAAATTGGCCATGCCCAACCAAGATGGCAGGTGAATCGCTTTGGTTAATGTGGCTTAAGTGGTAACTAGGCCTGGAGGCAGCCCAGTGTAACGAAAAATTGGTTCAAGTTAAAGTTCCAACGCTTTTAAGCGCATTGAAACTTATAAAAATTGTTCAGAAAAATTATTTGAGTGAGCCTTGTGGCCCTAAGAAAAATTGCCCGTTCAGCGTGATTACGTGAGTTTTCAGGAGGAGGAGCAGGAGGAGGAGGAGGAATATTAGACACAGATTGATGAAGCAGAAATGTCCCCGTTTTGGATGGTGAGAGAGAACGTAGATTCCATCCGCGGGTGCAGCCTACGTATTGCTTACGTATCGCTGCTGTCCGCTGGTGGAGAAGAGAAGTCTGGGGAAATCCAGCCTTTGTTCATCTTGATGAGTGTTAGCCTGTCGGCACTGTCGGTTGACAAGCGGCTACGCTTATCTGTGATGATTCCCCCAGCCGCACTAAACACCCTCTCCGACAAGACGCTAGCCGCAGGACAAGCAAGCACCTCCAGGGCATACAGCGCGAGTTCAGGCCACGTGTCCAGCTTCGACACCCAGTAGTTGTAGGGGGCAGAGGCGTCACTGAGGATGGTCGTGCGATCGGCTACGTACTCCCTCACCATCCTTTTACAGTGCTCCCGCCGACTCAGCCTTGACTGGGGAGCGGTGACACAGTCTTGGTGGGGAGCCATAAAGCTGGCCAGGCCCTTAAAGACTGTTGCACTGCCTGGGATGTACATGCTGCTCGATCTCCGCACCTCCCCTGCTACCTTGCCCTCGGTACTGCGCCTTCTGCCACTAGCGCTGTCGGCTGGGAATTTTACCATCAGCTTGTCCGCAAGGGTCCTGTGGTATAGCAACACTCTCGAACCCCTTTCCTCTTCGGGAATGAGAGTGGGAAGGTTCTCCTTATAGCGTGGGTCGAGCAGTGTGTACACCCAGTAATCCGTCGTGGCCAGAATGCGTGCAACGCAAGGGTCACGAGAAAGGCATCCTAACATGAAGTCAGCCATGTGTGCCAGGGTACCTGTACGCAACACATGGCTGTCTTCACTAGGAAGATCACTGCCAGGATCCTCCTCCTCCTCCTCAGGCCATACACGCTGAAAGGATGACAGGCAATCAGCCGGTGTACCGTCAGCAGCGGGCCAAGCTGTCTCTTCCCCCTCCTCCTCATGTTTCTCCTCCTCCTCCTGTACGCGCTGAGAAATAGACAGGAGGGTGCCCTGACTATCCAGCGGCATACTGTCTTCCACCGCCCCCGTTTCCGAGCGCAAAGCAGCTGCCTTTATGGTTTGCAGGGAATTTCTCAAGATGCATAGCAGAGGAATGGTGACGCTAATGATTGTAGCATCGCCGCTCACCACCTGGGTAGACTCCTCAAAATTACCAAGGACATGGCAGATGTCTGCCAACCAGGCCCACTCTTCTGAAAGGAATTGAGGAGGCTGACTCCCACTGCGCCGCCCGTGTTGGAGTTGGTATTCGACTATAGCTCTACGCTGTTCATAGAGCCTAGCCAACATGTGGAGCGTAGAGTTCCACCGTGTGGGCACGTCGCACAGCAGTCGGTGCACTGGCAGATTAAAGTGATGTTGCAGGGTGCGCAGGGTGGCAGCGTCCGTGTGGGACTTGCGGAAATGTGCGCAGAGCCGGCGCGCCTTTACGAGCAGGTCTGACAAGCGTGGGTAGCTTTTCAGAAAGCGCTGAACCACCAAATTAAAGACGTGGGCCAGGCATGGCACGTGCGTGAGGCTGCCGAGCTGCAGAGCCGCCACCAGGTTACGGCCGTTGTCACACACGACCATGCCCGGTTGGAGGCTCAGCGGCGCAAGCCAGCGGTCGGTCTGCTGTGTCAAACCCTGCAGCAGTTCGTGGGCCGTGTGCCTCTTATCGCCTAAGCTGAGTAGTTTCAGCACGGCCTGCTGACGCTTGCCCACCGCTGTGCTGCCACACCGCGCGACACCGACTGCTGGCGACATGCTGCTGCTAACACATCTTGATTGCGAGACAGAGGAGGAGGAGGAGGAGGAGGGTGCTTTAGTGGAGGAAGCATACACCTCCGCAGATACAACCACCGAGCTGGGGCCCGCAATTCTGGGGGTGGGTAGGACGTGAGCGGTCCCAGGCTCTGACTCTGTCCCAGCCTCCACTAAATTCACCCAATGTGCCGTCAGGGAGATGTAGTGGCCCTGCCCGCCTGTGCTTGTCCACGTGTCCGTTGTTAAGTGGACCGTGGCAGTAACCGCGTTGGTGAGGGCGCGTACAATGTTGCGGGAGACGTGGTCGTGCAGGGCTGGGACGGCACATCGGGAAAAGTAGTGGCGACTGGGAACTGAGTAGCGCGGGGCCGCCGCCTCCATGATACTTTTGAAGGACTCCGTTTCCACAACCCTATACGGCAGCATCTCAAGGCTGATGAATTTTGCTATGCGGACGGTTAACGTTTGAGCGTGCGGGTGCGTGGCGGCGTACTTGCGCTTGCGCTCCAACAGTTGCGCAAGCGACGGCTGGACGGTGCGCTGAACTACACTGCTGGATGGGGCCGAGGACAGCGGAGATGAGGGTGTGGGTGCAGGCCATGAGGCGGTAGTGCCTGTGTCCTGAGAGGGGGGTTGCATCTCAGTGGCAGGTTGGGGCACAGGGGGAGAGGCAGGGGTGCAAACCGGAGGCGCTGAACGGCCTTCGTCGCACCTTGTGGGGTGCTTGGCCATCATATGTCTGCGCATGGTGGTGGTGGTGAGGCTGTTGGTGTTGGCTCCCCGGCTGAGCTTTGCGCGACAAAGGTTGCACACCACTGTTCGTCGGTCGTCAGGCGTCTCTGTGAAAAACTGCCAGACCTTAGAGCACCTCGGCCTCTGCAGGGTGGCATGGCGCGAGGGGGCGCTTTGGGAAACAGTTGGTGGATTATTCGGTCTGGCCCTGCCTCTACCCCTGGCCACCGCACTGCCTCTTGCAACCTGCCCTGCTGATGCCCTTGACTCCCCCTCTGAAGACCTGTCCTCCTGAGTAAGCGTTGCACACCAGGTGGGGTCAGTCACCTCATCGTCCTGCTGCTCTTCCTCCGAATCCTCTGTGCGCTGCTCCCTTGGACTTACTGCCCTTACTACTACCTCACTGCAAGACAACTGTGTCTGATCGTCATCATCCTCCTCACCCACAGAAAGTTGTTGAGACAGTTGGCGGAAGTCCCCAGCCTCTTCCCCCGGACCCCAGGAACTTTCGAATGGTTGGGCATCAGTGCCGATAAACTCCTCTGGTGGGAGAGGAACCGCTGCTGCCCAATCTAAGCAGGGGCCCGAGAACAGTTCCTGGGAGTGTTCCCGCTCCTGAGCAGGTGTCATTGTAGTGGAGTGAGGAGGCTGGGAGGAAGGAGGAGCAGCAGACAGAGGATTCGGATTTGCAGCAGTGGACGGCGCAGAACTGCGTGTTGACGATAGGTTGCTCAAAGCACTTTCTGCCATCCAGGACAGGACCTGCTCACACTGCTCATTTTCTAATAACCGTCTCCCGCGTGGACCCATTAATTGGGCGATGAATGTGGGGACGCCAGAAACGTGCCTCTCTCCTAATCGCGCAGCAGTCGGCTGCGACACACCTGGATCAGGAGCTCGGCCTGTGCCCACACCCTGACTTGGCCCTCCGCGTCCTCGGCCGCGTCCACATTTTCTAGGCCTATCCCTACCCCTCAGCATGCTGTATTACCAGTGATTTGATTTCACAGGCAGGAAATAAATTGGCGCAAGACTGCAGCCAAATATAATTTTTTCCCTTTTTTGAAAACGAAAGGCCCCACTGCCTCTAGTGAATGAATAATCTAAGTTTAATAACTGTGCTGTGGCCCTGCTAATGTGTCACAGAACGTGAGGGTAGCAGAGTTATTATAACTCTGGCAGAGCTGGTATTTTTTTCCCAATTAAGGAAAGCAAATGGCGAAGCCAGCAGTAAAACGTAGTTGGGTGCGTCTGATTTTTAAACGTTGCACACGCAGCCGACACGTACACACAGCCCTTAGGACGGACAGAGGCAGGACAAATAGATTTTTTTTCTGTTTTTTTCCACCAAAAGGCAGCACTGCGTATATTCAATGAACATGAGAAGTTTAATAACTGTGCTGTGGCCCTGCTAATGTGTCACAGAACGTGAGGGTAGCAGAGTTATTATAACTCTGGCAGAGCTGGTATTTTTTTCCCAATTAAGGAAAGCAAATGGCGAAGCCAGCAGTAAAACGTAGCTGGGTGCGTCTGATTTTTAAACGTTGCACACGCAGCCGACACGTACACACAGCCCTTAGGACGGACAGAGGCAGGACAAATAGATTTTTTTTCAGTTTTTTCCACCAAAAGGCAGCACTGCGTATATTCAATGAACATGAGAAGTTTAATAACTGTGCTGTGGCCCTGCTAATGTGTCACAGAACGTGAGGGTAGCAGAGTTATTATAACTCTGGCAGAGCTGGTATTTTTTTCCCAATTAAGGAAAGCAATGGCGAAGCCAGCAGTAAAACGTAGCTGGGTGCGTCTGATTTTTAAACGTTGCACACGCAGCCGACACGTACACACCGCCCTTAGGACGGACAGAGGCAGGACAAATAGAATTATTTTCAGTTTTTTTCCACCAAAAGGCAGCACTGCGTATATTCAATGAACATGAGAAGTTTAATAACTGTGCTGTGGCCCTGCTAATGTGTCACAGAACGTGAGGGTAGCAGAGTTATTATAACTCTGGCAGAGCTGGTATTTTTCTCCCAATTAAGGAAAGCAAATGGCGAAGCCAGCAGTAAAATGTAGCTGGGTGCGTCTGATTTTTAAACGTTGCACACGCAGCCGACACGTGTCCACCGCCCTTAGGACGGACAGAGGCAGGACAAATAGATTTTTTTTCAGTTTTTTTCCACCAAAAGGCAGCACTGCGTATATTCAATGAACATGAGAAGTTTAATAACTGTGCTGTGGCCCTGCTAATGTGGCACAGAACTTGAGGGTAGCAGAGTTATTATAACTCTGGCAGAGCAGGTATTTTTTTTCCCAATTAAGGAAAGCAAATGGCGAAGCCAGCAGTAAAACGTAGCTGGGTGCGTCTGATTTTTAAACGTTGCACACGCAGCCGACACGTGTCCACAGCCCTTAGGACGGACAGAGGCAGGTCAAATAGAATTTTTTTTCACTTGTTTTACAAGCAAAAGGCCGCACTGCGTATATTCAATGAATAATAACTGTGTTGTGGCCCTGCCTACACAATTCTTTCCCTGCAGTATCAATGGAGGGTGCAATGCTCTGCAGAGGCGATTTTGAGAAGAAAAAAAATATGCAGCACAGCTAACAGCAGCCAGCACAGTACTGCACACGGTTAAATATGGCCCTAGAAAGGACCGTTGAGGTTCTTGAAGGCTACACTCACTCCTAACACTCTCCCTGCCTATGCAACACTTCTGTCCCTAATGCCGGGTGCAACGCTCTGCAGAGCCGATTTTGAGAAGAAAAAAAAATTGCCACTGCTAACAGCAGCCAACACACAGCTATCAGTGGCCCTAATAAGGACCTTTGAGGGTCTTGAAGCCTAGACTAACTACCAATTCTTTCCCTACAGCAGCTCCGGTACAAACAGCACTGTCCCTCATCTAACTCACAAGGCATCTGAGGCGAGCCGCGGGAGGGGCCGACTTTTATATTAGGCGGACACCTGATCTCCCCAGCCACTCACTGCAGGGGGGTGGTATAGGGCTTGAACGACGCAGGGGGAAGTTGTAATGCCTTCCCTGTCTTTCAATTGGCCAGAAAAGCGCGCTAACGTCTCAGGGAAGGAAGTGAAAGTAACCCGAACACCGCATGGTGTTCGTTACGCATAACGAACATCCCGAACACCCTAATATCCGCACGGATATCAAGTTCGGACGAACACGTTCGCTCATCTCTATTCTTAATCTTCCCCACAATTAATGCTGTTCAAATGTAAGTTCTACAATACATGCTAAAGACATATCAAAATGCATGACATCTGTTTTTACCTGCAATGTTCTTATTAGTGGAATAAAATCAATATGATGTTTCCAAATAACTTAAACAGCTGAAAGAAGATCCTAATTTCGAAAATTAAATTGCTACTAATGCTAATAATTCCCAAAAAAGATGATAGCAAAAAAAAAAAATTTAAAGGGGTTGTCTCGCGCCGAAACGGGTTTTTTTTTTTCAATAGGCCCCCCGTTCGGCGCGAGACAAACCCAAGGGATGGGTTAAAAAAAAAAAAATATATATATTACTTACCCGAATCCCCGCTCTGCGACGACTTCTTTCTTCCTTCTCCAAGATGGCCACCGGGATCTTCACCCACGATGCACCGCGGGTCTTCTCCCATGGTGCACCGTGGGCTCTGTGCAGTCCATTGCCGATTCCAGCCTCCTGATTGGCTGGAATCGGCACACGTGACGGGGTGGAGCTACGATGACGACGCGGGACCAGCTCTCTGGCACGAGCGGCCCCATTCACCAGGCAGAAGACCGGACTGCGCAAGCGCGTCTAAAAACGCCAGAAGACAGCGAATTTAGACGGATCCATGGCGACGAGGACGCTAGCAACGGAGCAGGTAAGTGAATAACTTCTGTATGGCTCATAATTAATGCACGATGTATATTACAAAGTGCATTAATATGGCCATACAGAAGTGTATAGACCCACTTGCTGCCGCGAGACAACCCCTTTAAAAATTAAATTCGCATAATAATAATCAATATTAGAGATGAGCGAACGTACTCGGTAAGGCCGATTTCGCAATCGAGCACCGCAATTTCCGAGTACTTCACTACTCGGGGGCGCTGTGGGTGAGCGGGGGGTTGCAGAGGGGAGTGGGGGGGGGGGGAGAGAGAGTTCCCACCTGTTCCGCGCTGCTACCCCCGCTCCACCACGCCACGCCCCGCCCCACAGCGCCCACGAGTACTTTTCACCCGAGTAATGAAGTACTCGAAAATTGCGGTGCTCGATTGCAAAATCGGCCTTACCGAGTACGTTCGCTCATCTCTAAATACATAAAGCAAATTATTTTTCCTATTCATTCCCTTCAGGATACGTGTATCCAACGTTATTATCCAGTAACCCTCTTTTTTTAGGAGTTCTACTCGATCTACCTGTAGTTTTCGTTTATTCTGAATGATATCTATGCCGTAATAAATCAAGTTATCTATTTTACCATCATGTTTTTCCAGAAAATGTTTAGTAACTCCAGAATGATTTGTATTATGTTTTTTAATGTGTCTGAGATGTTCTGAAGCCCTAGTTCTCAGTTTACGGGTGGTGCATCCGATGTAATGTAAATTGCACTCCACACACGTAACAATGTAAACTACATTCATAGAATTGCAATTAATGTAGTGTTTGATATTGAAACTTTTTTTATCGGCACTATCACTAAACTGAGTACATTTTTTAGCGTGTGGACATGTACTGCATTTATTACTGCCACATTTTGAAAAACCCTTATATGTGAGCCAATTGCTGTTTTTGTTATGGGAACTGAATGAACTGGGTGACAACATGTCATATAAGTTTTTGCTCTTTCTGGCTACTGCCAAAACTCCTTTCTCCAATACTGCATCAGTAACTTTATCCTGTCGGAGTATTGGAAGGAATTTAAAGAATAAATTCCTGATGTCGTAAAATTCCTTACCGTATGGGGTTGAAAAAACTATTCCCCCATCCATTTTATCCTTATTTCTTTTATTCCTATCACTCCATAATAGATCCTCTCTTTTCCTATTTTTCATTATTTGCATAGATTTTTTTAAAATACTTGTTACTATAACCCCATTTCTTTAATCTGCAACTATGACCTTTTCAGTGTCTGTGTAATCTTCTACCGATGAGCAGGTGCGCTTCGCTCTGGTTAGCTCCCCAATGAGGATTGATCTCTTAACAGATTTAGGATGACTGCTATTGGCATGTAAAATTGTATTTCCTGCTGTACTTTTTTGAAAAGTTTGAAATTTATTCTCCCACTAGCAGTATCTCTTGTGATGCACGGATCCAAAAAAGATGTATTGGTGTCTTTACCTTCACCTTAAATTGATCGGATTATCATTAATATAGTTGTAAATTCACATTCATGTCTACTGCCGATTCTCTAGACCAAATGATAATAATATTGTCCATATAACGTCCATACCACACCATGCGGCTTAAGAAAGGATTGGTATCACAAAAAATATACAACATCTCCCACCATTCCATCACCAAATTGGCAATGGTAGGTGAGAAACGAGAGCCCATCGGGGCTCCCGATATCTACAAATAAAAAACATTGTCAAAAGCAAAAAAATTTGATGTAATAAAAATTCAAAAGGTAAAATAATTAATTCTTTCGTTTCTTTGGTGAAATTGCCATATTAATCAGCATAGATTCAATATTAAGAATCATTTTTTTAAAACATAGTGTTTCAAAACACTTCCATACTCATCATAATTCAGATTTTTCACTTCTGAAAATCACCCCAGTAGAACAGGTCCCCAGCGGTGAATTTTCTAAACTAAAGGCAAAAGAAATGTTTTTTATTTTTATTTTAACACTTTAAATCCACATGGTCTTAACGAGACCCTTGAGAAAATTTGAGTAATTTTCATATGTATCACCAATTGATTTTTAAATTATGTCATAATCAACTTATATGGATATAAATCTATTGTATTAAGTAAGTTGAGATTTATATTTGTGTTTTTATTATATTATATTTAAATTATGCAGAATCTAAGCTGATCTAACAATAGACCAAATAGTTGTTTTTCTGTATAATAATTGTATAATGAATAGAGATGAGCGAGCGTACTCGGAAAAGCACTACTCGCTCGAGTAATTTGCTTTATCCGAGTATCACTGTGCTCGTCCCTGAAGATTCGGGTGCCGGCACGGAGCGGGGAGCTGCAGGGGAGAGCGGGGAGGAACGGAGGGGAGATCTTTCTCTCCCTCTCTCCCCTGCTCCCCGCTGCGACTCACCTGTCAGCCGCAGCGGCACCCGAATCTTCAGGGACGAGCACAGCGATACTCGGATAAAGCAAATTACTCGAGCGAGTAGTGCTTTTCCGAGTACGCTCGCTCATCTCTAACAATGATGTTATGAATTATTATTTATTAATTATTTGGGATGCATTTTAACCTATTTGGGATACTGTAATTATGTATATGTTAACTCATTACATAATAATAATTTGTGTAATGGAGCTCACCATCCTCCAACTATTATAATATTCTTACTGTAACACAAAAAGTTTGTGGAATTATGCGGTCCAAGTTTCCACCTTGTAGATCATATCACGTTATTATTTTTAACATCATACGTCACTACAACAAGTATGATCACATGATCCAATGCCCCACAATTCTATGACGCGCTATGTGGGTCACATGGCTGTTGCGCCATCATGCAACTCAGTCATGTGACTACTCTTTCCGCCGTCCCACTTCCGCTAGATTGTGTCACCTAATAGTGACGCGGAACGTGGGTCACGTGACTGTTACGTCACTACGCAACGGGGTCATGTGACTACATTGCTCTGCGGACCTATTTCCGCTAGATCGCGTCATCACGATACCTGTCACGTGATTTGATGTGAAGTATCTAACCTGGAATAGCATCATGGAGGGGAGCGCATGCTCCATGGTGCCCGTAGGATTATGTCATTACGCTTTCTCACCATGTGACCTTACCCGGAAGAGATCCATGATGTAGAGCGCAGTTTCACTGTGCTCCATAAATTCAATACAGACCCTGCCTCTGACTGTTATGTCATTATTACCAGCCGGAAATTCATCTGGCGGATAATGAGCAGAAGGTGAGAGTTAATTACTTTTTAGCATATATATACCCTTGTGTGTTGTTTTATTTTATTGCACTTGAAAAAGGCCTACTGGTGTAAAGGCCGAAACGCGTTGTACAGAATTAAAGTTGTGGAACCTCTCTGCTGCCGACCACTTTCTACACATCTCCTGGGATTGGGGGCGCCTGAGCACAGGCACCCCCGTAAAGTAAGATGTTGCATCCTACTATTTTCCTCATTTCAATTAGAAATACCGCCAGAGCGCTGAGAGATCTTTTCTTTGTCCTTTAAGAAAGTTTTTGATAGCTTTTCCATCTTCATCCCTTATGGAAGGGGTTTTAGCGCAGTCACCAATCTTCTTACAAAAAAAAGAAATCTATTGCAAATGACTGGACATGAAGATTTGCGATCATACCTCACTAATTTGAAGCCAAAAAGTGAACAATTGCTATCAAAACATCAGACTCATCCCTCCCATTAACAGCATCAGGGGTGTATCTGTAGGGGATGCAGGGGTAGCAGTTGCTACCGGGTCCTGTAGTCTTAGGGGGCCTAAAGACTCCTCTATCACATAAGACACCAGTAGCATAATCAGCACATGGTGGGTCAGGGGCCCAGTTACAGATTTTGCATCGGAGACCAAGAGCTTCTAGTTACGTCTCTGAACAGCATTATTTGTGTATTAATTTTATGTAAGAATTTTACTAGGCTCTGATTTGTCTCATCCCAAATCCAAATACTTGCATTTTGTCTTTTCAATACAGATCTGAATAAAAATTGTCCCAGGCATCAGCGGCAGAGGTCATCCATTGCAATTTCAACTCCACAGCGTGATGAGCAGCTCACAGAGACATCAAGTCTGACCATCAACTTATCCTGGCAACTGTCGTCTAGAAAGATAAGGAACTCTCATTTTGTTCCCCCTTTCCCCACTGACTTCTAGAAAAGATATGGACCATTTTTCAGATCCACCTTGATGTGGATCAACCTACATGGTCTAAAGCTGTGGCCTCTGAACCCTCAATCTTCCTTCTCACCACTTACATCTAACACTTTGGTAGAGGCCCACATCTCCCTGGTTTGGAAAGATATTAATTCCTTTTATGGGTCCATGAAGTGATATCAATCAATAACCATGCATAGTTTATCTTGTAACTGAGTAAGAGCACTTCACACCCTGCAGAATGATAAATATTGTTATTAAGCCTGCAACAAAGGAGTCTGGTGTTTTCAACAGGACTGACAATTGTAATGAGATAAAGTCCCAGCTCAGTGATCATAGGTAATAGTTTCGATTACAGGCAAATCCTTCACCTACATTTTTGGCAGAGTTTCCGCCATTCTAGGTCATGCTGTACTGGAAGAAACCATTACTACAAAGATTGTGGACTATCTAGTTCTTACCTCTCCTCACATCCCGGTTCATTACTCGCTACCAGATACATAAATCTTTAACATCGACTTCTGGACGTACCATTATTTAAACTACAGACATATTATTTCAAGCCTTAGCCTCTTTTATGGACAAGTTAGTTAGACCGTATGCTTCTAGAGGCCGCTCTTCCGTGCTGGATACTATGGATTTCATCACTAAAATGCGTAGTTTTGATGAATGCGTAAGTGGCTGCTTTTTGGTCACAGTGGTCACCTGTAGCCTCCATACCCATATCCCCCATTGAAGCAATATTCCTGCTATAGGGGGGACATTTTATTCCACTCGCGAATACTCAAACCCACATTATGCATTTATTCTTGATTTGCTAATCTTTGTTCTAACCAAAAACATCTTCCTATTTCAAGATCATTTTAATTTACAGACATCTGGGAATGCGATGGGCAGCAATGTAGCGCCCACTTACGCGGTCATCTTCAGGAATCTGTTTGAAGAGGATTATGCTTATAGCTCATCTTTGCTCTTTGGTCTATTAACCATTCTGCGTTTCCAGAATCTAGGGTGCTTTTCCTGCCTTGGTTGTGCACAATACCATAATTTGCAAAATGGTAACATGCTTTAGCACCCCGCATTGGGAAACGCTATGGCATTGAAGGCCACTTTATGTGTGATACCAGCTATGTAGTCTACTTTATCAAATGCCTTGTATGTGGAAAAAGCTATTCAAAGAATAAAAGACTGGATCACTAAACATAAATCTGCGATCTGGACTGGATGTGTAGAACTCCCAATTCCACAACATTTCATTGCAACCAAACATACTATAGACCAACTCAGGTTTCAGGTGATTGACTCTTTGGGATCATGAAACTAGGTGGATACAAATACTGGATACTTTGTATCTTAGCAGGTTTAATAGTGCATATCTTTGATTACATGTATCTTATCTGTTACCTTATCTATGCTCATAAATGCCAATTTTCTTATTATTTTAGGTTTTGGTTTTGCAGCTGGAGCGGTTGGTGTTTCGCACGTATGTTTCTAGGTGATGCTCTGTTTCTTTTCTGTTGCGTTGTGAAAATACAAGTGTTAGGATCGCAAGTGTTTAACATTGACTTCAATCGCATGGCAAGCAATGTCTTTTAAGGTCCCTTTGAAAACAATCGATGAGGTGTTCCAAGGAAACACTCAAAGATAGAATGTGCTGCAATTTATTTTTTCCCTCGATGCTGCAAAGGAAAGAAATCGCCCTTGTGAATAAATTCATTCAAAACAATGGACTTCATATTTGTGCGAGTTTTGTGCACTTCACATCACACAAAACTCACGCAAGCATATAATTCATGTGAATAAACCTTACATAGCAACAGTGTGGGTTAGGCTGAATGAAGACAATGTCCATCTAGTTTAGCCTGTTTCAACCCCTTTGTTGATCCAGAGGAAGGCAAAAAAAAAAGGCAGAAGCCAATTAGCCCTTTAGGGGGAAAATTCCTTCCCGACTCCATAATGGCAATCAGACTGTTCCCTGGATCAACCTTTGATAGTTTCTACCTGTCTGTAAGACCTGGGACAACAACCCTACTGGTCACCCAATATCTATATCCTGTAATATCATAGTGCTCTAGAAAGACATCTAGTCCCTCCCTTCTTAAACTCCCTTTTATTTTTTACTTTTAATTTTTCCTATTTGTTACATTCCCCAATCCTTCCCTCTTTTGTGCTGTTGATTTATTCACCTTTTCCGCCTCAATATGGTGCTCCGTTCCACCTAGTTTTCTTCCTGTAACGCACCACCAGTCTATATACATCAGTAGATGCAACTTCCGGCACTCGGCATCATTGGGAGATTTACTTTCTGGTCAGCTATTACTGCCTGTCCTCCTCCTGAGTGCTGCGTTCCGATTTGGTTCACCTTGGAACACACCTTAATCTTGTGGACACCATTTGACGTAACTTTTGTTAACTTCACGTCACCTCGGGGTGATATTGTTTCCTGTTCGCAGCTGTTTATACCAGCTATGCTGCAGGTACTTATATTTCTAAGGCGACTGCGCCACCTACTACCCCCTTTTTTGGCAATTGTAATTATTACGTTTATTTGCATTTGTGGCATTCCTGTTTATCCTTGCTTTTCCTTATATTTGCTTCTCCATGCTTCCTCAAGGTCTATTTATCTCTCCTTACTCTCTTTTTGCTCTTCCTCTTGTCCCTCCCCTTTTTTTCCTTTTTCATCCGATTGGACTATTCTGTTCTTATCTTACATCCTTTCCTCATCTACTGTATATATTTTAGTTGATACAGCTCATCAACTGTTCATTTGCCATCACTACCTTCTGCTGAGAATACCTTAATATGTGTGCTACCTCTTTTCTGCTGCTCTACGGATATATGAGGCATTGACTGCGTGGCTTTGGAGTTAGCATCACACTGGTTTCCTGAAAGAGAAGAACTACGGAATATGTTGGCGCTATATAAATAAAGATTTTTATTATTATTACTGTTTGTGTTACAGGAGAGCGGCACCTGACGGCTGCGGCCCCTGATTGGTTGTATCGGTCAGGTGGTAGCTGGTCCAAAACAACGACCGGTAGGATCACACGGGCTGTAGCTCTAAACCATCAGAGGAGAGGATGAGAAAGTACTGCTGCTTTTATTTTTTTAACAAATTTGGATACATTTTTCAACGATTACACCTGAAAACCCTTTTAGCACTGATAAATGTAAAATTTTGCACATGGGAACAGAAAATACAGGTCATCATTACACACGGAATGAGAAACCACTGAGTAAAGCTAACATGAAAAAGGACCTAAAGTAAGTTTATAATTAACTAATATCCCCAGCTGCTGCCAAGGCAGATATGATCATTGGGTGAATCAAAATAGGTCTAGGGGCGCATGATGAGAACATTGTTCTTCCTCTATACAAGCAGTGGTCAGACCACACATGGAATATTGTGGACAGTTTTGGGCAAGAAGGACATATCAGAGCTTGAATGGGTTCGTGGACAACTAAAGTAATAAATGGAATGGGTGGACTACAATACCCAGAGAGGTTATCAAAATTGGGAAAATTTAATTTAGAAAAAAGTCATCTGAGGGGTAACCTAATAACCATGTATGAATATATTAGTGGACGATACAGAGATCTCTTCCATCATCTAAATATACCCAGGACTGTGTCTGTAACAAGGGGCCCTCTATGTCTAGAGGAAAGTAGGTTTATACACCGACATAGAAGGAGGTTCTTTACTGTAAGAGCAGTGAGACTATGGAGCTCTCTGCCTACGGACGTGGTGATGGCAAATTCGATAAAAGGGTACAAGAGGGGCCTGGATGCCTTTCTTGTGTGTAATATTAAAATGCAAACCAGAAACCAGCTCCTCTGCAATCACCTTTGTATTTTGACTTTGGTGTCATGTGTTTTTGCTTCAAGCACCCAATTGGCTGTCTATTGTAATTTAAGTGTTGCTCACATGTGCCTCGGTGTCTATGATTAAGGGCAAAATGTTTGCATGAAACGGCACATGCTTCTTGTTCCTCTATGTCCCTCTAGATTTTTCAATAAAGAGAGTTTTTATCCCATGCTGGACCCTTTACCTGTGAATAATATTACATGTTATAATCACTAATTAGTTCAGAAGGGTCGGTGATCCAGGGATTATTCTTATTGCCAGTTTTGCATTTGAGAAAGATTTTTTTTCCCTAAAATGAGGCTTCTACTTTCTGCCTTCCTCTCGATCAACATTGCAGAATAATAAATTGAACTGGATGGACATATTTTTCAGCCTTACAAGCCATGCTACTCAATGTAGGTAGTGGCCGCTGCCAGCACCACTGCACACAGAGGTCAGAGTGGAAGCTGCTGCTCCGATCCCTGCGTAGTGGCAGCAGCTTGTAATTGCAGGCTGGGGTGTCATTGAACTTGCTGTCCAAACTGCAGGCAGCGTGTTATACAGCTGGAGAAGCTGAGCAGATTGATGTATAGTTTTATAGGGAAGGTTCAGTGTAACCTTTATTTATTCATTTACATTTCTGCTCTTTCTGAGCTTAGAGGTCCAATGGGCGGTCCTATCAGTGACTGACCGCTATTCCTGTAGGATTGTGCATATAAAAGTAACTGTCAGTCACTGTTATGTCCGCCCATTGGACTATTAACCAAAGAATGAAACGTAAACAAAAGAAATACAAGTTAGGCCAAACATTTCAAACAAAAGGTCTGTCACCTCATTTTATGTGGCCCACCAGCCGTTCTGCGTTCTGCTCGCCCAGCCTTCAGATCCCGTCCAGCGGTAGTGAAGTCTGACCCTAACATCGCTCCCCATGGCATCTATGTTCGCAGTCCAGTAGACAGCACAGATGTCGAGGGGAGAGGTCAGCGGTCACACACTCTGCATTGCCACCGCCGGATCAGAGCTACAGGCTGGGTGAGTGGAATGTCTGCAGTGATGCTGCCCTGCCCAAGGCCAACAGGATGATCGCTATTACTACTGAAAATACTATGGGGTCACTTATTTCTACTGGGGCCAATATAAGGGACACTATTACTACTGCAGCCACTGTGAGGGCACTATTATCACTCGGGCTACAAATATGTGGGACACTTACTACTGGAACCACTATGGGGAACTTTATTACTTACTACTGGGGCCAGTATGGGGGACCTTATTACTACTGGGACCATTATGGGGGTCACTATTACTACTAGCACCACCATTTAAGCTACATGCACACAAATAATTTTTCTGTCCAATTTTCTAAATTTTTAAGTCTGCAAATTCGGACAGAAACAGAATCCATTCATTTGAATAGGCGTGTTCACACGAGCTTTTTGTTTAACTCAGACTAATAATCAGAAGTAAAAAAATTAGTACATGCAAATGTGTGGTGTCCTGCATGTCCTATCTTTGGGAGTTACCTCAGAACACATAGCCCACTGTTTTCAATGGGGCCGGCCCAGGTGTGCGAGGTGAACGCAAGTGTGATGCGAGGTTTACCCATTAAAAAAAAACAAAAAAACTCTACGATCCTGTTAGTCACGGTGGAGGTTTGCTACTTCCCTGAAGTAATGCGAGGCGATTTTAACACCAAAATGCCTCGCATCTATGGGGAAATCGCATGTTGGCGAGTGCAATATCAGGCCTAGTTTCATGGCCTGATATCGCACTCGCCCAGGTAAAATTAACCTAAGGCCGCCTGCAGACGGGCGGGTCGGATCCAGCAGCGAGGATTCTCGCTGCGGGACCCGACCCGAGTGCCTGCAGAGAGCAGCGCGTACTCACCCACGCTCGCGGCTCCGGCTGTTTGATGTGCCAGCTTGCCGGGCAGGCAGCGCATGCGCAGACCGGAGCCCGCGGCCGGGCATTGACGTTTCTGTGCGGGGCTCTGTGAGCCCCGCAGAGAAATAGAACATGCTGCGGACAAACCACGGCCGTCTGCCTAGGATTGCGTTTGCTAACGCAATCCTATGGCAGCTTCCAAGGGTGGAAATTCCGCCTAAAGGAGTTGTTCAGGATCAGAAAATAACTGCACTCTGCACATTATAGCTCAATTTTAAACCTTTTGGTACGATTTTTTTGGATCTTCATCTTTAAATTTCAAAAGCCATCTTTTTTTTTCTGCAAACAAGTCAATGGGCGACCCGAGCATTTTTGTATTTCGCCGATGCTCGCTAAGGTTTCCTTGTGTGAAAATCTGGGCAATTCAAGAAAGTGATGGGAACGACACAGCAACGGATAGGGCAGGCGAGGGGCTACATGTTGGGCTGCATCTCAAGTTCACAGGTCCCACTATTAAGCCACAATAGCGGCTAGAGTGGGCCCCCCCCCCCTCCCAAAACCATTTACTTCTGAAAAGCCCTCATTAGCATGGCATACCTTAGCTAAGCACCACACTACCTCCAACAAAGCACAATCACTGCCTGCATGACACTCCACTGCCACTTCTCCTGTGTTACATGCTGCCCAGCCGCCCCCCTCCCCCCCCCCACAGCGCACACCAAAGTGTCCCTGCGCAGCCTTCAGCTGCCCTAATGCCTCACCACCCTCATGTCTATTTAGAAGTGCGTCTGCCATGAGGAGGAACCGCAGGCACACACTGCAGAGGTTGGCGCGGCTAGGCAGCGACCCTCTTTAAAAGGGGCGGGGCGATAGCCCACAATGCTGTACAGAAGCAATGAGAAATAGAATCCTGTGCCACCGCCATCAGGAGCTGCACACGTGGGCATAGCAATGGGGAACCTATGTGTCACACACTATTCATTCTGTCAAGGTGTCTCTGCATGCCCCAGTCAGACTGGGGTTCTTTACAAGTGGACACAGATGCATTTATAATTCCCTGTGGACCCACAGCATGGGTGGGTGCCAGGAAGCCACCGGCGGTACATAGAAATATCCCATTGCATTGCCCAACACAGCTGAGGTACTAATGTCGTGCTTAATGCAGGTGGGCTTCGGCCCACACTGCATGCCCCAGTCTGACTGGGGTTCTTTACAAGTGGACAGATGTAGGTTAAACTCCGTGTGCACCTACAGCATGGGTGGCTCCCTGGAACCCACCGGCGGTACATAGAAATATCCCATTGCATTGCCCAACACAGCTGAGGTAGTAATGATGTGCTTAATGCAGGTGGGCTTCGGCCCACACTGCATGCCCCAGTCTGACTGGGGTTCTTTACAAGTGGAAACAGATGCATTTATAATTCCCTGTGGACCCACAGCAGGGGTGGGTGCCAGGAAGCCACCGGCGGTACATAGAAATATTCCATTGCATTGCCCAACACAGCTGAGGTAGTAATGTCGTGCTTAATGCAGGTGGGCTTCGGCCCACACTGCATGCCCCAGTCAGACTGGGGTTCTTTACAAGTGGAAACAGATGCATTTATAATTCCCTGTGGACCCACAGCATAGGTGGGTGCCAGGAAGCCACCGGCGGTACACAGAAATATCACATTGCATTGCCCAACACAGCGGATGTAACGTCAGCTGTAATGCAGGTGGGCTAAAAATTCATTTGATTACACTGTAGGCGAGGGCCCACAAAAATTGCTGTATCAACAGTACTAATGTACATCCAAAAAATTGGCCATGGCCAACCAAGAGGGCAGGTGAAACCCATTAATCGCTTTGGTTAATGTGGCTTAAGTGGTAACTAGGCCTGGAGGCAGCCCAGTTTAACGAAAAATTGGTTCAAGTTAAAGTTTCAACGCTTTTAAGAGCATTGAAACATATAAAAATTGTTTACAAAAATTATATGAGTGAGCCTTGTGGCCCTAAGAAAAATTGCCCGTTCAGCGTGTTTACGTGAGGTTTCAGAAGGAGGAGGAGGAGGAATATTAGACACAGATTGATGAAGCAGAAATGTCCCCATTTTGGATGGTGAGAGAGAACGTAGCTTCCATCCGCGGGTGCAGCCTACGTATTGCTTACGTATCGCTGCTGTCCGCTGGTGGAGAAGAGAAGTCTGGGGAAATCCACGCTTTGTTCATCTTGATGAGTGTAAGCCTGTCGGCACTGTCGGTTGACAGGTGGGTACGCTTATCCGTGATGATTCCCCCAGCCACACTAAACACACTCTCTGACAAGACGCTAGCCGCAGGACAAGCAAGCACCTCCAGGGCATACAGCGCGAGTTCAGGCTACGTGTCCAGCTTCGACACCCAGTAGTTGTAGAGGGCAGAGGCGTCACGGAGGACGGTCGTGCGATCGGCTACGTACTCCCTCACCATCCTTTTACAGTGCTCCCGCCGACTCAGCCTTGACTGGGGAGCGGTGACACAGTCTTGCTGGGGAGCCAGAAAGCTGGCAAAGGCCTTGGAGAATGTTCCCCTGCCTGCGCTGTACATGCTGCCTGATCTCTGCGCCTCCCCTTCTACCTGGCCCTCGGAACTGCGCCTTCGGCCACTAGCGCTGTCGGATGGGAAGTTTACCATCAGTTTGTCCACCAGCGCCCTGCGGTATAGCATCATTCTCGAACCCCTTTCCTCTTCGGGAATGAGAGTGCAAAGGCTCTCCTTATACCGTGGATCGAGCAGTGTGTACACCCAGTAATCCGTAGTAGCTAGAATGTGTGTAACGCGAGGGTCACGAGAAAGGCATCCTAACATGAAGTCAGCCATGTGTGCCAGGGTACCTGTACGCAACACATGGCTGTCCTCACTAGGAAGATCACTTTCAGGATCCTCCTCCTCTTCCTCCTCCTCAGGCCATACACGCTGAAAGGATGACAGCCCAGCAGCATGTGTACCCTCACCAGTGGGCCAAGCTGTCTCTTCCCCCTCCTCCTCATGCTCCTCCTCCTCAACGCGCTGAGATATAGACAGGCGGGTGCTCTGACTATCCAGCGACATACTGTCTTCCCCCGGCTCTGTTTCCGAGCGCAAAGCGTCTGCCTTTATGCTTTGCAGGGAACTTCTCAAGATGCATAGCAGAGGAATGGTGACGCTAATGATTGCAGCATCGCCGCTCACCACCTGGGTAGACTCCTCAAATTTTCCAAGGACCTGGCAGATGGCTGCCAACCAGGCCCACTCTTCTGTAAATAACTGAGGAGACTGACTCCCACTGCGCCGCGCAAGTTGGAGTTGGTATTCCACTATAGCTCTACGCTGCTCATAGAGTCTGGCTAACATGTGGAGCGTAGAGTTCCACTGTGTGGGCACGTCGCACAGCAGTCGGTGCACTGGCAGATTAAAGTGATGTTGCAGTGTCCGCAGGGTGGCAGCGTGCGTGTGGGATTTGCGGAAATGTGCGCAGAGCTGGCGCACCTTTCCGAGCAGGTATGACAAGTGGGGGTAGCTTTTCAGAAAGCGCTGAACCACCAAATTAAAGACATGGGCCAGGCATGGCACGTGCGTGAGGCTGCCGAGCTGCAGAGCCGCCACCAGTTTACGGCCGTTGTCACACACGACCATGCCCGGTTGGAGGCTCAGCGGCGCAAGCCAGTGGTCGGTCTGCTCTGTCAGACCCTGCAGCAGTTCGTGGGCCGTGTGCCTCTTCTCTCCTAAGCTGAGTAGTTTCAGCACGGCCTGCTGACGCTTGCCCACCGCTGTGCTGCCATGCCGCGTGACACCGACTGCTGGCGACGTGCTGCTGACACATCTTGATTGCGAGACAGAGGTTGCGTTGGAGGAGGAGGAGGAGGAAGGTGCTTTAGTGGAGGAAGCATACACCGCCGCAGATACCACCACCGAGCTGTGGCCCGCAATTCTGGGGGTGGGTAGGACGTGAGCGGTACCAGGCTCTGACTCTGTCCCAGCCTCCACTAAATTCACCCAATGTGCCGTCAGGGAGATATAGTGGCCCTGCCCGCCTGTGCTTGTCCACGTGTCCGTTGTTAAGTGGACCTTGGCAGTAACCGCGTTGGTGAGGGCGCGTACAATGTTGCGGGAGACGTGGTCGTGCAGGGCTGGGACGGCACATCGGGAAAAGTAGTGGCGACTGGGAACCGAGTAGCGCGGGGCAGCCGCCGCCATCATGCTTTTGAAAGCCTCCGTTTCCACAAGCCTATACGGCAGCATCTCTAGGCTGATCAATTTTGCAATGTGCACGTTTAACGCTTGAGCGTGCGTGAGCGTAGCGTCGCACTTGCGCTTGCGCTCAAACTGTGGCACAAGCGACGTCTGGACGCTGCGCTGAGAGACATTGCTGGATGGGGCCAAGGACAGCGGAGGTGAGGGTGTGGGTGCAGGCCAGGAGACAGTAGTGCCTGTGTCCTCAGAGGGGGGTTGGATCTCAGTGGCAGGTTGGGGCACAGGGGGAGAGGCAGTGGTGCAAACCGGAGGCGGTGAACGGGCATCGTCCCACCTTGTGGGGTGCTTGGCCATCATATGCCTGCGCATGCTGTTGGTGGTGCCTCCCCAGCTGATCTTGGCGCGACAAAGGTTGCACACCACTGTTCGTCGGTCGTCAGGTGTCTCTGTGAAAAACTGCCACACCGTGGAGCACCTTAACCTGTGCAGGGTGGCATGGCGCGAGGGGGCGCTTTGGGAAACAGTTGGTGGATTATTCGGTCTGGCCCTGCCTCTACCCCTGGCCACCGCACTGGCTCGGCCTGTGGCCACACCCTCACTTGGCCCTCCGCGTCCTCGGCCGCGTCCACGTCCTCTAGGCCTACCCCTACCCCTCAGCATGCTGTATTACCAGTGATTTGATTTCCCAGGCAGGAAAGAAATTGGCGCAAGGCTGCACTCAACCGTAGCTGGTTGCGTCTGATTTTTTTACGTTCTCCACGCAGCACAGACGTACCCAGAGCCCTTAGGACTGACACAGGCAGGGCAAATATACTTTCTTCCCTTTTGTTTAAAAGGATAGGCCCACTGCGTCTATTCACTGAATAATAAGTTTAATAACTGTGTTGCGGCCCTGCAAAACTGTCACAGAACTTTACTGTTGCAGAGTTACTAACTGTGGCAGAGCAGGTATTTCCCAGGCAGGAAAGAAATTGGCGCAAGGCTGCACTCAACCGTAGCTGGTTGTGTCTGATTTTTGTACGTTGTCCACGCAGCACACACATACACGGAGACCTTAGGACTGACACAGGCAGGCCAAATATAATTTCTTTTCCTTTTTTGCAAAGGGAAGGACCCACTGCGTATATTCAATGAACAATAACTTTTAGAACTGTAGTGTGGCCCTGAAAAAGTGACACACAACTTTAGTGTAGCAGAGTTATTAACTCTAGCAGAGCAGGTATTTGCCAGTCAGGAAAGACAATGGCGCAAGCCTGCAGTAAACCGTAGCTGGTTGCGTCTGATTTTTGTACGTTGTCCACGCAGCACACACGTACACGGAGACCTTAGGACTGACACAGGCAGGCCAAATATAATTTCTTTTCCTTTTTTGCAAAGGGAAGGACCCACTGCGTATATTCAATGAACAATAACTGTGTTGTGGCCCTGCCTACACAATTCTGTCCCTGTAGTATCAATGGAGGGTGCAATGCTCTGCACAGACGATTTTTAGAAGAAAAAAAATATGCAACACTGCTAACAGCAGCCAGCACAGTACTGCACACGGTTAAATTTGGCCCTAGAAAGGACCGTTGAGGTTCTTGAAGGCTACACTCACTCCTAACACTCTCCCTGCCTATGCACCACTTCTGTCCCTAATGCCGGGTGCAATGCTCTGCACTGCCGATTTTGAGGGGAAAAAAAACACTGCTAGCAGCAGCCTGCACACAGGTAGATGTGGCCCTAAGAAGGACCTTTGGGGTTCTTGAAGCCTACACTGACTCCTAACGCTCTCCCTACAGCAGCACCAGCACGATAGTACTTTCCCTCAGCTAAGTCACAAGGCATGTGTGGCGAGCCGCGGGAGGGGCCGACTTTTATACTCGGGTGACATCTGATCTTCCCAGCCACTCACTGCAGGGGGGTGGTATAGGGCTTGAACGTCACAGGGGGAAGTTGTAATGCCTTCCCTGTCTTTCAATTGGCCAGAAAAGCGCGCTAACGTCTCAGAGAGGAAACTGAAAGTAACCAGAACACCGCGTGGTGCTCGTTACGAGTAACGAGCATCCCGAACACCCTAATATTCGCACGAATATCAAGCTCGGACGAGTACGTTCGCTCATCTCTATTACATAACTTTTCTCTGCAAGTCGGTAGGATTGCAATGATACAAATACATTTTCTTTTTTTCAATAAAAATCCTGTTTTTGGAAAAAAAACTTTTTTTGCATTTCTGCATTTAAAGACTCAACTTTATTTATTTTTGTCCATGGAAGCAGCTGTTTAAGGGTTTTTTTTTTCATGACAGGCTGCAGTCTTTATTGGTACCATTCAGGGATGCATATGACTTTTTAATGATATTTATTGTAGTTTTTGGGAGACAAAATTAACAAATAAAGCACCTTAACTTTGCGTCTGTTCTTTTTTTTATACTGTTTGCCATGTAGGATAAAAAGCGTTATTGTATGGGTCATTCACAGATGTGGTGATACCAAACGTAGCTTATGTAGTACACCTTTTTTTTAAATAAAAAAACAGGGTTTTAAAATCTTTTTGTATCCAAACTGCAAGCAGCATGTTATAGGCAGGATTGATGTCGACTCTGGGCCAGGCCTAAACACCACATTTGACCAAATTGCACCAAATTGGGTTGTTGAAACTCAAGTCAGAAATGAGCGGTATTGTTAAACACACTGGGTCAAGATGGGTATATAAACTTCACTTAACTAAGTGTGCTTAACAATACCACTCATTTCTGCCCTGAGTTTCAGCAACATCCCAATTTGGTGCGATTTGGTCAAATTTGGTGTTTAGACCTGCCCCGATTCTGGTAGACGACCATCTTTTTTTATGTATATAAACATTATAAGTATACGGACATTTCTTTAGCACCTAATAGCAACCATTCCAGCAGTTATCAGCAAGCAATTCTGCAAATATGAGAAAGCATTTTAAAAGACTTATATAGTATTTCAGCAGGATTTCCACTATATAAGGTTTTAAGATATTGCATTAACAAGCCATGAAGAATAAACGTGGATGAAGATCTGTGTTTCTCAGAGCTGTTTTTTTCTTGATAGGTACTCTGCTCGACCTTTCCTGTTCAGAACCATCCACAAGAAGACCCAAAGCCATTCTGGCATCCAAGATCCTAAGGATAACTGAAAAATGGTTTTTATTAGTAAAATCCTTATTTTTGTTATTACAATATGAAGTGTAGGAAGCTTCTATTCAACTCTATGAGGCCTTCTTCAGCTTCCGGAAGCAGCCGGAAATGAGTGAACGTAGCCAAGGGGGCACAGTGTTCACCCAGATAAACGCTGCAGCTCCTCATTCTAGCAATCAGCGGGTCTCTCAGCAGTGGGACCTCCAATGATCAATAATTTTGACAGGTCTCTCTTACATGTCAAAAGTTTTCTGAAAGTACAGGTACTCTTTAACTAAGTTCTAATTGGAGAAAACCTCCCAAGCTTATCTCTCCAGTATCTTCTATGTTTGACTCAAAATATACCTCAAAGGTCAAAGCTTGGCCAAAGTTTTTTTCCTAATTTCCAGTAGTGTTAGCTACAAGCCAAATACAGCAGACAGTTAAGTAATGTAAGCTGTGTCAGCAGATCATAATGTGTGGGTATAAGTTGGCAGCCTTTTTTCCTCAGATGGATATAACTCTAAATTACTTTCCATATTGGCCACTCCCGTCTGTCTCCACTGTCTCAATGCACATGCTGCCCAGATGCAGGCTGCGGGCTTCACAGTCTGGACTGTTATTTCTGTAATTTACAAACAAATAACAGGCACTTAGAGCACACTGACAGCCCTGATAAGTGCTCAGCAGCTCTTTAAAGGGGTTGTCCAGTTGTTCTTAGGATAGGCCATCAATATTTAATCGGTGGGGGTCTGCTGCTCAGGACCCATGCTGATCATCTGTTCGCTGGGCCAGTGTGCTCATACACTGAATGGATTTGTGCAGAAAGCAGACAGCTCTGTTCCCACTGCAGTGGCCAGGTTTGGTATTACAGGCAAAGTTCCTATTGAAATGATTGGCATGTAATAGCAAGACTGACCACTGCAGTGGGAATGCAGCTGTTTGATTCCTGCAGAAATCTTTTCACTTCAGTGCACCTGCGCATTGCCCATGAGAACAGCTGATCAGGAGAAAACATAGGCAACAGATCTACTATTGATGACCTGTTCTGGGGCTAAGGCATGAATAGTTTACAACTTGAGATACCCTTTAAACAGAGAAGATCTTCTGTCCTCAGTAAAATGGTTTGTGAGTTACTGAGCATGCCCAGAAGCATGTATACAGTGAGATTAGAATAGACAAGACATCTCTGCAGCACTGCATTTTGGACACATGAAGCAAATTGCTGAACTGCTCCATTTCACTTATTAGACACAATTACCATTGATTAATGAGATGGTAATACCCCTTTAATATCTTTGTTTTCCTTTTTTGGTCCTTGTCTCCCATTCACCATATTTACCTGGATGGAGTGAGACCAGTGGCCTGCTGTTCTTGATGATACTCCGATTGTTCTTACAGCGCTGTACGCATACTCATTCGCTAGCAGTACCAACAGCGACTTTTGTATTATGCCTTTAGCAAAGTCTACCATCTTTGTGATCACAAAGAAAGGAATCAAATTCTGTATAAATATTCCCTGGGAAGCATATTCATATTGCAAAGCCACAGTGAACCTATCCAGAAAAGCCTATAAGAAAAGACATAACTGCTGTATTAATATATGAAATAGTATTCCGGAACACGTAGCTGAAATTATGAAGTTATTGATTACTCATGAATAGAGAGGAGCGAGTATACTCGCTAAAGGCAATTGCTCGAGCGAGCATTGCCTTTAGCGAGTACCTGCCCGCTCGAGACTGAAAGTTCGGGTGCCGGCGCGGGGGAGCGGTGAGTAGCGGCTGTAAGCAGGAGGGAGCGGGGGGGAGAGAGGGAGAGAGAGATCTCCCCTCCGTTCCTCCCCGCTTTCCCCCGTAGCTCCCTGCCCGTCGCCGGCACCTGAACCTTCAGTCTCTAGTGGGCAGGTACTCGCTAAAGGCAATGCTCGCTCGAGCAATTGCCTTTAGCGAGTATACTCGCTCATCTCTACTCATGAAGTAATGTAGTCCAGATAAGTGTACAGCTGTAGCAAAGTTTTAACTGAGACTCAGATGGACACTCACTTGTCATACAAGATCTGCTCATCTAACAGCCATTAATCTTGTAATATACTTGCATAAATTGTGTTTTTGTTTTACCACTGAAAATCAAGCTTGAAGTACTGCCACCAGGGGGTCTCCCTTCCCACTCTTTGCAAACCACTGCCTGTTATTAGGGATTTGGCTTCTCTAGTAACAGGGACATAGAAACACTGTTAGTTATTACATTCAACATGATATGGATTGCAAATAGCAGAAAAATAGGAAAATCTACTTGGAAAACTGAATTAATAGAGTTCACACTGGGTGCAAACAGCAGCAAAGCAGCAACCAGTGAGGACCAGAGCTGCTTTTGAAAATGTCTTTAGACCTCAGGTATGCTCTAGCACATAAAAATTAATTTTTTTGCCAATTTATTTGCAATTTGAATGGCTTTTTAATGGTTGTCTGAGTTGATAACAATTGCTTTTCAATTACTTAAGTTAACTTCAGAGGAATAGCTGTTGTCAGCCGCATACCAAATAAGTACGTTCTGTGGTGAAGTAATCATCACAGGTGCTTGCTCCATAGTATAGGGTTTAGACTCCTCAGCTCTCAATATTCAGACCAAGATACATATAGGGGTGCAGCACTCAGGAACTCAATCCGGCATCATGTTAGTAAGTGAAATTGTAGAACTTTATTCTTCTTCCATAAAATGCATGCAATGTTTCGACCAGTAAGACATCGGTTTTTGTCAAGCATACAAAGACTGGTGTCTTAATGGTTGAAATGTTGCATGCATTTTATGAAGGAAGAATAAAGTTCTACAATTTTACTTACTAACATGATGCCGGATTAAGTTCCTGAGTGCTGCACCCCTATATGTATCTTTACTGAAGTTAACTTGTCACAGAATGTTATCACACTCAAGTTAAACTTTGCTACATCTGTATCTGTTTCCTAGTTGTAGATCACTAAAACCATCAGAAAAAACTGTCCACTGAAGCAACCACAGTATAAAGAAACCTTGGTTTCCTAGGAAATACTTATATAGTAACATAGTATGTTAGGCTGAATGAAGACAATGTCCATCTAGTTCAGCCTGTTTCAACCCCCTTGTTGATCCAGAGGAAGGCAAAAAAAACCAAGAGGCAGAAGCCAATTAGCCCATTCGGGGAAAAAAATTCCTTCCCAACTCTATAATAGCAGTCAGAATAATCCCTGGATCAACCTTTGATAGTTCCTAGCTAAATGTAAGACCTGGAACAACAACCCCGCTGGTAACCTAATGTCTATATCCCATAATATCTTTGTGCTCTAGAAAGATGTCTAGTCCCCTCTTAAACTTCTCAGTGGATTTTGCCGTCACCACAGTCTCACTACTCTTACAGTAAAGAAGCCCCTTATGTGTTGGTGATGAAACCTGCTTTCTTCTAGATATAGAGGATGCCCTTTTGTTACTGACGCAGTCCTGGGAAGACTGCTGTATATAGTATTGGAAAAGACAACTGTATACCTGCAAGTTAATTCTAGATGCCAATGGAGTAGTACTTGGACATTTGCAATACGTGAAGTGAATTATCACAAGAGAGAATATGACACCGTTATATGTACCACAGGAACAAAAGGGACCAGGACACGCAAACGTTATCAGATATATTGTGACATCAAACACTAATCAGAATAAGGTGTATAGCTTTAAAAAAATACCTTGGAGGCAGCATACACAGTTGCCATAGGCACAGTTTTACAACTTGTTGCTGAGGACACATTGATTATTGCTCCCCTCTTCCGTTGTAACATACCAGGCAGCACTACATATACCATCATTACAGCAGCGGTAATGTTGACGTTGATGATGTCCAGACTTTTTTCTTCTGGTACTTCAAGGAGGCAGGCTGGATACTCATAAAATACTCCTGCATTGTTCACCAGAATCCCAACATCTACATCTTTTAGAGCCTCCTTAATGGGCTGGAAGACCTCTGGGCCCTTGCTGAAATCGGCAACTATGAAACGAGTTTTCACTCTGTAGGTTGAAGATATGGATTCAGACACATTTTGGAGCTTTTCAGTGCTGCGGCCTAACAAGATGATGTTCACACCAAGACTGGCCAACTCCTCGGCGTAGGCTTTGCCAATACCGTCTGAGGCTCCTGGGGAATTAATACAAAATACATTTTTACTCTATAAAAAGATGAATAAGATTTTCCAAATGAAAGAATCTTAAAAATGCTCTCAACACACAGACCAAAACATTCATAACATAGTAACAGTTTGTAAGGCTGAAAATAGACATACGATCATCTAGTGCAGCCTATTATCCTGCAAGGTTGATCAAGAGGAAGGCAAAAAAACCTTCCTCACCCCAAGTCAATCAGAATAACTTCTTGGATCCCCGACCCTTCTGAAGTAGTCAGTGAGTATAACATCTAATATTGTAACGCTCACAAAAGACATCCAGGCCCCTCTTGTACTGTTTTAGTGAGTTTGCCATCACCACGTTCTCAGGCAAAGAGCTCCATAGTCTCACTGCTCTTACAGTAAAGAACCCCCTTCTATGTTGGTATAGAAAGCTTCTTTCATCATGCATACTGCGATATTAAAAATCTGTGTTGTGTAGAGCAGGAAAATGACACCCATACACTGCTATGAACCAGACTGTACCTACTCGAAACTCCAACTTTCTTTAACAAGTCTTTTATTAAAATTTTCAATATGAGTAGAGTTCAAAAACACAGTAAATGCCATCCAATTGTCACAGGTTTACATAGTTATTTAATGGAGCACACCAGGAAACATATGAGCAGAGAACATAACGCCATAACAGAGGGAAAAGAGAAGGGCGTAGAATACATCTATAGCCTAAATAAACAAATTCTTGCGGTTAGTTTCTGTTGCGTCAGTTTGTAACAAATTGTTCTCATAGATTTTATTTCACTAAACTATCTAAACCTGGTAGAAACAGTGGTGGTCCAAAGGTTACTCTTTCCAATCCACTGTCTGACCACTGAAGACATTATGATTTAAGGCTGTACAGCTCTGATGTTGGAACACATCCGTCGGGGTTCTCTTACTGTATATTGCCAGCCTCTCTACTGTCGGAGCCTATCCAACGTGTCACCTCCTGCAGTACTGGCTTTAGCCAGCAGATAGCACCATTGTATAACATCAGAAAAAGAGTAAGCCCCCTAGGAAAACCAGGATACAAATTGAATTGGAAAGGGTTAAAACTTCAATTTTTTTTCTGGAGACAGAAGGAGGAATTTCTTCATGGATTGTTAAAAATAGTGGTGGCATGTTCCATAGCATGATGTATTAGGGTGGACACCCACTTGCGTTTTTCTTGTGCATTTTTGTTTCACGCAATATCGCTGCCTTTTTTTCACGCGATTGTCAATGGGACTTTCTAATGTTAAAAACGCATCACACAAAAATTGCAAAGCACAAACTTACAATGCGTTTTTAACATGAGAAAGTCCCACTGACAATTGCGTGAAAAAACGCGCAAGAAAAACGTAAGTGTGCAGGAGCCCTTACAGAGGTTCTCTTGCAATAGATCTGGCTATGACACCACATGTAGTGCCTAAGGCTCCATAATGGGGAACCATAGGGAAACCATGTAGCCATAAAGGCTCTGTACATGTGGCTTTATGGTGGATGCAGGAAGCCGACTGGTCCAGACTCAATCATCAGCTACTGCATGATGACCAAATGGAATACATTTAGAATGGATTTATTCAGTGATTTCAGTAAAATGTTTGTAGAACTTTTAAGTTTCTATTTAAAAATAATCCTTTATAAATTCAAATTCCCATA
The DNA here is from genome assembly GCF_035609145.1 of Eleutherodactylus coqui. NCBI lineage: Eukaryota > Metazoa > Chordata > Amphibia > Anura > Eleutherodactylidae > Eleutherodactylus > Eleutherodactylus coqui. Next base: position 37,391,811 of record NC_089847.1, on the reverse strand, counting down.
TAAAATATAAAGATATCCTGTATCTTCCATATGATTTTCACTTACCAGTGACTACTGCCCACTCTCCATATTGCAGTATTGTTTTGGTATTGCTAAAAATACGAGTGAAGATTTGATGTTTTATGAAACGATAACATCCACTCAGCAAATTAAAACCTTTCCACATTATGTAGCAGACTCCAACTACAGCCAGAATTTCCATATTATTGTGATAGGATTGTGAAAGCTCTTTGGCTAGTGACGAGGTGATGTCGTTCACAGCATTTGCCAGCTTTGCACTATTAAAGTCGTAGGGCGACATCTGAAACAGAAGAATAGGCTGGAATTACTTGAAACATCTTTATAGTACTATGATCTCAAAATAACTTATATTTATACCAAAACCCTTCCTGGAAAGTACAATTATGCACCATATACTTAAAATCTACATAAATGGGAAAAAGTATAATGCCCCTACAGCGCCACCTATTACCGTAGTATGCCAGCATCCTTATAAGTCAATGTCCAACCTTCTAACAGCTCTTGCAACATGACTTAGGATTAGAGATGAGCGAACACGTTCGGCCCCGCCCCTTTTTCGCCCGAACACCGAACTTTGCGAACACTTCAGTGTTCGGGCGAAAAAGTTCGGGGGCCGCCGTGGCAGCGCGGGGGGGTGCGGCGGGGAGTGGGGGGGAGAGGGAGAGAGAGAGGGCTCCCCCCTGTTCCCCGCTACTGCCGCCCGCGCCGCCGCGCATCTCCCCGCCCCCCGGCGGCACCCGGACCTTTACGCGCGAACACTGCAGTGTTCGGCAAAGCCGGTGTCCGGGTGCGGATGTGTCCGTAACGGACATGTTCGCTCATCTCTACTTAGGATGTACAGTAAGCCAAAAAGGGAAAGCTAGCCATGTGCAGACAACTTTTTCGAAGTACTTGCCCCACATCAGTGCACGATAAGATTGCAGGTTGCCGTATGGTTGCTGTAAGGTCCCAGGGCTGTCATTGCAAACTGCCTATCAAGCCATGCCTATAGCGTGGCTTGATAGATTGCCTGTCAAATCGCGGTATTATGTAATTCTATGGCATTTCATTATACTGTAGAACATCGCAAGCTCATGTTACCTCTGGGGAGTAAAAAAGAAAAAGTAAAAATAAATGTTAAAAAGTTTTACTAATTATTTTTTTTAAAAAAGTAATAAAAGTAAAAAAGAAAACCTTTTGTCATATTTATAATAAAATAATCTAAATGCTAAAACAAAAATACATGTTTGGTATCGCTGCGCCCATAAAAGTGTGATCTATCAAAGTAACACATTATTTACCCCACATGCTGAATGCCATCAGAAAAAATAAACAATGCCAGAATTGAGCTTTTGGTCATCCTGTCTCCAAAAAGAAATGTAATAAAAAGCGATCAAAAAGTCATATATATTCCAAAATGATACCAACAGAAACTACAGAACGTCCCGCACAAAATGAGCCCCCGCACAACTATGTCGACAGATAAATTATAAATTAAGTTATGGCTGTCAGAAGAAGGCGACAGAAAATAATTTAAAAAAATTAAATATCTTTAAAAATAAATAAAAGTAGTACAGCAGAAACAAACTATATACATTTTATATCGTAGTAATCGTATTGTACCATAGAATAAAGTTATTGTGTCATTTCTGTTTCAGTGTGTCCGCCGTAGAAACAAGAATAAATCGAAGGATGAAAGAGCGCTCCGTTATTTCACATACTGTATTAATTATACGAATATAGGTGATGGGAAGCACTCACCTGGTGCCAGGTGCGAATCACCTTAGATAAGGAGACCCACCGCACCTAAGATCCAAGTTTGCATATAGACATTATCCGTTCCACAATCCAGTGAATAACCAGAGAGCCAGCTAGGAATCAGGAAAGGCTTAATCAGCAGGGAGCCTTAACATAGCCAAGACGTCCCATGTAGAAAAGAACGATTCCGTGCTCAGAGAGTCCAGGACAAACAATTCATGGTCCAAGAAATAGGTATACAGTTATACGGTCCTTTATTGCAAGGAGTTTCGGCTGACGCGTTTATCAAGCAATACATTTACATATTAAAAACCGCACCATATATATAGTATACAATGTACTCACTCGCTGGACGCTAAACTCATTAACATGTGCGCGTAGGAGGAGGAGTTAGTCCACTGACATAAGAACGTATACTAGGTGATATCTTAGAACCCATCGTGCGCTCCAATATTGAATGACATGGAACGCATTCGCTGCCTTCCATTCTTACTATTACAACAAACTGATGTGAATGTTACCCATTCATAAGTACCAATCAGGGGTAAAATCATTAGAACAAAGTTCATTTATACACCATAAGGAGGAAAGTTTTTAGGTGTTCAAGATATAAAAAACAACAAATATTATAAAAACATTTTTCATACAATAATAAATTAAACAAAACAAACAAACAAAAACATATATTTCATTAGTATATCAAAACTTATCATAGCTGCATATTATCTCTCTATATTTTCTATAATTGCTCATTTGAACCCTGCGGAATCAAAGTTTGTAGGCGAAAGATCCAATACACCTCTTTTAGAGATAAGCAAAATGCTCAGGTGCTCGTTGCTCGAGTTGAGCTTTTCATAATTCTCGAGAGCTCGTTTGAGTAACGAACCCCATTGAAGTCAATGGGAGACTCAAGCATTTTTCAAGGTGACCCATGCTCCGCATAGGGGAGGTTGCGTGAATCACCTGAAAACATCAGAAAGTCATGGAAACACCACAGAAACGGATAGGGAATGGCAGGGACAGCATGCATGGATGCATCTGAGGCTCCCAGGTCGAACTATTAAGCCAAATTGTGGGAAAGAGCCTGGCGGTCACCCCCCTAACAATTTAGTTGGGACAGACCATAATCAGCAAGGCACACGCGCTGGCACATCTTAGCTAAGCACCACACTAGGTGCAATAAAAGCCAATCACCGCCTGTGGGTGACACCACTGCCTCTTCTTCTGTGTTACATGCTGGCATTGCTGTCCAATCCTCCGCACGAGCCTGCGTCCACAGCGTCCTCAAATTTTTCCCAGCGCAGCGTTCAGCTGTCCTCATACCACACGGTCGCTTGATAGCCACACCACCCTCATGTCTATTTATAAGTGCGTATTGCATGAGGAGGAACCGGAGACTCACCCTGCAGAGGGGTGGCAGGGACCCTTTTTGAAATTGTGGGCGATAGCCCACAATGCTGATGAGAATTGCTGATAAATTAACGTATGATCATAATTCCAATCCCATGCCATCTCCGTCACAATTTCATGAGCCGCAAACATGGGCATAAAGGAGACTCAGATGCCAGTACTTCTACACATCTCCACAATTCAGCAACGCATTTTAAAACCAAAGATTTGTTTTAAGCAGGAGGTGTCACAAAAGTAGCCACCACAGGTATACAGTGACTGTGTGAAACTCTCATTACATCAGTTATGCTTCCTGTGAACACTCCAATCCAGTATCTCGGATAATTGTGGTAAAACTAGAGCTAATACATGCCGACCAGTGAGTTCTGTCTTGCTATACAATGCTGATCAGAATTCCAATGCCAATACCACCTCCGTCACAAAATAGTCAGGAGCCACAAATGTGGCCATAAAGGGGACTCAGATGCCAGTACTTCTAACCATCTGCACAATTCAACAACCCATTCTACAACAAAAGATATTTGTACCCAGAGTGCAGGTGAATCCCTGAAACATTGGTGTACCAAGAGTATAGGTGAACACTTAGACTGGGGAGTGGTGACAGTCTGGCTGGGGAGCGTTCCCCTACCTGCACTGGACATGCTGCCTGTTCCCCGCATCTCCCCTGCTAGTTGGCCCACTGAACTCCGTCCTCTACCGCCAGCGTTGTCAGATTGGAACTTTAGTATCAGCTTTTCCACTAGGGTCTTGTGGTATTGTATCACTCTTGTACTCCTTTCCTCTTCGGGAATGAGAGTGGAAAGGTTCTCCTTATACCATGGGTCGAGAAGGGTGAACACCCAGTAATCCGTGTTGGCAAGAATGCGTCTAACACGAGGGTCACGGGAAAGGCAGTTTAACATGAAGTCAGCCATGTGTGCCAGAGTCCCAGTACGCAACACATCGCTTTCCTCACTAGGATGACTCAGTCTCCTCCTCCTCTTCAGCCCATACATGCTGAACAGATGTGAAGGAAGTAGCATGGGTACCCTCTGCAGTGTGGGCAGCAGTCTCTTCCCCCTCTTCCTCCAATACGCGCTGAGAAACAGACGTGAGGGTGGTCTGGCTATCAAGCGACGTATTGTCATCCCCTATCTCCTGTTCTATCCACAAAGCATCGGCCTTAATGCTTAGCAGCAACCTTCTCAGCAGGCAAAGCAGTGGGATGGTTACGCTGACAATGGCCGCATCGCCGCTCACCATTTGTGTAGACTACTCAAAGTTTCCTAAGACCTAACAGATGTCAGACATCCATGCCCATTCCTCTGAAGAACTGCGGAGGCTGACTACCACTCCGATGGCCATGTTGCAGCTGGTATTCAATAGCTCTACGCTGCTCGTAAACCCTGGTCAACATGCGCAATGTTGAATTCCAGCACGTGGGCACGTCGCACAATAGTCTGTGCACTGGCAGCTGCAAGTGATGTTGCAGTGTCCTGAGGGTGGCAGCATCTGTGGTGGACTTGCGGAAATGTCCCCACATGCGACGCACCTTGCTAACCAGCTCAGACAAATTGGGGTCGTTTTTAAGAAAGCGCTGAACCACCAGATTGAACATGTGGGCTAGGCATGGCACGTGTGTTTGTCTGCCTAGCTGCAGAGCCACCACCAGGTTACGCCCATTGTCACACACCACCAGGCTGGTTGGAGGTTCAGTGGCAAAAGTCGCAGATCTGTCTGCTCTGTCAAACCCTGTAACAGCTCTTGGGTAGTGTGCCTCTTGTCACCTAAGCTCAGGAGTTTCAGCACGGCCTGCTGACGCTTCCCCACGGCAGTGCTGCAGCGCCTCGAGCTTCCGACTGAAGGCAACAAGCTCACACATGGTAATTGAGAGGGGGAGGAGGGGGGGGGGGTTTGGAGGAGGTGGCATAATAAGCCGGAGAAACCATGACCGAGGTAGGACCCGCAATCTTTGGTGTGATTAGCTTGTGAGCGGGCCCAGGGTCAGACTCAGTCCCAGCCTCCATCAGGTTAACCCAATGTGCCGTCAGGGAGATGTAATGCCCCTGCCTCTCAGCACTTGTCCACGTGTATCCAAAGTTGGTAACCTGCAGCACTCCCAGTTATGCTTAATAATGCAGAGGTTTGAAGTATATGCAAAGCCACTCATGGGACCATGGATCTCCAGTCCTCGTATAGTAGCCAAAAAAAGTAGTGGCAGCATCCAGTAGTGAATTTAAATAAAAGCCAACTTTTATTGCTCCATATTATAAAAAGTACAGGCAACGTTTCGACTAAAGGTAGTCTTTCTCAAGCCTGTTAACATGCCATAAAACCAAACATTATATAGCACTGACAAACAAAAAACAGGCGGAACATACCCACCCAAAACCAATTAGACAGAACACACAACATCTGACATCAATTGCTTTGAATAAAAACAAGAGGTGTAGTCACCTGACGCTCCCTCTGCTCCATGTCAGCACAGCAGGGTCTGGCATCCCACATAATGAAATACAGGTTGGTGATAGAAGCCCGGCGTCCAAAAAGTCCAAGGCGCATACGCAAGCGTCACAGCGACGTGCCGTGGTGATGTAGACACGGCAACAGAGGCGCAGGGTGCATGTGCAACAATTCTATATTACAGCATCATAAATATGTGTGTGCCACATACAAGGTGGCCAAGGCAAGAAGAGCGCATGCGCAGACACAGTCGCACAGCACCATGATGATATAAGGGCACAAAACAAGAGTACATATACCGGTGCCAACCACTGCTGAAGGCAGCAAGTAAGGACGCCAATCACAAGTAAAATGCTTTGGCACCATAATCCACATAAAAATAAAGTGATAACCACGAAAAAAAGGGGTTTGGCTACGTTGGTGAGATCACACTTGAGGCAACAACTCGCATCATTAAACACAAAAGTACCATCTGAACTAAGTGCCTTGATCTGATATAGCACACCAACTAATGTGCCCCCTCTCCAAGTAAGATGACCCAAGTTCAAATCCCCAATATGTCATGAAAACAATGAATAAATAGATTTCGCAATTAACAGTGAACCAATACACAATGTATACATTATAAACAGTGGCATAAATCTATAAAAAGTACAAGCAAAAGACTTTACAATAGATACACACATATACCATTGAACCAGTCAAATATGGGAAAACATCAAAATAGTCTAAATATGATGATTTTCACAAAGAGTGGAATAGAGTGAATAGAGGTGTCACACAGTGCTCCCCAAGTGCAGTGCAGAAGTGAGAAGAAGAAAAAACAGAAGAGTATCCAAAATTTTTTTTATATACATCAGGAAAGGGATACATAGTGAAAAAACAATGGGTGAGTATGGGGCTGAATGCCCATTTTACAAGTTAAACAATCCATTGGATGTTGCATTTGGTTCATCACTTGGAAAATAGAGAACATATACCACGGTGATAATTTCATGTATATCAAAAAGCATTAAAAAATGCGTGGATCCATTTTGTGTTTTCATAGTAATACAGTAGAGTATTTTTGTATCGTTTAGCAATTGTGCCTAATTTTTTGGTTAATTTATTGTCTCTGTTGATCCACAGAGGTATCTTTGGTCCACACTATGGACTTTAGGCAATATGAAGCTACTTGGCACTTACAGACCAACGCATTTTTTGGAGGAAATGAGATTTCTGGTGATGGTGGTGAGCAGAGAGATATGAGAGGCTGCAAAACTGAATGGAAACAATTGATCCAAAAACGATTAAAAGCATGGTGGAACAAACTGACATTGGAAAATTATCTCCAAAAGAATTTGATACCAAGGGGTTTAAGAGTACAGATTTTTCCTTCATTTGGGAGGGATGATCTCTATTTCACGAATAAGTAGAAACATATCTGCACCCAATGCTCCAGGGATTTGATGAAATTAAGTATTGCACATAATGAGGTAATCTTGGGATCCCAGGAGAAACAAATAAAGGAACTTGATGATGATTGATTTAGTTGGTATGTTGCCAACAGACGATATTGCCAAATAGAAGCTGGAAATTGCAGAGACAGTTAAAATCTGGGAAAAACAAGTCAGCAACTTGAAGTCTAAAAAATACCAAAGGGATCTTCGATTTCCGTGAAGATCGGTTCTTTAGATGGAAGTACAGCAACAGACTACTAATCATAGTAGATCGATGTCCCTTTCTTCTGCTTCTGAAGGCGAGGAGTTGGAAAGGATGTCACAGTCTTCTGATCATTACAAATTGCATGGTGCCAAACATGAACTAGAATTCACTAAAAGATGGGAGCCACACAGTACAAGAAAGCCAAGGACTGAGGTGAAGGACAGAGAACCAACATTCAAGGTAATCAATCTGTCCTCACATACATTTACAAGAGATCAATTAGATGTATTAGAACTAGGTCCCTCTTTCTCACCTGTTGCTTCCTTTGATACTTTTACAGCTATAAAAGATCTACACCTCTTTGCTATGAAACTTGTGTTTAAAAAGATTTTCTCGGAAGGCACAACTGTCTCAAACACGTCTATGTTAGAGGCGCAAGCCCTCAATGACCTTGTGGCCTTATTGGATGAACAACCACCTGATCCCTGGGGTAAGTTCCCTAAGCATCTACTGAGCAAATCAGAAAAATTTCCCCATACTTCCATTTATTCCAATATTGATCTTTTTGTTAAACTAGTGAATCAGGATTTTGAAAAAATTCCCCAAAATTTTGAATTGGATAACCTCTCTCCATCACATAGACGGTCACTAAAAGAGCTGAAAAAAATGAAAGAGGTGGTTATTAAGAGCTCAGATAAAGGTGGAAATGTGGTTATTTGGCCTTCAGCAATGTATGAAAGGGTAACTAAAAGGCAACTAGGAGAAAGGGATAAATACAGACGGCTCACCTTTCATCCTTTATCTAAATTTAAGTAGGAATTGGAAAATATAATCTGTATTGCCATGCGGGAGGACATTATCACACAAAAGGAAGCTTATTGCTTGATCTTGGACAATCCAACACTACCAGTGTTGTATCTCTTACCAAAAATACATAAAGTTTAGAGATGAGCGAACGTGTTCTTCCGAGCTTGATATTCGTGCGAATATTAGGGTGTTCGGGATGTTCGTTATTCGTAACGAACACCATGCGGTGTTCTGGTTACTTTCACTTCCTTCCCTGAGACGTTAGCGCGCTTTTCTGGCCAATTGAAAGACAGGGAAGGCATTACAACTTCCCCCTGTGACATTCAAGCCCTATACCACCCCCCTGCTGTGAGTGGCTGGGAAGATCAGGTGTCACCCGAACATAAAAGTCGGCCCCTCCCGCGGTTCGCCTCAGATGCCGTGTGAGTTAGATGAGGGACAGTGCTGTTTGTACCGGAGCTGCTGTAGGGAAAGAATTGGTAGTTAGTGTAGGCTTCAAGACCCCCCAAAGGTCCTTATTAGGGCCACTGATAGCTGTGTGTTGGCTGCTGTTAGCAGTGGCAATTTTTTTTTTCCTCAAAATCGGCTCTGCAGAGCGTTGCACCTGGCATTAGGGACAGAAGTGCTGCATAGGCAGGGAGAGTGTTAGGAGTGAGTGTAGCCTTCAAGAACCTCAACGGTCCTTTCTAGGGCCATATTTATCCGTGTGCAGTACTGTCCAGGCTGCTGTTAGCTGTGCTGCATTTTTTTTTGCTTCTCAAAATCACCTCTGCAGAGCATTGCACCCTCCATTGATACTGCAGGGAAAGAATTGTATAGGCAGGGCCACAACACAGTTATTATTCATTGAATATACGCAGTGCTGCCTTTTGCTTGTAAAACAAGTAAAAAAAAATTCTATTTGTCCTGCCTCTGTCCGTCCTAAGGGCGGTGGACACGTGTCGGCTGCGTGTGCAACCTGTAAAAATCAGACGCACCCAGCTACGTTTTACTCCTGGCTTCGCCATTTGCTTTCCTTAATTGGGAAAAAAAATACCTGCTCTGCCACAGTTAATAACTCTGCTACCCTCACGTTCTGTGACACATTAGCAGGAAAACAGCACAGTTATTAAACTTCTCATGTTCATAGAATATACGCAGTGCTGCCTTTTGGTGCAAAAAAAACGGAAAATAATTCTATTTGTCCTGCCTCTGTCCGTCCTAAGGGCGGTGGACACGTGTCGGCTGCGTGTGCAACCTGTAAAAATCAGACGCACCCAGCTACGTTTTACTCCTGGCTTCGCCATTTGCTTTCCTTAATTGGGAAAAAAAATACCTGCTCTGCCACAGTTAATAACTCTGCTACCCTCACGTTCTGTGACACATTAGCAGGAAAACAGCACAGTTATTAAACTTCTCATGTTCATAGAATATACGCAGTGCTGCCTTTTGGTGCAAAAAAACGGAAAATAATTCTATTTGTCCTGCCTCTGTCTGTCCTGAGGGCGGTGGACACGTGTCGGCTGCGTGTGCAACCTGTAAAAATCAGACGCACCCAGCTACGTTTTACTCCTGGCTTCGCCATTTGCTTTCCTTAATTGGGAAAAAAAATACCTGCTCTGCCACAGTTAATAACTCTGCTACCCTCACGTTCTGTGACACATTAGCAGGAAAACAGCACAGTTATTAAACTTAGATTATACATTCACTAGAGGCAGTGGGGCCTTTCGTTTTCAAAAAAAGGAAAAAATTATATTTGGCCTGCAGTCTTGCGCCAATTTATTAACTGCCTGTGAAATCAAATCACTGGTAATACAGCATGCTGAGGGGTAGGGGTAGGCCTAGAGGACGTGGACGCGGCCGAGGACGCGGAGGGCCAAGTCAGGGTGTGGGCACAGGCCGAGCTCCTGATCCAGGTGTGTCGCAGCCGACTGCTGCGCGATTAGGAGAGAGGCACGTTTCTGGTGTCCCCACATTCATCGCCCAATTAATGGGTCCACGCGGGAGACGGTTATTAGAAAATCAGCAGTGTGAGCAGGTCCTGTCCTGGATGGCAGAAAGTGCTTCGAGCAACCTATCGTCTACCCGCAGTTCTGCGCCGTCCACTGCTGCAAATCCGAATCCTCTGTCTGCTGCTCCTCCTTCCTCCCAGCCTCCTCACTCCACTACAATGACACCTGCTCAGGAGCGGGAACACTCCCAGGAACTGTTCTCGGGCCCCTGCTTAGATTGGGCAGCAGCGGTTCCTCTCCCACCAGAGGAGTTTATCGTCACTGATGCCCAACCATTCGAAAGTTCCCGGGGTCCGGGGGAAGAGGCTGGGGACTTCCGCCAACTGTCTCAACAACTTTCTGTGGGTGAGGAGGACGATGACGATCAGACACAGTTGTCTTGCAGTGAGGTAGTAGTAAGGGCAGTAAGTCCGAGGGAGCAGCGCACAGAGGATTCGGAGGAAGAGCAGCAGGACGATGAGGTGACTGACCCCACCTGGTGTGCAACGCTTACTCAGGAGGACAGGTCTTCAGAGGGGGAGTCAAGGGCATCAGCAGGGCAGGTTGCAAGAGGCAGTGCGGTGGCCAGGGGTAGAGGCAGGGCCAGACCGAATAATCCACCAAGTGTTTCCCAAAGCGCCCCCTCGCGCCATGCCACCCTGCAGAGGCCGAGGTGCTCTAAGGTCTGGCAGTTTTTCACAGAGACGCCTGACGACCGACGAACAGTGGTGTGCAACCTTTGTCGCGCAAAGCTCAGCCGGGTAGCCAACACCAACAGCCTCACCACCACCACCATGCGCAGACATATGATGGCCAAGCACCCCGCAAGGTGGGACGAAGGCCGTTCAGCGCCTCCGGTTTGCACCCCTGCCTCTCCCCCTGTGCCCCAACCTGCCACTGAGATGCAACCCCCCTCTCAGGACACAGGCACTACCGTCTCCTGGCCTGCACCCACACCCTCACCTCCGCTGTCCTCGGCCCCATCCAGCAGTGTAGTTCAGCGCACCGTCCAGCCGTCGCTTGCGCAACTGTTGGAGCGCAAGCGCAAGTACGCCGCCACGCACCCGCACGCTCAAACGTTAACCGTCCGCATAGCAAAATTCATCAGCCTTGAGATGCTGCCGTATAGGGTTGTGGAAACGGAGTCCTTCAAAAGTATCATGGAGGCGGCGGCCCCGCGCTACTCAGTTCCCAGTCGCCACTACTTTTCCCGATGTGCCGTCCCAGCCCTGCACGACCACGTCTCCCGCAACATTGTACGCGCCCTCACCAACGCGGTTACTGCCACGGTCCACTTAACTACGGACACGTGGACAAGCACAGGCGGGCAGGGCCACTACATCTCCCTGACGGCACATTGGGTGAATTTAGTGGAGGCTGGGACAGAGTCAGAGCCTGGGACCGCTCGTGTCCTACCCACCCCCAGAATTGCGGGCCCCAGCTCGGTGGTGGTATCTGCGGAGGTGTATGCTTCCTCCACTAAAGCACCCTCCTCCTCCTCTGTCTCGCAATCAAGATGTGTTAGCAGCAGCATGTCGCCAGCAGTCGGTGTCGCGCGGTGTGGCAGCACAGCGGTGGGCAAGCGTCAGCAGGCCGTGCTGAAACTACTCAGCTTAGGCGATAAGAGGCACACGGCCCACGAACTGCTGCAGGGTCTGACACAGCAGACCGACCGCTGGCTTGCGCCGCTGAGCCTCCAACCGGGCATGGTTGTGTGTGACAACGGCCGTAACCTGGTGGCGGCTCTGCAGCTCGGCAGCCTCACGCACGTGCCATGCCTGGCCCACGTCTTTAATTTGGTGGTTCAGCGCTTTCTGAAAAGCTACCCACGCTTGTCAGACCTGCTCGTAAAGGTGCGCCGGCTCTGCGCCCATTTCCGCAAGTCCCACACGCACGCTGCCACCCTGCGCACCCTGCAACATCACTTTAAGCTGCCAGTGCACCAACTGCTGTGCGACGTGCCCACACGGTGGAACTCTACGCTCCACATGTTGGCCAGGCTCTATGAACAACGTAGAGCTATAGTCGAATACCAACTCCAACATGGGCGGCACAGTGGGAGTCAGCCTCCTCAATTCCTTTCAGAAGAGTGGGCCTGGTTGGCAGACATCTGCCATGTCCTTGGTAATTTTGAGGAGTCTACCCAGGTGGTGAGCGGCGATGCTACAATCATTAGCGTCACCATTCCTCTGCTATGCATCTTGAGAAATTCCCTGCAAACCATAAAGGCAGCTGCTTTGCGCTCGGAAACGGGGGCGGGGGAAGACAGTATGCCGCTGGATAGTCAGGGCACCCTCCTGTCTATTTCTCAGCGCGTACAGGAGGAGGAGCATGAGGAGGATGAGGAGGAGGGGGAAGAGACAGCTTGGGCCGCTGCTGACGGTACACCGGCTGATTGCCTGTCATCCTTTCAGCGTGTATGGCCTGAGGAGGAGGAGGAGGAGGAGGAGGAGGAGGATCCTGAAAGTGATCTTCCTAGTGAAGACAGCCATGTGTTGCGTACAGGTACCCTGGCACACATGGCTGACTTAATGTTAGGATGCCTTTCTCGTGACCCTCGCGTTGCACGCATTCTGGCCACGACGGATTACTGGGTGTACACACTGCTCGATCCACGGTATAAGGATAACCTGCCCACTCTGATTCCCGAAGAGGAAAGGGGTTCAAGAGTGTTGCTATACCACAGGACCCTTGCGGACAAGCTGATGGTAAAATTCCCAGCCGACAGCGCTAGTGGCAGAAGGCGCAGTACCGAGGGCAAGGTAGCAGGGGATGTGCGTAGATCGAGCAGCATGTACATCCCAGGCAGTGCAACAGTCTTTAAGGGCCTGGCCAGCTTTATGGCTCCCCACCAAGACTGTGTCACCGCTCCCCAGTCACGGCTGAGTCGGAGGGAGCACTGTAAAAGCATGGTGAGGGAGTACGTAGCGGATCGCACGACCATCCTTGGTGACGCCTCTGCCCCCTACAACTACTGGGTGTCGAAGCTGGACACGTGGCCTGAACTAGCGCTGTATGCCCTGGAGGTGCTTGCTTGTCCTGTGGCTAGCGTCTTGTCGGAGAGGGTGTTTAGTGCGGCTGGGGGAATCATCACAGATAAGCGTAGCCGCTTGTCAACCGACAGTGCCGACAGGCTAACACTCATCAAGATGAACAAAGGCTGGATTTCGCCAGACTTCTGTTCTCCACCAGCGGACAGCAGCGATACGTAAGCAATACGTAGGCTGCACCCGCGGATGGAAGCTACGTTCTCTCTCACCATCCAAAACGGGGACATTTCTGCTTCATCAATCTGTGTCTAATATTCCTCCTCCTCCTCCTGCTCCTCCTCCTGAAACCTCACGTAATCACGCTGAACGGGCAATTTTTCTTAGGGCCACAAGGCTCACTCAAATAATTTTTCTGAACAATTTTTATAAGTTTCAATGCGCTTAAAAGCGTTGGAACTTTAACTTGAACCAATTTTTCGTTACACTGGGCTGCCTCCAGGCCTAGTTACCACTTAAGCCACATTAACCAAAGCGATTAATGGGTTTCACCTGCCCTCTTGGCTGGCCATGGCCAATTTTTGGGATGTACATTAGTACTGTTGATACAGCAATTTTTGTGGGCCCTCGCCTACAGTGTAATCAAATTAATTTTTAGCCCACCTGCATTACAGCTGACGTTACCTCAGCTGTGTTGGGCAATGCAATGGGATATTTTTATGTACCGCGGGTGGGTTCCAGGGAGCCACCCATGCTGTAGGTGCACACGGAGTTTTTAATACATCTGTACACTTCTAAAGAACCCCAGTCTGACTGGGGCATGCAGTGTGGGCCGAAGCCCACCTGTATTACACACGACATTACTACCTCAGCTGTGTTGGGCAATGCAATGGGATATTTCTATGTACCGCCGGTGGCTTCCTGGCACCCACCCAGGCAGTGGGTCCACAGGGAGTTTAACCTACATGTGTCCACTTCTAAAGAACCCCAGTCTGACTGGGGCATGCAGTGTGGGCCGAAGCCCACCTGCATTAAGCACGACATTACTACCTCAGCTGTGTTGGGCAATGCAATGGGATATTTCTATGTACCGCCGGTGGGTTCCAGGGAGCCACCCATGCTGTAGGTGCACACGGAGTTTTTAATACATCTGTACACTTCTAAAGAACCCCAGTCTGACTGGGGCATGCAGTTTGGGCCGAAGCCCACCTGTATTACGCACGACATTACTACCTCAGCTGTGTTGGGCAATGCAATGGGATATTTTTATGTACCGCCGGTGGGTTCCAGGGAGCCACCCATGCTGTAGGTGCACACGGAGTTTTTAATACATCTGTACACTTCTAAAGAACCCCAGTCTGACTGGGGCATGCAGTTTGGGCCGAAGCCCACCTGTATTACGCACGACATTACTACCTCAGCTGTGTTGGGCAATGCAATGGGATATTTCTATGTACCGCCGGTGGCTTCCTGGCACCCACCCAGGCAGTGGGTCCACAGGGAGTTTAACCTACATGTGTCCACTTGTAAAGAACCCCAGTCTGACTGGGGCATGCAGTGTGGGCCGAAGCCCACCTGCATTAAGCACGACATTACTACCTCAGCTGTGTTGGGCAATGCAATGGGATATTTTTATGTACCGCCGGTGGGTTCCAGGGAGCCACCCATGCTGTAGGTGCACACGGAGTGTAACCTACATGTGTCCACTTGTAAAGAACCCCGGTCAGACTGGGGCATGCAGTGTGGGCCGAAGCCCACCTGTATTACGCACGACATTACTACGTCAGCTGTGTTGGGAAATGCAATGGGATATTTCTATGTACCGCCGGTGGCTTCCTGGCACCCACCCATGCTGTGGGTCGACAGGGACTTCACAATAGGGAGTTGTACCTGCCTGTGTCTATGAATTAAAAAGCCCGGTCTAACTGGGGCATGCAGACACCTTGACAGAATGAATAGTGTGTGGCACATAGGTTCCCCATTGCTATGCCTACGTGTGCAGCTCCTGATGGCGGTGGCACAGGATTCTATTTCTCATTGCTTCTGTACAGCATTGTGGGCTATCGCCCCGCCCATTTTAAAGAGGGCCGCTGCCTAGCTATGCCAACCCTCTGCAGTGTGTGCCTGCGGTTCCTCCTCATGGCAGACGCACTTCTAAATAGACATGAGTGTGGCGTGGCATGAGGGCAGCTGAAGGCTGCGCAGGGACACTTTGGTGTGCGCTGTGGGGGGGAGGGGGGGCGGTTGGTCAGCATGTAACCCAGGAGAAGTGGCAGCGGAGTGTCATCCAGGCAGTGATTGTGCTTTGTTGTAGCTAGTGTGGTGCTTAGCAAAGGTATGCCATGCTAATGAGGGCTTTTCAGAAATAAAAGTTGTTGGGAGGGGGGGGGGCCCACTCTTGCCGGTATTGTGGCTTAATAGTGGGACCTGTGAACTTGAGATGCAGCCCAACATGTAGCCCCTCGCCTGCCCTATCCGTTTCTGTGTCATTCCCATCACTTTCTTGAATTGCCCAGATTTTCACACATGAAAACCTTAGCGAGCATCGGCGAAATACAAAAATGCTCTGGTCGCCCATTGACTTCAATGGGGTTCGTTGTTCGAAACGAACCCTCGAACATCGCGGGAAGTTCGTTCCGAATAACGAACACCCGAACATTTTGGTGTTCGCTCATCTCTAATAAAGATACTATGAATCCTCCTGGACGACCCATTGTTTCAGGTATAAACAATATCTGTGAACCCATAGGTAGACTAGTTGAATATACCATTAAACCAATAGTTGAATCATTGCCCTCTTTTTTAAAAGGTACTACTAACATTTTGAAAGATACTACTGACATTTTGAAGAAAATGGATGATCTCCAACTAGATGATGACATGCTGCTTGTTGCTTGTGATGTAGAATCTCTCTATACATCAATTAAACACGATCTATGCTTACGGGCTGTGGGATTTTTTTTAGAATGGTCTGGAGTAGATAAAGTTTTTGGTGAGTTCATTCTCAAATTATTGGAATTTATTCTGACCCACAATTTATTTTTATTTTGGGATGCCTTTTCCCTTCAGCTCCAAAGCACAGCTATGGGGGCCACCCTGTGCATCCTAGTACGCTAACCTGTTCCTGGGGCTGTGGGAGAGAGGCATATTTTTTGACAACCCTACACCTCTGTCAGAGAAAGTCAAAATGTGGACTCGATACAATGATGACTTTTTGTTTATTTGGCGGGGGTCAGTCAGTGACCTTGATGTATTCATGACTACTCTTAATGACAACGATCTCAATATTAAATAGACATATAGATATGGAAGACAGAATATCAAATTCCTGGATGTCCTTTTTTCTACGGATGAAAGGGGGTTAATCAAATCTGACATCTTCAGAAAACCAACGGCAGTGAATTCCATTTTGCATGCCAACTCATCCCACCCAGACCAACTTACAAGGAATATTCTGGTCAGTCAATTTCTCCGGCTAAGGCGTATCTGTTCAGATGAATCTACATTTGAACTGAGAGCCATGAAGATTAGTAATAGGTTTTAGGAGAGAGAGTAGATCAGAAATCTATTAGGAAAGGCTATTTTCATGCCAAAAACACCAGACGTCAGTCTTTATTAAAATCAAAAACACACCCCATAGAAAATCATAGTGTAAGATTTATTACACAATACAACACAGGATTGTCTAAGATGAGACGAATATTGAACAAATATTGGAATATTCTCAGGGTTGATAATGATTTAAGGAAAATATTACCAGAAAGATCATTAATCACTTACCGTAAATCACCAAATTTGGGAGATTGTCTTGTGAGGAGTCAATTTATTCCTAAACGAACTACATTTCTGTCAACTGAAGGGCCCCAAATGGGGAAGCCGACCATGTGGCCATTGTGTGGCTTGCAGAAATATGGATTCAACCACCACATTCACCAACTCCAGACATGACGACACATTTAAAATCACACATGCTATCAATTGTGAAAGTGTAGGAGTAATTTACTATGGAATATGTGTACGTAATTATATTTACACAGGTATGACCACAAGACCCCTTAAGAAGCGGGTTAGAGAACATATTCTAGCTATTGAGGCAGCACGACAAGAATCTGATGAGACTAAATTGAAAACCATTCCAAGACGCTTTAAGGAGTTCCATCAGTGTGATGGAGACTTGTTCAGGGTCAAAGGTATTGACAAAATTCTAATTAGTACTAGAGAAGGAGAATGGAAAAAATTTTTGCCCAGAAGGAATGTAGATGGATCTATACTCTTAATACAGCTACCCCTCATGGCCTAAATGAGAACATCAGCTGTGTATCCCTTTCCTGATGTATATAAACATTTTTGGATACTCTTCTGTTTTTTTCTTCTCACTTCTGCACTTGGGGAGCACTGTGTGACACCTCTATTCACTCTTTGTGAAAATCATCATATTTAGACCATTTTGATGGTTTCCCATATTTGACTGTTTCAATGGCATATATGCATATCTATTGTAAAGTCTTTTGCATGCACTTTTTATAGATCTATGCCACAGTTTATAATGTATACATTGTGTATTGATTCACTTTTAAATGTGAATCTATTTATTCATTAATTGTTTTCATGACACATTGGGGATTTGAACTGGGGTTATCTTACTTGGAGGGGGCACCTAGTTGGTGTGCTATAGCTGTGCACATACAAAGAAGCAAGTCAGATAACATCCAACTTTTCTATTTGGGTTGTACACTTCTGAATTACTCCCTCTTTGGGAGACATACTAGAGGGTGAGTTCTTTGGAGTCATGTGATACATCTGGTGCTCCATGTTTATGTTACCTTGCTCAACCATGCCAATTTTCCTTCCTATTTCCTTTCTGAATACTGATGTTAAAGTTTATGCTAAAATTCATAGTAATCAACTTTTTTCTGTCCTCCCAATGTTGATTGCTGCAGATCAATTAGGATTTGTCCCACAGAGACAGACCACCCAACGAAACCCATAAATTCTTAAATCTGAGGCGTCATATCCATGTCTGGTTCAGTAAAACACAGCAATTTACAGCTGTTTGTAAAGACTGGGTTTACCTGCAGGGAGCCGGCTGAGATTGCGTATAGCTGCGAGGGTACTGCGCATGCCTGTGTATCACATGCACACTGTCATGTGCAGTGACTCAGTTTTTTTTAAATTCCCTACTCTCAGGGTTGCGGATGAATGTATGGCGTATGGACAGGTTTGCATGCACTGCCTATACAAATATATAGGCCTCGTTTGTGATATGCAGAGAAATAGAACATGCTGTGATCTATTTCTCGTGCACTCAGCAGGGATGCCCTCTCTCACCTCTTATCTTTGCTTTCCTTATGGAACATCTAGTGAACAGATTGGAATGAATAAAAACATCAAAGGAATTAAACTAGGACATCAGATACACAACCTAGGGCTCTATACTGATGATGTTATCTTAGCAATACATATCGTATCTCTTCCAAAAAACAGGCTCAATTAGTACTCTCTAATTTTGGGAAAATGTTATTCCATAAAGTAGATAACACAAAATCTTAATGGGTGTTGGGATTGCTGATAAAGCTAGCCAATACATAATCAATTCCTTCCTGTATTCGTGGCATTCATTTAACAAGCCCTAACACTCATATTTACTAAAAACTACCTGCCCATGCTTTACTACATTCCATAACTCATAAATAACTCGTAAATCCTTTATTCTTTTGTGGGAAAGATAGCAGTGGTTAAAATGATGGCCTACCATGTATTTCACATATATTTAGAACTGTAGAGATTCCTATCTCAAGTCCCTTTTCACTAAGCTCCAATGCATTCTCAACAATTTTACTTAGAGTGGCTAACATGCCAGAATTTGATTTTCTACTTTGGCTAAACCCTGTGGAATAGGTAGTATGAAGGCCCCTGACATACTTCTCTGTAGCAATTCTAGATCAAATTAAACACTGGTGGATTTCATCTCCATAAGAAATCGGGTATTGCACCCCACCAAACATTGAACAATATTTACATAGTTATGCCCCACCACCAATCCCTGCAGAAGAGGCCAAGATGTTACAGTAGGATTTCGTGGAAAAAAAGATTTTGGAGATAATCCAGAATCTGAAAGTAGGAAAGAGCCCAGGCCCCGATTGGTTTACCCCCAGATTCTTCAAGATATGTGGGGAGATGGTGGCTCCGATATTGAGCAAGGTTTTTAATGCAGTATCAGAGAAGTGCCCATTCCCACGCCAAGTATTGCAAGCTATTATTAGTCTTGCCAAAACCAGGCAGAGATCCCATGTCGTGCGGAAACTACCGTCCAATCTCTTTGCTAAATGTGGACACAAACTTTTTGCGAGAACTATAGCCACATGCCTGAGACCACTTACCCCCCAGATTATTCATAGGGATCAAGTAGGATTTGTCCAGGGGCAAGAAGCCAGGGACAATACCATCAGAACACTTTCCCTGTTAGAAAGGGCGCGAGCTGCAAATAATCCACTATGCCTTTTATCAGTAGACGCCGAAAAGGCATTCGACCGTGTAAGCTGGGCATTCCTGGAGGCTACCCTAAGGGTGACTACCCACTACAGAAAAAAAACGCTACGAATTTCACAGTGAAAAAAAATTGTAGTGGGTAGTCACCCTAAAGAAGATAGGACTGGGTAACAGACTAATAAACTGGGTGATGGCCTTGTATAGTGATCCCACAGCACAGGTCCGGGTAAACTGGAAACTCTCCAGACCAATCGATATTAAAAATGGTACGAGGCAAGGATGCCCGCTTTCCCCAATCTTGTACATCCTGGTCATGGAGTCACTGGCCAATGCCATCAGGGCAAATAAGGAAGTGCAGGGATATAAAGCTGCTCAGAAAGAACACAAAGTAGCATCATTTGCAGATGACCTACTAGTATATATTACAAACCCTGACAAAGCTTTACTCGCCGTTCTACGAGAATTTGACAGATACAGTCATGCTAGCAATTTTAAAATCAATCTTCACAAGTAAGAAATCTTAAACATAACTGTACCAACTACGGAGGTCAGATGGCTTAAATTGCAGTTCCCTCTGAATTGGCGAGAAGATCACAATAATTATCTGGGAGTAATCCTCTCTCCTGACCCGGGACAGCTATATGAGTTGAATTTTGAGCCTATTTATTCTTCACTGGTAAGAGACTTTGAGAGGTAGCAACCACCAACACTTTCATGGTTTGGCAGGATAAATACCATCAAAATGAACTCTCTCCCCAGGCTCCTCTACCTTTTCCAAACACTACCCATTCAAATCCCAAGAAATTACTACCCTAAATTGAGAAAGGCGGTGACACGTTTCCTATGGGGGGGGGGGGGGGGGGCGCAGACCACGCCTGAGTTATAGATTACTCACCCAACGGAAGGAAAGGGGGGAGTGGGGCTACCGGACTTAACTTTATTATGTTTTTTGTAATATATTGCTTACACCTTACTGGAATATACAGCCTAGTGAGAGGCTGTACCCCAATGCCGACTCTCCAGAAGATTGGATGACAAACCCAGGGTGGTTTACAGAGTTACCGTGGAGATTAGGTGCCAGTGGTTTCTCTATCCAGAGAAATCCACTGAGAACCAGGTGAGTACACACCCACCTGTTTTTTTCTATACTCTACATTCCTATTTGAATAGAGGCACTGATCTACTGATCTATCGGACTTAACTTTATACTGTAGAGCTGTGATCAGTAAAATAGTATTAGACCTGGTTCACAAGAATCCACCTAAGCAGTTGGTCGAAATGGAGCAGTACTCGATTCCGGGGTGGGTGCAAAAACTCTTTTGGCTAAAGGGGGGGTCTGGGGCGACGAGACATTGGGATTTCTCCTTTCATGGCTTCCATTTTAAAAATTTGGGATAAATTTGCACAGCGGCAGCACCTAGTAGCCTCACCAGGCCCACTGACACCCCTTGTGGGGAACCCGGACTTCCCTCACGGAGACATAGGATTACCCTTGCTGGACAGAATGGATTTACGACTACCTAGAATAAGGGACCTGGTAGAGGAGGATGGCCTGCTGCCACTGAGCACACTGTTGGGTGGAAGGGGCCCCCTGGCAGGCACTTGGTTCCAATATCTTCAGATAGGTCACTTTATACGAGCCCAGTGGCCAATCTCGGATTTGACTGCACCACCCACATCCTTTGAGGCGATCTGTGAGGGGCCTCGACGGGCGACGGGTGAGATTTCCGCTGTCTATGACATCTTGGTCACTGGTTGAGACCGGGACGTGGTGAAGAGGCTTCAGAGTTTTTGGGAAAAGGAGTTGGGCCGGTCCCTGACAGAGGATGAATGGGACAAGGCTTGGCAACTGACCCATAAGATGTCAGTATCAGGCAATCACCAAGAACTGAATTACAAACTTATAACGAGTTGGTATCGCACCCCAGCACGATTGGCTAGATTTTATCCAGGAACCTCAGACATGTGCTGGAGATGTTCGGGAGAGATCAGCACGCTCATACACATATGGTCGGAGATAGAGGGCCTTTACAACTTTCTGAACAGGTTAGCTATAACTCTGACTCCAGAAATTGCTTTACCATCTATCTTGCCGGGCCCATTAGTTTTAACAAGAGCAATATTTTAAGATTCTTCCTCCAGGCCATGAGGATAGTGATTCCTAGGCTCTGGAGATCACAGGATCCTCCAACTCGATTGAACTGGGTAACGGCAATGGATGGAAGTGGCTGTATGCAGGAGATGAGAGCTAGAGACAGCGATCAATATACATCTTATTATGCCACCTGGGAGGTATGGTTGACATTTCGCAAGTCGGCTGGGTTTGACCAGTGGCTGGCAAATAGGACTTTGCCTAAGTGATCAGTGATGGCTGGTGGCAGGCTGGTTTGGGGGCACTGGCAGGAGGCACGCTTGTTCTCTTTTTTTTCTCTCTTTCTCTCACTTTTCTAGCTTCTATCTTTTTCTGATTCTTCACTCCTCCTTTCACATCTTTCTTTCCTTCCCCCTACCTCAATCTCTGGGGTTACTTTGATATTGAAAATGTCATTTGCTATGTTAGGGAATAGATATTCCCATTAACAAATTTACCGCAGTTTATTTGAATGTTTTATAATTTGAGGATATTGAACGTAAAAAGAATAGAGACATCTTCAGGAAACATTTCATTGAACATAAGCTTATTCCATCCGCTAAAATGTTTTTCCTGATAATATTGTTTATTATAATGCAAGGATGAATAACATTGAGACTGATACGTTATTTCCAGTCTGTATTATAGAAGTCTCTAATAAAATACATTTTTGAATAAAAAAAACAGGTATTGATCAAATCAACCACTTTGGTGGCTCCTCTGATCTTTCTCTTGGGAGTTATATCTCCTCCTTTACGCACTCACTCCCTGCTGAGCTTACAAATCGCAGTCTCTCTGGCAGCTAAATGTTTCTTCAAAAGCATCTCTGGTTCTAATTTTGGCCTTTGTTTTTTATCTTGGGGGAATCAATTATTAGGGGGATAGACGATGGGGAAATCTGCCACAAAGACCGAGATCATCAAACAGTGTGTTGTCTTCCTGGCACTCAAGTTCAACACATCGTGAAACAAGTTGACAGATTACTAGGAAGGGCTGGTGAGAATCCAGTGGTCCTAGTATACACTGGCACCAATGCCAAAGTTAGAGGTAGGTGGAAGTTCGTTAAAAACGATTTCAGAGAATAAAGATGTAAACTTAGCAAGGACATCCAAAGTAGTATTTTCAGAATTACTACCTTTACCATGTGCCACACCAGAAAGACATGGATATTAGGGAGGTATACAAGTGGCTCAAAAGTTGGTGTAGGAAGGAGGGGTTTGGGGTTCCTTTAGAACTGGGTCAACGTTGCTGTTAACCAAAGGTTCTACCTTAGGGATGGACTGCACCTCAATGGGAAGGGTGTAGCTGTGCTGGGGGAGAGGATGGCTAGAACAAAATGCTTAAACTAGGGACTTGGGGACAGGGCAACCAGAGAGATAGAAGAGAAGATAGTGTAGACAGTGATCTGGGAATAAGTAATGGAAATGGAGGTGGAGCAGTGGTAGGGGTTAGAACCGGCAGAAAAGTTAATAGGGATAAACTTAAAAAAAATAATCAAAACCTTGTAAACTGTATGGTGACTAATGCTAAAAGTCTGACCAATAAAGTTGATGGAATGGAATTAATAATGTCTGAGGAAATAACACACACAGCGGAAATAACTGAGACCTGGTTGGATGAAAGCTGTGACTGGGTTGTGAACTTACAGGGTTACATTCTGTTCAGAAGGGATTGTAAAAAACAAAGATGGGGAGGGGTTTGTCTTTAAAGTTCTGTTTAAAGCCACACTATAGAAAGATATATGTGAGGAAGATTAACATGTTTATTCTCTATAGATAGGAATTTATGAAGGAAAAACCATAATAAAATCCTCATAGGGGTTCTCTACAGGCCACCAAATATAACAGAGGCCAATGAATATCTATTGCTGAGACAAATAGATGAAGCAGCAAATCACAATGAGGTAATTATTATGGAGGACTTAAACTATCTGGATATGAACCGGGAAGTCAAAACCTGCGGATCTCATAAAAGTTACACGTTTCTGATAATAATTACAGATAATTACCTTACCCAATTTGTTCAGGACCCAACTAGAGGGATGGTCATTTTGAACATAATATTAACCAATAAACCTGACAGAATAATAGGGGTGCAGGTTGAGGGACACCTGGGAAATAGTGACCATAATATAATAAATTTCCACTTGTCTTTCAAAAGGGAGTTTTACAGGGCAGCTACAAACAAACAAAACTTTGGGAGGGAAAAGTTCGATCAGCTCAGAGATGCCCTTAATATTATTGATTAGGATAATGTCCTCTAAAATAAGAGGGTCGCTCCTGTCAAACTAATCTGATCAGCCTCTATGGGGAGGTAAGTTCCAGACTGGACCGGGGAGAGTCATTGAATCTTGTGTATTTGGACTTTTCCAAAGCGTTTGATACTGTGACACAAAAACGATTGGTATATAAAATGAGAATGCTTGGTCTGGGTGAGAATGTGTGTAAGTGGATAATTGACTTAATAGTACATAAGATGACGCAGAGTGTGGTTATTAATAGTACATACTCTGATTGGGTCATCGTTACTAGTGAGGCACCACAGAGGTCTGTTCTGGGCGCTATCCTTTTTAATATATGTTCTGGGCGCTATCCTTTTTAATATATTTGGGAAAACACTGGGCAAAACTGACATGGAAAAGGACTTGGGGATTTTAGTTCACTGTAAACGTCACTAGAGCAACCAGCGTCAGGCAGCTGCTGCCCAGCCAAATAAAGTCATAGGGAGCATCAAAAGAGGTCTAGGGGCACAAAACAAGAGCATTGTTCTTCCTCTTTGCAAGTCACTGGCCAGTCCACACATGTTGTGTAAAGCTTTGGGAACCGGTACTCAAAAAGGAAATATAAGAGCTTGAGCGGGTTCAAAGACGGGCAGCTAAAGTAATAAATAGAATGGGCGGACTACAATACTAACAGAGGTTATCAAAAATAAAGTTATTTCATTTAGAACGAAGATGGCTGAGGGGCAACTTATTAACCATGTATAAATATATCAGGGGACAATACAGAGATCTCTCCCATCATCTATTTATATTCAGGACTGTGACTGTAACTAGGGGGTACCTTTTTAGGCCGGGCTCACATGGGTGGATTCCACTTGTGGAATCCACAATCGGTGCCCGCACAGAGGATCCACGGCGCAACGCAGGCATTAAAAAGCATGTACTTAAGCTTTTTCACTCATCCTTGTGTATATGAATTGCGTATTCCGCTAGCAGAGGAAAATCGTAGCATGCTCTATTTTGCCACAGTCAGCCTCCATTAACTTTGCTATGGGCTGCGGGTACCTGCGTCCTCGCTAAGCAACAGAACAGTAAATACAAAATAAAAAAAAACTGTATTACAGTCAACGGCAATACAGCAAAATAAGGTAAGCAGGCTTAATTCTGGTAGAAAGGTTTCTACACCAACATAGAAGGGGGTTCCCTACTGTTAGAGCAGTGAGACTGTGGAGCTCTCTTCCTTGAGGACGTGGTGGTGGCGGCGAACTCAATAAAAAAGTTTAAGAGGAGCCTGAATGCCTCTCTGGAGCATTACAATAGTACATGTTATAATCACTAATTACTTCAGAGGGGTTGTTGATCTAGAAATTATTCCGATTGCCAGAATTTGAGACGGATGTGATTTTTTTTCTCTTAAATGTCGAAAGATGGCTTCTACCTGCTTTTTTTTTCCCCCATGGATCAAAATGTGTGTGTATGAGGAGAGGGGCAGTAGGCTGAAATACGTTGACATGTCTTTTTTCAGCCTAACATGCAGTGTGACTGTTATTCTTACGGATTTTGAATTCGGAACTTGAGAATTTCGAGTGGTGTGCTTTTTGCCTTTTTAGAATTGCAACATGAACTCTGTTCTATAGCTGTTATTAAGCCCTCTTTCCCCAAGTCTTTCACCTTCAAAAATGCATTTTATCTTTTATGATGACTCCTTTTTTCGAGCATCCTAAAGTAAATCTTCATATAGGCAGCTATGGGAACAAGATTTTAAACCACAATTTCAATTATGAGACTGAATGTGGCCTAATACTGAACCCTATGGAACCCCACTAGCAACAGTGGCCCAGAGTACGAACCATTTATTACCACCCTCTGTTTTCTATCTCAGAGCCAGTTCTTTACCCAGACACACACGTTTTCAATCAGACCGAGCTGCCTCATTTTATATATCAGCCTATTATGCGGCACGTTGTCAAATGCTTTAGAATCCAGATATACGAGATAAATAGACTCTCCCAAGTTCAGCCTAGAATTTACTTCATTGTAGAAGCTGATCAAATTGGTCTGACATGATTGACCCCTCATGAGCCCATTCTAATAAAGAGTTATGCTGTTGTTTACTTTGAGGTATTCTAGGATGGCGTCTCTCAGACACCCCTCTAATGTTTTTCCAACTATTGAAGTGAGTCTTACCGGCCTGTAGTTACCAGGTTCTCTTTTAGACCCCCTTTTGTATATTGGGACCACACTGGCAATGGGCCAATCTAGTAAAACAACCCCAATCTTAATGGTGTTCCTAATTATAAGAAATAGTGGTCTATCTATCACGTTACTTAGTTCCCTTAGTCAATTGTAATCCTTCTTACCTGGTTCTGCACTTCCTCCTGTGTTAGGCATGCAATACTTAGCAAGGGTTTGTTATATTCTCCTGCATCTCGTGTGACATTTCTTTTTCATTCGTGAGAAAAAAATATAATAGATTTGCCTTCCCCCATCGTCTTCTATGGTTTCTCCTGCATTATTTGTTAAAGGGCTAGTGCTCTCAGTGCAAATCCTTTTACTGTTAATATAATTGAAGAATAGTTTAGGGTTATTTTTGCTCTCTTTAGCAATCAATCTCTCTGCCTCCTCCTTGGCAGTTTCGATTGTTTCCTTACATAATTAGTTTTTTCCCTGTATGTTGTTAGCGCTTCTTTGCTATCTTCTTGTTTTAGTAATTTAGTTGCTTTCTTTTTATCACTTATTGGCCCCCTTACAGTCGAGCCACATTGGTTTCCATCTACTTGTAGTTCTTTTATCTTTAAAGGGTATGAACTGCTCACATGAGGTAATTAGGATGTCTTTAAGCTTCTCTCATTTGTCATCTGTACTGTTATTTTTGAGGATGTTATCCCAATTAATGTTACCAATAGTAGTTCTGAGCTGATCAAACTTTGCTCTACTGAAGTTTATTTTTTTTGTCGTTCACTGATAAGGCTTCTTATTAAAGGACAGCTGGAATTTTATTATATTGCGGTCACTATTTCCCAAGTGACCCTAAACTTGCACCCATATTATTAGAGCAGGTTTGTTAGTTAATATTAAATCCAGAGTGGCCCTCCCTCTAGTTGGCTCCTCCACAATTTGGGAAAGGTAGTTATCTTTAATTGCTCTCAAAAACATATCGTCCTTATGAGATTTACAAGAATATGCAAAGTAAGGCAGCACAATCCACAGCAAATAGGAAAAAGAAAGCGATACAGCCTTTATTTATTCCATGCTCTAAAAAGAGCCTCAGCAGCAACGTTTCAACCTCTATCTGGGTCTTTGTGAAGCTTGACAAAGACCCAGATAGAGGTTGAAACATTGCTGCTGAGGCTCTTTTTAGAGCATGGAATAAATAAAGGCTGTATCGCTTTCTTTTTCCTATTTGCTGTGGATTGTGCTGCCTTACTTTGCATATTCTTGGATTTATTTTTGGACTCTCTGGATCCAGTCCTTTGGTTTAAGGCGTGCATTAAAAAAGCTTTTGTTGAAGCTTAGTAAGAGTATGAGCGCTGCTGACACCCTAAATTCTTATGAGATTTACAGGTTTCATCTTCCCATATTATATTTGGATAATTAAAGTCCCCCATAGTAGTTACTTTATTGCGGTTTGACACATCTTCTATTTGTCTTAATAATAAGTTTTCAGTTTCTTCTGTTGCTTTTGGTGGCCTATAGAAAACCCCTATCAGGATTTTGTTATTCTTTGCTCCCTGTATTTCTAGCTATTGAGATTCCACATGTTCATCCCCTACATCTATATCTTCTCATAGATTCAGCATTAAGTATGATTTAATATAGACACACTCCTCCCACTTTCTGGTTCCCACTGTCTTTTCACTGCCTCCCAAGTTCGTAAAGTTTCTAATGTTAATTATTCATTTTTCTATAAAACAATTTCAATAAAGAAAAAATTATTCAAACATTTTTTTTTGCAGGAGAATGTAAGAGCAGCAGTCCATGATCTCAAGCTGAAGAGAAGTTGAGTTATGCAAGAAGACAATGACGTAAAGCACACATATAAATTAAGTAAAAAATGTTTGAAAATGAAAATCTGTGATTTGGAATAACCATGTGAGAGTCCTGACTATAACCATATCAAGATACTGTGGCCATGACCTGAAGAGGGCCACAAGGCATTACAGAAATATTGATGAATTGAAACACATATGCAAACTCCAAGCCACCATTGTGTAAACCTTATGTGCAGCTACAGGTGGTGGAGATTGATGCTAAAGGGGAATCTAGAGGTTATTAAATGCAATGGCTAACTTACTTTTACTCCATGCACTGTGGATTTAATTAATGTGCTCACTAAAAGCATGAACGGTTCAACCATGTGTGTGTTATTGGTTTACTTGCATTGTGCTTTTCTACAGTATAATTGCGCCTTAGTTAAAAATCATACTGCATTTCACTGGCAATCAATGTAGAAATTATGGTACTTCCAAGGCGTTCATCTACTTTTTCTTGTAATTGTAAGTCCTCAGTTTATTTGGTTTAACAGTTCAATGACAGGACACATGTTGAAGCAGAGAGAGGAAATCATAATGCCAAAACTCTGCCAACATTGAGATGCTTTAGTTTAATAGGCATGGGAATAAACATGCTCTGCATATATTTATGCAGAAAGTTGATGTAACAACCGTGGAGTTTGATGCCAAGTGGGAATGTTGTATGAAATTAAGGAGAAATAACAGATATAGCTAATTTTCCTTCTCTTGTGAAAGAGCAGTGGATTTTGAAAAAAAAGGAAGAAAAAAAGTGTGAAACAGACGCAGGAGACATTCTTAATGTTCTTCCTCCGCCTCCGGCTGTTATCATAATTCAGATGGAGAATATCCAAAGTCAGGATCCACATTCACTTCTATATTTTCATTATTGATATTTATGTTAAATATTCCTTTTTGTACCACAAAATATTGTTCTAAAGGTGCTCATACATATTAGACTGAGGGCTCATTCACGTTTCTGTATTTAACCCGCATAATACTTAGTGAATAGAACCCATTGATTTCAAAGTTTTCACATGCATATTTTTCAGACGATTTTTGGTTGCGTGAAAAACTCCATGGCATGTCCTATTTTGCATGGGTACATATTTTGCAGCCAAAGCAGGCCATAGAGGCGAATGTCCCAGTGTAAATATGCAATGATTACGCTTGAAGCCTGCATAGTCACTGCATATTTGTGCATCAGAACAATGGCCCTTCTGCGTATTTCTTTGCACGCATTAATATGCTGCATATTTCAGCATGCAAAAACCCTAAATAAGGGCAAAAATATGCAGGAAATAAACGATTTTTTGTTTGTGAATACCCTGCATATGAAAGTTGATGAAAATGGACAATTTCAACCTAAACAATCTTCTGTCGAGTGAAATTTAACAATGTATGATTGTTTTAACAAATGATGACAGATTGTCATCATCTGGAAAGGAGTTTGAAATTTGAATTTTTTTAGATTGTGCAAGTCCAAATGAGCTACACAAAACTCACTGTATATACTCTTGATGACCTTAAATGCTCTTTTGCACTATGTCTAATGAGGAATTGTGTAACCATTTACATATGGTTACAAATACAAATTTTATACAAAAAGGTGAGGAAAAAATAGAAATAAAAGAAAAAATGACATGTAAAACTAAAAATATCATCTATCTGTTAGAGTGCCCTTGCAGCTTGCGATACGTCGGAAGAACAAGTAATAGCCTGCACATTAGGATCAATCAACACCGGTATAACATAAAAAGGGGGTATGAAAAACACAGTATATCAAAACATTTCAAAGAAAAACACAATAAAAACAGTGAAAAATTAAAATTAATTCCTTTAGAAACTATAAAACAAAACTCAATAATGAAACTGAGAAGAAAAGAAATGTACTGGATTTATCGTCTAAACACTTTAATGCCAGAAGGACTAAATGAAGTATTGGAGAAATTTTAATAAGATAATCGCTTACACACGGAAGATTTTACGATAAAAACTAGATAAAAAATATAGTAAAACCACATAATAATAAAAAATAGAGAGTTTTTTATGTAAAATTTAGGAAAATAAATAGATAGTAACCTTATATAATTTTATAGGGAATTTTTTAGAATTGACCAAGATTATGGTGTGAATAGGAGAAACAATCGAAACAATAAAGTTTAATGAAAAAAACCATGGAACGCAATGCATTCCATGAGAGCTCCGTGGATAGACAAAGGATAAATAAATCACCCTAATTGAAAAAAAAAACAAAAAAAAACAAAACACGCCCATGGTTGATTCGGAAGTGAGCCCCACATACATGTTATCCCACACTATATAAGGCAGCATATATGACAATGTCTGTATGAACTTGAAAAAGACACAAATTGTGTCGAAACGCGTTGTTTTACAAGAATAAAAAAGATTGGTTTTCTGCCAAGGCGCGGGATAGTTTTTATTTCTATTTTTAGGCCTTAGTCAGACGGGCGGTTTTTCGCGCGATTTGCGGATCGCATGACGGATGCGCATACGCAAATCGCGTGACCGGTGCACGCAAGTCGCCCGCAAATCTGCTCCTAGCCGCGTTTCATTAGAAACAGGCCGGAGCTGTCCGGCGCATTGCATTCAATGGAGATGGCAATACAGCCGTCTCCATTGAAAGCAATGAGCTGCGGGCGAGCCCGGGATGAATTGTCGGTAAGGGCTTAAATATATAAGCCCTTACCTGCAATTCATCCTAAAATGTGTAAAAATAAAAACAATTTGTATACTCACCTGCCGGCAGCCGGAGCTCCGAGCGGCCGTCCTGCAGTGGGTGTGAAGGGGGTGTGAGTCAGACCTGCCCCCTGATTGCCTCAGCGCTGAACCAATCAGAGGCATGCCTCACTCACACCCATTCATGAATGGATGTGAGTCAGACCTGCCCCTGATTGGCTCAGCGCTGAGAGGCAGCAGTCACTCACCCATTCATGAATTCATGAAAGGGTGTGTGAGTGAAACCGGCCTCTGATTGGTCAGGCTGTGACCAATCAGAGGGAGATCATTCAGCAGGCGGGGATTTTAAAGCCCCGCCGGCTGAATAGTGCCGAGAAGCAGTTCAGGAGAACTGACAGCGGCCGCGGCTGGACTCCGGCTGCAGCGGAAAGGTGCGTATACAAATTTTTTTTATTTTAACACATTTTAGGATGAATTGCAGGGAAGGGTTTATATATTTAACCCCTTCCCGACAATTCACCCCGTGCACGCCGGCAGCCCATTGCTTTCAATGGAGCGGCTGTATTGCCGCTCCATTGAATTCAATGGGCAAACATCATTCTTCTCTGCCACAGCTGTTACAGCTGTGGCAGAGAAGAATGATTTGTCTTCTATATGTTCTCAATGGGGTCGGCGCTGCTGCCGCCGGCCCCATTGAGCGCATATACAGAAGAGAACAGGAATCGCAGATAGGTGCGATCTGCGATTTTTTGTTCTATAATTTATCGGACGAGCGCATAAAAAGCGCTCATGTGTCCGATACCATTGCAAAGCAATGGTTTTAAAAAATCGCCGGACGCATGCGCAAATCGCGGCTAAAAACGCCCGTCTGACTGAGCCCTTATACTCCGTTACCCAGCCAGACCGTGCTCACAAACACGGTGAAAGGATATCCCCGGACGCCGCTCCAAAAAGGAAACATGGAGAAGCAAGAAACCTGCTGAAGGCAAACGTGGACAACAGGTGCAGAGGGGTTGATTCCTTTACCATCGGATTAACCCTTCTGGCACCGGGTAAGTCCACCTTTTATTTAACTATAAAAGCATTGCTAAATTGCTAGCGAGGTGCATTTTAAAGCATATTTTTCTAAGAAAAAAAGTGTGAAACAGACGCAGGAGACATTCTTAATGTTCTTCCTCCGCCTCCGGCTGTTATCATAATTCAGATGGAGAATATCCAAAGTCAGGATCCACATTCACTTCTATATTTTCATTATTGATATTTATGTTAAATATTCCTTTTTGTACCACAAAATATTGTTCTAAAGGTGCTCATACATATTAGACTGAGGGCTCATTCACGTTTCTGTATTTAACCCGCATAATACTTAGTGAATAGAACCCATTGATTTCAAAGTTTTCACATGCATATTTTTCAGACGATTTTTGGTTGCGTGAAAAACTCCATGGCATGTCCTATTTTGCATGGGTACATATTTTGCAGCCAAAGCAGGCCATAGAGACGAATGTCCCAGTGTAAATATGCAATGATTACGCTGGAAGCCTGTATAGTCACTGCATATTTGTGCATCAGAACAATGGCCCTTCTGCGTATTTCTTTGCACGCATTAATATGCTGCATATTTCAGCATGCAAAAACCCTAAATAAGGGCAAAATTATGCAGGAAATAAACGATTTTTTGTCTGTGAATACCCTGCATATGAAAGTTGATGAAAATGGACAATTTCAACCTAAACAATCTTCTGTCGAGTGAAATGTAACAATGTATGATTGTTTTAACAAATGATGACAGATTGTCATCATCTGGAAAGGAGTTTGAAATTTGAATTTTTTTAGATTGTGCAAGTCCAAATGAGCTACACAAAACTCACTGTATATACTCTTGATGACCTTAAATGCTCTTTTTCACTGTGTCTAATGAGGAATTGTGTAACCATTTACATATTAATTATGACACTTAAGAATTTGTTTGTTCTGTCGGCTATAATTAATTGAAGAGCCTAACCTGCCCATACTCCTTCAGTAGCTGGCAGACAAATACTTGTTCAGCTGTACAGTAACTATTTCACCTGAATCCCCCTTATAAACATGAACGCTCAGATCATTGAACTGTTTATGTGTTTTCAATAGGCAAAGTGGAGAAAACTGCTGTCAGACATACCTGGCAACAGAAGAACAAAGGGATTAGTCATTGAAATTCAACAAGCCTGATTCTTCTTTTCTCTGACATTATCTGTCAGGGTAAAGTCGGGAAGCCCTCATACCCGTACAATGGTCAGTGGGTTCAGCCTACAATACAATAATGTGTGTGGGGGCCTTTAAAAGCACAAAAAGTAACTGTTACTATTCAATCATCAAAACAATATAAAAAAGTTATGGTCTTAGAATTCGGTAACATAAAACTATATTTTTTCATGAAACGTGCTGTTATTGTGGACAAGTAGTAAAGCTTAAAAAAACAGATTTGGTATCACCATAACTGCATCAACCCATAGAATAAAGGTAACACATTATTTATGCCACCCGGTGAATGGCATAAACCCATGCAAACATGGAGAGAACATGCAAACTCCATGCAGATGGCATCTTGGTAGGACTGGAACTCAGGACCTGAGAGCTACAAGCAACACAACTAACCTCTGAGCGCTAAATAGTTTTATGTCTTCAAGATGCACAATGAATGAAGGATATAAAACAAACCTTCTGCGCTCCTGTTGTAGATCTCTCAGTAAAATGAATGTGTGAGGGCTCTCAAACCCAATTTCCACAAAATACATTTATTAAAAAATATGAAATAAAAATTGACATGAAGTCCCCAAAGAGTATGCAACGCGTTTCGGCGTCCTAATCGACGCCCTTCTCAGGCATGATGTACAGCACAACAACAGTCCTTTATATAATATATATTGTGCTTACCTTGTGCAGCAGATGACCGAGCTGCATGGCGCTGAACGCCAGTCGATCTTGCACTGACGTCATTGATCAGCGTCCGATCACCTGACTTGCCATCCTCTCAACTGTACTGCGCATGTGACCGCAGTAATAGAACGCAAATTGCGTGTCACTCTTACAGCGCATGCGTTCGAGGTCATCCATCTCCACAACCAAACTATGGAATGCATGTTTTCTATGTATACACTTAATACAACATCGAGCAATATCTATTCTCATTATTTATATCTGCAACTTGAAGAATTTTATCAACAAATGGAATATATTATTCTGTATAATCACTAAATACATAAATAGTGTATTTACTCTATATAGTAATAATGTACAGCGGGATATTTTAGTCTAAATATGAATCTATACATATTGCAAAGCTAAAATATATGGTGTTAAATACCTTTTATAGGAACGATGAAATAGTCTAAAAATTAAAAATATAAACATGAAATATAGCACATCAGACAAATATACATAACAATCAATAGAGCACACAGTAGCTGGACTAAAATAGACTGCGGGATAAAGATATGCAATAAAAAATGCAGAATCTCAGAATGTAACCTGTAAACTACAAATAACACAATCACTGTAATTATTCATGAATTATTTAGATTATATATATAGAATTTTTTTTTCCCTCCGACATCATGACAGCACACATTTGGAGGTTGCTCACCTGCTGACCTGATGGGACAGGAAAAGGCAGAGCATAAAAGGCACCTCCCCTCCACCAAACACCAGTGTTTTTCCTGTCCCTCCAGGACAGCAGCGGCAGAGCTCCAGCGATGCTGTCCCATGCCGCAGGTTCCAGGACTTACTAGTAGCAGTGACGACATCTCTTTGGGCAGCCCGGGTTACCCCAGTGGGAAGGAGCTCACCTGGGTGCTAATCGGGGACTGAGTGGGCCTGGGTCCAAGTACAAGCTTTCCGGTTCCACCGCGGCCATCATCCAGGCGGCGGCCGCTACCTCTGGGTCTCCCGTCTTAGCGGTGATGTCAGATGCTCCGCAAGGGGGCGTGGCGTTGGACGAAGCGCACAGAGGGGGCGTGGCCTGGTGCGGCTTGGCACCAGATTCAAAAGTTAAAAGCCCCCTGCACCAGGAGATGGCTGGTGCCTACCATACACTGGGAATCGAACCTAAGGACAGGAATTGATCCCACAAGCGCAGGATGTCGGCCAGGGAGGACCCAGAGAATCTCCAAACTGTAAGTGGCCCTGTGGGCCAACCTACAGACACCTGCACTACACTTCCCTTACTAACAGAGCTCTCACTTGTCATTTTACGATAGGGATACTCAAAAACCTAGGGAGGCTAGGAGGAGAAGTAAAAAGTGTCCAGTATGCTTAGCAAAACTTCACGACTCCTATACTAAAACATTATGCTCTTCCTGCTCAGCGAAAATTCTGCAGGAAGAAAAATCTTACCTCATGTCTGAAATCCGGTCGGTTGTCCAGGGAGAAGCACAGTCCTCCCTTTCGGACCTCCAACCAGGCCCTTAGGGGGCCACAAGAAGGTCTGCTCCGGCAGTGTTAGAGTCTGACTCTGACATGGCGCAAGAATTCGATCTTGAAGATCTTGGGGAAGTGTCACAGGGGGAGAAAAAATATTTTTTTTTTGCTAACAGGGAAACCTCGCAATATGCAGGACGTCATGTTTGCGGGTCTGCTTCCACAACGTAAATCTACATTCCCTGTAAACGCCACACTTAAACAATTGATCCTTAATGAGTGGAATTGTGTGGATCAAGCTCCGTTAATTTCTAAAAGAATTTCAGGAGCGTCTTTTATTTGCGGACGATGAAGTGGCTATCCTTGAGGAGGCGCCAAAGGTTGACACAGCTATCTCTATGGTGTCTAAAAGAACTGGGCTACCATCTGAGGATATGTCCCACTTAAAGGACTCTATGGACAACAAAGTAGACATGACCATTTGTAAGGCTTGGTCCACGTCCAGTCTCATTATAAAGTCTAATATTGCGGCTTTTTCTGTGGCTTGCTCTATGGCAGTTTGACTGGATCAGCTTCTACGGAGACGGTTCACTGCGGAGCCCGCGTGGCAGCCCTATCCAACACAGCCAGGAGGGCATTTTGAGTAAAGTAGTGGTCAGAAAACATAACCTCCAAAAATAGGTTGTGTACCCTACCCTTTCAGTGCTGCTAGTCATCAGACCTCCCAAAAGCCCCTTCACACCACGTACCTCGTCTACAACGTACATGGGGAAAGGAAAGACCGGAAGGTGGTATTATCTGAAGGGAGGCAGGGGTAAGGCTCTTACTGTTGTTCCTCAGCCTGCATCTTCATGCCTGGTGGGCAGAAGATTAGTTCATTTGTGCACTAGTTTGAGAAACATAACTATTGACGGTGCCTACCACACACTGAGAAACGATCCTAAGGACAGTAATTGATCCCACAAGCACAGGCCTGGTGGCGGAGGGGTACAAGATTGAGCTAGAATCCCGCCCTCCAAATACATTCATTTTAACCTCGGGGGACTATGTGGGCCTGGGTCCAAGTACAGGCATCCGGTTCCATCGCGATCGTCATCCAGGCACCAACCCTAGAGCAGGCTCTACTTAAGGGTGTACAGATCCTGCTGGATCTCGGTGCAGTTATGCCCATCCCTACAAGGGAATGGGGGAAAAGCTTTTACTCCCCTCTCTTTCTGGTTCCCAAACCAGATGGCTCCCACCGATGGAGACTATCAGAACCGCAACCCCCCTGTTTGGTAGGGATAACGTTATGGCTACGATTGATTTAAAGGATGAGTATTATCACATCCCCAATTATGTCAATTCACAAAAGGTTCCTAAATTTGAGCTGAGAATGGGAAATCCATCACTTCCAATTTATCCGCCTTCCCTTTGGAATCCCCTCTGCTCCATGGATCTTTTCCAAAGTGGTGATTGAAATGGTAGCCTTTTTGCATAATCGCTGGATTATTATCGTCCCCTATCTGGATGGTTCCCTGCTGGTGGCAGATTCCCTCACTATTCTGAGGTCCCACTTGGGGTCCACGCTTCAGCTATTTAAGGATCTGAACTGGATCATTAATGATCTGAAATCCAACATGGAACCGGAAACCGGGAAAAACTTCCTGGGAGTCATTTTGGATTCTGGTCTCCAATGTTCGTCCCTTCCTCCTCTAAGGAAACAGCTCATTCTAGAGGAATGTTCTGCTCTATATAAAAAATCTACAGTATCAATAAGAGAGGCGATGCGGATCCTGGGGCTAATGACTTCATGCATTGCAGTGGTTCCCTGGGCCCAGTTTCACAGCTGTGATCTCCAGACACTTATCCTCCAGAATTGGGACAAGTCACAGTCCTCACTTGATAGGACAATCCCTATTTCCACTAGGGCTAGATCCTCACTCTGCTGGTGGTTGTCCTCAGACAACCTTTCAAGGGTATTCGAATGTAATTTGGACCACGCGATAATAACGTTAATTGAGAGTATAATAAAAAAAAGAATTGGGATACTCTTAAAAAGGATCCGTTCTTGGCTAACGAAATTCAAGATAGACCCACAATCATTTATCGCCGCAATAAGACTTTGCAGAATACACTTGCTCCGTCCAATCCACAGAGCAAATTTCAAGAGACGTCTCTGAATAAAATAGCGCCGGTTGGAGTTTACCGATGTGGGAGAAAAAAAAGGAAATGTTGCGCAGTAATCACACAAGGAAGAAAAGAGATATATTGCCAACGAGAACAGAAGAAAGTGAAAATAGACCAATTTTTGAACTGTTGTGCAAGATTTATTGTATATCGGATAGAATGCCCATGCGGGCTACAATACATTGGAAGAACTACAAATACTCTCAGTTCACGCTTAAACCAACACAGGTTTAATATCTGTCCGGGCTATATTAAACATAGCGTGTCGCAACTTTTTGCACTGGAACATCAAAAGGACCCAACAAGAATTAAAATCACCCCTTCAGAACATATAAACTCACGCGCGTTCTCCAGACTTCGGGCATGGGAGATGTTCTGGATTTACAGAATGAACACCCTGTCTCCCACCGGTTTAAATTAGGTTTTAGAAAAAGTATGAAAAAAATATATATAAAAAAATAATATATATATATATATATATATTTTATGAATAATTATAGTGATTGTGTTATTTGTAGTTTACAGGTTACATTCTGAGATTCTGCATTTTTTATTGCATATCTTTATCCCGCAGTCTATTTTAGTCCAGCTACTGTGTGCTCTATTGATTGTTATGTATATTTGTCTGATGTGCTATATTTCATATGTTTATATTTTTAATTTTTAGACTATTTCATCGTTCCTATAAAAGGTATTTAACATCATATATTTTAGCTTTGTAATATGTATAGATTCATATTTAGACTAAAATATCCCGCTGTACATTATTACTATATAGAGTAAATACACTATTTATTTATCTATTTATTGATTATACAGAATAATATATTCCATTTGTTGATAAAATTCTTCAAGTTGCAGATATAAATAATGAGAATAGATATTGCTCGATGTTGTATTAAGTGTTTACATAGAAAACATGCATTCCATAGCTTGGTTGTGGAGATAGATGACCTCGAACGCATGCGCTGTAAAAGTGACACGCAATTTGCGTTCTATTACTGCGGTCACATGCGCAGTACAGTTGAGAGGATGGCAAGTCAGGTGATCGGACACTGATCAATGACGTCAGTGCAAGATCGACCGTCGTTCAGCGCCATGCAGCTCGGTCATCTACTCCACAAGGTAAGCACAATATATATTATATAAAGGACTGTTGTTGTGCTGTACATCATGCCTGAGAAGGGCGTTGATTAGGACGCCGAAACGCGTTGCATACTCTTTGGGGACTTCATGTCAATTTTTATTTCATATTTTTTAATAAATATATTTTGTGGAAATTGGTTTGAGAGCCCTCACACATTTATTTTACAGAGAGATCTACAACAGGAACGCAGATTTGTTTTATATCCTTCATTCATTGTGCATCTTGAAGACATATAACTATTTAGCGCTCAGTGGCTAGTCCTGTTGCCTTGTAGTTCTCAGGTCCTGAGTTCCAGTCCTACCAAGATGCCATCTGCATGGAGTTTGTATGTTCTCTCCATGTTTGCATTGGTTTGCTCCCACATTCAATACCACCTTATTTTATCTTTTTTTTAAATTTATGCCATTCACCGGGTGACATAAATAATGTGTTACCTTTATTCTATGGGTTGATGCAGTTATGGTGATACCAAATCTGTTTTTTTAAGCTTTACTACTTGTCCACAATAACAGCACGTTTCATTAAAAAATATAGTTTTATGTTACCGAATTCTAAGACCATAACTTTTTTATATTGTTTTGACGATTGAATAGTAACAGTTACTTTTTGTGCTTTTAAAGGCCCCCACACACATTATTGTATTGTAGGCTGAACCCACTGACCATTGTAGGGGTATGAGGGCTTCCCGACTTTACCCTGACAGATAATGTCAGAGAAAAGAAGCATCAGGCTTGTTGAATTTCAATGACTAATCCTTCTGTTCCTCTGTTGCCAGGTATGTCTGGCAGCAGTTTTCTCCACTTTGCCTGTTGAAAACACATAAACAGTTCGTTGATCTGAGCGTTCAGGTTTATAAGGGGGATTCAGGTGAAATAGTTACTGTACAGCTGAACAAGTATTTGTCTGCCAGCTACTGAAGGAGTATGGGCATGTTTGGCTCTTCAATTAATTATAGCCAACAGAACAAAAAAATTCATAATTAATATGTAAATGGTTACACAATTCCTCATTAGACAGTGAAAAAGAGCATTTAAGGTCATCAAGAGTATATACAGTGAGTTTTGTGTAGCTCATTTGGACTTGCACAATCTAAAAAAAATTCAAAATTCAAACTCCTTTCCAGATGATGACAATCTATTTATCTATTTATTGATTATACAGAATAATATATTCCATTTGTCGATAAACTTTTTCAAGTTGCAGATATAAATAATGAGAATAGATATTGCTCGATGTTGTATTAAGTGTTTACATAGAAAACATGCATTCCATAGCTTGGTTGTGGAGGTGGATGACCTCGAACGCATGCGCTGTAAAAGTGACACGTAATTTGCGTTCTATTACTGCGGACACATGCGCAGTAGATTCGAGAGGACGGCAAGTCAGGTGATCGGACGCTGGTCGATGACGTCAGTGCAAGATCGACCGGCGTTCAGCGCCATGCAGCTCGGTCATCTGCTGCACAAGGTAAGCACAACATATATTATATAAAGGACTGTTGTTGTGCTGTACATCATGCCTGAGAAGGGCGTCGATTAGGACGCCGAAACGCGTTGCATACTCTTTTGGGACTTCATGTCAATTTTTATTTCATATTTTTTAATAGATATATTTTGTGGAAATTGGGTTTGAGAGCCCTCACACATTCATTTTACAGAGATCTACAACTGGAGCTCAGAAGATTTCTTTGATATCCTTCATTCACTCTCCCCATTTGGTCATCCATTTTTGGGGTCCTTTCCTTCTGCTGTTCTCCTATTTCTTTAGGATTGCTGAAGATCCCCATTATTCATTACAAACATGCTGGGACCATCGGTGCAAGCGGGATGCCCTCTATGTTTGAGAGCCCCGCTATGCACCAGGTGAGTTTAATCTAAATATTTATCGCATCTATGTGTGGTGGCGCGGATTGCCTCTCTCTCAAGATACACAATGAATTATACATAATATGTAATAGCAGAACTCAGAATGTGATCCTCATTGAGCATATAACTCACGTTTTAGATGGAAGGATAGATGAAAATGATGTCTTCACTGATAAAAATTTGTCAGCTGTTTTCTTCCCTGGAATGTAGATGCCTCTTATATTTTGGTCTGCTGACAAACTGCTAAAGCTTTTTGCCCAACAGTTCATTTAATGTCTTTGGAAAGTTTTCTCTTTTCTTGCCCCTCCCCTTTCATGTGTGTTTCAGGCAAATCCAATTAAAACTATTGAACTAATGCCAGACTCCTAAAACATGAAAACCTGTGACGCTTGTAGGTGTAATGGCTACAGGTCCAGAGAATGACACCACGTGGAATCCAGCTGCACAACAAAGTCAATTCCTTTGAGGATTATCAGCGTGGGTAAAGGATGAACTTGCCAGAGTGAAGACCCCTGATATTCTGGAAGACTTCATTCAGCTATACATCCGTGTTGACCAGAGACTTTCCGAGTGATGAAATGAGAGACTGTGGGGTTTTGGCACCAACACCCCTACTCTTTTAGTTGATCCACGTTGAGTCCCCTGTTGAGGACTGAAGCTGCACCAGAAGTGATGCAGGTCCCTTCACTGAAAAAGAAAGGCGACATGCAGAAAGTCTGTGCTTTTATTGTGGAAGCTTGGGACATGTTGCCTTAAACTGTCCAAGCACACTTCTCCGCTATTTCTGCAAGACCCCCTGATACTGACCTCTTTCTTCCTCTCTGGCTACGTTACTCACCTCATCCATCTGTGCTGCAAACCGAGACCCCCTGTTGCATTTATTTAGAAAACCTCAATATTGAAGACAATCTCACGCAAATTTCGCTGCCAGTGGCATGTGGATGTCTGGCTCTGAAGTACGCATCTCCAGGAGTTGCCTCTGTAATCCCTCGATCTCTGGTTGCATATTAGCAACCTTTTGCTGGTAAGGGTGGCTTCACATGAGCGTGTTTTTGTTTTTGTTTCCTCATAATAGCTACTATGGTCTCAATGTTTGGGCGTGCTTAATTTGTAGTGGTTTCAGGCACGAGGCTGGAGTCTCAGGTATAATCGCTGCAGAGTAGTCAAGGATAAGCCAGAAGTCAGCAACAGGAGGTCTCAGTTTATAGCACAGATGAATGAGGTGGGTAACATAATCAGAGAGGAAGCTAGAAGTCAGCAATGGGAGGTCTCGGTTTGCAGTACAGATGAATGAAGCTGGTAACATAGTCAGAGAGGAAAGTCAGAAGTCAGCAACGAGTGGTCTTGGTTTGCAGCACAGATGGATGAGGCGGGTAATGTAGTCAGAGAGGAAGCCAGAAGTCAGTATCAGGGATTCTTGCAGAAATTGCGAAGGAGCAAGCAAAATGGAGCTTCATCAAACAGTGCTGTGAAGCAGATTATTAATGTGCTGGCAAAGTGGCAGGATCAGGCTTTTTTTTTTAAATAACTTGTTTTTATTGAAATTTTCATAAAATACATACATAGGCATATTATAAGTAGAATCCACAAAGAAAACCTTACAGCATATGTTGTTTTATGATACCAAGTAGTTCTGGTGAACTGTGACCTACATGCCGTAATTTCCTCGTGGCTAAAAAATTTTTCCATGAATTCCCTCCACTTTTCAAAAAATTTGGGGGCTTGAGATTCCACATATCATTTAATCTCAGTTCTTTCCATTTTCAGGAGATGTTTTAACTGTTGCAAGATATTGTTTATTCCCGAGGGTTTGGGTAGCAGCCAGTTGTTCAGAAGGCACCTCTTGCTGATCATAAGATGTGTCATATTAACCTTTTTCGTTTGTTCTGGTAATTGGTGAAGTATATATACTTGTGGTGTTAATTGCAGGCTCTGACCCCCTATGTCTTGCACCAATTTTTGAATCTCAACCCAATATTTACTAAACTTCGGGCATTTCCAAATGCCATGTAAAAAATCGGATTTAGGCAAGCTACATCTAGGACAAGCTTGCAGCCTTGTTGGGCCATTTGGATTCTGCGGTTTGTCAAACCCATAAATTGCTCCGTGGATTATTTTAAAATAATTTCCCGCCACCGTTCATTTGAGATCGCCTTTCTCACAGAATTCCAGCTCTTAATCAATCCCTCGGAAAGTTCTGAGTCCTGTAGGTCACGGAACCATTTTTTGAATAAGTTAGAGCTGTTCTCTATCACCCACCCCTATCTAAATTTGTTATAGAAAAGAGAAATTGAATATTTATGTGGAAGATTTTTAACTAGTGTATCGATAGGGTTGGATATGGCCTCCTTAGTTAGATCGGTTAGTCTTTTCTGTAAAAAGTTTCGTACTTGAGCATATGGGAGGAAATGTATCGCCAGTAGATTGTATTCTATGTACAGTTCCCTAAAAGTCTTATATCTAGGAGGTGAATAAGGTGGTAAAATCGCGATTGTGCAAAATTGCAATTTACCGCGAAATCGCGATTTTGCGCGATCGCGATTTTAACATTACAAGTCCCATACACCCCTGCAGAAAAAAAAAAAGCTGCGAATTTCGCAGTGAAAAAAAACTGTAGTGGGTAGTCACCCTAAGGCTAGCAACATTGTACATACGGATATCTGGGAAGTTTAATGCGCCCCACCCCTAGGAAGCATCAGTTTTTTTAGGGCAATATATGCCCGCCTCCGAGTCCAGATAAAGGTCGTAAATGCCGTGTGCAATTTCCTCAAGTCGCACCTTTGCAGTAAGAGGGGTATTGTCTGCAGAGGGTAAAGGAGTCTCAGGAAGCTGACCATTTTAATTAAATGGCACCTGCCCAGGAGGGAAAGAGAAAGATTACCCCATCTATCCAGTTCATTTATTATCTTTAGTATCAGTGGGGGATAGTTTAGTGAGTAAAGGGATTCTGGTCTCTTGCCTATATTTATTTCCAAGAATTTAATACTATTTTTGACTATACTGACAGGGCAGCTTTTGAGATCTATGCCAGCAAGTCCACCACGGGGGGATACATCCAGCAATTCACATTTAGTAGTGTTTACCCTGAAACCTGATTGCTTCCCAAAAGATTCTAATATAGCAAAAACATGCAGCAAATCAGTGTGCGGCCTGCCAAGTGTCACCAAAATATCATCCGCGAATAGCATTGTCTTAACCATTTTGCCCCGATCCTGATACCTTCGATCCCTGTAGTCCCTTCTAGTAGTCTTGCCAACGGTTCAATGGCAAGGTTGAATAAAAGTGGGGAGAGCGGGCAACCCTGTCTGGTACCTTTCTGTAAGAGGAATCGTAGAGAAAGAAAACCTGGTGTATAAATTTGCGCCTGACGGGAGGAGTACAAATTCCATATATAGGAGCATAAGGGGCCTGTAATGCCCATCCTGTCCATCACTACTTTTAGCCACTTCCACGAGACATTATCGAATGTCTTTTCACCGTCTATTGCGACAAGGACAGGAGTGGGATGGGCAGAAGGGTGTAATTTAATGTCATCAAGCACTGTCAAGATTTTATGAATGTTCATGATGGCCGAGTGTCCTTTTGTAGTGGGGAAATTAATTTGGGCAAGATATTGGCAAGGTATAATTTTTGCCATCAACTTTAGGTCAGTATTGATTAAGGAGATTGGACAATATGATTTTACGTCCTTAAGATCTTTTCCGGGCTTAGGTAACAGTTTAATGTGGGCTGTGTGTTCATGTCGGAAGGAATGGGGCTGTCACGCATATACCCATAAAACAGAGTTTCAAGTAGTGGGGCAGTCTGGTCCTTTAATATCTTGAAAAACTCACCTGTATACCCATCTGGTCCCGGGGCCTTGTTATTTGCCAAATTTTTAATACATTCCCTAATTTCTATTATATCTATGGGAGAATTTAGTTCCAAGTTTTGTTCCTTTGTCAGCGAGGACCAGGTTATGTCTGAAAACATGTCCTCTGCCCCCTCTACTCCCAATTGTGAGTGCGAATAGAGTTTTGAGTAAAACTTAAAGAATGTTATTAATTTTTTGGGAATGAGACTTCATCTTTTCTGAAGTGTCTTTCAAGCCTACAATATTAGCACTCTGAATTAGTCC
Source organism: Eleutherodactylus coqui (assembly GCF_035609145.1). NCBI lineage: Eukaryota > Metazoa > Chordata > Amphibia > Anura > Eleutherodactylidae > Eleutherodactylus > Eleutherodactylus coqui. The sequence continues at coordinate 37,347,546 of NC_089847.1, read as the reverse complement.
TCTTGCTAATTTAGCCATTATTTTCTCTGCTTTGTTACCATATTTAAACAGTTTTGCTTCCTTACGCAAACATCCTAGTTGTTCTCTTCTGTGAAGCCAAGATTCATAGGACTCCTTTGTGCTTTAGTTAAAGCACTTTTTTCTCCCCTGTCCTCCTGCACACAGGACCTCAGACACATCCTATACATCTTTGGAATCGTGTCACCCCTAGGCATCCTGTTGTCCTATCCAGCCGAACTGACGAAGGGGTTCTTCCCCGAAACGCATATTCCATTGCTGGTTTTTAATTTCTGAAAAAATAATAAAAAAGAAGTGCTTTCACCATCACACATTGGACTTTGATCTACATCTTCTAGTAGCTTAGAGTGTTGCGCCTCCATACCAGTTCTTTTCACATCCTTTTCGCTACACTTACGCCCACACTGGTGGAGCGTCATCTGGTTGGCAGCACCCCCACCATTGAAAATACTCAATCATTGAAAACTCTGTGTACTCCATAAATATTCCACTACCCTCACTGGGTCTTGCTCCACCCTCCTTTTTCATTTCTTTTACTCTCTTTCAGAGATAGCACTACTGGCGCATGGTCTGAAATTACCATCTCCCCTATGGTAGGTTATCCTGGAGGCATCAATACCTTGAACTATAACTTTTATTAAAAAAAATAACAATCAAATATAATGCTGTCTCCTTTAGGGTCAAACGCCTAGTATAAACCCACAAGATATAATGAAAACAAAGATCTGGTACCGTGTTAGCCAGTAGAGCAAAATGTGATTGTTCTCATCAAGAGAAACGATGTAATCTTGTAGATATGATACCTTTTAATGGCTAACAAAAATACTTTACATTATTACATCATGTATTTTTGTTAGCCATTAAAAGGTATCATATCTACAAGATTACGTCGTTTCTCTTGCTGAGAACAAACCCAAAAGAAGAGTGCATGAGTTGACTTCCTTTAATTCAGGATCGGGCTTTTATAATGAGCCCAATCAGGTGGAGTCAGGACTAGGAGATAGGAACTAAAAAAAACTGGGATCATGGAACATGGCTGATAGTAATGCCTTGGCGGCATCCAGCTAGCGCACCACCCTTCGTCCTTCATTATCTGCCAGTAGTCGGAGATTGAGATACAATCTTCGTATGTTAATTGCCATGGATCGTGTAGGGATAAATCCGCTTTAGTCTGGATGGATCAGGGACTCAATCACGCCTGAGAGTCTATTGGCTAAGACCTTCACCAGAATCTTTACATCTATATTTAGTAATGAAATGGGTCTATATGAGTGGTGTCAAGGGGTCTTTCCCTGGTTTCGGGATTATTGTAATTATTGCATTTTTCATTGATGGTGGTAACTCTGCTCGCCGTATCGCCTCCAAGTGCACCTTAACACTTTGGGTAACAGTATGCTTGCACACTATTTATATATCTCTACGGGGAGTCCATCATCTTCTGGAGCCTTATTATTATGCAGTGACTCTAAGGCTTTCTCCATCTCCTCTAGACCTCTCGGGGCATCTAGGAATTCCTTTTGTTCGGTTGTCAATTTTGGTAAAGCAATACTTGCCAAGTATTGACTAATTTGTTCTTTTGTTTTACATAGATTGGGGGAGTATAGGGATCTATAATATTGCTTTATTATTTCCCTAATAGCTTCAGAGTCTGTCTCTATTGTGTCTTGGTTGTTTTTCATCCCAGTAATGTATGTGGTACCCCTTTGTGCTCTAGAGATTACGGCCAACATATGCCCCACTCTCTCGCCTTCCTCAAAAAAAAAGCAGCAGTTTCCAGGGTATACAGATTTAGCGCTTCCTGGTCTCCCCGCCACTGTCTTAGCGCTTCTTCTGTGCCAAACTCCACAGATCTAGCCTCACTGGTTACTAATTTTTCCTTAAGCTCTTGCCCTTTCTCTCTATGTCTCCTTTTAATCTGTGTAACCCGCTGTATTAGAATACCTCTAAGATAGGCCTTCATCACTTCCCACTGCATGGCATTGGTTGTGGACCCTGTATTCAACTCAAAGTATTCTTTTAGGATTTCTCCCATGTCTTGGTTCTCTATGATGTTAAGCCAGTATGCATTAAATTTCCATAGTGGACGTCTAGGTGTTCTGATCTCGGAGTGTCGTATTACCAATTGTATAGGGCAGTGATGGCGAACCTTTTGGAGTCCGAGTGCCCAAACTGCGACCTAAAACCCACATATTTATCGCAAAGTGCCAACATGTCAGGGGGTGGGGCTTATCTCGACGTATGATTTTACCTCCGTCGTTCTAAAAAGGACAGGGCCGCTTCAAAATAGACAGCGTGCAGATTTTAACTGCTTTTTGGATGCGCGTCCATCAAAGTAGCACATTATTTACCCCACATGGTGACCGTCATCCGAAAAATTTTAAAAAAAAGAACGCCAGAAATGCACTTTCAGTCACCCTGTCTCCCAGAAAAAAATGCAATAAAAAGCGATCAAAAAGTCGTATGTATTCCGAAATGATACTAAAATAAACTACTGGACATCTCGCAAGAAATGAGCCCTCGCACAACTACGTTGATGGAAAAATTAAAAAGTTATTGTGCGCAGATGATGGCGGCAGAAAATAATTTTAGAAAATTAGATGTCTTTACAAAAAAATAAAAGTAGTACAGCAAAAAAAACTATACAAGTTTGGTATCATTGTAATCGTACTGACCAACTCGTCCCGCAAAAAACAAGCCCTCATACAGCAACGTCGATGGATAAATAAAGGAGTTATGATTTTTAAAAGGGAAAAGGAAAAAACGAAAATGGGGAAAAAAAACGAGTCCACGTCATTACAGGGTTAAACGTGAACTTTGAGCCACCTGCACATAGCCGGGTCAGATCCCGCAGCGGAATCAACCCTGTGCCTCGCCAGTGATCCCCGCGTACCTATCCGGGTTCTTCATAATCTGTATTGCGGCTCTACCAGCCAGCATGCATGCGCAGTACAGATTATGCCGCGCTGACGCAGGTCCTGCGGCCATTCTGTAATTATGACTGCGGAATGGCCGCAGGACAAGCTGCTTCCATTGACTTCAATGGAAGCCATCCGTGCGTAGCCCTCACAGAATCGCTGCATGCTGTGATTTCTCTTCCGCGAGCGGAAAATCGCAATCAATTTCTGCTCATGGAAGTGAAACCACGTATTTCCCCAGCATGCTATGGGGCGGTATTTGCTGTGGAGTTCGGAGGTGGACGCCCGCTGTGGACTCCACAATGCAAATCCACCTGTGTGCGTTCTGCCAAAGGCCGCCTGCACATGAGCGGAAATTCCGCGGTGGCATTTCCCGCGGAATTTCCGCTGCTGGAAGCCTGCATAGGATTGCGTTAACAAACGCAATCCTATGCAGACGGCCGCGGTTTGGCCGAGAGAAATATCGCGCAGCAAACAAATTGCGGCACGCTCTATTTCTGTGCAGGGCTCGCAGAAATGTCACTCACCCGCTGCCGGATCCGGTCTGCCCAGCAAGCCAGCACATCAAACAGCCGGAGCTGCGGGGCGCGGGTGCGTACGCACTGGTCCCTGCAGGTGCTCGGGTCAGATCCCGCGGCGAGAATTCTCGCTGCCGGATCCGACCCGCCCGTCTGCAGGCGGCCAAAATACAACATGCTGCGATTTTCCATCCGCGAGCGAAAAGTCGCAATTGATTTTCGCTCGGCGACATGGAAAACTGATTTCCAACAGCATGTCTATGTGCAGTATTTGCATTGCGGAATCCGGAGGCGGACACCGCAATGCCAAAACGCCCGTGTTTATGTGTTTAGCAGTTATCTTTGCAGTAACTGCTGTTCGCTTCTTACTTTAACCCAGGCAGCAAGGATCTTCTTTTAACCCCTTGAGTGGCAGGTTTCCTACCACCCTGTCGTGCCCACCAGGGCAGGTTTTTTAAAATGGTCTAATCATTGAATTTCAACTAGTTTTGCAGTTGCGTCTCAAGAGCCATAACTTTTTCATTTTTCCATTGACATGGCCATATGAGGGCTTGTTTTTTGCGGGACAAGTTGTGATTTTTTAAACAGGGGGGAGGAAAAAAAGAAATGGGGGGAAAAAAGAAAAAAGGGGCCATGTCATTAAGGGGTTAAATAATGTATTAACTTCCTTCTCTGGGTCATTAGGACGCACATGGATACCACATGTGTGATTGTATTTTTTATTTTTTACAAAGTAAAGGGAGACAAGTGTTTTTTTAATTTTTTAAATAATTTTTTTACTTTTTTTTTTTATTTTTTTAAATTTTTTTTTTTTTGTCCCTTTAGGGGACTTCCACAGGGACCCATCAGGACCCCTGATCACATTCCAGGGGTCCGATGGTGACAGCCCTTTACATGCTGCAGTGACAGCCCTTTACATGCTGCAGTCACATAGACTGCAGCATGTAAAGGGTTAACACAGCAGAGATCGGAGGTTTTCTCTGATCTCTGCTGTAAGAGCTAGTACCTAGCTGTCCTCTGACAGCTAACAACCAGCTCTCCCTGCCACAGAGACCATCGGCTTGCTTCTGACAAGCCGATGGTCTCTATGGCAACCTGTAAACAAAGCAGGAGGTTGCCGACATGTCGGCAATATCTTCTGCTGGTTTTTCAAAGCCCTTGCACTGCTCTGTGTGGGACTGTGCAGGCAGAGCACACTGTCACAGCTTGTGGCATTGTACTCTGCAGCTCCCATAGTGATACATAGCCCGGAAATCTTCCGGGCTATGTTGCTATGAGCAGTGGAGCTCGTCACGGAACTTTTCCGGGCGTGCCACTCAAGGGGTTAAACCTCTTCTTTACTGCTGAAGCTCTGCTCTGCTTCTCTCACCACAGGCAGTCACTGAGCGAAGGCTGTTGTCGGCTCTGCATTGGAAATCCCCGCACTACTTCTGACATGGGAGGTAGAAAGCGCTCCCATTGGGCTGCTGTGCGGAGGGGCGGGGATATGAGGAGCAGACAACAGCCTGCGCGTGCCGGCATCTCCTTCACCTCCGCTGCCGTCTGGGCTTTATTTAAATCTCCCGCTATAGGAGTGACAGGGGAGTAAGGAAGCGCTCCCATTGGCCTGATGTGTGGAGGGGCGGGGGGGGGGGGGTACGAGGAGCTGCTAGAAGACCGCGCGTGCCGGCAATCAAGTTCACTCTGCAGTCAGTGCTGCCCTGCCTTACGTTTGACAGGGCAGGAAGCTCTCTCTGCAGTGCCGACGGCCGGGTGATATCAGCGAACAGCACGCGTGCCGGCAGAAAGGACTCCGCGTGCCCTCCCCGGCACGCGTGCCATAGGTTCGCCAACACTGGTATAGGGGAATGGTCAGACAGCACTCTGGGTAAGTATTTGACTAATAGCACTTTATCCCACAGTATTGTGTTACCAATCACTAAATCGATGCGTGATATAGCCTAGTATGTACTGGAGTGACAGGAATAGTATCTTACACCCAGATTTTTGGCTCGCCATATATCTAGCAGAAGTGTCTCTGTTAGTAGTCCTGCCAATGGGGTTGATCCCTCTTTGTTTGGTGTTCCCTGTGTACTCATTCTGTCTCAGTGGGGGTCTATTACTGAGTTAAAGTCTCCTAACATTAGCACTGGGATGTCTGGTGTAGCCGCAATAAAGCTCAGTACTTGTTTTAAAACCGTGCTGCTATAGGGGGGTGGAAGGTATATCGAAATCAACAGACAGGCATAGTTAAATATCCTACAATGCAGGCAAACAAAGCGACCTTCCGTATCTATCTTTTGTGCAATTACGGCAAAGGGGATGGAGTGGTGGACAAGGACACTGACCCCTCTAGAGCACAGGTGTCAAACACAAGGCCCACAGCCCGAATCCGGCCCGCCAAATGTGCAGTAAAGTTCCCTCACCTCCGTGCTGCTGTCAGTAGGCGATCTTCTATTGGTTTCTACTGTCTAGTGTAGACAGTAATAGAGGATTGCCGATAGCAGACTGACAATGGCCGCGGAGGAGGGAAGAAGACTGCAGAGAACATGATCTCTGCAGCGAGTAGAGCGACGCTGAGGAGGAGCAGCTGCACGGTGAGAGCCTGGTCAGCGCTGAACCCCTCTCACTGGCCCTACCTCCGTTCATGGCTGCAGGCCTGGGGAGACATCAGGGGCCCAAGTATGCAGGAAGGCCCCAAGAAGAGAGCAGCCGGTATACCTGCCAGTGGGACCACATTGGATGCAGGTAAGTATAAAAATGTGTATAAAAATGCAGAAGTGTCCTTGTGTGTGCGTGTATGTATATATATATATATATATATATATATATGTGTGTGTGTGTGTGTGTATGTATAGTGTGTGCGTCTGAGTGCATGTGTAATAATAGTGTGTATCTGTGCATGTATGTGTATAATGGTGTGCGTCTGTGCATGTATGTGTAGAACGGTGTGCGTCTGTGCACATGTATGTGTAGAACGGTGTGCGTCTGTGCACATGTATGTGTAGAACGGTGTGCGTCTGTGCACATGTATGTGTAGAATGGTGTGCGTCTGTGCATATATGTGTTTGTGTGTATATATATATATAAATATATATAATAGTGTGTGCCCGTGTGTGTGTATATATATATATATATATATATATATATATGTATATATATATATATATATGTATATATATATATTAGTGTGCGCCTGCGTGTGTATAGATGTGTGTATGTACATGTGTGTGTGTGTATATATATAATAGTGTGAGACCTTATTACGAATTGGGCCCCTGTGGGGTTCACTTTTACTATACTGTCTTACAATTAATTAGAATCGGCCCTTTGAAGACAACCAGAAGACTGATGTGGCCCTCGGTGAAAATGAGTTTGACACCCCTGCTCTAGAGCATGTAGTGTACACTGAGTGGAAACTATGTGTGGCCCATTGGACTTTGAACGAAGACAGTGAGTCTTTGGAAAGATGTTTCCTGCAAGCAAAGTATTAATGGATGGATTTCTTTAACTTTCCGGAGTATCGACAAGACGTTTAACTGGATCCCCCATCCATCGTATATTCCATGACACAATCGTGAATCTATCAGCCATTTCTCATTAGTTGAATATGGGTAGAGTGGGTCACAATAATCAGGAGCACGGCAACATCCCAGAACATCACAGTTTCTCTACATTAGAGCTCAACTATATTCCCCTCCCCACTAGCACAAGAGAGACAACAAACAAACCCAACAAACATTCCCCACATAAATCTCTCAGACAGGGGCGTAACTAAAGGCACAGGGGCGTAACTAAAGGCTCAGGGGCCCTGAGCTGGGGCCCCCCTATATCTGTATCTGTACCCGTACCCATACCTAAACCATGCTGCACAGAGACATAACTTGAAGCTCCTGGGCCCCAATGCAAAACCTGTAACAGGGCCCCGAACTATAATGCTTTATTCATAGTACTGGGCTCCCTATATGGAAAGAGAGGCCTTATGGGCCCCCTAAGGCTCCTGGGCCCGTGTGCAGCCGCATCCCCTGCACCCCCTATAGTTATGCCCCTGCTCTCAGATCTGTCGAAGCCCTCACAGATCAGGGCATTAGTCCGCCAAGTCGTAGGGTATGGCAACGTGTCCTCAACTATAAAGGCAGAAACTTTTAAACTTGGTATAATATCACCAAAAGTAGTACAAAAAGTGTTCGAAAAAAGGAAGGACTGTATTCTTAAATGGTCGTTTCTTCATATGTTGACCTTTACTCTTTTGTTATTTTGCTCCATCAATGCTCCCAGGGAGTAAACATGGAAAAGAAAAGGAAAAAAAGAAAACGGAGGATGTTTCTAGTGCAGCTCCTTCTCCGTCAGTGGCCAGTATTAGGCTTCTCCGGGCGACGAGGCGAGCGCGCGGCAGTGCGAAGTGCGGATACATTTCTCTCCAACCAGATCGAGGCGGTCATAGGGCTATCGAAGAAGTGCGCTTCTCCCATCGCTACCACTCTCAGTTTGGCCGGGCATAACATGGCGTATGGTGCATGTAGATCTCTTAGCCGGTTTTTGACTTCTTTTCCTTTGTATTTCTCCCGAGAAGTCTGGGAAAAAGAAGATTCTGGCACCATTGACTTTAATGTCGCCTTTATCCCTAGCTCCTCTCAGGGCGGTGTCGCAGTCTCTGAAATGTAGGAGTTTCATAAGGACTGGCCTTGGAGGAGTCCCTGGGGGAGGGGGTCTCATGGGGACACAATGAGCACATTCTATTGCGAACATTGATGAAAAAGCTTCTCTGCCAAATAAGTCCATGAGCCAGTTTTCAAAGTACTCACAGGGGTTGTTGCCCTCCATCTTTTCTGGCAGCCCCACTAGGCGTACGTTATTTCTACAGGAGCGATTCCCCAAATCGTCGATTTTGGCATAGAGAGATGCTAGTTTTTGCGCGTTATTATCTACTTCATGTTGCATAGGAGTCACTCTATCTTCTATATTGCTGATCCTTCCCTCTGCAGCGGTTAGTTTTTCGGAAATCTTTTGCACACCTTGTCTGATTAAGCTCATGTGTTCCTGTAGTGTGCCGAATTGCTGGTGTAGCATTTGTACAGCATTTGTGCATTTGGTGATAGCCCCTAAAATGTCCTGCAGTGTGGGTTCTGCTTCATTTGAGCTTATTTTGTGAGAAGTCTCTGTGGGTGTCTGGCTTCTCTCCCCACTGCATGTTGGAGCTCCCTCCCCCTCTCTCTCCATCCCCTGTGCTGTGGTGCGCGTGGATGGTCTTACCAGAGTCCCAGGGTTTTCTCCTGTTTTTCTGGGCTGCTCAGGTCAGTTGTCGGTAGCGGCTCTTCTATGGCATAACGGGCCAGTCTGGCGGCGGTATCTCTGCTGTGTTCCGGATAGTCTGTCCGCTCGCCTCCCGACACATGTTCCCGCTCTGTATACGCATTGGCGCCATCTTGCCCACCTCGGCCGCTCGCCTCTCCGCCCTTCTCCTTATTTTTCTTGCAGGTCATGGTGAGTTTTAGCTGTTTGGCGTGTCTCCCAGTCTCTGGACCACCAGAAATTCACCGTGTTGGGTAAATAATGCACTACTGTGATAGATCGGACTTTTATGGACGGAGTAATACCAAATATGTATTTGTGTTTTATGATTTATTATAGACATGGCAAAAGGGTGTGATTTAAACTTTTATAACTTATTTTTTTTACAATTAGTAAAACTTTATTGATCTGATTTTTACTTTTTTTTAAGCCCCCCTAGGGGACCACAACTAATGATGCTTTGATCGCTCCTGCAGTATGATATAATACCACAGCATTACATCATACTGCAATCTGACAGGCAGTCTATCAAGCCACTCCACGGGGATGGCTTGATAAGCAGTCTGCCAAGACAGCCCTGGGGCCTTTCAGAAGGACCCTGGCCGCCATAATACCCGCACGTCTCCATGCGATCTCATTGCTCGGGGGGGGGGGGGGGGGGGTGCGGAACCCCCGAACATCGTCCAGGGAAATTAAATGCCGCAATCTCTCTTCATACATACCCTGATGCTGCAGGACGTAAGTGTACGTCACATAGCGGGAAGGGGTTAAAAAGAAAAAAAAAATGTTGTGCACAAAAATGGCAAAACATACAAAATCTTTATGAACATGGTGTCGCCGGAATCTTTTACTAATGAGCCATTTACACTGTACAATTATTGCTCAAAATGCATTCAAATGAATAAATTTGAGCAATAATCATCCAGTGTAAATGCAAAAAAAAAAAAATCACTCATTATTCATTCACTTGTCGTTATCACTGATTTTCAGACAGCAAAAAAGACATCACTGGCTTCTCGTTACGTGTAAGCGCTCGCCGCTTTGCATAAAAGGTGAAGTGCTGAACGAGAAGCCAGCAGAAAAGCTCTCGATCCAGCGATGTCTGTCTAAACTCTCTGAACAAGCACTAATGACGTTTAGACGATTGTCGTCTCGTGTAAAAGGAGCATTAAGCTGAAAGTTCTCTATCTCCGGCTACCTGCTCAAAACCATTTTCTAAAGATTCTTCTGAATATTTTACCACACCACCCCAATGTTAGAGGAAAGGTCATTCTCCTCTGGTACCTCCAACATGTTTTTAGAGAAGAGTCCAAAACATGGATGGATTAGGTTGACTCCAGCTCCACAATCAAGAAAAACTGTGATCGGATCACTATCACTCCCAAGAAGGACCTCAGCGTGAAGAACCATCTAAGCAATTAGTGGACCTTGTAGGACCTACCCTCCCTCTTTCAGCGCCCCTAATTTCTCCGGCTGAGGCCGACGACAATTTCGATCGAAACCTCCAGTATGATCCCATATGAAACACCTTTAGACTGCAATTTCTCACCTCTCCTGATATTGCCAACTACTGAACCCAGTTGCATGGGTTCCTCCCCATCAGTAGACATGAAACATGAAGTAGCGAACAGCTCATTTTGCCTTTCTCTAATCTGTTGACCAATTCTGATAGCCAAGGACATGGCATCATCAGGGGGACAAAGCATCGGACAGGCAACCAATAAATGTTTATTACTATTAACCAGATCGCAATAAAACTGGTTTCATAAAGCAGGGTCATTCCACCAAGTCTCTGTCGCCCGACGGCAGAATTCAGCACAGAAATCTTCAATAGAAGATCTCCCTTATGTAAACCTCAGATTTTTCCCTCTGCCAGCGACACCCTTTCAGGATCGTCAAAGATTAACCCAAGAGCGTAAAAAAACTATCCAGGGGATAAAGGTCAATTTACACATAACGATTATTGCTCAAAATTCGTTCAAAGGCCCGCAAATGAGCAATAATCGTTACATATAAACGCGGGCAATCTGCACGTTTTGTCTGAACGATGATTTTAAGGTGATCTTAAAATCCATTATTCAGCTGCAAAGAGATGCATATCTCTCAACAGACCGCATGCTGTGTTCTCCAAGGGAGTCAGGAGATTTCATTGTATTCTGCCGGCAGCCCTGAGGAGAACAATGCAGCTGTGTGCAGATCCCAGCATGTGTTTAATCACATGCTGGGCTCTGCAAACAGCTTGTTGAGACCCACTTAAATACAAATGAAGATGATATTCATGAATATCATTAGTGTCCATTAACACTTTATGCAAACAGATCGCTAAAACTTTCAATCGTTTGAAAAATTATTTGTGTATAAATGGGCCTTAAGGCTTCAGAGGAGAGAGGCCACAAAAAGGCCCATGGCTGGAGAGTCCCCTGCAGTCTGGAAATGGCAGTGCTAACCTTCTGTAACTTGTTTCCTGAGGAAACAGGACGCGACATGAAACAAAGCCTACAAGACTCTAAAAGAAGCAAATTCCTACCTGTATTCAGAGAAACAGTCAGGTAAATAAAGTTTGGGTTCCCTTCCTACAGTCGCAAAAATTGGCTGCTGCTGCTTAATCCTAGTGACTTCAATTTCCAACGTCAACGGCTTCCTCCGATATAAGATCTCCTCTAGCTCTCCGTCTTCACAGAGCTCCACGACCAGGTATGTCCTCTGAAAAGCAAACATCAAATACCTTGCTTTATCTACATCCCCAATGGCAAAAAATGTTATCAGCTGTGTAAAATGCAATAAATGTAATGAAATAATGTAATGATTGGTAAATCTCATCTAACCAGGTTTTATTCACAATAGAGCACAGAACACAAATCAGAAGGGGCAGGGGGATATTTTTCCTTTTAATTCATAACTCATTGAGAAATTGATGGCAGCAACACATCTCACAAAAGTTGTGGCAGGGCCGTGTCTACCGCTGTGTAGCACCTGCAGCATGCCAGTGGAGGTAAACCAGCTGCGGGGGAGACCGTCGGCATAAACAAGATGGTGGTCACGGGTGGCTCTCCAATCTTTCTCTACAAAATGGCCGCGAAGAGGCCTTGCTGGGTCGAGCGGTGGTTATACAGGAATTGGGAATTAATTGACTTATGTTGAGGCGTTTTTGTCACGGGTGATGCCAGTACCTTTAAGTTGTGAACTCTTAGTGGATGACACAAAAATAACGGAGACGAGTCCACAGCTTTTCTGTTGGAAACTGAAGAAACAGTTTTTCTAACACTCTTTCTTTTAGAGATGAGCGAGCACCAAAATGCTCGGGTGCTCGTTACTCGAGATGAAATTATCGCGATGCTCGAGGGTTCGTTTCGAGTAACGAACCCCATTGAAGTCAATGGGCGACCCGAGCATTTTTGTATATCGCCGATGCTCGCTAAGGTTTTCATTTGTGAAAATTGGGGCAATTCAAGAAAGTGATGGGAACGACACAGCAACGGATAGGGCAGGCGAGGGGCTACATGTTGGGCTGCATCTCAAGTTCCCAGATCCCACTATTAAGCCACAATACCGGCAAGAGTGCCCCCCCCCCCAACAACTTTTACTTCTGAAAAGCCCTCATTAGCAATGCATACCTTAGCTAAGCACCACACTACCTCCAACAAAGCACAATCACTGCCTGCATGACACTCCGCTGCCACTTCTCCTGGTTTACATGCTGCCTAACCCCCCCCCCCCCCCTGCACGACCCAGTGTCCACAGCGCACACCAAATTGTCCCTGCGCAGCCTTCAGCTGCACTCATGCCACGCCACACTCATGTCTATTTATAAGTGCGTCTGCCATGAGGAGGAACCGCAGGCACACACTGCAGAGGATTGGCACGGCTAGCCAGCGACCCTCTTTAAAAGGGGCGGGGCGATAGCCCACAATGCTGTACAGAAGCAATGAGAAATAGAATCCTGTGCCACCGCCATCAGGAGCTGCACACGTGGGCATAGCAATGAGGAACCTATGTGCCACACACTATTCATTCTGTCAAGGTGTCTGCATGCCCCAGTCAGACTGCGTTTTTTTATAAATAGTCACAGGCAGGTACAACTCCGCAATGGGAAATCCGTGTGCACCCACGGCATGGGTGGCTCCCTGGAACCCACCGGCTGTACATTAATATATCCCATTGCAGTGCCCATCACAGCTGAGGTAATGTCATGTTTAATGCAAGTGGACTTTGGCCCACACTGCATGCCACAGTCAGACTGGGGTTCTTTAGAAGTGGACACATGCAGTTACAACTCCGTGTGGACCCACGGCATGGGTGGCTCCCTGGAACCCACCGGCGGTACATAAATATATCCCATTGCAGTGCCCAACACAGCTGATGTAACGTCAGCTGTAATGCAGGTGGGCTAAAAATTAATTGGATTACACTGTAGGCGAGGGCCCCCAAAAATTGGTGTACCAACAGTACTAATGTACCTCAGAAAAATTGCCCATGCCCAACCAAGAGGGCAGGTGAAACCCATTAATCGCTTTGGTTAATGTGGCTTAATTGGTAACTAGGCCTGGAGGCAGCCCAGTTAAAATAAAAATTGGTTCAGGTGAAAGTTTCAACGCTTTAATTAGCATTGAAACGTATAAAAATTGTTTACAAAAATTATATGACTGAGCCTTGTGGGCCTAAGAAAAATTGCCCGTTCAGCGTGATTATGTGAGGTTTCAGGAGGAGTAGGAGGAATATTATACACAGATTGATGAAGCAAAAATGTCCCCGTTTTTGATGGTGATAGAGAACGATGCTTCCATCCGCGGGTGCAGCCTACGTATTGCTTAGGTATCGCTGCTGTCCGCTGGTGAAGAAGAGAAGTCTGGGGAAATCCAGGCTTTGTTCATCTTGATGAGTGTAAGCCTGTCGGCACTGTCGGTTGACAGGCGGGTACGCTTATCTGTGATGATTCCCCCAGCCGCACTAAACACCCTCTCCGACAAGACGCTAGCCGCAGGACAAGCAAGCACCTCCAGGGCATACAGCGCTAGTTCAGGCCACGTGTCCAGCTTCGACACCCAGTAGTTGTAGGTGGCAGAGGCGTCACGGAGGACGGTCGTGCGATCGGCTACGTACTCCCTCACCATCCTTTTACAGTGCTCCCGCCGACTCAGCCTTGACTGGGGAGCGGTGACACAGTCTTGCTGGGGAGCCATAAAGCTGTCCAGGCCCTTAAAGACTGTTGCACTGCCTGTGCTGTACATGCTGCTCGATCTCCGCACCTCCCCTGCTACCTGGCCCTCGGAACTGCGCCTTCTGCCACTAGCGCTGTCGGGTGGGAATTTTACCATCAGCTTGTCCGCAAGGGTCCTGTGGTATAGCAACACTCTCGAACCCCTTTCCTCTTCGGGAATGAGAGTGGGAAGGTTCTCCTTATAGCGTGGGTCGAGCAGTGTGTACACCCAGTAATCCGTAGTGGCCAGAATGCGTGTAATGCGAGGGTCACGAGAAAGGCATCCTAACATGAAGTCAGCCATGTGAGCCAGGGTACCTGTACGCAACACATGGCTGTCTTCACTAGGAAGATCACTTTCAGGATCCTCCTCCTCCTCCTCCTCCTCAGGCCATACACGCTGAAATGACGACAGGCAAGCAGCATGGGTACCGTCAGCAGTGGGCCAAGCTGTCTCTTCCCCCTCCTCCTCATCCTCCTCATGCTCCTCCTCCTCCTCCTCAACGGGCTGAGATATAGACAGGAGGGTGCTCTGACTATCCAGCGACATACTGTCTTCCCCCGGCTCTGTTTCCGAGCGCAAAGCGGCTGCCTTTATGCTCTGCAGGGAACTTCTCAAGATGCATAGCAGAGGAATGGTGACGCTAATGATTGCAGCATCGCCGCTCACCACCTGGGTAGACTCCTCAAACTTTCCAAGGACCTGACAGATGTCTGCCAACCAGACCCACTCTTCTGAAAATAATTGAGGAGGCTGACTTTCACTGCGGCGCCCATGTTGGAGTTGGTATTCCACTATAGCTCTACGCTGCTCATAGAGCCTAGCCAACATGTGGAGCGTAGAGTTCCACCGTGTGGGCACGTCGCACAGCAGTCAGTGCACTGGCAGAGTAAACCGATGTTGCAGGGTCCGCAGGGTGGCAGCGTCCGTGTGGGACTTGCGGAAATGTGCGCAGAGCCGGCGCACCTTTCCGAGCAGGTCTGACAAGCGTGGGTAGCTTTTCAGAAAGCGCTGAACCACCAAATTAAAGACGTGGGCCAGGCATGGCACGTGCGTGAGGCTGCCGAGCTGCAGAGCCGCCACCAGGTTACGGCCGTTGTCACACACGACCATGCCCGGTTGGAGGCTCAGCGGCGCAAGCCAGCGGTCGGTCTGCTGTCAGACCCTGCAGCAGTTCGTGGGCCGTGTGCCTCTTATCTTCTAAGCTGAGTAGTTTCAGCACCGCCTGCTGACACTTGCCCACCGCTGTGCTGCCACGACGCGCGACACCGACTGCTGGCGACGCGCTGCTGCTGCTGACACATCTTGATTGCGAGACAGAGGTTGCGTTGGAGGAGGAGGAGGAGGAGGGTGGTTTAGTGGAGGAAGCATACACCGCCGCAGATACCACCACCGAGCTGGGGCCCGCAATTCTGGGGGTGGGTAGGACGTGAGCGGTCCCAGGCTCTGACTCTGTCCCAGCCTCCACTAAATTCACCCAATGTGCCGTCAGGGAGATATAGTGGCCCTGCCCGCCTGTGCTTGTCCACGTGTCCGTTGTTAAGTGGACCTTGGCAGTAACCGCGTTGGTGAGGGCGCGTACAATGTTGCGGGAGACGTGGTCGTGCAGGGCTAGGACGGCACATCGGGAAAAGTAGTGGCGACTGGGAACTGAGTAGCGCGGGGCCGCCGCCACCATCATACTTTTGAAGGACTCCGTTTCCACAACCCTATACGGCAGCATCTCAAGGCTGATAAATTTCGCTATGTGGACGGTTAACGCTTGAGCGTGCGGGTGCGTGGCGGCGTACTGGCGCTTCCGCTCAAAGACTTGCGCCAGCGACGGCTAGACGGTGCGCTGACAGACATTGCTGGATGGGGCCGAGGACAGCGGAGGTGAGGGTGTGGGTGCAGGCCAGGAGACGGTAGTGCCTGTGTCCTGAGAGGGGGGTTGCATCTCAGTGGCAGGTTGGGGCACAGGGGGAGAGGCAGCGGTGCAAACCGGAGGCGGTGAACGGCCTTCGTCCCACCTTGTGGGGTGCTTGGCCATCATATGTCTGCGCATGCTGGTGGTGGTGAGGCTGGTGGTGGCTCCCCGGCTGATCTTGGCGTGACAAAGGTTGCACACCACTGTTCGTCGGTCTTCTGCACTCTCAGTGAAAAACTGCCAGACCTTTGAGCACCTCGGCCTCTGCAGGGTGGCATGGCGCGAGGGGGCGCTTTGGGAAACAGTTGGTGGATTATTCGGTCTGGCCCTGCCTCTACCCCTGGCCACCGCACTGCCTCTTGCAACCTGCCCTGCTGCTGCCCTTGCCTCCCCCTCTGAAGACCTGTCCTGAGTAGGCGTTGCAAACCAGGTGGGGTCAGTCACCTCATCGTCCTGCTGCTCTTCCTCCGAATCCTCTGTGCGCTCCTCCCTCGGACTTACTGCCCTTACTACTACCTCACCGATAGACAACTGTGTCTCATCGTCATCGTCCTCCTCACCCACTGAAAGGTCTTGAGACAGTTGCCGGAAGTCCCCAGCCTCATCTCCCGGACCCCGGGAACTTTCCAATGGTTGGGCATCAGTGACGATAAACTCCTCTGGTGGGAGAGGAACCACTGCTGCCCAATCTGAGCAGGGGCCCGAGAACAGTTCCTGGGAGTCTTCCCGCTCCTGAGCATGTGTCATTGTAGTGGAGTGAGGAGGCTGGGAGGAAGGAGGAGCAGCAGACAGAGGATTCGGATTTGCAGCAGTGGACGGCGCAGAACTGTGGATGGACGATAGGTTGCTCGAAGCACTTTCTGCCATCCACGACAGGACCTGCTCACACTGCTCAATTTCTAATAAAGGTCTCCCGCGTGGACCCATGAATTGTGCGATGAATGTCGGTACGCCAGAAACGTGCCTCTCTCGTAATCGCGCAGCAGTCGGCTGCGATACACCTGGATCAGGAGTTCGGCCTGTGCCCACACCCTCACTTGGCCCTCCGCGTCCTCGGCCGCGTCCACGTCCTCTAGGCCTGCCCCTACCCCTCAGCATGCTGTATTACCAGTGATTTGATTTCCCAGGCAGGAAATAAATTAGCGCAAGCCTGCAGGCCAAATATACTTTTTTCCCTTTTTTTTTAAAGGAAAGGCCCACTGCGTCTATTCAATGAATAATAATTTTAATAACTGTGTTGTGCCCCTGCAAATGTGTCACAGAACTTTAGTGTTGCAGAGTTATTAACTACAGCTGAGCAAGGAATTTCCCAGGCAGGAAAGAAAGTGGCGCAAGCCTGCTGTAAAACGTAGCTGGTTGCGTCTGATTTTTTTACGTTCTCCACGCAGCACACACGTACCCAGAGCCCCGAGGACTGTCAGAGGCAGGCCAAATATACTTTTTTCCCTATTTTTAAAAGGAAAGGCCCACTGCGTCTATTCAATGAATAAGTTTAATAACTGTGCTGTGCCCCTGCAAATGTGTCACAGAACTTTAGTGTTGCAGAGTTATTAACTACAGCTGAGCAAGGAATTTCCCAGGCAGGAAAGAAAGTGGCGCAAGCCTGCTGTAAAACGTAGCTGGTTGCGTCTGATTTTTTTACGTTCTCCACGCAGCACACACGTACCCAGAGCCCCGAGGACTGTCAGAGGCAGGCCAAATATACTTTTTTCCCTTTTTTTTAAAAGGAAAGGCCCACTGCGTCTATTCAATGAATAATATATGTCTTCTGGCCTTGCCTAATCAATTCTGTCCCTGTAGTATTAATGCAGGGTGCAATGCTCTGCACAGCCGATTTTGAGGAGAAAAAAAAAATGCAACACTGCTAACAGCAGCCTGCACAGTACTCCACACGGTTAAATGTGGCCCTAGAAAGGACCGTTGGGGTTCTTGAAGCCTACACTCACTCCTAACACTCTCCCTGCCTAACCACCACTTCTGTCCCTAATACAGGGTGCAATGCTCTGCACAGCCGATTTTGAAAAAAAAAAAAAAATATATACACTGCTAACAGCAGCCTGCACACGGGTAGATGTGGCCCTAAGAAGGACCGTTGGGGTTCTTGAAGCCTACACTCACTACTAACACTCTCCCTACAGCAACTCCAACACAACTGGACTTTCCCTCAGCTAACTCACAAGGCATCTGAGGCGAGCCGCGGGAGGGGACGCTTTTTATACTCGGGTGACATCTGATCGCCCCAGCCACTCACAGCAGGGGGGTGGTATAGGGCTGGAACAACACAGGAGGAAGTTGTAATGCCTTCCCTGTCTTTCAATTGGCCAGAAAAGCGCGCTAACGTCTCAGAGAGGAAACTGAAAGTAACCGGAACATCGCGTGGTACTCGTTACGAGTAACGAGCATCCCGAACACGCTAATATTCGCCCGAGCATCAAGCTCGGACGAGTACGTTCGCTCATCTCTATTAGATGTTATATATGCCATATTGTTGTGCTTCTGCTGCAGTTACTTCCTCATCTTTATCGTAGTTATTCTTTTTTCTCGTATTTTTTTCCCCCTGTTTTTTCCTCTTCTCCGCCTCGTTTTTTCTGTATTGGAGTTTTTGGGGTCATAATTATAGGTTTTGTAAAATATTAATAATATAATAATAATAAACTTTATTTGTATAGCGCCAACATATTCCGCAGCGCTTACATAGACAGGGGATACAGAAAGACAAGAGTACAAACATTACAGAACCACGGTTACAAAGTAATCAATTGATGGAAACAATAGGGGTGCGGGTCCTGCTCCAACGAGCTTAGATATTGACCTGTTTTGGATCTGGTGTTGGCTGGAGTATTTTTCATTGGAATTTTTTCTTTTGTACTGGTAATTCTTTTAGCTTTCTCATTTTGGATTCTTGTGTATTCTGTCCTATCTCTAAAAAACGTTCCTGATCAGGGTTTTTCGATGCTTCTAGGTGTATCAGAAATGAAACTAACTCTTATTGGAAATTCCGGAGGGGAATCGCAAGGAGAGGTGTTTAATGCTCTTTATGAATGAATGAAATAAATGATGTGTAGAGACACAGGACCTGCAATGACGTGGGGAGTCACGTGAGCGGGATTTCCCAGATCACGAGACACAGAGCGTGCGCATATTTTGGCGTCCTCCATGGAAATAATTGTAAATGGGTATATAAATGTGATTATTCACATTTTTTTTATAAACGAATCAGTAAATGATGTGTAGAGACACAGGACCTGCAATGACGTGGTCTGTCATGTGATTGGAATTCCTTCGATCATGTGACACCAAGAAGGTGCCGGCACTAGCGTCCTCTGCAAAGGTTAATGTAACTGCATTTTTAACTATTTGCTCTATATATAGAGAGAGAGAATGTTTTATTTGTGAATTTTATGCTTGAAAAAGGCAGTTGGAACTGCCGAAACGTGTCGCATAATAAATTATTGAATAGCAGCTTCTCGGATTCCTGTGGGTTCCTGAGCGCGGGGTTTTTTTTTTTTGCTACATTGCCTACACCTTATTGCAAACATACTGTACAAATTTTTGATAAGATATATATTTCCATGTCTAACAGTAAAGAACCCTTTTCACCAACATAGAAAAGGGTTCTTTACTGTTAGAGCAGTTAGACTGTGGAACTCTCTGCCTGAGGACGTAGTGATGCCAAAATCCTTAGAGCAGTTTAAAAGGGGACTTGATGTCTTTCTGGAGAGGAAGGATATTATAGGCTATAAATCTAAGGTTATTTATTCCATCAGACACTGGGGGAAAACCTCTCAGAGCGGCAGTAGGCATGATGAGGAACCCTCCACAAGTGACACCTGTTTGGAGAAACTCAAGCAACCCGGCAAGGAAACACCTTCCACAGTACCCCTAACATTAAAATCTTTTACATTCCATCAGACACTGGGAGAAACCTCTCAGAGCGGCAGTAGGCATGATGAGGAACCCTCCACAAGTGACATCTCCTTGGAGAAACTCAAGCAACCCGGCAAGGAAACACCTTCCACAGTACCCCTAACATTACAATCTTTTACATTCCATCAGACATTGGGAGACGGAACCTTTGGAGAAGTCTACTTGGCAAAAGATATCATCCACAAAGAATGTGTTGCCCTTAAACTGTCAAGCAAATGTTTGTTCACACAGTATAGGTACAGTTTCGTAGAGCGCAATATCTTAGAACTATCCCATGAGAGCCCATTCTTGATTCATGGCCTGGCCATGAAAAGCATGTATTTACTATGTATTAGAATTGGCCGCCAGAGGGGACCTGTTTGCTTTAATGCATAAGAACCGTTGTCTTCATACCCCCACAATACAATTCATTATAGCAGAAGTGATCTGTGGCACTCAGTTCCTGCACAAGAAAAACATCATACATCAGGACCTGAAGCCAGAAAACATACTTCTGACCACAGACGGCCATATGAAAATAACAGACTTTGGCCTTTCTGTAATGGGTGTGTATGAGAAGACCAAACAAAAGCCTAGAGATACACCTGCATTTATGGCCCCAGAAATAGTGAGGAACCAGGAACATAGGCGAGAGGTAGATTATTCTGCCATAGGTGTGATTCTGTATAACCTGTATTTTTCCTGGGAAAAATATCATCCCTGGGCCACTCGATGCCGTGCTGTGCCTGTGTGCCGGTAAGTCCTCTCTGCTCTTTCCCCCACCCCCTCCTCTTCCCCTGTCCTCTCTCCAAGTCCCACCCCTCCCTTCACATACTCTCCTCCTGGCTTGTGCTGTCGGCCGGACCGCACTAACTTAGCAAGCGGCCGCCGACAGTACAAAGTGAAAGTAACCTGTATATGCAGGAGGGCAACCTCTGGGCCCCCTAAAGCACAAGGGCCGGGTCGCCATTGCGACCCCGGCACCCCCACCGGTACGCCTATGCTTGGGTGAGGTCTTCTCTCAAGTTCTCAAAACATGTATTCCATCATTCCTTAGTTATATCTCCTCTATCACTGATAATGTATAAAGCAGGTTTCAGGTTATCAAATTTCACTTCTTATCCTATTTCTATAGATATGTTCTTTACAGCTAAAGTGTCAGCTGAAGTACAGGAAGAAAATGTGGAGGAAAATCAAAACATTCCTACCGACAATGAAGAGGCAAAAGTATTGGTGACAGACAGTTTTGTGACACAGAAAATCAAAGCAGAATACCAACGTCTTCTTGACCTGATCCACAGCCAGGAAGATCTGTACATCCAGTACTATACTAGTCAACAGAAAATACTGGCAGAGTACGATCATATTCGTGACCAGATCCAGATCACAGAAGATCTGCACATCCAGGACAATGAAGCAGAGGATGAAGAACAACAGGATGGGAAAGAACTGGAGTGTAAAGTAGAAGATAATGCAGAAGGGGGCGGAGCCTGACCGCGATGTGAGCGGCCGCGTCTCGGAGCAGCTCCGCTAAAAACGAGCACATACATCCTGCTTACGGGTCCCAAAGGCGGCGAAAAGCCGAACAACACAGAGCGGAGGCACAGCGGCGGCCAGATAAACACCCGCGGAGGAAATGGTCCGCGGTAAAGAGAGAGGGAAAGGAGAAGCCGGCGGCCGGCAAAAGCAAGATGGCACCGGCGGGAGAGAGCCGCGAACGCTGATACCGCGCCCCAGTATAAGCAGCACAGATACAGCACGCAAGCTGGCGAGGTATGCGAGGGAGGAGGGGGGCAGAAAAGAGACATCCACAAGCCCTAAGCAGCAGAGGGGAGACATAGAGGAGCAGGGGAGCCCACAAGAAAGCACACTAATGGCGGGAGTAGGAGGGGAGGAAGAAGCCACATACACAGGAAATGCAGAAAGAGTGAAAAGTAAAGAAGGGACAGACAAAGCAAGCACAGAAGAAACCCCTAACAAGCACAGCCAAAATAAAGATGTGCACAGCAGCTCACACACTGTGCAAAACACTGACAAATACAGACAAGAAGTCACAAGTAACGCAGACAGCCCCAACCGCAATAAAGATGGCGCAGTTAACACCAATGCGGCTGACCACCATATGCGAAAAAGCATAAACAATTCAAGTAATCCAGATAATGGTGCACATAGCGCAAATTATGCAAACGCACCAGATAGCTGTACATGGGATGCTTCCCACAATACAGACGACTCTGCCATAAAAGACCAAAGCCAAATAGACGCAAGTACTGCCAGAGAACCTACGCTGAAAGAAATTTTTGGGAAGAAAACCGGGGAACATAAGGAAAACCGAATTAACATCAATGAAGAGAATGAAGAATGTAGATCTAAGCAGATGTCAAGCAGTACAAGCAGTTCTCTAGATGATGAGACACCAGAGGAGCTCTACCAATCCAACAAAACCTCTCCGAGCGTCAGTAGTGACGTCAGATCTGATTTCTGGTCGCTAGATGAGGAGACACTAGAGGAGCTCTTCAAATCCACCAAAACCTCTCAGAGTGGCAGTAGTGACGACAGATCTGATTTCTGGTCGCTAGAAGATGAGACACTAGAGGAGCTCTTCAAATCCAGCAAAACCTGTCAGAGCGGCAGTAGGCATGATGAGGAACCCTCCACAAGTGACATCTGTTTGGAGAAACTGAAGCAACCCGGCAAGGAAACACCTTCCACAGTACCCCTAACATTAAAATCTTTTACATTCCATCAGACACTGGGAGAAACCTCTCAGAGCGGCAGTAGGCATGATAAGGAACCCTCCACAAGTGACATCTGTTTGGAGAAACTCAAGCAACCCGGCAAGGAAACACCTTCCACAGTACCCCTAACATTACAATCTTTTACATTCCATCAGACATTGGGAGACGGAACCTTTGGAGAAGTCTACTTGGCAAAAGATATCCACAATGAATGTGTTGCCCTTAAACGGTCAAGCAAATGTTTGTTCACACAGTATAGGTACAGTATCTTAGAACTATCCCATGAGAGCCCATTCTTGATTTATGGCCTGGCCGCCTTCCACACAAAGGCATGTATTTAGTATGTATTAGAATTGGCCACCAGAGGAGACCTGTTTGCTTTAATGCGTAAGAACTGTTGTCTTGATACCCCCACAATACAATTCATTATAGCAGAAGTGATCTGTGGCACTCAGTTCCTGCACAAGAAAAATATCATACATCGGGACCTGAAGCCAGAAAACATACTTCTGACCACAGACGGCCATATGAAAATAACAGACTTTGGCCTTTCTGTAATGGGTGTGTATGAGAAGACCAAAGAAAAGCCTAGAGATACACCTGCATTTATGGCCCCAGAAATGGTGAGGAACCAGGAACATGGGTGAGGGGTAGATTATTTTGCCATACGTGTGATTCTGCATAACCTGTATACATCTAAGCTCCCTTTTCTTGGGAAAAATATCAGAGCAGTTCAGCACTTCATCCTCCACTATTCTCCATTCTACCCAGAGTTCCTGACTTCTGACACAGTGGACATCTTAGAAGGGCTACTGTGTAAAGATCAGGACTATCGGCTAGGAGTAATAGGAGACATCAAAAAGCATAGATTTTTTTCTGACATCAATTGGGAAGATGTGGAAACCAGAAGAATGGAACTACCAGCCGCAATCATGAAAGCAGCTTCTGTTGATCTGAATATGGATGAAACTCTGGACTATTGGGAAACTGAATACGACATAAGACCTGAAGACCAGAAAATTTTCAAAGAATTCAGCTTTGTATGTCCAGATTGGTCACAACACTATCATCCCGTCAACAATCAGGCCATATTAACCCATACAGAATATAGACGTTATATACCGGACTTGACAACACCCTCAAACATCCACCACTTAACATCCACGTAGATTCGAGCTCTGACGACCCACGGACTCATTCCGATCGCCATATTTGGGGTCGGGGAGGATTTTTTTCCCCTAGTATAAGGACAAACCAACAATCCTCAGGGCTTTTTGCCTTCCTCTGGGACAACATAGCAAGTAATTACAGGTTGAAATTGAAGGTGTTCTTTCAACCTTACTTGCTATGTAACTATCTGGACGTCTCATCTACAATGTGGGGATGACGACCAAAGGAAGCTGCTAATAAATAAAGCAGCTCCTTCACCTATCGGACATGACAAACTGAGGGCCCAAAGGCTGAAAGTGACATGTTGTAGAATTCCAGGAAAGCGCCACCTCTGTGTGATCCAGACCTGGATTTCCAAAAACACCACAAGAGCAAGCCAAGGTCTGAAGAGCGGAATCACCATCATCTGCTCCTTTCTATTCACTGCATGCGTTAATAATAAATGTATAAAAACATCTATACAGAATTTGTCTTCATCATTCCCACATACAGTATATGTTTTGTTGGAATTGGTACCAGGGAGAGTTGGAATAAGATGAAGAGAGGCGGTAGCGACCAAGGAGACCACCACCATTTACAAGAAAGGGGGTTCGATAACCCACTCTTCTCTTCCACGGTGGCTCGGTGAACTCATCCACAGTAACAACAGATTAAATGGAGCAACGGTTCATTCAAATCACTGAGTACATAGCATTCGGTCAATAATTTCTTACAAAAAAGTGGTCTATCAACATAGAGGATGTTCTGATAAATTTAAAAAGTCCGGGGCTTATGGATAAACTCGTAATCCACATTACAGATCGAATAAATCTAGCAACGAGAAGAGAAAAATAAATACACAACGGACCAAGCATATCAAGGTTTTTCTTTCAACTGTTTATTGTTTATAATGAATAATACTGAAATGATAAAGTTTGATATAAGATTAAAAAAACGAATGAGAAATGATATGTACACAGAAATGTATGTAATATTTGTCTTGCAGTCTGCTGGTAAAACGAAGTTAAAAAATATTATATCTGCAAATTTAGGTCCCTTGCTTACTTCTATTCAAAAGGAGTTGGAGCGGCTGGAGAAGACAGAGCCCTCGTGGTTTGGTAGACTAATATTGTACAAGATGTTAATACTACCAAAAATTCTATATTTCTTTCGTACTTTAGCTTATCCAATCCCACAATCTATTATAACAGGATTTCAAAAACAACTGATGTGCTTTATTTGGAAAAAAAGGTCTGGAGTAACAGCCACACTCTTATACCTACACCGGAGGCCGGGAGGACTCAGTCCCCAATTTACAAGCATACTACCAAGCAACTATCATGAATCAGTCTACTTTATGGTTGGGTGCCTCCCAGACAACAACTTGGGGCCATATGAAAAAGCATCTCAATAGAAACAGGTCATCAGACTCCCTTCTTAAGGCCTTAATTCTGGGTATGCTTTACCCGAAGCTAACTCCAAATTTAAGTATATAAATTTCAACACTCCACAGGAAAAAAATATCTGGAGCTGCGGGTGGAGATTCTCACGTATTTTGTTCTCAGTCTAAATATTGGGAGGTGCGGCAGATGGGATATGGTGTGTCTCAGATCTCTTGGATGGGAAGGGAACTTTGCCATTTTCCCTACTCAGAGAAAGATTTGATCTACATGCTACTGACTTTCACGTCTATTGCCAAATACAATCTGTCCTCCATGGGTCTTATTTAGAGAGCTGTACCTTCCCGAAGGGATTAATTTCCCTACTCACTAAAAGCCTTGCCTCACAAAAGTCCCTTACGACGACATTCTACATTGCCCTCTCCAGAGACATAGGAGACACAAAAAAGATCCATTTACTAAATTGGGAGACTGACCTGAAGAGGAAGTTCTCTCTAGATCAATGGTTGTTGTCCTTTGAGTGGGCCAATAAATCTACTTTGTCTACTAATCTCTTGCAAACCCACTACAAGGTTCTAACCAAATGGTACTACACCCCCACTAGGTTGGCGAAATGTTTCTCTGTGTTGAGTAAAGAGTGTTGGAGAAATAGTGGCCAGAAAGGTAGTTTATATCACATTTTTTGTGCCCAAATTCAAATATTATGGAGAGATGTGTTTCGGCTCATACACACTACTATAACAGGCTTATTCCTAAGTCATAGCCCACATTTAGCCCTCCTACTTCTGGAGTGCGATAACATTTCTCAACAATACCGAAACTGGACATGCCATTTCCTATTAGCTGCTAAACTCATCATAGCTAAGAGATGGAAATGTTGCTCTCCCCCAAATATAGAAAGTTTGCTAGATATGATGGCTGAGCACTACACTTATGAGGGAATGTATGCTTACTCTAATAATAGTCTAGACAAGTTTAATTTTATGTGGAATCCTTGGAGGCGCTATACATCAAAACTTTAATACTATGCTACTTGTTGGTTTAATGGTGTTCAAAGTTAATGTTTTACTTTCTAGAATGTATCTCCAGAACTAGTTCAATATATCTTAATATACTTGAAAACCTAGCAATGATAATGCTAGTCAGTAACATAGTATGTTAGGCTGAATGAAGACAATGTCCATCTAGTTCATCCTATTTCCACCCTCTAGTTGATCCAGAGGAAGGCAAAAACCCCAAGAGGCAGAGGCCAATTAGCCCATTTGGGGGAAAATTCCTTCCCAACTCCATAACGGCAGTCAGAATAATCCCTGGATCAACTTTTGATAGTTCCTACCTGACTATAAGACCCGGAACTACAAACCCGCTGGTCACCTAATGTCTGCAATATCCTTCCGCTCGAGAAAGACTTCTTGTCCCCTCTTAAACTCCTCAATGGATTTTGCCATCACCACGTCCTCGGGGAGAGAATTCCACAGTCTCACTGCTCTTACAGTAAAGAACCCCTTTTTGTGTTGGTGATGAAACCTGCTTTCCTCTAATCGTAGCGGATGCCCTCTCGTTACCGTCGCGGTCCTGGGTATAAACAGATCATGGGAGAGATCCTTGTATTGTCTCCTCATGTCTTTATACATAGTTATTTGATCGCCCCTTAGCCGTCTTTTTTCCAGGGTAAATAATCCCAATTTGGATAGCCTCTCTGGGTATTCCAGTCCTCTCATTCCATGTATTAGTTTAGTTGCTTTTCTTTGAATCACCTCAACCACTGCAACATTCTTCCTGAGCACGGTGTCCAGAACTGTACATAGTATTCCATGTGGGACCTGACGAGTGCCTTATAAAGTAGAAGAATCATGTTCTCATCCCTCGCCCCTATACCTCTATAAATGCAGCCCAAGACTTTATTAGCTTTTGCAGCAGCTAACTGGCATTGGTTACTCCAGTTTAGTCTACAATCCACTAGTACCCCCAGGTCTTTTTCCATATCCCTTTTCCCTAGCAGTAACCCATTTAGTGTATATTGGTGACATCCGTGTCTCCTGCCCGTCTGCATCACCTTACATTTATCCACATTAAACTTCATTTGCCATTTTTCTGCCCAAGCCCCCAGCTTATCTAGGTCCCTTTGTAGCCGCACATTGTCCTCTGTTGTATTAATTGTCTTATATAATTTTGTGTCATCTGCAAATATTTATATTTTACTGTGCAGCCCCTCTATCAGGTCGTTAATAAATATATTGAACAGAATGTTCATGAATATTGTTTGAATTATCCTTGTCTTTGCTGATTACCTATTGAACTAAATTTGTATGCAACAATGTGATGTCAACGAAATTGCTAAAAATTAATTAAAATTTACTTGTTAAAAAAAAAGCCTTACAGACTATTTAAAATGAATAACATCTCAGTCTCTGATATCCAGACTCGTGTGGTCTTAATTACATCAGTTAACCTATTAGAGACCGCAATATTAATCAACACTTCCTGTGGAGTCTAATAGGCTTAGTAGAATACACTACATACGAAATGCAGTGCACTATTCCAGCAATCAAACAATAGCATCTTCAGGTCCCATTCAGGGACTAAAAAAATTGTGTGAAAAAATTCAATAAAGCTTAATTTAAAGTTAAAAAAAGTTCAAAAAAATATGCATTTTTACCCACAAAAAAATTTAAATGGTAAAATACTGTAGAAAATTTTTAAAAAGCAGAACATGATTAGGCGTTACTGCATTTGTAACGACAGACAATGAAAATGTTTTATTTATCGTGCACGGTGAACATCATAAAAATAGTTCTAAAAAGTAATGTCAGGGTTTTTTTTCTTTTGTTTCCTTCCCTAAAAATGCAATAAGCAGCCCAAAAGTCTCAAGTACCTCCAACTGGTATCGATAAAAACAATTCTTCCTGTAAAAACAAGGCCTCACAGAACTCCGCTGCTAGAAAATGTAAAATATTATAGGTCTTAGAAAGGGGCGATGCAAATTCAATTGTTTTGCTTTAAAAAGATGTTTTTATTGTGCAATAGTAGTGAAAAATAAAAATCTAAACTTGGTATCGCAGATTTTAAAAAAATCTAAACTTGGTATCGCAGATAAAAAAAAAAAATCTAAACTTAGTATCGCAGTAATCTGCAGATCCAGATAAACAAATGATTGTGTTATTTTTACCGAATAGTGAACTCTATGAAAACACAACCCAAAGGCAATGTTTTTGCAACTCCCCACCAAAAAAAGGAATAAAAGTTCTACAACACATTAGACGTACCCAGAGCGGTGAATGAAAAATACAACTCATCTTATTACAAACAAGCCCTCGTACGGCTGTCAACGAGTTGTGTCTCTTGCAATGATGACAATCACTTGGTCTTTAAGGCTCTAAGAGGTTAATCTTGGATGCATCACGTAATACTTCTTGACATCCTTTGTAGGACTGTAGTGCATTGGACTAAATATTATACAAATCTGTTTTATTCCTAATATTCTATTGTTTATATCACATTAGTACTTTATGTCGGGGCTTCTCATTTCTTTCTGGCACTTCTTATATATCTGATGTTTTTGCACTGATACTTTACAGACATCTAAGTACTTTATTTGGGTCCTTCTCTTTTGTGCTTCTCATGTATTTATCGTAAAGGCATATATGTTCTTTGAGCCCTCTGCTTTTGTGATTTTACATATTTTGTGCCAGCCATGTATGATTATGCATTATAGACTTTTTCAGCGCTGTGTTACGTCTCACAGTATTATTGCGCGTCTTTGGTATGCTTTGATTTCTAGTGTTTTTAACAAGAAAGTGAAATATTGTATAGGCGTTTTGGGCATCAGCACGGATATGGATAATGGTAGTACCCCTGTTTCCAATAAATTTAATAATGCATTTCCAGGAGGAATGACAGAGGAACAGTCTAACATCGCTCTATCAAAAGAGTCTCTGGAAATATAATCCTAAAGAGCACACGTTTCAAACTCAAGGCCTGCAAACCCGAATCAGGCCTGTCACGTGATTTTATGTACCTGTGACAAGGTCTGAAAGCAGGGGGACAGGCTCTCCACTTTCCCCAGAAGACGCAGCCATCGCTTGGCAGAGGGAGCAATGCCAGCACAGGGTTTGGGTGCTATATTGGATTCCGAACTCTGGTGCTCAGTAGGAAGCTTGGTGGTAAAGAGGTGGAAGAGGAGAAACCCCATCAATAATATAATGTGTCCTGTAATATAAATAGGGGGTCTCAGGGAGACGGTTAGAGGTGAGAGGCAACTAGAAATGTCCTCCATCACAGGCAGCGCGGTGCTTATGACCCAGGAGACGTCTGATACATGTTATTAGCTGCCGGATAGGAGCCACAAGCAGAAAACACTCTGCTAACTGATGAGCAGCAGAAGAGATGTGCTGGACGTTGTGTAGAGAGGATATATATATATATATATATATATATATATATACACACACACACACAGAAGAGCGCTCCATAAGCATCACAAGCTGATATACTCTCTGATATTACACCCCGCTGATGATCTATTACAGCAGTAATAATCCCCGATATGACGGCTCTCTGAGTGGAATAGATAATATGAATCCAGCATCATGTCCGCCTTTCCCTGCAACAAATAATACATTTTGTGCCCCTAACATCTCCAATTCTGTGAGAAGGCATTTATCCATAGACCAAGTGGCATTTGGGTGGTTTAGTGGGCAACAGGCTCGGTTATCTGTTTGGGTGGTTTAGTGGGCAGCGGGCTCGGTTATCTGTTTGGGTGGTTTACTGGGCACTAGGCTCGGTTATCCGTTTGCCCTCAACATGGCGTCCTGAACTACAAAGAGACGGTTCAGCTTCTACTCACTATGACCTATAAGTGGAACCAATAGGGAGATTTGATTATCATGAAATCTCTGTATTTGAAAGGGGATTGAGTGATAATATCTGAATATCTCGGCTTTAGGCTTTATTCACACAGGCGCATATAAAAGGCACATTTTCACGCTTGACCATATATAAGCGACCAGCTGAGGCATTGGATTCCAATGCACTCGTTCCCACGGGCGAAGATACGGCACATAAAAACGTTGAACTGTAAAAAATGGAACATATGTGACCGAAATACGCTCAGACGTGTATACGGTGGCCAAAAAGATACTTCTAGTTCTAGCTTTTTGCATATATATGCTAACGGCTTCCATAGACTCCTATAGGAACAGGGAATAAAGGGAAGGGGAGGTATTTTAGCAGCGTGCAGAGCGCAGTAAAGCTTCCAGGTGCCTCTATAGAGACTTGTAACGTTATCCGAGCATTTTAGCCGAGTGGCGGTTTTCCAGGATTCATCATATTTTTTCTCTAAATACAACGCTCATGTGAATGGGCAAGAAAATGTCCGGGATCGTGGAAAAACCGCGCAAAACCGTTTACGCTCGTGTGAAAGAGCCCTTACCCCTAGATGTGCTGATATACTCTTACTACACCGCCCAGGCCTGAGTATTGTGCACATCCCGCTGACAATCACATATATGTATACTCCTGACAGGATCTAGTTGACCATTTGTATAATTGAGGATTCCAGGGTGAACATCCATAACCCGCAGTATACAGATAGGGGGGAATTTAGTCCGCCGCCATAGATATTTTAATACATGTACATAACGGTTTGTTTTTAGTTCTTTTTCAGTGACTTGATGTTACTAAAAGATGGTAACCAGTAGGAACCAGCATGGATACAACAGCGGACGTGTCAGCTCTGCAGACATGATTGAGGGAAGACATACCTGAGTTCTCCATAGCAGGGGGCCCGTACTCATCACTGAGGCCATATACACATAGCACTCCTTATCACTGAGGCCATATACACATAGTACTCCTTATCACTGAGGCCATATACACATAGTACTCCTTATCACTGAGGCCATATACACATAGCACTCCTTATCACTGAGGCCATATACATAGTACTCCTTATCACTGAGGCCATATACACATAGTACTCCTTATCACTGAGGCCATATACACATAGTACTCCTTATCACTGAGGCCATATACACATAGTACTCCTTATCACTGAGGCCATATACACATAGTTACTCCTTATCACTGAGGCCATATACACATAGTACTCCTTATCACTGAGGCCATATACGCATAGTACTCCTTATCACTGAGGCCATATACGCATAGTACTCCTTATCACGGAGGCCATATACACATAGTACTCCTTATCACTGAGGCCATATACACATAGCACTCCTTATCACTGAGGCCATATACACATAGTTACTCCTTATCACTGAGGCCATATACACATAGTACCCCCTATCACTGAAGCCATATACACATAGTACTCCTTATCACTGAGGCCATATACACATAGCACTCCTTATCACTGAGGCCATATACACATAGTACTCCTTATCACTGAGGCCATATACACATAGTACTCCTTATCACTGAGGCCATATACACATAGTACTCCTTATCACTGAGGCCATATACACATAGTACTCCTTATCACTGAGGCCATATACCCATAGTACTCCTTATCACTGAGGCCATATACACTTAGTACTCCTTATCACTGAGGCCATATACACATAGTACTCCTTATCACTGAGGCCATATACACATAGCACTCCTTATCACTGAGGCCATATACACATAGTACTCCTTATCACTGAGGCCATATACACATAGTACTCCTTATCACTGAGGCCATATACACATAGTACTCCTTATCACTGAGGCCATATACACATAGCACTCCTTATCACTGAGGCCATATACACATAGTACTCCTTATCACTGAGGCCATATACACATAGTACTCCTTATCACTGAGGCCATATACACATAGCACTCCTTATCACTGAGGCCATATACATAGTACTCCTTATCACTGAGGCCATATACACATAGTACTCCTTATCACTGAGGCCATATACACATAGTACTCCTTATCACTGAGGCCATATACACATAGTACTCCTTATCACTGAGGCCATATACACATAGTACTCCTTATCACTGAGGCCATATACACATAGTTACTCCTTATCACTGAGGCCATATACACATAGTACTCCTTATCACTGAGGCCATATACGCATAGTACTCCTTATCACTGAGGCCATATACGCATAGTACTCCTTATCACGGAGGCCATATACACATAGTACTCCTTATCACTGAGGCCATATACACATAGCACTCCTTATCACTGAGGCCATATACACATAGTTACTCCTTATCACTGAGGCCATATACACATAGTACCCCCTATCACTGAGGCCATATACACATAGTACTCCTTATCACTGAGGCCATATACACATAGCACTCCTTATCACTGAGGCCATATACACATAGTACTCCTTATCACTGAGGCCATATACACATAGTACTCCTTATCACTGAGGCCATATACACATAGTACTCCTTATCACTGAGGCCATATACACATAGTACTCCTTATCACTGAGGCCATATACCCATAGTACTCCTTATCACTGAGGCCATATACACTTAGTACTCCTTATCACTGAGGCCATATACACATAGTACTCCTTATCACTGAGGCCATATACACATAGTACTCCTTATCACTGAGGCCATATACACATAGTACTCCTTATCACTGAGGCCATATACACATAGTACTCCTTATCACTGAGGCCATATACACATAGTACTCCTTATCACTGAGGCCATATACACATAGTTACTCCTTATCACTGAGGCCATATACACATAGTACTCCTTATCACTGAGGCCATATACACATAGCACTCCTTATCACTGAGGCCATATACACATAGTACTCCTTATCACTGAGGCCATATACACATAGTACTCCTTATCACTGAGGCCATATACACATAGTACTCCTTATCACTGAGGCCATATACACATAGCACTCCTTATCACTGAGGCCATATACACATAGCACTCCTTATCACTGAGGCCATATACACATAGTACTCCTTATCACTGAGGCCATATACACATAGTACTCCTTATCACTGAGGCCATATACACATAGTACTCCTTATCACTGAGGCCATATACACATAGTACTCCTTATCACTGAGGCCATATACACATAGTACTCCTTATCACTGAGGCCATATACACATAGCACCCCCTATCACTGAGGCCATATACACATAGCACTCCTTATCACTGAGGCCATATACACATAGCACTCCTTATCACTGAGGCCATATACACATAGCACTCCTTATCACTGAGGCCATATACACATAGTACTCCTTATCACTGAGGCCATATACACATAGTACTCCTTATCACTGAGGCCATATACACATAGTACTCCTTATCACTGAGGCCATATACACATAGTACTCCTTATCACTGAGGCCATATACACATAGTTACTCCTTATCACTGAGGCCATATACACATAGTACTCCTTATCACTGAGGCCATATACACATAGCACTCCTTATCACTGAGGCCATATACACATAGTACTCCTTATCACTGAGGCCATATACACATAGTACTCCTTATCACTGAGGCCATATACACATAGCACTCCTTATCACTGAGGCCATATACATAGTACTCCTTATCACTGAGGCCATATACACATAGTACTCCTTATCACTGAGGCCATATACACATAGTACTCCTTATCACTGAGGCCATATACACATAGTACTCCTTATCACTGAGGCCATATACACATAGTACTCCTTATCACTGAGGCCATATACACATAGTACTCCTTATCACTGAGGCCATATACACATAGTTACTCCTTATCACTGAGGCCATATACACATAGTACTCCTTATCACTGAGGCCATATACACATAGCACCCCCTATCACTGAGGCCCTCGCCAGCAGAACGGCTTCTTCACACAGTGTATTTGCCATCCGTATTACGCACAATAAAGACAGCTTGATCCCTGCTGGGGGCTCAGACGTGTTTTTCACATGTTTTTGCATGTGTAAAAAAAAAAAAATTAAAAATCGCAGCATGACCTTTTTTGGTCCATATTAAGGATCGACATTAGTCATTAACCCCTTACTGACACGGCCTATTTTTGCTTTAAGGATGCAACGATTTTTAGTGGATTTTCATCTCCACTTTTCAACTTCATTTTCCCATCCCCCTCACTGCACAGAGCTCCCCAGTTATGGAGCAGTTACATTGAGGGCTCATTCACACAGGTGGATGCAGGTTCGGTCCATGAAATACGCAGCGTTCTCACACACTGAAACTGCCGCACATTCACTGTATATTTCGACCTTCTTGTGGTTTTTGTGGGGTTTTTGCACACATATTCAGTGTTTTTCACATGTGCAAAAAAAAATAATAATAATGCAAGAAGGTCCCACAGATTGTTCCTGCCTTCACGTGTACATATGCAGTAAAGACGCATGTACTATATATTAATATGATCCCATTCACTTTAACCCCTTAATGGTATGTGATGTACGTCATGGCAGCGCGGTACGTAATGCACCAGGACATAAACTTCTGTCATGTGAATGGCGCAAAATCAGAACCTGAGCCCACGCCATCCTGCAGCTGGGGAAAAACAGAATTTCCTAAACAAATCATTTTGGTATCGTCCTAATCGTACCGGCCGCACAACAAGTGTATCATCTGTGCTACATGATTAATGCTGGAAGAAGTGCAGAACTGAGGTTTTCTCTCCCTACTTAATAATTATATGTACGCAAAAATGGTATCAATAACAGCTACAGTTCGCCACGCAAAAAATGCCCCAGCCCCCCAACATGCCCCCCTCGCCCCTCCAACTGCCCGGACTATTACACTCTGCAACACATTTTTGAAAAACGTTCGGAACAGAAAGTAATTGATGTTTCTGTAAAAAGCTAAATCCCGCTGATTGCGCTGGTGAAGCTGCATACTGGCCACCCGCCTCATGGTCAAGCTATTTAACCCCTTAGTGAACGAGCATTTATTTTTTTTGTTTTAAAAAAAATCGGAACACCTTTATCCACCGACGTCGCTGTATGAGGGATGTTTTTTGGGGGACGACTTGTATTTTTCAGTGGTCCTATTTAACGTACTGATAGACTTTTTAAAAGTTCTAAATGAAGTTTTAAAAAACCCTAAATTCCGCCATCTTTCAGTGCGTAGTTTTTACGGCGCACAACCTGCAACAAGAACGACCTGATAACTTGGTTCTACGGGTCGGTACGATTACTGCGATACCAAACATGTCGTTTTTTTTGCTGTACCACTTTTTTTTTTTCAAAGACACTTTGTTTTTCCTTATTATTTTCTGCCGCCATCTTCTGCGCACAATAACTGTTATTTTTCCGCCCACGGAGCTGCGCTCATTTCCTGCGGGGCGTTGGTACCATTTTACACGTTTTATTGCATTTTTTTCTTGAAGACAGGATGACCGAAAAAACGCATTTCTGACATTTTTTTTTCCCCCTTCGGATGGCGTTCGCCGTGCGCGGTAAATAATGCATTACTTCGTTAGATCGGACTTCTACGGACGCGGCGATACTAAGCAGGTATTTTGGTTTTATGATTTTGTCTGTTAGGCTGGGTTCACACGGGACGGATTTGCCATGAAAATTCTGTGCGACAAATCCGCCCGCAGCTCCTAGTCCCGGGATTAGCCGGCCATGTGGACAAGATTTGGCAAATATCTCATCCACATGGGGCGGCCAATCTGTCATTGGCAAAGACAGGCGGACCTGGCGATGCGGCGCAGAATTGACAGCCGCAGCATGTCAATTCTTTTTGTTTTCCTGTTGTGGCCTCGCTCCTCTCTACGGGGAGAGAGAGTCGCAACAGAATGCCGGGGGCCGAACCGCGGCGAAATATCGTGGCTCATGAAGCTGCGGCTGTCTTGTGGAAGCCTCATGGCTTTTCAGTGTGGCTAAACCATTCCCAACCCATGGGAACCCTGCCTTAAAATGCATCCAACTGCCTCCTAGTATATCTGCACTGTCTCTCTCACTGTCTGACTAGCTGTCTCTCTCACTAGCTGTCTGACTGTCTAGATATACTGATTCTTCAGGAGAGAGACAGGGACTTTGCTGATGTAAGCAGAGCAGCCTGATAGCAGCCCTTATGTCTGACTGTCGGATCACAATGTGCATCACCGCCTGCAGAGCTGAGCCTGAGGTAAAGCGCGGCAAAGCAGCAACCAATCAGCTCACAGTTTATTCACAGGTCTCTATCCCTCCCCTCCCTGCCAGCCTCGCCCATGTTCCCCCTCCCTCCGAGCCTCGTGCCTCCCGCCTCCCTGCACGTTCTCATGACGTCAGCGCGCACTCTGTCTCCTGGCAACGACGCTGTACACAACTAACTGCTTAACCCTTTAACAGGACGCCGCATCCTAAGCTTCTTTCTGCACACACAAGCCCAATTCCTCCCCCGGACTCCGGCTGGTAAGTCCCCAGGATGCCTCCTTCTTCCTCTCTCTAAAACTCTTCTTTATTTTCCCTTCATCCTCCATAAACATTTTCAGTGTTCCCCTGCACTTTCTTATGAGCTCACTGTCTCCCCCTACAGGAAATACCTGCATAACATGCATCCAACTCCAGCCAGTACCTTCACATTATGCATCTACCTGTAT
The DNA here is from genome assembly GCF_035609145.1 of Eleutherodactylus coqui. Classification (NCBI taxonomy): domain Eukaryota; kingdom Metazoa; phylum Chordata; class Amphibia; order Anura; family Eleutherodactylidae; genus Eleutherodactylus; species Eleutherodactylus coqui. Next base: position 37,310,944 of record NC_089847.1, on the reverse strand, counting down.
ACTGCTTTCCTTTCATTCGTTTTTGATGCGGTTTTGATCATTGATTGATTTTTTTTTCTAATGATGTTTTTCTGTATATTAACCCCTTAATGACAGTTGTTGTTTCTGTTATACTCCTCTTCTTTTTTTTTTCAAAGACATTTAATTTTTTGCAATTATTTTCTGCCGTCATTTTGTGCGCGCAATAACTTTTTAATTTTTCCGTCGACGTAGTTTAGCGAGGGCTCATGTTTTGCGGGATGTTCTGTAGTTTTTGATAGTACCAACTTGGAATACATACGACTTTTTGATCGCTTTTTATTGCGTTTTTTCTGGGAGACAGGGTAACTAAAAAAAGTGCATTTCTGGCGTTCTTTATTTTTTTTTTCAGACGACGTTCACTGTGCGGGAAAAATAATGTGCTACTTTGATAGAGCGAACTTTTACGGACGCGGCGATACCAAATATATATTTTTAATTTATTATTTAGATTTTTTTAATAATAGATATGGCAAAAGGGGGGTGATGTAAACTTACACAACTTTTTTTTCAATTAAAAAAAACTTTATTGATCTGTTTTTTTTTACATTACTTTGAAGTCCCCCTGGGGGACTTTAACAAGTGATGCTTTGATCGTTCCTGCAGTATGACGTAATGCTATAGCATTACGCCATACTACTTTTCGACAGGCAGTCTATCAAGCCACCCAGGCAGCCCTGGAGCCTTCCATTAGGCCCCCGGCTGTCATAACACCTGCACGGCTCCCCCGATCTCACCCCGGGGGGGCCGTGACAGCGGCATTTAAATGGTTAATAGCCGCGATCGGCCGCGCGCGGCTATTGCCTGCTGGTGTCAGCTGTTATAAACGGCTGACGCCCGCACTGTATGAAGAGAGGTTTCAGAAGACTAAAAAATTGTATAATGGAAGGAAATGTAATAAAGTAACAAAAGAATCTATACTCGGGTGTTAAACCGCCTCAGCAATCAGTTCTCTGTCGCTCTAGTTGTCCCCACTTGTCTACTGGGCTGTAGCGATTGGCGTGCCCATGTACCCACGTTACCGCTGCAGCCAATCACTAGCCTCAGTGGTCTCATGCTGTATACTGCTGAAGTCACTGATTGGTCATGTGGGTATATGCGCATTACTGTAGCCAAGTACACAAAGACCATCTCGGACCACCAGAGCGGCACTGTTGGAGCTGGAGGGGATTTAATATGAGCATTTTGGTTCTTTTGAGATTTTTTATCCCTTTGGCCTTCTACTTACTATCTTGAAGCCCCCTTTAAGTCCTGTGGATGTAACATCGGCTTACTGGAAGATTTCTGCAACTGTTTTTCGTTTCTCATCAAACTATTTTTTTCTTCCATGTGCCTCAAAGCTGAAAACCTCGACTGTATGGAGACCAGAGATCAGCAAGAAATGATCAGCTTGACAGATGAGAAGAATGAAAAAGATGGTGGTCCCAGGTAATTACATAAAAACTAATCCAGTATGTATCGCTTAAGGGTTTGTTCACACGGGACGACTATCGCTGGAATTCGCTGTCTCCAGCAATAATTTGGGTGATGATCGCCCCGTGTAAACGTTCCTTTATCCCCAATCATTAAATAGCAGATTGATTTTTCTTTAGCTTCACTCTTAATCACTGATTATTGTATTAAACGGGAGCCAACGAGAATCGTTCACTTCTCACTCGTTTATTGTCTGCAGGCATAGAAATCATAGTTGGCTCGTTCACTTCTTGTCTGGTTTAAATGGCGCTTGTTTAGTGTTTCACATTTGCTAATTTGAACAATACTGAACGATTCTCACTAAACGAGTCAATGATGAATCTGCCTGTGTAAGCAGGCTGCCCGAAGGCGAACATGCTGGTGATGACATCACTTGTTTGTTCACTCGTGCAAAAAAGAATCGGCTCGTCTAAAAGGAGCAGATGGCCCGTTTACACGCAGCGATTATCGCTTAATTTGTTCAAATGAATATGAGCGATAATCGTTTAATATAACTGCAAAATAATCGCTCACTATTTGTCTGCGGTTGTTTATCGCTGACGTTCAGTCAACAAGAAAACTATCACTGGATCGCTGGCTTCTCGTTGCGTGTAAATGTAGAAGCCAGCGAGAAGTCCTCCAGCCTAAACGCTCTGCACAAGCGCTGAAGACCTTAGCGATGACGTCGGCACTTCTGCAGTCTTTTAAACGCCTGTCGGCCCGTGTAGAAGGACCACTAATGTGATATCCTTGGCCAGTATTTGCTGCGGAAACCGGAGGCGGACGCTTGCTCCGGATTCTGCAATGCGAATATGCCCGTGTGCAGCCGGCCTTACACTTCGAATTGCTTTACAATTTGTTTTATGTTAAAATAAGAGAACAATGGCTTTTTAGGTGGTTACCGGTGGTCTCACATCTGCAGTTGGGTTTCTGCTTTCCTGCTCCGTTCTGGGAGAAGGTAAAGGGACGGCCCCGAGGCCAAACAGAACCAAACCGAACAGTGCCGAGTGGACCCAGTGATTATAATGGGGTCTATTCGGTTTCTGCTCAGCTGCCCGGGCATTTGGGTGGAAGAAAAACCGATGCATGCAACACTTTCTTCTGGTATTTTGAGCCGGATCAGCGACGGAGGTTCCAAGGCAGATGTGAAACCAGTCTAAGAGAAGATAACTTTCTGCGCCTCCATCACAATCAAGAAAACATTTGCAGCATCTGTATTGCTATGGAGGAATACAGATTTACGCAAATGCAGAAAGCCTATTGAAACGGCTTCAACTATGAAAAGTGACTTTAATTAAGCCAGTGATTAGCAATATAGCAGGTAGAATTAGTCAATTTTAGGGTTTATTCAGACAATTGTGTCTGATATTGGTCCATGCAAAATGGACTAATTTTAATATGTCCATGTTGTATCCGCATGCGTTGCGCTTGTCTGTTTTTTTCTTTCTCATGTCTTTTATGGGGTTTTTTTTGTTTAGTTTTTTTGTGTAGGAAAAAAAAGATGGCCCTTCTTTTTTCTAGTATTGCTTAGCAATGATCAGTGAAAAAATATATATATTTTTGCACACCCATTGACTTGAGTGAGTGATGGTTGCCCACGAAGTTGGACCAGAATAGAACATTTACATTCTGCCTAAAAAGTGCACATTTTTATTTCCACATTGACTGTAACGGATCGCTGTGCTGTCCGTGCGTAGTCAGTTGTAAATACGGACAGCACACGGACGTGATAAGCATCCATGTGAATAACCCTTTGTAATGTGGATATACAGAACCGCCGTATGGTTATAACAAAGCTGTAGGACAGAGGCAAGGAATGTCCTGGATTCGCCTTAGACACCGGAGTTTATAATGGGCAGAAACCAAGATGAAGATCAGAGCTAAAGTGGCTGATTGATTGGAAAATCTATTCTGAGATAAGCCTGCCATGGAGTTAGTAGAGGAGGGTCCCCTATTCAGGACCCCTTATCTATTAATCAAATCGGAGAGTAGTTATAAAGAGCAGCTCTTGCTCTGGAGGGCCTGGCATGCCTATGCAATATATAGACAACCCATTGATTTAACTGATCACTGTGTAATGCTGCAATTACCCTGCAGTGGCGCTGCAAGCAAATCAATCAGTTCAGGTTTTGACCGGATCCACCAAAAATTTTCTGCGTTTCAGAGGCCTGATTTCCACCTGGGAATAAGTCATGTTAGGAGTCTCTGGCTGCAGCTTGTCGTCCCCTCCGGGCGGTTGAGATGGTTGACAACTGTCTTATGTATGACTTTGGTTCTGCTGCTTCTGCATGAAAGATCTTTTTTGATTGGGCATTACATACAAGAATTATTTTCTTACCTTACTTGTCTTGTTTTAGGTTAACCAAAAAGTACCTGAGAGAACTGTGCAAGCAACAAAAACTGTATACAACGCCATATCTCAATGATACTTTGTACTTACACTACAAAGGTAGGCAAAAAGCAAATGACCAAAAAACCCTCTTCTCTGCCTGACTAAGGAGCCTCTGGCCGGCTGCACACGAACGAGTCGGATTCTGAATGTGGGATTTCGCAGTGGAATCCGACCCCCCTGCCCGGCCGGTGTCCCCACGTACCTGCTTCTTTTTTTCTTTTCCTGTACTGCGGATGCGCAGTACAGTTTTTCTTTTTTAAACCCCTAATGTCCTTGCGGAAGGGCCGCGGGCCGGACGGCATCCATTGAGTTAAATGGATGCCTGCACAAAAATATAGCATGCTGCAATTCTTTTTTTTTTCTCTCCACAAGCGGAAAATCGCAATGTATTTCCGCTAGAGATGAGCGAATATACTCGTTTCGAGTAATTACTCGATCGAGCACCGCGATTTTCGAGTGAGTGAAAAGATTCGGGGGGCGGGGGGAGGCGTGGCGGAGCTGGGGGTAGCAGCGGGGAACAGGAGGGAGCCCTCTCTCTCTCCCTCTTCCCCCCACTCCCCGCTGAAACCCCCCCACTCACCCACGGCGCCCCCCGAATCTTTTTGTCCGAGTACGGAAGTACTCGAAAATCGCGGCGCTCGGGCGAAAAAGGGGCGTGGCCGAGTAGGTTCGCTCATCTCTAATTTCAGCACATATGCAAGTAAAAGCGCTTTTCTATGGCATGCTCTGGGCGGTATTTGCTACGGAATCTGGAAGTGAACGCCCACTTCAGATTCCGCAATGCAAATCCGCCCGTGTGCAGCCGGCCTCTGTGATGGGAAAGTTTGCAAATGTAATTTTTCTAGTTAGCTAATAAAGGTATCACCTCAAAGATTCTTTTGTCTTTTTTTACACTCTTCTATTTAACATCAAATGCGTTTTTCTAGTTAACGTGTTACTATGCTATCTTTGTTATGTCATTTTTTTGGTAATATTTAAAAAATATTAAGTCATTTCAATTTTTTTTCTTAAGTCCTATTAGAGAACTAGAACTGGGGATCATCTGACTGAAAGTTTCTGACGCTACATCAATTCCTTGTTCCTTGCAGTTCTGCCCTAACGTTCCTGAGAAAGTTTGTAGACACTAGGTGCAAAGCATTCCACACTTGTTTCACATCCCCCTATATAAGAACTATCTTCAACGAGAGGCAATAAGACATTTTCATGGTCCTCCTCGTGTTCAGCGCACCAAGATACTGCAGATTAGGACCTTTGTAAGTCTGTACCATCTCAGTGTTGACCAGTGTACTGGTTTTCATGGAACAATGTCATTCAGTTGTCTACATGCAGAAACTAAACAATGAAGAAGTGTAAGCCTTCTCGCTGGTCGTTCCGTCGGTGTGCGCGTTTACACTGAACGATAATCGTTTAGATTCTCGCTGGATCGCAGGAATCCGAACAATAATCTTTCCATGTAAAAGCACTTTAATGGAATATCCCATCAGTATTCCCACTAACGGACACGTGCTCCAGCGCTCACACACTTTGTCTGCAGAAAAAGGCACAACTCCTCTTTGTACCGACAGCAGAAAAAAATTCCAGGATCTTAGCGCACAATTTGATGACAGTGTGTGAGTGCTGAAGCTTCTGTTAGGGCCCCTTTACACAACCATATGTGCAAAAGCACTCGCCGCCGCGCAACATATCCGCGCATGAACGAGGTTGGACGAAGTACATTGCATGTCTGTGCGTATTACTGTACTTTTTGCGCACGCGCAGGGCCAGTTTACACCGACGCCCAACACAACCCTTCTGTGGAATAAAAGGATGATTAGCCTAATGAGGTTCAGATGTGTTCTTTCCACCCGCATTTTGCGCAGTGTCAGACCCTTCCCCATGCGCATTTTACGCATTTCTCATAGACTTCTATAGGGCCTTAGCTGAACAAAATGCAGAAAGATGGAGCGGGTTGTACTTTTTTCCGCACAGAGATCAATGGGTTCTGTTCTCTGTGTTTTGCGTGTACCCGCGCAAACACGATCGTATAAAGAAGTCCTTAACGTAATTGTTGCGGCCATTGTTTAACGCTTACTTATTGGATGCGCAGATTTCTGGGTTTTTTGCCACATGTGCATTTGTGTAGGAGTGGCTGCCTGTACTGTTTACCCATCTGACCCAGGCAGTTCAGTGATGGTATACAGCGGGTATCCAGCTCTCCCATCCATCAAGGTTCACCTGGACGCTGTGCATGGAGCCACATAGTTTGGGCAAATTATACGTGAAGAACCCTGCATTCTCCTTGCAGTTCGTATAAACAAAACGTAGGCATTTTTATGCAGATATTATGTGTATGGCACTGAAGTGTTACTGTAATAGTTGCAGTCATAGCTTAATGCGCACCTTCACACCTAAATCCAGTCTGTCACCTACTTTTAGCCCTATTAACTAAACTCACAGGCTAAAAGTAGGCGACCCGCTGAGTCCGAGAATATACAAGTGTTGTACTTACCTCCCCTGTCCTTCCCCCAGGGTCAGCTCTGAAAGAGCTAAGTAGTCCGCCTTTATAATTTTATAACAGGCGGACTACTTAGCATGACCTGTTGGGGTGCCTTGAGGAACGGAGTTGGGAAACACTGCTATAGGGAATGCAGTTGTACCCGGGCCCAGGAACCTTAGGGGGCTCCATAAGGCCTCTCTTCTCCATATATGGAGCCTGGTAGTAGGAATAAAGCATTATAGTTGGGAGGCCCTGTTACAGGTTTTGCATTGGGGCCCCGAATCTTCAGTTTACATCTCTGGGTATGGGAGGGTGAATTTTTGCACCTGGGCCCCTTAGCCCTTAGTTTATAAATCCCATTAACACTTGTCATTGTTTCTGGTGGAGAATGTCGTTGATGCCGAAGTTCTGGAAGGTCAATCACACAACGATCAGTGCTGCAGGAGAAATGTGGTATTACATGGCGTGCATTTCAGTAAATGGGGGATCATGTATGGATTATGCTTTGTCCTCCAGAACAGAAGCCATTGTTTGCAGCAGCGGCTATTAGAGAGGGGTTCTCTCTATAACGTTCATGAGCTGTAATAAGGCATATAGACGGGGATTCTCCTAATGGGACAACCCCTTAACGATGTGATCCCCTTTGTAAGATGGACAGGATCTGATGAGTGCTTTTGTAGTAGACAATAAATTAGAAAAAAACCCCGTGCTCCAGTGATCGGATAGACGAAATGAGAAGGCAGAAGGAACTTACTTAGCAGGGGTGTCAGTGCAAATGACACCCCTGAAGATCCAGGTCAGCTCGTAGAAATAAGGCTTGTCCAGGTTATGACGTTTATAAAGGTTCTTTATTCACAGGGTGCAACGCGTTTCGGCTGAAACATCAGCCTTTATCAAAGAGTGCTTTTGTACTATATTGATTGCAAGCTTTTACTGGACCTCCATGTGTGCCTGCGTGTTACTCTCATGTCCTTATATCCTTGTGTTCTCTGTATTTAGGATTTATGCACTTGGAGAATCTGGAGGAATACACGGGCCTGAAATGTCTTTGGCTGCAATGTAACGGGCTGCAGAAGATTGAGAATCTGGAGGCGCAAACAGAACTACGTTGTCTGTATTTACATCAAAATATCATAAACAAAATTGAGAATCTTGAACATCTTCAAAAACTTGACTCCCTCAATGTCTCCAACAATTACATCAGGACGATAGAAAACCTATGTGAGTGCTGAGATCAGTTATTTGTCTGTTTGGGGTTTTTTTGGGGGGGGGGGGGGGTTAACCCCGTAAGGACTTTAGGGATTTTACCATTGTAATATTTTTTTATCAGCTACATTTTTTTTTTCCCATGACACATACAGCTATTTTTTACATATTTTTTTCACTTCATTTTTCCTTTTTTTGGTTTGTTTTACTAGGGGTAAAAAGCTAAAATATATATTTTTTTTTTCTTTACATTTTATAGTTTATGTTTATAATTAGTATATTTACGCTAAAATAAAGTCCAAAAATGGTACCCCCATTATGTTTTGAGCATTTTTATATACAATTTGTATAGCCTTGGCATATAGGGTGGATATGGTGACAGTTTAGGTTGGTGTTGGCGGTGGGTCGTTTTTTTTTTCTGTTTTATATATAAAAGAAGTATAAAAAAAAATTACAGAATAAAGTTTTTATAAATATATAGATATATAATATAACTTTATTATGTAATTTTTTTTTTTTTTTACTTCTTTTTGGAACAATTTTTTACCGTTTATGTCTCTCATGAAATTATATTAGACCTCCTGGGGGACGTTCATAATGTCGTTTTGTTCTTCAATTTCACACTTTTCCACTGTTGCAGCATCCACAGAAGCTCCAGTTACAGGTGAAAACATCCCCCTGTACTGACAAAACTGGCAGAGCTGATCAAGGTTGAATAGAACTGATCTCCATTACATGATTGCGGGTCAAATAGCAGAAGCAGCACTTTCACTATTCACTACATGGCACTCATTTAACACCATATAGTCCACAAAAGAGAAGGCAGAAGCAGATAAAACCGCTTCTGCCTTCTCCTCCGAGTCCTCGGCTGTCACGGATAGCAGAGGACCTGACCTGCTACTGCAAGCTTGCAGGAGATTTAATCCCGCACCACATTTTTACTATAGTGTTGGATTATAGCTCAGGGCCTAGCGCCATACATTTACAGCGCTTGGTTCTTATTGGGTTAATATCAGGGTGCTGTTAGTAGTAATTTCATAGATCTGCCTTATACTCCTATGTGAAAGAACTGGAAATATAAACAGGCAAATGGTAATGTCTTAAACTGATTAAAAAGGGTGGATTTTGGTGGGATTGGCCAACTCTCTATCATGCATGGGAATCTCACGTCTCTCCCTACGACTGATCTTAGTGGAAAAAGATCAGTCATGTTGAATTTCAAAATGCCCATGGGAGACAAACTGCCGCCCTATCTGTCAGACAGGGAATTATTCCCATCTCCCCATTAAAAAACAAAACAAATGCACAGCCATGTTTTTCGTGGAATCAGAAGAAATGGCTGTAAGGAGTCCCGCCATCTCCTGTCATCCGGTCGCTTTGTTTACTGTCTGTAGCGATCACAAGGCTGTTTACTAGAGATGAGCGAGCCTACTCAGTAAGGGTGACTACCCACTACAGTTTTTTTTCACTGCGAAATTCGCAGCGTTTTTTTTTTTTTTGCAGGGGTCTATGGGACTTGTAATGTTAAAATCGTGATCGCGCAAAATAGCAATTTCGCGGTAAACTGCTTAGTGACCCGATTAGGCTCGGGTGGGCTGCGGGAGGAAGAGTGAGAGAGATCTCCCTCTCTCTTCCCCCCGCTCCGCTCCCCCCCCCCCCCCTCCCGCAGCCCACCCGAGCCTGCTCAGATCACTAAGCAGTTACTCGAGAAGAGCGATGCTCGCTCGAATAGCGGCCTTACCGACTAGGCTCGCTCATCTCTACTGTTTACCCATGTGACTGCTGCAGCTAATAACAAGCCTCGACGGGATGTCACTGAACCAGAAGACCCGGTTACCGTATGGGTCACATGCCGTGGCATTAGAGCGGTGGAATAGCACTCCAACACCGTGGTATGTATATTACTAAAATATTTGAGAATGTGGGTCTCAAAAACAATAAAACAAAAAATTGGGCAACACCTTTTAAGTGGGCTTGAGTATTCATCACATTTCATGTAATGGTACTTAAAGGGATATTCTGACTGTAGACATTTATAACGTAAGATACATCATAAATGTCTGATATGTGGTATTTCTTTCTTCGGGAGAATAGAGTTTCCTTGGCCCCATTGTATCAAACAAAATGGCCGACCCCAGCTGAGAAAAGGTGGTATCTAACAGTCTGTCATTTATGGCAACCACACAGCCAACTGTTAAGTTCTTTAATATTCTACATTAAAAGCTACTCGGGAGGGTTAATATCGGGGTCTATAGTAAGATTGGGGAGCCTAATTCTACCCTGATACCATTCTAATGTCTTTGTGTTTGTATTCCAGCTTGTCTTCCAGCTCTGAACACTCTACAGATCTCCCACAATCAGTTACGGACAGTGGAAGATGTCCAACACCTCCAAGAATGCCCCAGCGTCCGTGTCCTAGATGTATCACACAATAACCTGGATGATCCTGCAGTAATAGATGTTCTTGAGAAGATGCCAAACTTGGTGAGTTGTCCTAGAAGATGGCTGCGTGTATTACACATGAGTTTGTCCGTCAATTTAAGGTTTATGTTCCTGGAGTTTGTCTTTGCTTTAGGACTTCTTCACCTTTGCGTATGCGAAACTATGCTTGCCACTACGGAGCATAGTTGTGCATGAATCTTGTGTGGTTTTTTTGTTTTGTTTTTTTTCTTCCAGACTCCATGCTAGTGAGTGTGAGTTTGAAGGAAAAAAAACCAGAAAGATAGGTCTTGCCCTATCTTTTTCGCACATATTAACGGGCGAGAAACCTGCTAGTTAAAACGAAGCCATTGAAATCAATGGCTTACTTTCATCCCGTTATGCAGCCGTGATTATCACAACTCACGCCCATCTATTTAAGCCCTTAGGTGTCCTTTTGTCATTGTTCCCTTAGTGTTCCCCCTGTCTCTGAATTTGCATGTGGCTGTCATGCTGATGTTTGTGGAGTCCTGTCTATCCAATGACATCGCATTGGTCATTCGTCGGTTCCTGGACCCGGGAGTTGCTGATGATTGTCACAGCTCTAGTGCAGTGAGTTTGTGGTTTTTGGAGCTCTGCTGTTACAGATAAATAGTTTTCTTTGTTTATGCAAACTTTATGCAAAGTAGAGTTTAAGTTATCTGTTTGTTTCTCCTTGTTAGGTGTAAAGCCTGGTTTAGACACAATAATCGTTGCTCAAAAACTCTTTTGAGCGATAATGGTTGTGTTCTTTACAGCGCAAGGTGATCAAACGTTCAGGAGCACCTTGAACTCTGAGCGGGGGATACAGAAGACAAGCCGGGCCACTTGTCTTCTGCATCCAGCTGTTCCCCACTCGGAGTGCCCAGCTGTTATACAGCCGAGCGCTCCGAGCAGGGTATGGAGAATAGATGGACTGCTCTGTTCTTCATACCCAGCCTGTCTACAGGGAGTGGAATACAGCTGAAACCATAGTATCAGCTGTATTCCGCTGTGAATTCCTGATAACTGATCGCTGATCTGTCGGCATGCTGAAAGACAACGATCAGCGACATCCTAACGAAACCTGCACAATGTCAGTGCAGTTACACAGAACGATTATTGCTCAAAAGACGGCTTTGAGCGATTTTTATTTTTTAGCGAAAATCGTTGTCTAAAAGGGCCTTAAGAAGTTAATGGCCAAAGCACGGAACGCGGGGACGCATTTTCGAGGTAGTAGCCATGCTTTTAGGGAGGACTCTTCCCTCCTAGACGTCGGGGTGTGATTATCCCTTCCCTTGGTTTTTTTATTCTATTTACTTTATCATTTCTGCATTGCGACTCGCGGTTTGCTCCCTATGT